>NC_064819.1:239328792-239969863 GCF_024166365.1 Elephas maximus indicus | reverse complement strand
AGTAATAAGGTGAAGCGTCAGAAGAGCCTGGAACAGTGCCTGGCCTGTGACCAACCAGCTGGCATCCAGCCCAGCCCAGTTCATGGTGACCCTGTGTGTCAGAGTAGAGCTGTGCTCCAGATGATTTTCAATGGCTTAGTTTTTGGAACTAGGTTGCCAGGACTTTCTTTGAGGCACCTGTGGGTAGACTCGAACCTCTAACCTTTGGTTAGCAGCCAAACACATTAACTGATTGCACCCCCCAGGGACTTTTTTTTATGATTAAAAATCTGTTGCCATTGAGTTGATTCCAACTCATAGTGACCCCACTGGACAGAGTAGAACTGCCCCATAGGGTTTCCAAGGAGCAGCTGTTGGATTCGAACTGCCGACCTTTTGATTTGTAGCAGTAGCTCTTAACCACTGCTCCACCAGGGCTCCCCACCTTATGATTAGACACTCAAAATATGTTAGTCGAATTTGAATCTGAATTTCAGTGGGGTCCAGTTGGGAAAATAAGATGACATGAAACACTTAGAAAATAATACCAGGCAGCAGTCAATTTCATATGAGATGGTGTAATAAAAACCAGGTTCTCACAGAAACCCAAGGAAGGAAAGGTCACAGTGACCCCAGAAAGTGTTTGCCCTGGGTAAGTTACAGAGTCCTGGTCCCACCTTCAGTTCCTATCCATGACCTTGCATGTATCGGTCTAAGATCTCCAAGCCCAACCTCGTATTCCAAGCTACAGATTAAACTGTCTATTCAAAAGATATTCAAAAGCAGAGACCCAGGTTCTCACAATTAGCAGTCAGCCATCACTGCTTCAGGGAAAATGCTAAATTCATTACACCATCCTCCTACGCACTCTTTCAGGCAAGGAGTCGTACCTTACATTGAAATAACATGGCGTCCTTGACTGCTTTCTTTCACTGCCCTTGAGGTTGCTCTTCAAAGAGGGTTTTGTATTTAACCACCTTGTTGGGGAGTCTTTGCATACTGGTCCTGCTGTTTCAAATGACAATTTAAAAAGAATGATTGATATCCTAGTCTTTAGAAGATGCAAGTAGTTCACTTTGATGCAGGCTTCGTCTACGGAAGCCTTGAGACTCCCTTTTGGTGGTCTACAGCTGGGCTCCCTCCAAGCACCAGGGAGGGCAAGAACAGAGCCCAAGTCCAGTCTGGACTGGGCATGGGGGCGTCTCCCAGCAGAGCTGCATGGGCTCCACCAAGGCTCTGGCTCTAACAGACTTTTGGGGGCAGATGGTCGGAGAGGGGCCACATGGTTTTCCTGTGCCCAGGGTCAGCCTGACCCTAGCACAGAGGCTGGAGCTCTCGTGGGCATTTCTGGGAGCTTCCCCACCAAGTCCCATGGCCCCCGCCAGGTGTGACTCTCCATGAAGAAGATGGAAACCTAGGGCTTCCCTTCCTGCACTTTTGGGTGAGTGAGGAAACCATCGCAATTACAGGGAGTCTCCGGATTACAAGATTCCTAAATCTGTCTTTAAGTCAAATTTGTACATAAATTGGAACAGTTAGGTACAGTTTGTATTTAATGTCATTTAGTCAAATGCCTGTCTTAGTATATAGTATACAGTGTACGTTTTTTATGCATAAAACATTAACAACTCCAAATACATTAAAACATCTTTAACATAATCACAGTAATAATGGTGATGTTTTGATGTGTGTCACAAAGTAGTGCCCATTTGTTATTACGAACCACTGTATGTAACTTGAATTTTTAATATAATAGGTTTATGGGGGTTGGTTGATTACTACTGGTTCTTCCACAATTGTACATAAGTCTGACGTTCATAACTCAGGGACTGCCTGAAATGTAACAAGGTTTAACATCGTTTGCGTGAGGTAACTGGGAAAATATATCATACCAATTTTTCCCCTTCGCCACAATTTATAGGCCATCGGCTGTATGTGTAGTGCCTGCTGGATCAATCGAAGAGGTGTTATGGATTTAACTGTGCCCCCCCAACACCCCCCCCCGCCCAAAAATGTGCTAGATCCTAATGCCTATAGCTGTGGATGTAATACGGTGAAACCTGTGAGAGCTGGAACTCAACGGGGCTGCCTTGTTTTCCTGGGTCTCCCAGGGTTTCTGCTTTTGACAGGGTGCACTCTCCACTTTGATATCACTCTCTATTCAGTGGAAAATATTTAGAGTTTTCCTTCTCTGACAGGTTTGTGCCTTACACAGTTTCCACCTTGCCCATGTTTTACTGTATAATCTAATGTAATCACCTACCACGATGAAAAGTTGCCGGTCTTCCCATCTTCATGACCTTTGGTATGTTTGAGTCCATTGTGGTTATTGTGTCAGTCCATCTCACTGAGGGTTCCCCTCACTTTCACTGACCCTCCACTTCACCAAATCACCTTCTATCATGCAATGTAATGTAATCAATCAGTTGAGGTCACATCAGTGTAGGGTGGATCCTAAACCTAATCTCTTTTGAGTTATATAAACGTGCATACACTGGGAATACAGATGCCATGAGAGGGGTTACTAAGAACCAAGGAACACCTGGGGAAAATATTAAACGACGCAGGAAACATCAAAAGAAGATGGAAGGAATACACAGTGTCACTGTAACAAATAAAATTGGTCAATGTTCGACCATTTCAGGAAGTAACATATGACCAGCAACCCATGGTACTGAAGGAAGAAGCCCAAGTTACACTTGAAGGCATGGGTGAAAAACAAGGCTCCAGGGATTAACGGAATACCAACTGAGATGGTTCAACAAATGGATGCAGCACTGGAAGTGCTCACTCATCTATGCCAAGAAATTTGGAAGACAGCTACCTGGCCAACTGACTGGAAGAAAGGTGATCCAACTGAATGCAGAAACTATCAAACAATATCATCAATATCACATGCAAGCAAAACTTTGCTGAAGATCATTCAAAAACGGCTGCAGCAGTATATTGAAAGGGAGCTGCCAGAAATTCAAGCTGGATTTAGAAGAGGACGTGGCACCAGGGATATCACTGCTGATGTCAGATGGATCCTGGCTGAAAGCAGAGAATACCAGAAAGATGTTTACCCATGTTTTATTGACTATGCTAAGGCATTCGGCTGTGTAGATCTTAACAAATTATGGACAGCATTGCAAAGAATGGGAATTCTAGAACACTTAATTGTGCTCATGAGGAAATCTATATATAAATCAAGAGGAATCGTTCAAACAGAACAAGGGGATACTGTATGGTTTAAAGTTAGGAAAGATGTGTGTCATGGTTGTATCCTTTCACCATACCTATTCAATTTGTATGCTGACCAAATAATCCGAGAAGCTGAACTATATGAAGAAGAACAGGGCATCAGAATTGGAGGAAGACTCATTAATAACCTGTGTTATGCAGATGACACAACCTTGCTTCCTGAAAGTGAAGGGGGCTTGAAGCACTTACTGATGAAGATCAAAGACCACAGCCTTCAGTATGGATTGCACTTCAACATAAAGAAAACAAAAATCCTCACAACTGGACCAAAGAGCAACATCATGATAAATGGAGAAAAGATTGAAGTTGTCAAGGATTTCATTTTACTTGGATCCACAATCAACACCCATGGAAGCAGCAGTTAAGAGATCAAAAGACACAAGCATTGGACAAATAGGCTGCAAGAGATCTCTTTAAAGTGTTAAAAAGCAACGATGTCACTTTAAGGACTAAGGTGCACTATGGTGTCTTTAATCACCTCATGTGCATGTGAAAGCTGGGCAATGAATAAGGAAGGCCTAAGAAGAATTGACGCCTTTGAATTGTGGTGTTGGTGAGGAATATTGAAAACACCATGAACTGCCAAAAGAACGAACAAATCTGTCTTAGAAGTACAACCAAAATGCTCCTTAGAAGCAAGGATGGAGAGACTACATCTCACATACTTTGGACATGTTATCAGGAGGGATCAGTCCCTGGAAAAGGACATCAGGCTTGGAAAGTAGGGCGTCAGCGAAAAAGAGGAAGACCCTCAATGAGACTGATTGACAGACACAGTGGCTGCCGCAATGGGCTCAGGCATAACAACAGGAGGTGTTTCGTTCTGCAGTACACAGGGTCGCTGTGAATCTGGACCAACTCGACGGTACCTGACAACAACAAGGACCACCTGGGGTTACTGCCAAGGAAGGGACTGATACGGTTGAGATCCTATTTTGGGCTTTTAGCCTCCAAAACATTGAGAAAATTAATTTTTGTTCTTTCAAGTCACCTACTTGTGGAGTGTGTTACAGCAGCCAGAGCTAGTTAAGACAAGAGGACAATCCCAATTCTCAAGGCACCTACAGCTGACCATCCTCAACTTTACCTGAGCCCTGTGCTCCTGGAAAACAGTGACAGTTACAGAATTTCCCCAAACTTTCGGGTTCAGGGAAACGGCTCAGTGCAAAGAGCCACACTGGCCCATACGGCTCTGGTAAGATCCCTGTCTACTCTTCCTCATGATCCTCTAAGTGTCGCAGATGACCCTTCTTACCTGTGACAAGACCAAACACAGACCTTTCCCCTGTGGCCCAAACCTGCTGACGAGGCCAGACGCAGACTCCAGCTCCTTATTCTTTGTCTCACGAAGGCTTAGCTGAGGTTACAACTGTTTGTCCTCTTGAAGCTTAGCTAGCCCAGAGATGAGTGTTTCCTGTTCAGCCAGCTGACTGAGATTTCCCCTGGATGCAAACAACCCCGCTGTCAGTCACTCTACCTGTTACCTATCCACTCCTCCCTGTACACCTGTAAGGCAAACCCACCTGCCAAGGCACTGTGAAGTTCAGACCTGAGAGCCCTCCCTGTTGCAATGGTCTGAGCAAACTCAATCTCCTCGCCTGTCTGGTCTTTGTCTTCGACACCACCTGGTCAGTGAGCTAAGCTAAGAAAATGGGCACATGTGGGATATTAAATGACCTACTATATTTAACTGGGGTTTGGTCCTGGTGCCCCATGGATGGTCCCAGATGTTTCTGGGGATACATCACCATTTCTCTTTTCGTAAGCGTTAATCTCTCACATTCAAAACATCCTTCCATTCACTGCCTCTCAAAAGGTCCTCTCCACATAGGTATATGGGCTTATTCTCGACCAGATGGTTGGCACGAGTGCTGCCATGGGTGCTGAAATGACTGATTTTAAGCGCGACTTAAACAGGCTGGCATTTCCGTAAACTGGATTGTCAGCGCAATGGCAATTCAGGTACAGGTATATAACAGCATGTGGTAAGGCAATTCTACTCACTTACGGATGTTTTGTTGGGTGTGGACAAGAATCCGTGGAGAATGGGTGATAAAGATGAGATGGGAAATTGCTCAGTCTCTTTGAGAAAAGGTCACAGGCACGTGAATATCTAGAATGTCGTCTGCCACAGCTGGCCCTTCAGCCGTCCCTTGTAGTGCAAAACTGCATTCCTATATTTATCAAAAGCCATTCTGTGATTTGAAATGTTAGACTCTAAGGACCTCTAAAGGCCAATGAGAGAATCTTGGTAACTGCACAGACGATGTGGCGTGGCTTTGAGGTGAGGCCCAGTGTCTGCTCTTCCGACTGTGAAAGGGCAAAGTTGTAGCCACACCTGTGTCCTTCACGGTATCACTATGACTAAATGAATATGATGAAGTGTTTGGCAAAGTACCGGCACTATACTGATGACACCAAGGAGCAGAGGGGCAGATTTCATTCACAGAGCCAAGAGAACGGTCTACCAAGTCAGGCACGGGGGTTGGGCCCTGGTTCTAGCTGCAGGGTTGCTGGGCTCCAGGTTTCTCCTTTTATTAAATGGGGATTTTGTTTTTTAATTCTTATTGTTAGTCACTATTAGTCTGATACTGCAAAACCTCTCTTGAAACATGATGCAGTGTGTGGTTACTGTGAGTTCCCATTGAGTTGACTCTGACTCGTGGTGCCCTTTGTATAACAATGAAATGTTGCCGGGTCCTACGCCATCTTCACAATTGTTGGTGTGACTGAGTCCATTGTTTAGACCTCTGTGTCATTCCGTCCCACTGAGGAACTTCCTTGCCCTCCTTGGCCCTCTACGTCACCAAACATGGGGTCCTTTTCTAGCAGCTGGTCTTTACTGATGGTGTGTCCAAAGTAGCCAGCTGAAGTCTCGCCATCCTCGCTTCTAAGGAGGTTGACGCAATATGCGTATTTCGAAATATCCCTAAATGTGCGTCCCTTCAAGTTGTTAGTTGTTTGACCATGGGCACATCCTATAATATCTTTAAGCCTCATTTTCTTCATCTTTAAAATAGGAAAAATACTAGTACTTTATTGTCATATACTGTTGTAATTATAATACTTAATATTGTTATATATATAGCATTCCAAAAAAAAAAAAAACCATTTCCATCCAGTCAATTCCGAATCACAGCCACCCTATAGGACAGAGTAGAACTGCCCCATAGGGTTTTCAAGACTGTAAATCTTCATAGAAGCAGACGGCCACATCTTTCTCCTGCGGAGCAGCTGGTGGGTTCAAATTATTGACCTTTCCGATGTTGTTCATAATATATATTACCAGAAATTATACATAATATATATTTCACATATTAACCCAAACCAAAATCCATTGCCAGCGAGCTAATTCTGACTCATGGCGACCTATAGGATAGAGTAGAATTGCCCACAGGATTTCCAAGGAGTGGCTGGTGGATTCGAACTGCCAACCTATTGGTTAGCAGCCTAGCTCTTAACCACTACTCCACCAGGTTCCATTTTACATATTATATACATTATGTTATAATAAAATCTCCAAAGAATTGTGATAATTAATGAACTAATATACGTAGAGCTTTCATTACAGAGGCTGACCCTGGGCTAGTGCTCTGCATAATTACATGCAACCAGCAATGTAACAAACACACTGCCAACCCTACTGTGCCAGGAGCGCAGGACACATAACACCTACTCCAGCTGGAGGGATTAGAGAAGGCACGCAGGGGCGGTGACTTCTCTGCTAGGTCTCAAATTAAAAATAAGGGTTTGCCAGGCAGAGAAGAGATGGGATCAGGGCAAGTGTTCCAGGTGGGGAAAGGAATGCAGGCCACCTAACAGAGTAAGGAGAAAAACAGAGAAGTTGGCTTCATCACAGCATCCGGGGCATTACGAAGAGCAAGGTGAGGTGAAAGGAGTAGTGAAATGGTGGGAGATGAAGCTGAGAAAGTCAGATGATGAAGAACTTAATGCACTCTGCTAAGGAATGTGGACTTTATCCCATAGGCAACAGGGAGTCACTGGGAATTTCTAAACAATATTTGTCTTTTAGGAGAGATCACTGAAGTTAAGTCCTCTCTTGTATCTATTTGATTTGCCTGAATCATTTTCTCTTTGTTCATGAAAGCTCAACCTTTAGCTGCTTGCTCGACTTCCTTTATACTCTATTAGAGAATTACTCCAACCTGATGATTGAAACAATCCCATTCATGGGGACCATCCCAACTCCCTGTTTCAAACTGATTACCATTATAAGCAAGGGAAATTGTCAACAGCCAGAAAAAGTCCTCAGAAAACCATGAACATGAAATCAAAGGAGAGAGTGGTGAGGAGGAAGCTAAGGTGAAAAGAGAGTTGCTCTGTGTCTTTTTTTTTTTTAGTTACCTAGTGCTGCTAAAACAAAACACCTCAGGTGCATGGCTTTAACAAACAGAAATTTATTCTTTCACGGTCTGGGAGGCTAGAAGTCCAAATTCAGGGCACCAGCTCCAGGGCAAGGCTTTCTCTCTGTTGTCAGCTTTGGGGCAAGGTCCTTGTCATCAATCTTCCCCTGGTCTAGCAGCTTCTCAGTGCAGCGACCCTGGGTCCAAACGATGTCGTCTGCTCCCAGCTCTTCTTTCTTGGTGGTATGAGGTCCCTCTCCTCTCTGCTTGCTTTTTTCTTTTATATCTCAAAAGAGATTGACTCAAGATACAACATAAACCTGAAGGTTTAGTCCTGCCTTATTAACCTAACTGCCTCTAATCCCTCCTCATTAACATCATAGAGGTAGCATTTACAATACATAAGATAATCACATCAGATCACAAAATGGTGGACAACCGTACAATACTGGAAATCATGGCCTAGCCCAGTTGACACTCATTTTTGAGGGACACAATTCAATCCATAACATTCTGAGAACAGAGCATGACCAAACATACAAGACTAAGCCATAAGCCATTGCAAGGAGGTAGAAGTAAACTAGAGACTCTTTCATTAAGTCAGGATATCCAAGGAGATGAAAGAGGTCCTACGTAAGTAGCACCTTCTACTCACTGGTAGAAGGAAATACAAACCTTTCCGGAGGAAACATTTCCATTCTATAGAATTGATGTTTATCAAAGTGACTTATGAACCCACAATCAAAGGTCGCAAGGAAAAAAGTCACTATAAGTGAGAACTAACAAAAAACAAGAAGAAAGAGAACCAGTCCTGTAGTAGGGAAAAAGACCCCAGACTCAAATTTAATCAGAAGAGATTTTTATTAAGCCAAGACAAAGGCAATCATTGCAATGAGGGTCTGCTGGTGTGTACCAGGTACAAGAGACTAGCAGAGTCTACTGAATCACAATCAGGAAGTCTAATATACTGTTACAGAGGAAGCAAATTAAGAGAAATCACATCATTGTCAAAGGTGGGAAGCATAAAATATGAGAATACGTAATTGTTTTAAAGAATCTTTGTTGGCTAGCATCTTAGGCTGAGTTTTCTAGAGAAGCAAAACCAGTTAAGTGCGTATATATATATGTATGTGTATATATATAGGGAGAGAAAGAGATATTTACATCAAGGAAATGCCTCATGTGGTTGTGTTGTTGTTGTTAGGTGCCATTGAGTTGGTTCCATCTCGTAACAGCCCCATGTACAACAGAACAAAATACTGCCTAATCCTTCACCACCTTCATAATCATTGTTATGCACAAACCTATTGTTGGAGCCACTGTGTCAATCCATTTCATTGAGAGTCTTCCCCTTTTTTGCTGACCCTATAGCATGATGTCTTTCTCCAAGGACTGGTCCCTCCTTACAAAATGTCCAAAGTATGTGAGACGTAGTCTCACCATATGTCTCAGTTATCTAGTGCTGCTATAACAGAAATACCACAAGTGGATGGCTTCAACAAACAGAAGTTTATTCTCTCACATTTTAACAGGCTTGTTGTTGTTAGGTACAGTTGAGTTGGTTCCAACTCATGACGACCCTATGCACAACAGAACAAAACACTGCCCTGTCCCGCACCATCCTCACAATTGTTCCTATGTTTGAGCCCATTGTTGCAGCCACTGTGTCAATCCATCTTGTTAAGGGTCTTCCTCATTTTCAGACCTTCTACTTTACCAAGCGTGATATCCTTCTCCAGGGACTGATCCCTCCTGATAATATGTCCAAAGTATGTGAGACAAAGTCTCACCATCCTTGCTTCTAAGGAGCATTCTGGTTGTACTGTCTAGTAGGCTAGAAGTCCAAATTCAGGGCATTAGCTCGAGGGAAGATTTTCTCTCTCTGTTTCCCTAGACTAGGAGCTTCTCAGTGCAGGGACCCCAGGTCCAAAGGACACACTCTTCTCCCAGCATTACTTTCTTGGTGGTATGAGATCCCCCTGTCTCTCTGCTGGCTTCTCTCTTTTATATCTCTAAAGAGATTGGCTTAAAACACAACCTAATCTTGTAGATTGAGTCCGGCCTCATTAACACAACTTCCTCTAATCCCATCTCATTAACATCATGGAGACAGGATTTACAACACACAGGAAAATCACATCAGATGACCAAATGTTGGGCAATCACACAATACTAGGAATCATGGCCTAGCCAAGCTGATACATATCTTGGGGGGACACAGTTCAATTCATGACACCATCCTTTCTTCAAAGGAGCATACTGGCTGTACTCCTTCCAAGACAGATTTGTTTGTTCTTCTGGAAGACCATGATACATTCAATATTCTTTGCCAACACCGTAATTCAAAGGCATCAATTCTTCTTCAGTCTTCTTTGTTCATTGTCCAGCTTTCAAATACATATGAGGCGATGTGTGGTTGCTGAGGCTGGAAAGTCCTAAGTCCGTGAGTCAGGCATCAGGCTGGAGGCTTCTCCTGACTCACATGGCTGCAGGGGCCGATGAATCCAAGATCGACAGGTCAGATGGCAGGCTCAAGTTCCAAGAATTGGAGGTCAGATGATGGACAAGCCAAATGCAGAATTCAGAGCAGAGAAAAGCCAGTGAGATTTGCCAGAATCTCCACATATATTGGATGCAGGCCACACCCCCAAGGAAACTCCCTTTCAACTGATTGGCTACTCATAGCAGATCTCATCACAGAGAGGTTACATTATATCAGATCTCGTCATGGAGGGGATTACATCATTACATAACTGCCAGACTACATCCTAACTGGCAAACCATTGAGAATCATGACCCAGTCAAGGTGACACACAACCTTAACCATCACAGCTAGATACCCTTTAGTTACTATGGAGGGGGGGATCCCTTGGAAATGACCCAACAACATCTGTTCTTGACTTAGTGATTTGCAACAGGTCCCCAGGTCAGTCACAAGGAAATTGCAATACCCTCCTTTGTGAGAGCACAACTTTCCTGTAGAGTGTTTTTGCTGTTGTTAGGTGCTGTCGAGTTGGTTCCGACTCATAGCGACCCTATCCTCAACAGGATGAAACACTGCCCGGTCCTGTGCCATCCTTACAATCGTTGTTATGCTTGAGCTCATTGTTGCAGCCACTGTGTCAATCCACCTGGTTGAGGGTCTTCCTCTTTTCCACTGACCCTGTACTCTGCCAAGCATGATGTCCTTCTCCAGGGACTGATCCTTCCTGACATGTCCAAAGTATGTAAGATGCAGTCTGGCCATCCTTGCCTCCAAGGAGCATTCTGGCCTCACTTCTTCCAAGACAGACTTGTTCATTCTTTGGCAGTCCATGGTATATTAAATGTTCTTTGCCAACACCACAATTCAAAGGCGTCAACTCTTCTTCAGTCTTCCTTATTCATTGTCCAGCTTTCACATGCATATGATGAGATGATTGAAAATACCATGGCTTGAATCAGACGCACCTTAGTCTTCAGGGTGACATCTTTGCTCTTCAACACTTTGAATAGGTCCTTTGCAGCAGATTTGCCCAACGCGGTGCGTCTTTTGATTCCTTGACTGCTGCTTCCATGGCTGTTAATTGTGGATCCAAGTAAAATGAAATCCTTGACAACTTCAATCTTTTCTCTCTTTATCATGATGTTGCTCATTGGTCCAGTTGTGAAGATTTTTGTTATCTTTATGTTAAGGTGTAATCCATACTGAAGGCTATGGTCTTTGATCTTCATTAGTAAGTGCTTCAAGTCCTCTTCACTTTCAGCAGCCAAGGTTGTGTCATCTGCATAACACAGGTTGTTGATGATTCTTCCTCCAATCCTGATGCCCCGTTCTTCTTCATATAGTCCAGCTTCTCAGATTATTTGTTCAGCATACAGATTAAATAGGTATGGTGAAAAAATACAACCCTAACACACACCTTTCTTGGCTTTAAACCAATCAGTATCCCCTTGTTCTGTCTGAACAACTGCCTCTTGATCTATGTAAAGGTTCCTTATGAGCACAATTAAGTGTTCTGGAATTCCCATTCTTTGCAGCGTTATCCATAATTTGTTATGATCCACACAGTTGAATGCCTTTGCATAGTCAATAAAACACAGGTAAACATCCTTCTGGTATTCTCTGCTTTCAGCCAGGATCCATCTGACATCAGCAATGATATCCCTGGTTCCATGTCCTCTTCTGAAACCAGTCTGAAATTCTGGCAGTCCCCTGTCGATATACTGCTGCAGCAGCTTTTGAATGATCTTCAGCAAAATTTCGCTTGCATGTGATATTCAAGATATTGTTCTATAATTTCCATATTTGGTTGGATTACCTTTCTTGGGGATAGGCATAAATATGGATCTCTTCCAATCAGTTGGCCAGGAAGCTGTCTTCCATATCTCTTGGCATAGACGGGTGAGCACCTCCAGCGTTGCATCTGTTTGTTGAAACATCTCAATTGATATTCCATCAATTCCTGGAGCCTTGTTTTTTTGCCAATGCCTTCAGAGCAGCTTGGACTTCTTCCTTCAGTACCATCAGTTCCTGATCATATGCCGCCTCTTGAAATGGTTGAATATCAACTAATTCTTTTTGGTATAATGACTCTGTGTATTCCTTCCAACTTCTTTTGATGCTTCCTACATCGTTTAATATTTTCCCCATGGTATCCTTCACTATTGCAACTCAAGGCTTGAATTTTTTCTTCAGTTCTTTCAGCTTTAGAAACACCGAGCGTGTTCTTCCCTTTTGGTTTTCCATCTCCAGTTCTTTGCACATGTCATTATAATACTTTACTTTGTCTTCTCAAGAGGCCCTTTGAGATCTTCTGTTCGGTTCTTTTAATTTATCAATTTTTCCTTTTGCTTTAGCTGCTCAACACTGAAGAGCAAGTTTCAGAGTCTCCTCTGACATCCACCTTTGTCTTTTCTTTCTCTCCTGTCTTTTCAATGACCTCTTGCTTTCTTCATGTATGATGTCCTTCCACAACTCGACTGGTCTGTGGTCACTAGTGTTCAATGTGTCAAATCTGTTCTTGAGATGGTCTCTAAATTCAGATGGAATATATTCAAGGTCATATTTTGGCTCTTGTGGACTTGCTCGGATTTTCTTCAGTCTCAGCTTGAACTTGCATATGAGCAATTGATGGTCTGCTCCACAGTCAGCCCCTGGCCTTGTTCTGACTGATGACATTGAGCTTTTCCATCGTCTCTTACCACAGATGTAGTCAATTTGATTTCTGTTTGTTCCATCTGGTGAGGTCCATGTGTATAGTCATCGTTTCTCTTGGTGAAAGAAGGTATTTGCAATGAAGAAGTCGTTGGTCTTGCAAAATTCTATCATTCGATCTCCGGCATTGTTTCTATCACCAAGGCCATATTTTCCAACTACGGATCCTTCTTTGTTTCCAACTTTCACATTCCAGTTGCCAGTAATTATCAATGCATCTTGATTGCATGTTCGATCATGCAATCAAACATGCAATCCTGTAGAGTAGATATTTTAAAATCCAGCTATATACTTTTTCATGAGACACAGCTGTTCGAATCCACCATCTGCTCCTTGGAAACCCTATGGGGCAGTTCTACTCAGTCTTACAGGGTCGCTGTGAGTCATAATCAACTCGACGGGCAATGGGTTTGGCTTTTTTTTTTTTGGTGTAACCTTTAGAAATTTATTAGTATTATTGGATCAAAAATACTTTAAGATAAATAAAAGCACTATTAGGAGTAAATAGGTCACTATACGGCAGTCTGCTTCCATAAAGATTTGCAGACTTGGAAACCCTATGAGTCAGTTCTACTCTGTCCTATAGGGTCTATATGAGTTGGAATCGACTTGACAGCAATGGGTTTAGTTTGGTTGATTTATATAATATTTAAGGAGCCCTGATGTCACAGTGGTTAAGCGATCAGCTGCTAACCGAAAGGTTGGTGGTTCGAACCCACCTGCTACTCCTTAGGACAAAGATATGGCAGTCGGCTTCTGTAAAGACTACAGCCTTGGAAACTGTATGAGTCAATTCAGTTCTACTCTATCCTATAGGGTCGCTATAAGTTGGAATGACTCCAGAGCAACGAGTTTGATTTTGGTTTAAGGTGGCACAATGTGTTTTACAAACATTTAACTCAGTAAGAAAATATAACAAATCTAAACTTGTATAGCCTAAAGAAATAGACTTCAGAATATTTAAAGCAAAAATTGATGGCTCTACAGGAAGTAATTGGCAAAGCCATCATGATAGTGAGAGGTGTAATCTCATTTTTCTACACTGCTAAGAGATCACGCCAACATAGGTATATAAGGTTTGAAAAGCACAAAAGTACCTTGATCTTATGGATACATCAGCTTGTATCAGTACATCATTCCATCATAAGGCTGAATAATATTCCATTGTATGGGTCTACCACCTTTGGTATATCCATTTGCTAGTTGATGGATATTTCAGGTTATTTCCATTTTTTGGCTGTTGTGAATTAATGCTGCTATGAACATTCATGTATAAGTTTCTGTATGAACGTGTTTTCAATGCTCTTACGTATATCCCTAGGAGCCCTGGTAGTGAGATGGTTAAGCCCTCAGGTGGTAATCAAAAGGCCGTGGTTTGAACCCTCCTGGCTATCTGCTCCCATAAAGATAACAGCCTAGGAAACCCTATGGGGCGATTCTGCTCTGTCACATGGGGTTGCTATGAGTTGGAATCGACTAGATAGCACCCAACAGCAATGTGGTAAATTTATATTTAACTTTTGAAGGAAGAGCCACCATTTTACATTCCCACCTGCAATGTATGAAGATTCTAATCTCTCTGCATCGTCACAAAACTTGTACTGTCTCTTTTTTTTTTAAATTACAGCCATCCTAGTGGGTATGAAGTGGTATCTCATTGGCTTTTTGATTTACTTTGCATTTTTCTGGTGACTAATGATGTTGAGCATTTTCTCATGTGCTTACTGGTCACTTGTGTATCTTCTTTGGAGAAAAAAATTTTTTTTTATTGAGTTGTGTGTCTTTTTACTGCTGCATTGTAGGAGTTTTTATGTTCTGGATACTAGTTCTCATCAGATACATACTTTGTAAATATGTTCTCCCATTCTCTGCGTTATCTTTTCACTTTCTTGATCATACCTCAGGTTTTGTCTCCTGAAACCAGGATGTTGGCCCTGGTCTGCATATGCTGAAAATGGGAAATGCTGGGAATTCTACATTTTAGCAGGAAATCCTCGACTCCCTAGAAAACCAGTACCTAGATGAACTTTAAATACACAGCATGTCTTGTGTCACAAAATCCAAGTGTTTAAAGAAGATAAACAGATATGACATATGAGACCTCATTCCAAATGAGGCTGTGCTCATTCTCTTTAAAAACTGCTTCTAATCCAAATCTGCACCAGGACAACCATCAGAATTCCTGGGAGCCTGTCTGTCTTTGGCTGCCTTTGTCCCACGTCCATGGTCCCTGGGTCCCTGGGTGCGCCTCACTACTAACTGAGGAAGAAAGGCCTGGTGCTCTGCTTCTGTAGGATTGCAGTCAAGAACACCCTATGAGGTAGTTCTACTCTGTAACACAGTGGGGTCACCTTGAGTCTGAATTGGCTTGAGGGGAACACATTTGTTCATTTTTGGTTTGGTTCCATGTTTACTCCTGGTGACATGTCTGATGGCAGCCTGGCTTGTGAAGCTGTGCACTTCTTAGAGCTAAATGATGCTGTGTCCTGCCTACAAGTCTGCACACACAAAGGAGAGGAGAGAACCAGCGTGAGAGAGTAAGAGAAAGAGAGGAGAGAGAGAGTGAGAGAATGAGAGCGAGAGACCAAAACACAGGAGAGAGAGAGATAGTGAATACTGCTGGTCCTGAGTCTTCTCCTGGGTCTCTTAGAGATTTTCAGGTCCAGATGTTGGCCCAGCAGAGTTCAAAACCAGCCTTGCAAAGAGATTCTGGCCAAGTCGACTTTCTGGAACATTCACCAGCAACCCTGCAATTTAAAACAAAAGAATGGTTTGAGACCCCAAAATGCAAGAAGTTACCTTTCTTGAAAATTGGCCCTCACTGCTCTGGGATTCTGACTTAAACCCCAAACCAGCAGGTTTGCATGCATCCTCCTCGGACTCTGAGGAGAAGCCGCACTGACTGCACGTTCATCACTTTTGTGCCCACCTGGTGGGGATGGGGTTACACGGCTCGTTAGGTCGTGCTAGAGGAGCAAGAGTTGTTGTCAGAAGCAGGGGCAGAGGGGAACAGAGTTTGGGCAGCTTAAGTCCACAAGAGCTAAACAACAACCTTGAGTATATCGCACCTCAATTTAGAGACCATCTCAGGGATAGTTTTGACGCGTTGAACACTAATGACTGAAGACCAGACGAGTTGTGGAATGACATCAAGGACATCATGAAGAAAGCAAGAGGTCATTAAAAAGACAGGAAAGAAAGAAAAGACAAAAATGGATGTCAAAAGAGACTCTAAAACTTGCTCTTGAAGTCAAGTAGCTAAAGCGAAAGGATGAAATGATGAAGTAAAAGAGCTGAACAGAAGATTTCTATTAAAAAAAAAAAACTCTAGTCTTCAGTGTGGGTTATACCTCAACATAAAGAAAACAAAAATTCTCACAACTGACCAATAAGCAACATCATGATAAACAGAGAAAAGATTCAAGTTGTCAAGGATTTCATTTTATTTTGATCCACAATCAACACCCATGGAAGCAGCAGTCAAGAAATCAGGTGACATATTGCATCGGGCAAATCTGTTGCAATAGACCTCTTTAAAGTGTCAACAAGCAAAGATGTCACTTTGAGGACTAAGATGCACCTGACCCAAGCCATGATGTTTTTAATGACCTCATATGCATTGGAAAGCTGAGCAATGAATAAGGAAGACCAAGGAAGAATTGATGCCTTTGAATTGTGGTGTTGGTGAAGAATATTGAATATACTATGGACTGCCAAAAGAACAAACAGATCTGCCATGAAAGAAATACAGCTTTCCTGTATGCTCCTTTGAAGCAATGATGGCAAGACTTTATCTGGCTTACTTAGGACACATCATCAGGAGGGATCAGAGCCTGGAGAAGGACATCATGCTTGATAAAGTAAAGGGTCAGCAAAAAAGAGGAAGACCCTCGACAAGATGGATTGACACAGTGGCTGCAACAATGGGCTTAAGCATAGCAATGATTGTAATGGTGGTGCAGGACCAGGCAGTGTTTCATTCTGTTGTACGTGGGGTCGCCATAGGTCAGAACTGACTTGAGGGCATCTAACAAGGACAACAAGTCTAAAACAGATGTCTGAGCAACCAAAACACACCCATTGGAAGAAATTGTCAGCTATAGTCATAACAAAATAACTGCCATTTACTGAAAATCTTTGATATACTAGGGACTTCATACATTGCTTCTCATACTTACAACTACTGCCTCCATTTCATAGATGAGAAAAATGGACCCCAAAGAGGGTATGTTTGGTGTAGCTCTTAAAAGCATGGTCTCTGGAGGCAGCCAGGCCTGGTTTTGAGCCATGGCTCTCGCTATTTGTAGCTCTGTACCTTTGGGCAAATTATGTACGTTCACTACAAACTACCCCCTCTACAGGGTGGGAAGCCTTGGTGGCGTAGTGGTTAAGAGCTACGGCTGCTAACCAAAGAGTCGGCAGTTCGAATCCACCAGGTGCTCGTTGGAAACCCTATGGAGCAGTTCTACTCTGTCCTGTAGGGTGGCTGTGAGTCGGAATTGACTTGACGGCAATGAGTTTGGGTTCTGCTACGTGGGGAGAAACATCCCTCCTTCTTGACAAACGGCCTGGAGATCTACTTCTGAAAACTCAGCCGCTGAAAACCCCACGGAGCACAAGTCTGTTCTGACACACGTGGGATTTCCACCAGTCAGAATCGACCCCCGGGCCTTCCTTTTGAGGCACTTTTGGGTGCAGATGGTGTTAACTGTTGGCACTACTCAGGGTCTCCTCTGCAGTAACTCTTAATCCTTAGCTGAGCACTTGCCTCCTAAAACGAAGCCTGCATTCCCAAGCCTCTAGTGCAGCTGGAGGGGACGGCACAGTGGTTAAGAGTTCATCTGCTAACCAAGATGTCGGCAGTTCAAATCCACCACCCGCTCCTTGGAAATCCAATGGGGGAGTTCTATTCTGTCCTATAGGGTTGTTATGGGTTGGAATCAACGCCACGGCAATGGGTTTGGTTTTTTTTAATGCAGCTGGGACTAAATTGTGCCCAATGGAGTCTAAGAAGCGGCGTGTGGCGCACTCAAGGTGTGCCATTACCAGGAGGGTAACACCTTCCTGCGGCTTCTTCCTTCTGACTGGCTGGGCGTGCCCTGGATTGCTCTGAAGCAACTTTGACAGTGAAGTGTAAACCACCGGGTGGATGGGCAGCCCTGAGGCCAGGTGCTGGGCCACTGATGATCAAGGAGTGCCCCCTTGGGAGACCTACTTTTGCTGTCTAGTTGACTCTGACTCATGGCAACCCCACATGTGTCACAGTAGAACTGTGTTCCATCAGGTTTTCGGTGGCTGATTTTTTGGAAGTAGATTGCCAGGCCTTTTTCCAAGGCACTTCTGGGTGGACTCAAACCCCCAACCTTCCAGTTAGCATTTGAGCGTGTTTTCCCTTTGCACCACACAGGAAAGCTGGAAAATGTTCCCTTGTGGAAGCCATTGTTGACTTGGAGTTTATGACTCTCAGAGACCGACCTAATCTTGACTAATACTTGAAATGAACCAACACAGGAAAAGCTGAATTCCATTCCTATGACGAGTGAGCATTGCAAATATTCTCACCAACAGGAATGAAACCCACCCTCACCTGTGAACAATTAAAATAATAAAATGCTGTTTCAAGCCAACAATTGTAATATTAAAATGTGTTTTATACCATCAATCAAACAACCGAGGATCTTTGTTTGTGACCCTCAGCCTGACCTCATAGCACACTTTGTTCTTGAACGTGGTCTAACAATTGACCTTTGATATGAACTCTGGTTCTTGGTAAATCTATGTTGTTGTCATATTAAATTAATGTACAAATTCTTACGATCCTAATGAAAATATCAGTAGGCTTTTTTAGCATCATAAAATTTTACTAAATTACATAAAAATTGAAAGTGTGTGATAATTCAGTTAATGTTATCAATTATTTTTTGAGAAGTAACCACATAAATGGAAACCCTGGCGGAGTAGTGGTTAAGTGCTACAGCTGCTAACCAAGAGGTCGGCAGTTCAAATCCGCCAGGCGCTCCTTGGAAACTCTATGGGGCAGTTCTACTCTGTCCTATAGGGTCGTTATCAGTTGGAATTGACTCCACGGCAGTGGGTTTTTTGGGTTTTGGTAATCACATAAATGTAGTGGAAATATTGCCTTGCCACTAGCTCCCCCTTCAGGCCTGGAGGACTTACTTCTCCAGCTTCTGGGTGTACCTTGGGCTGACCACCCTTGGCCTCTGGGCCTTCAAGGAAGAACTGGTAGGTGAGGGAGACAGGCCTGATCAGCTGGCCCTAACTCAGTCACTCCAAAGGGCTATCCCAGTTTCAGAGCCCTACGGCAGTGAGGCAACCTTTTGTTAGATGCCATTGAGTCATTGAGTCAGTTTTGACTCAGAGCAACCCTATGTACAACAGAACGAAACCCTGCCCAGTCCTGTGCCATCCTCACAGGCAGTGATAAGTTTGAGCCCATTGTTGCAGCCTCTGTGTCAATCCATCTCATTGAGGGTCTTCCTCTTTTACACTGACTCTTCATTTTACCAAGCATGACGTCCTTCTCCAGGGACTGATCCCTCCTGATAACATGTCCAAAGTAGGTGAGACAAAGTCTCGCCATCCTCGCTTCCAAGGAGCACTCTGTAACTAGTGACCTAGAATTCCAACCTTGCCTCAAATGGACCAGAGCCCTAGTGGTGCAGTGGTTAAGAGCTTGGCTGCTAACCAAAAGGTCAACAGTTCGAATATACCAGCCTCTCCATGGACACTGTATGGGGCAGTTCTACTCTGTCCTATATGTTTGCTATGAGTCAGGATCAACTTAATGACAACAGGTTTGGTTTTTTTAATGCAGCTGGGACTAAATTAGGGTGACTTGGTGGCACAGTGGTTACGAGCTATGGCTGCTAACCAAAAGGTCAGCAGTGCGAGTCCACCAGCAGCTCCTCGGAAACCCTATGGGGCAGCTCTACTCTGTCTCTTAGAGTCGCTATGAGTAGGAATCGACTCGACACCAATGGCTATTTGGTCTCAGATGGACCTCCAGGGACTGTTGACTGAGGCCTAGAAGAAAAGCTGAGTGAAGCAAACCTCTAAGCCCCTCACCTGCCCTTCTTGGATGGTGACATGTGGAAATGCAAAAGGAAGTGTCTAGAAGCTTCTATATGTTTGATAATGGCTTGATTTGAAAGTGCTTGATGAAAAAGTGCCAAAGAGGGTGCCAAATGTGAACAAAGCGTTTCGATCGCCCTTGTCCAACCCCCTGCCTCTAGCCCATGCCCAGAACATGCCCGGACCTTCCACTGCTTCTACTTCCTGAGTGTAAAAGTATGTTCAGTGCTGACCTCCAGCTAAGCAACACAAACGAAGGAGGCGGTGGGAAGGAGTGGTCGCCAGGCCCGGGAGCGTGGTCTCCTGCCTCCAGCTCCCTCCCAGCACACTTCAGTGTCTTTTGCGTTTGTGCCCTCTCCATTTCTCCCGTCCATTTTCCTTCTGCCCTCTCCGCTTCCTTCCCTTTCCTCGCCAGTGTCACATCGAGAGCACTCCTTTAAAGCTTTCTGCACACCACACCACTCTGTGTCAGAGGCAGCTTTCTGCACACCACACCACTCTGTCAGAGGCAGCTTTCTGCACACCACACCACTCTGTCAGAGGCAGCTTTCTGCACACCACACCACTCTGTGTCAGAGGCAGCTTTCTGCACACCACACCACTCTGTCAGAGGCAGCTTTCTGCACACCACACCACTCTGTGTCAGAGGCAGCTTCCCAGAGACATCAGGAAAATAAGGACACGAGAAACTTGTCCTACCAGATTCTAAAACACAGTACGAAGCTGCCATGGAAATGGACAAGCAGATGAAGTAAATCCTGAGGGATCCCCTGACATGTGCATAAAAATGTGGTTTACGCTAGTTATCACTGCAAACTGATGTGAAGTATGGATTAGTCAATAAATGGTTGAGGCAAAAGGCTTATGATTTGGAAAAAAAAAAAGCTGGTCCCCTAACTTACTGCTTTTACCAACATAAATTCCAAATTGATCAATGATTTAAATGTAAAAAAAAAAAAAAACACAAAAGTACAAAAAGAAAGTATGAGTTTTTAAAAATACGTTCAGAAAGGTTTTCCTAAGCATACCAAAAAATAAAAATACGTTGCTGCATGGTTTAATAAAATAAATTAAAAAATTTGTATATGGCCACCCTGAGAGTATGGCCCCCTGACATCCTTTTAACTAAATACTGAAGTCACTTCTGAGGTCCATCTTTCAGCCAAAGATTAAAACCCAAAGATTAGACAGGTCCATAAAACAAAATGAGACTAAATGGGCACACCAATCCAGGGGCAAGGCCGAGAAGCCAGGCGGGGACAGGAAAGTTGGTAACGGGGAAGCCAAAGTTGAGAATGGAAGAGCATTGACATGTCATGGGGTTCGCAATCAATGTCACCAAAAAAAAAAAAAAAATTGTATGTGGGCAAATATGCCATACAGAAAGGAAGGGCTAGTTCCTTGACATAAAACAAACACTCGCAGATTAATGAGAAAGGCTTGACAAAATAACAGGTGAATGATATGGAAAGTGAGTTTCTAGAAAAGGAAGTACAAATGGCTGATAAATATGAAATGATGCTGTATCTCGCAAGCACTTGTAGGAAAGCGAAGGGAGACACTAGGCCTGGCTTATCAGCCAGCAGACAGACAGCAGAGCAGCAAGATCCCATCTGCCGAGAGCGAGACGGAGGGAAACAGAACGTGCTGCACCGCATCCGCTGGCGGAACGTCAGGATACGCTTTTGGAGGGCAACTGGTTAAGGCCAAAGGTTAATTTGTGCACACTTTGTCATTCTGCTTCTACAAATTTCTCCTATGAATACAAGCACCTGTGTTCAAAAACAGATGCGGAGGCATGGCCACTGTGGTGGTGTTTAGCATAGCAGAAAACTAGGAAGTTTACAGCTGATCTACAAGGGGCCGGTACCAGATAATCATGATATTTCCATACGACGCAATGTTCATGCAGCCATCAGAAGAAAGAGGTAGAGCTGTACCTAATGACGGTGCCCTGGTGGTACAGTGGTTAAGAGCTACGGCTGCTAACCAAAAGGTCGGAAGTTCAAATCCACCAGCCACTCCTTGAAACCCTATGGGGCAGTTCTACTGTGTCCTGTAGGGTCGCTATGAGTTGGAATTGATTCGACGGCGGAGGGGGGGAGGGGGGCACGTTATTGAAAAAGATGTGAATAGCAGAAATAAACATGTAGAATAATTCTATCTGCATAGGAAATCAATAACAGTTAAGGTAAGCTCCCCTCCCCCCAAAAAAGAACCTGTTGTCATCAAGGTGATTCTGACTCACAGGAACCTTACCTGAGTTAAGATAGGGATAAAATAGAGCCAGCGGTGAAGTTAGGTATCTGGGTATGCAATCTTGACATTCTCCTGCTTAAAAATGTTAGCAAGGTCCAAAGTCTTTACTACAGTTTACAAGGCTTTTCATGATATGGTTCTTGTGACTTTTCCAGTTGTAAATCTACCCAGCTGGCCAGTATACAAACCCGATGACCAGCCAGTATACAAATCTCCCCATCAGCCAATACACAAATCCCCCAACCAGTTAATGTACAAATTCCCCGCCCAGCCACACACAGTTATTTTGATTTAGTCTTGTGAGCCATGAATTCTCTTGCTTTCTGGCTATTTCAATACAGTTCCTCTGATTGGAACACTCACCCTATTCCAAAGGTCATGCCCAAATTTTAACTTAGATGTCACCCCACGGGCTCTACACCGACATCTAGATTACATTCCCCCTGACTTGTTGCCACAGCACCTGTACAACCCCATCACAGCATCTCTCATGTTACAGTACAAATACCTGCTCATTTGTGTGCATCTCCCTATTGACTGTGAGGCTGTGAGGTCAAGGGTCATGACTGCTGTGCTCCCAGCTTCACCTCTAGTTCCTCCCCAATTCCTGGCACCTCATTAGCATCCAATAAATACTTGTTACATGAATGAATCTTGCCATGAAGCCGCAGTTAAGAAATCAAAACATGCTTTGCTTTGGGCGAATCTGCTGCGAAAGACCTCCTTAAAGTGTTAAGAAACTAAGATGTCACTTTGAGGTGTGCATGACTCAAGCCATGGTATTTTCAATCACCTCATATGCATGTGAAAGCTGGACAATGAATAAGGAAAACCGAAGAAGACTGGTGTCTTTAAGTTGCAGTGTTGGCGAAGAATATTGACTATACCACGGACTGGAAAAAGAAAGAATAAATCTGCCTTGGAAGAGGTATAGCTAGAATGCTTCTTAGAAGCGAGGACGGCAAGACTTCGTCTCACATACTATGGATGTGTTGTCAGGAGGGATTGGTCCCTGGAGAAGGATGTCATGCTTCATAAAGCACAGAGTCAGCGAAAAAGAGGAAGACCCTCAAAAGATGGATTGACACAGTGGCTGCAACAGTGGGCTCAAACATAGCAACAACTGTGAGGATGGTGCAGGACCAGGCCGTGTTTCATTCTGTGGTACACAGGGTCACTGTGAGTCGGAGCCGACTTGATGGCACCTACCAACAACAACAACAGCAGCGACCTGAATGATTAAAGGGTGTACAGGGAGGTAAGTATGAAGAACTACCGAGAGGTGCCACAGAAGAAACCCAAATGCGAAGAAGGAGTCCAGACAGCGTTTCGAATCTGCTATCAATGGTGGAAGCAAAGCAAGGAACATAATTTGCATCTTAGGGCTATAGGAAAAGACGTGGTTGCAAACAGGACTCCAACTTAAACCAGAATGTGCAAAAATGGGGCTGTGATGAAAGCCTCCACTGAGCTAAATGTGCGGGTGCTGTGTGGCCATGTTGAGTTTAGTGGGGATAATGAGCATGGGCCCGTGATAGAAAATTTACAGCCAGTGAGAGTCAAAGTCAAACGGCGAATAAGCTGATATTATGTTTTCGGTATAAAAAATAACAGAAACCCAAGGAAATTAAAGTCTATAGGGTTTATTCAGACCCCCGGGTGGTGCGAATGGCTAAGCGCTGGACTAACTCAAAGGTTGGTGGTTTAAACCCACCCAGAAGCACCTCAGAAGTAAGGCCGGGGGATCTGCTTCCGAAACGCCACAGCCTTGAAAACCGTTGGGAGAAATTCTGCTCTGCACACGTGGGCTTGGCATGAGTCAGAGTTGACTCAACAGCGACTAACAACATTAACAGTGTTTTTTCGAGTAGTTAATCTGTATGCATACAGGGAGACCTCTCTGTTCAGAAAAAAAACAAGCAGAGACTCGTTTTTGGCCACTTACAATGAGATTTTAAGGAAGAAAGAGGAAATAGAGGAGAAAATTAACCACTATCTAATCTTTAATCTTATTGACCGGACCCTGCCCCTCCTCTGAGATCAGCTGACCTCAGTGACTAGTGTTGTCTGTGGCCTGGCCAGCCCCGCCCCTACTCTTTGCACGAAACCTCAGGTATTGTCTGGGGCCGGGGGTTAAATCATAAAGGCACCACACCTATTCCGGAGATTCTAAAGTTTTAGAATTATCTCCCAGGAAGCGAGGGAAATTACCTAAACTTAAATTCTTTGCACAAAACAAGCTCTGAGGTAGTTTATGGTTAACAGATGTCTTTGTCACAAAGTGGAACCTACTCAACTTTATGGTCATTGTGTCTTCACATACTTTTTTGTTCCCTGTTTTTCTGGGTACATTCCACAAAGGTCCGAGACCTCTGAGAGCTTCCCTACGTGCTCAGGAATCTGTCACTTTGGGCCTCGGTTTTTTTTTAATCAGAGTTTTCGTATAAGCACCCAGCGCTATCAGCACTCCCTGTCACTGGTATGTGGGAGGGACGTTAGGAAAGAGCTGGAGTCAGACACCATCGCTCCACAGAGACCCTGTGTGCTCAGCAACAGAAAGCCTCTAGGGCAGGAAGATGGCTCCGGGGCCTCACTCACAAAGCAGAGTGGCTAGGGAGCCAGGATTAGGATTTCTCCAGGATCTGTGTGCAGAGTTGCCACCTGGCCTTCTGGCCCTGGGACGAGGCACCTTCCTCTTTCTCTGGGTGTGACTCCTACCTCCTGTGAAGAAATGGTGCGGGCACCGTATTTGTGCCCCCGAGCCTGCCCCTCCAGCAGATGACTTGGACTAAATGTGAGTCATGACTGGAGCCAGGCCCCATCTGCTTCTTTTCGCCTAAGAACCTGGCTCTGGGACTGTCAGAGAGCAGAGGCAGCAAGTGGGTAGAATTGAAAATATGTGGGCTCTATTGTCAAGGAAATACAGCCAGTAATGGTATCTACTGAAGCAGATAACCCATCACAACCTGAAATTTGCCGTCAGGGATGAAAGAAATTGCAAACTTTAGTAACTCCCAGCATTTAGAATCCTACCGACAGTAATGTGAGCCCTAGGCAAACAAATACAGAAACCTCTCTCTTCTCAAAAGGCTGCCATGCCGGTTGAAGTAACTGCCCAGGAGGTGGTTCCACAGAGAAGAGTCCCAGGAGGACATATTAGCAAGTTGTCCAACCAGCTTGAGCTGCCTACTCTCGGAATATCAAAGACTTCCTCCCTGACCAGCAGCTAGAGCCAGAGCGAGAGCAGGACAAGATAAGGAGAGGGGATAAGAGACGACCAGGACAGCCAGGACCATAGCAGGGGTCCAGCACCTCGGCCAGCCTGGAGAGAATCCTGTGGAAGGTAAGGTGTGTGAATGGAAAACACACTTCTGAGGAGCCAACAGCTCTTGGACATAAAGCCAGCTCTGGGTGTGAACGTAAAATGTGTCTGTCAGTGACTTTGTTGGCTGTAAGGGGCAGTTTCCAGGCCCCATGGCTAGACCTGGCTGGGTCAAGGGGTGGCTGAAGGGTTGACTGGAGAGGCTACAGTTCAGGTCCCAATGGACTGGTGCCTTTTTCTGAGTCTCCGTGGCCAGCAGCTGAAGACACAGGTGGTGCAGCTGAATTAGTGGGCTTCCCGGAGCCTGAGGAGGCCCTCGTAGGCAGACACAGGCTGGGGTTCATGCTGTGGACTGTCAGTGTAGACTGCTCTGTCTAATCCTCAGGGCTTACCCCTCAAATTCCTCTCAGAGGAGACCTGCCTTAAAAAATAAAAATAAAAAATTCTGGGAAAAAAATAATTAATGCCAAGTAATGTTGAACTAACCCGTTGCCGTCGAGTTGGCTCTGACCCAGGGAAAGCCGGCGTGTGTCAGAGTAGAACTGTGCTCCACTGGGTGTTCAGTGGCTGACTTTTCACAAGTAGATCACCAGGTCTTTCTCCCAAGATGCCTCCGGGTGGCCTTGAGTCTCCAACCTTTTGGTTAGCAGCTGAGTGTGTTAACCGTTTGCTCCACCCAGGGACTCCAGAGTGAGACTGTTGTTGTTGGGTGCCATTGAGTCGATTCTGAGTTATAGTGACCCTATAGGTCAGAGTAGAAGTGCCCCATAGGGTCTCCTAGAGATGGGGAAAGCCAGAGATGACTCCAGAGGAGAGGGAAGGCACTGTGCTGAGCAGGTGGAATGGACAGATCATATCTGAGAGGGAATCTAAGCAGCCAGGTGTTCACATCTAATCAATCAGCCATGAGCTCCTTGGGAGCAGGAATCTGCCTGTCTTCACGTTTGCTGTGCTTGGTGCTGTGATTGCTACATAGCAGGTGCTGAGTCATGGCCAATGCGCCACCTGTCAGTAGAGGCTTGGGTGTTGCTACGATGCTGAACAGGTTTCAGCAGAGCTTCAAGACTAAGACAGACTAGAAAGAAAGGCCTGACGATCTACCTCTGGAAGTCAGCCAGTGAAAACCCTATAGATCCCAATGGTCCTATGGTGCAGGATTGGGTAGCATTATGTTCCATTGTGCATGGGGTCCCCATGAGTCGGGGCCGACTTGACCACAGCTAACAACAGCGCTGAAGTAATATGACTCTTCTCTTTCTATCTCCTGAAGCAGAGTTTTTAAAGACCTCATAGTTTTTCCTAAAGGGTTGTACGTAAGTACATGTGTGACATCGAAGGCAAAAAACAGGCAGGCGAGGAGGCTGGGTTTGCCCAGATCATTGCAATAAGGAGGGCTCTCAGGTCTGAGCCTCAGTGTACCTCGGCAGGTGGGTTTGCCTTACAGTTGTCCAGGGAGGAGTGGACAGGTCACAGGTGGGGTGACTGACAGCAGGGTTGTTTGCAACCAGGGGAAATCTCAGCCAATCGACTGAACAGGAAACACCTCTGGTCTAGCTAGCTTCAAGAGGACAAACAGTTGTGACCTTAGCTAACCTTTCATGAAACAAAGAACGGGGGAGTGGGGGGCAGTGTCTGTGTCTGGCCTCATCAGCAGGTTCGGGCCATAGGGGAAAGGTCTGTGTTTGGCCTTGTCATGGATAAGAAGAGTCATCGGTGAGTCTTAGGGGGTCATGAGGAAAAGTAGACAGGGGTCTTATCTGAGTCATATTGGGGAGGGTGGCTCTTTGCACCAAGCCAGTTCTCTGAACCTAAAAGTTTCGTCAGATTTTAGAAAACAAGAAGTTGGTGGGATTTCATAACTGCACTATTTTGGGGGAGCACACGGCTCAGGGCAAGTTCAACCTTGTCAGTGGAAAATAACATATTTCATAGTAAATGTTGAAGGACAGTGAGTGTTATGGATTAGACTGTGTGTCTTCAAAATATGTATTGAAATCCTGTCCCCTGTACCTGCAACTCAAAAGTTCAGCAGTTCAAATCCTCCAGCCGCTCCTTGGAAACCCTACAGGGCAATTCCACTCTGCCTTAAAGGGTGGCTATGAATCAGCAAGGGGGTTGGTTATACCTGCAATATGTTCCTGTTTGGAAATAGTGTTTTCTTTGTTATTTTAAGTACATCATACCCGGATAGGGTGGGTTCTAAATCTCATCACTTCTGAGTTATATGAAGAGCCTCATAGACACACAGCCACGGGAAGACAGACGCCATGTGAGAGTGGAGTACACATCAAGAAATACCAAGGAACTAAGGAACACCTGGGGCCACCAGCAAGGAAAGAACCCACACAGCCAAGGCTGTGATTTGGACTTGTAGCCTCCAGGACTGAGAAAATAACTTTCTGTCCTTTAAAGCCCCAACTTGTGGTATTTCTGTTACAGCAGAACTAAGAAACTAAGGCAATGGGTTGGCTGTAAGGTTTTCTCACTTCCAGAATCCCAGGTAGAAGTGTAGATCCTGAACAGGGTGGATTATCCAATAAGCAAGGTAAGCACAGGCTTACTTACTAACCTGTAGTGAACGATTTCACATGGGTTTCACCACACCACAGCAAATTGAAACCTATGTGAAATCGTTCACTAAAGACTAGTAAGTAAGCATGAGTAAGCCCATGCTTACCTTGCTTACTGGGCCTTCTGCCCGGTCAGGGACTGTAAATTTGAAAAGAGGCTTTGATTCTGTAGGAAGATGTGGTGGGGTTGGGAGAGACAGATGCCATCCATACCTAGAAGCAGAACCTTCGATGTGGTGAAAAAATGTGAAATTGTTCATTTCAGAGTAGTAAGTAAGCACAGGTAAGCCTGTGCTTACCTTGTTTATTGGATAATCCATTCTCGATTCCATATCTGAAAGTGAAGCTGGGTCAGGTACTAGGGAACCAAGGTGTGTTGTAGGTACATTTGGAAATGATTGATGGTGTAAACCTAGCCCTGAAACACGCTTCCTCTCTCACTCCCCTGCACTACCCACCAGCTAGAAAGGTTTGGTGGAACAGGATAAAAATGTATGTGATGTACACACATACACCACACACACACCCTTAAACTTCATTCTTTAATAGGGGTCTGATGAGTGAAAGAGACTAGGTAACAGAGGCCCCTTATAAGGTTGAAAGAGAACTTCTAACTATGTAGTTGTTTTAAGAGTGTGGTCAAATGAAAGCACTTCCAGGAAGAAGTATCGACAGTAACTTAAGGTATCCAGAAGACAGGAATTTGCAAACCTTTCAAAGAAATATTGGCTCTTTAGGGCCCTAGGGCCTTTCAGTAAGTTATTCAAGAGTGTCAGAATCTCACAGGATATTAAATCCTTTCTGGGAATATTAACACAAAGTCGGGGTTTCTAGTAGAGTCTGGACATTCAACCTCATGACAGAGCTGAAGCAAATTCTACTAAATCCAGCAAATAGTCACTGAATGCTCTAACTAGGTGCAAGGTGTCCCTGGGTAGCACAAACAGTTAAGCCTTCTACTAATAGCCTTAAGGTTGATGGTTCGAACCCATCCAGAGGCATCTTGGAAGAAAGGTCTGCCAATCTGCTTCTGCAAGGTCACAGCCATGAAAACCCTACAGAGTGCAGTTCTACTCTGCACACATGGGGTCGCCATGAGTCAGGAATAACTCAGTGATAACTGTTCCGTTGTTGTTTTAACTTAGGTGCAAAACACGGCGCTTGGGCAAAAGTGTGCCAAGTCCAAGGACACCTAGCTGCTGACTCATCTCCCTTTCAAATTGCTTGCTTTGCACAACCCTGCAGAACAAAGCTTAGGCTCTTCCCAAAACCTCAGAACCCAGTGCCGTCGAACTCAGAGGCGGGTGTCAATCTTTCAGGGAGCTGCACTGGTATTTTCAAAACAATGTTGGTGCAAGACTAAGCGCGCAGCTGCTAACTGAAAGGTTGATGGTTCGAACCTACTCAGCAGCTCAATGGGAAAAAGACCTAGTAATCTGCTCCCATAAAGATTACAGCCAAAAAAAACCCTATAGGGGAGTTCTACTCTGTCACATGGGGTTGCGATGAGTTGAAAACCAACAACAATAACATATACCTTCTACTGCATCACAGAAGAGATTTTCTACCTGCATTTACTGTCCTGATCTTCTGTGGATCATGAGAACACAGGTTCGTGGGCTCCACAGAGGCCTCTAGCACAGCTGATGACACCTAGCCATCCTAGTTCAAAACACAGCTGTTCAATAAATGAATCCAAATATCCAACTCTTAAAAAATAAGAGAAATGCAGTGAAAAGTAGTGGTTTACAAACAATTTTAAAACATCTGGGCTGGGAAGGAGATGTTGTCGTTGTTAGGTGCCATCGAGTTAGTCCCGACTCCTAGCAATCTTATGGATGACAAAACGATACAATGCCCCATCCTTCACCATCCTCACAATGCTTGTTGTGCTGAGCCCATTGTTGCAGCCACTGTGTCAATCCATCTCATTGAGGGTCTTCCTCTTTTCCACTGACCCTCTGCTTTACCCAGCATGATGTCCTTCTCCAGGGACTGATCCCTCCTGACAACATGTCCAAGGTATGTAAGATGCAGTCTCGCCATCCTTGCTTCTAAGGAGCATTCTGGTTGTACTTCTTCCAGGACAGATCTGTTTGTTCTTTTGGCAGTCCATGGGGTATTCAATATTCTTCACCAACACCACAATTCAAAGGCGTCAACTCTTCTTCGGTCTTCCTTATTCATTGTCCAGCTCTCACATGCATATGAGGTGATTGGAAACACCATGGCTTGGGTCAGGGGCACCTTAGTCCTTAATTGTTCATATTGTTTGCTTTTCAACACTTTAAAGAGGGTTTTTTGCAGCAGATTTGCCCAATGTATGGGCCTTTTTATTTCTTGACTGCTGCTTTCATGAGTATTGATTATGGATCCAAGTAAAATGAAATCCTTGACAACTTCAATCTTTTCTCCATTTATCATGATGTTGCTTATTGGTACAGTTTGGAGCATTTTTGTTTTCTTTATGTTGAGATGTAATTCCTACTGAAGGCTGTGGTCTTTGATCTTCATCAGTAAGTGCTTGAGGTCCTCTTCACTTTCAGCAAGCAAGGTTTTGCTATCTGCGTATCGTAGGTTGTTAATAAGTCGTCCTCCAATCCAGACGTTGTGTTAGTCTTCGTATAGTCTGGTTGCTCAGCATACAGATTGAATAAGTTTGGTGAAAGGATACAACCCTGACCCACATCTTTCCTGACTTTAAACCATGCAGTATCCCTTTGATCTGTTGAAGCAAATGCCTATTGATCTATGTACACATTCCTCATGAACACAATTAAGTGTTCCGGAATTCCCATTCTCTGAAATGTTATCCATAATTTGTTACGATCCATAGTCAAATGCCTTTTTTTTTTTTAAACATCTTTCTGGTGTTCTCTGCTTTCAGCCAGGATCCATCTGACGTCATCAATGATATCCCTGGTTCCACATCCTTTTCTGAATCTGGCTTGAATTTCTGGCAGTTCCCTGTCAATATATTGCTACAGCCACTTTTGAATGATGGTCAACAAAATTTTACTTGTGTGTGACATTAGTGATATTGTTGGATGATTCCACGTTCGGTTGGATCATCTTTCTTGGGAATAGGCATAAATATGAATCTCTTCCAGTCGGTTGGCCAGGTAGCTGTCTTCCAAATTTCTTGGCATAGATGAGTGAGCGCTTCCAGCACTGCATTCGTTTGTTGAAACATCTCAGTTAGTATTCTGTCATTTCCTGAAGGCTTGTTTTTGGCCAATGCCTTCAGTGTAGCTTGGACTTCTTCCTTCAATACCATTGGTTCTTGATCATACGCTACTTCCTGAAATGGTTAACACTAACCAATTCTTTTTGGTACAGTGACTTTGTATTCCTTCCATCTTCTTTTGATGCTTCCTGCATTGTTTAATATTTTCCCTGTAGAATCCTTCAATATTGCAACTTGAGTCTTGAATTTTTTTCTTCAGTTCTTTCTGCTTGAGAAATGCTGAGCATGTTCTTCTCTTTTGGTTTTCTATCTCCAGGTCTTTACACATGTCATTATAATACTTTACTTTGTCTTCTGGAGCTGCCTTTTCAAATCTTCTGTTCAGCTGTTTTACGTCATCATTTCTTCCTCCTGCTTTAGCTATTTGATGTTCAAGAGCAAGCTTCAGAGTCTCTTCTGACATCCATTTTGGTCTTCTCTTTCTTTCCTGTCTTTTTAATGACCTCTTGCTTTCTTCATGTATGATGTCCTTGATATCATTCCACAACTTGTCTCGTCTTCGGTAATTAGTGTTCAACCCATCAAATCTTTTCTTGAGATGGTCTCTAAATTCAGGTGGGATATTTTGGCTCTTGTGGACTTGCTCAATTTTCTTCAGTTTCAACTTGAACTTGCACAAGAGCAATTGATGGTCTGTTCCGCAGTCAGCCCCTGGCCTTGTTCAGACTGATGATATTGAGGTTTCCCATCATCTCTTTCCACAGATGTAGTCAATTTGATTCCTGCGTTTATGTTAGTGGGAAAAAGGTATTTGCAATGAAGTCACTGGTTTTGCAAAATTCTATCCTGGTGTCTCCAGCATCATTTCTGTCACCAAGGCGATATTTTCCAACCACTAATCCTTCTTTGTTTCCAACTTCCGCATTCCAATCGCCAGTAATTATCACTGCATCCTGATTGCATGTTCAATTAATTTCAGACTACAGAAATTGATAAAAATATTCAATTTCTTCATCTTGGGCATTACTGGTTGTTGCGTAAATTTGAATAATGGTCATACTAACTGATCTTTCTTGTAGGCATATGGATGTTATCCTATCACTGACAGTGTTGTACTTCAGGATAGATTTTGAAATGTTCTTTTTGAAGATGAATGCAAAGGCATTCCTCTTCAAGTTGTCATTCCCAACATAGTAGACCATATCATTGTCCAATTCAGAATGGCCAATACCAGTCCATTTCAGCTCACTAATGCCTAGGATATGATGTTTATGCATTCCATTTCATTTTTGACAATTTCCAATTTTCCTAGATTCATACTTCATACATTCCAGGTTCCAATTATTAATGGATGTTTGCAGCTGTTTCCTCTCATTTTGAGTCATGCCACATCAGCAAACGAAGGTCCTGAAACTTGACTCCATCCACATCATAAAGTTCAACTCTGAGGAGGCAGCTCTTCCCCAGTCGTATTTTGAGTGCCTTCCAACCTGAGGGGCTCATCTTTCCGCACTATATCAGACAACATCTCACTGCTATTCATAAGTTTTTCACCGGATAATTCTTTTCAGAAGTAGACCATCAGAGCCTTCTTCCTAGTCTGTCTTAGTCTAGAAGCTCAGCTGAAACCTGTCCACCAGCAGTGACCCTGCTCGTATTTGAATACTGGTGGTATAGCTTCCAGCACCACAGCAACACGCAAGCCCCCACAGTATGACAAACTGAAGGGGTAAGAGGAAAGAAAACAAAGCAGCCAATGGATGAAGAGAAAAAACTATAGAGTCTGAAGGCTAGAAATGTACATTTTCCTCCTTAAGTTCTTGTTTTCATCCTATTAAAAAAGAAAAGAAAAGAGACAGTGAGAGAAAAAAAAAAAAAAACAGTTGCTGCTGAGCCATTCTCACTCACAGTGACCCATATGTGTCAAGAGTAGAAATGGGCTCCATAGGCTTTTTAATGGCTGATTTTTTTGAAAGTAGATTGCCAGGTCTCTGTGTGGACTTGGATTTCCAGCCTTCCAGTTAGCATGTTGACCATTCGCACCATCCAGGGACCCCTATTTCTCAACATAGAGTTTGCATGTTTCAGTTTTAGTAGGTATGACTATTTTCTGGCCACTGGGAATACACAGCTAAATATCATGTCATTAACTGACCACACGTGTAAGAAAAACACAGAGACATCAAGCGTTACTTTGAAAAACACAATGTTGCTTCTAAATGTCCCAAAAAAGCAATGGCCCAGCTTTTAGGGTACAGACACACCGTCTGGGATTCCAAAGGCCAACGGACACAGATCATTTTGTTACCCAACAGCGGGTGTTTAAAAACGTTCAAGATGGATGGCTTTCTGCTGTGGAGGCTCTTCAGTTCTACTCCCAGGAGCCTCTTTTGGCCTCCCTGGATGGCACAAATGGTTAAGCAATGGACTCCTAACTGAAAGTTTGGATGTTCAAGCTACCCAGAGGTGCCTCGGAACAAAGACCTGGAGATCTGCTTCTAAAAGGTCACAGCCTTGAAAACCCTGTGGAGGATATTCCTACTCTGCACACACAGGGTCTCCAGGAGTTCGAGTGGACTCAACAGCCACTAACAGAGCAGCAGGAACCCTCAGAGTCCCAGGGCAGGCTGAAGTCACACCCAGGAGGCCAAGCCCTGCTGGAGACATCACACTGTAAACTCAGAACTCTCACTCCGCCTTGTGAGTCATAATCCTCCCCAGTTCTCAAAACACATCATCAGCTGGTCTTTCTCCTCCGTGGAGGGAGAGCGGCCTCCCTTTGTACCCCTCCACTCCTTCTCTGCTTTCTGGCCCTACTACGTGGAGCTGTAGCTGAGGGGCAGGAGGTGCACCTTGCCTGAACCAGCACGTGGGTACCTGCGCAGAGGGAGGGAGCTGGAGTTGAGAGCCTGGGTTAGAGGGCCCATCCCACCACCACGCTGGCCCCCTACCAAGAGCAGACACAGGGACAGAGGGGCCCTGTTCTGGTGGGGTTGCGTGTCTCTGCTGTGTCTACCACCTAGTAGGTCTCGGGGCATATTTGTGAATGTGATGACGGTTGACACAGACATCTTCATAGGCCTGTCCTCTCCCCACCATGCTCGCTGCTCCTTCCCAGCTCTGGACACAGGCTGGGCCTCAGGGAACAGTTGACCCCAGAGGGAGAAGGAGGTTGAATATAGGTGATTATGTGCGGCCTGGAAACAGTTGTCATCTCCATAGGGGCCAGAAGGATCACCTAGTGGGCTGGTGGGATGGGCGAGAGGAGATGTTTGCACTCAGCCTGAAAGGCTAGAATGGCCTGAGCAGGACTTCCCTTATGCCATGCTGGTTCTGGTAACAGCTTTGGAGCCACGTGCTCTTCTTTGCTTTTGTTTTATAAACCACTGGGAGTGCTGTGCTTAAAAGCAGCAGAGCCACTTGCCATCAACTTGACCCTGACCCACAGCAACCCCACATGTGCTCTGTAGGGTTTTCCATGGCTTATTCCTCAGAAGTAGATCACCAGGGCTATCTCCCAAGGCATCTCTGGGTGTACTCAAACCTCCAACCTTTTGTTTAGCAGGCCAGTACTTAGCTGTTTGGTCCACCGGGGACTCCTAAAAGAAGCATTAAGGGGAGAAAACCTGTGGGAAAACCACGCAAAAGACAAGAACAAAATGCAGATCAAATTATGAAAATGAGCTATCTAGAGATAAGCTGGGATTTCAGTTTCATTTTTAGTGTTCTTGGTAAGAAAGTTTCTTTATACCAAGTATATTTTCCTTTAACGATCTTTATTCTTTTTAAAATCAGATGCTCTTTATAAAAAGCACGGGAACAGTGTGTAGATACTGGGCATACGAAGTAAGAGTATCCTTGCCTCCTTCTCCCAACGATCCTATTGTCTAGAGAAGAGTTTGACTGTCTCTACTTACAGATTCATTGTATGTATGCGTGTACACATATGTGTATAAAAAAACCAGTTGCCACCAAGCTGACCCCAACCATGAAGACCACATGTGTGTCAGAGTAGAACTGTGCTCCATGGTGTCTTCAGCGGCTGCTTTTTCAGGAGTGGAACACCAGGCCTCTCTTCTGAGGTACCTCTGAGCAGACTCAAACCTCCAACCTTTTAGTTAGCAGCCAAGCACGTTAGCCATTTGCACTGCACAGGGACTCCATGTATGTATGTATGCATATGTATGTTTATATTCATATATACATGCACTCCTTAGAAGGAAGGATGGCAAGACTTCGTCTCATATACTTTGGACATGTTATCAGGAGGGACCAGACCCTGGAGAAGGACATCATGCCTGGTAAAGTAGAGGGTCAGTGAAAGAGAGGGAGATCCTCAATGATGTGGACTGACACAACGGCTGCAACAACGGGCTCAAGCGTGACAATTGTGAGCACTGGGCAGTGTTTTGTTCTGTGGTACACAGGGTTGCTGTGAGTTGGAACTGACTCAATGGCACCTAACAACAACATACACCTACTCACGTGTATATAATTTATTGTTAAAATGAGCACATGCTATTGTTATCCTAAAACTAAGCAATAATTATTTTTGTTGTTGTTTTTTCTCAGTGCTTAATAATTTTTATTGAATAAAACAGTCATCGAATTACCCATTCCTGTTTCTGGAACACAGAATATTCCAGAATGCCCTTCAGTACATTTTTTTCTAAATATAATTTTTTGTGCGTCCTTTAGATGAAGGTTTACAGAACTAATTTCTCATTAAGCGATTAATAGACATATTGTTTTGTGACATTGCTTGCCACCCCCACGACATGTCAACACTCTCCCCTTCTCGACCTTGGGTTCCCCATTACCAGCTTTTCTGTCCCTTCCTGTCTTCTTGTCCTTGCCTCTGGGCTGCTGTGCCCATCTATGGGCCTGGCTAATCTTTGACTGAAGGGTGAACCTCAGGAGTGACTTCAGTGCTGAGCCAAAAGGGTGTCTGGGGGGCCATACTCTCAGTGTTTCTCCAGTCTCTATTAGACCAGTAAGTCTGCCTTTCTTTCTGTGAGTTAGAATTTTGTTCTACATTTTTCTCCAGCTCTGTCCAGGACCCTCTATTGTGATCCCCGTCAGAGCAGTCAGTGGGGGTAGCCAGGCACCATCTAATTATGCTGGACTCAGTCTGGTGGAGGCTGTAGTCCATCAGTCCTTTAGACTAATCTTTCCCTTGTGTCTTTGGTTTTCTTCATTCTCCCTTGCTCCAGATGGGGTGAGACCAGTGTTGTATCTTAGATGGCCGCTCACAGGCTTTTAAGACCCCAGACACTACTCACCAAAGCAGAATGTAGAACATTTTCTTCATAAACTATGTTATGCCACTTGAGCTAGTTGTTTCCCGAGACTGTGGTCACCATAGCCTTCGGCCCAGTAGTTCTGTCGCTTGGGGAAGTTTAGATGTGTCTACGGAGCTACCATGACCTTGCCTTTGTCAAGATGTGCTGACTTTCTCAGTATTGTGTACTGTCTTACCCTTCACCAAAGTTACCACTTATCTACTGTCTGTTTAGTGTTTTTCCTGCTTCACCCCCTCCTCTCTAGCAGCCATCAAAGATTGTTTCTTTCTGCATGTAAACCTTTTCATGGGTTTTTATAACAGTGGTCTCATATGGTATTTATCCTTTTGTGAATAACTGACATATTTCACTCAGCATAATGCCCTCCAGCTTCATCCAGGTTGTGAGATGTTTTGAAAATTACTCATTGTTCTTTATTGTTTTGTAGTGTTCCATTGTGTGTGTGTACCATAGTTTGATTAGCCACTAATCCATTGATGGGCACTTAGGTTGTTTCCATCCTTTTGTTATTGTGAATAATGCTCTAATGAACATGGGTGAGCATATGTCTATTTGTGTGATGGCTCTTATTTCTCTAGGATATATTCCTAGGAGTGGGATTGCTGGATCATATGGTATTTCTATTTCTAGCTTTTTAATGAAGCGCCATATAATTTTCCAAAATGCTTATACCATTTTGCATTCCCACCAGCAGTGTATAAGAGTTCCAAGCTCCCACAGCGTCTCCAACATTTGTTATTTTCTGTTTTTTTGCATTTGTGCCAGTAATATTGGGGTGAGATGGTATCTCATTGTGGTTTTAATGTGCGTTTCTCCAGGGTGAAATGGAATCTCATTGTAGTTTTAACATGCATTTCTCCAGGGTGTGATGGTAACTCATTGTAGTTTTAACATGCATTTCTCCAATGGCTAGTGATCATGAGCATTTCCTGTCAGCCGCCTGAGTGTCTTCTTTGGTGAAGTGCTTGTTCATTTCCTTTGCCCATTTTTTAATTGGATTATTTGTCTTTTTGTTGCCGAGGTGTTGGATTTTCCTATAGATTTAGGGATTAGACCTTTGTCAGATTTGTCATAGCCAAAAAGTTTTTCCTAGTCTGTAGGTTCTCTTTTAACTCCTTTGGTGAAGTCTTTTGATGAGCATAAGTGTTTAATTTTTAGAAGAGCCCAGTGATCTATCTTATCTTCTGGAGTTTGTGTGTTGGTAGTTATAGTTTATATCCTGTTAATGCTGTGTATTAGGGCCTTTAGCATTGATCTTATTTTTTCTTCTATGATCTTCATAGTTTTGGTTTTATATTTAGGTCTTTGATCCATTTTGAATTAGTTTTTGTGTATGGTGTGAGGTATGGGTCCTGTTTCACTTTTCTACAGATGGACATCCAGTTTTGCCAGCAACATTTGTTGAAAAGACTATCTTTTCCCCCATTTAATGATCTTTGGGTCTTCATTGAAGGTCAGGTGACCATAAGTGGATGGATTTACATCTGGGTTCTCAATTCTGTTCCATTGGCCAATGTATCTGTCTTTGTACCAGTACCAGGCTGTTTTGACTGCCATATCTGTAGACTAACTTCTGAGGTCAGGTAGTGCGAGTTCTCCTACTTTATACTTTTTCTTCAATAGTGCTTTACTTATGCAGGCCTCTTTCCTTTCCATATAAAGTTAACGATTAGCTTTTCCATTTCATTAAAGAATGCTGTTGGTATTTGGATCCGATAAACAATAATTCTTAATAGAAGTCTACATGGAATATTCTCACTTAAGCACATCAAATACTTTAGCAGCCTATCTTTCTACAGTTGCCAGCAAATATTTCCAAAAGATGTAAAGAAGTTTCCACACACGTTGTTGTTGCGTGACCTATAACTCACGAACAAGCTTTGCCACTTGCTGCAGCAAAAACAACTGTTGCACAATGACTTCTCAACAGACTGTTGAAAGGAGTCCTTCATTTTCCTTGTAGCTCAAAGCAAAGCAGGTAAACCCACCTCAGTTCTCTGAAACTCTCCCGGGTGTCAGAAGCCATGTGCTCTGGTGGTGACTGGACCTGAGGAAGCCTCAAGGTGAGGTAAACCCTGCACAGGACAGCATTGTTTAGTTTGGGGATGGGGTTCAAACATTACCGGTGGCCGTGCAATGGGGGCAAAGGAAGAACATTATCTCTGGAGATTTACCAACATGATGGAGCATCACCGTGGCTTTGTCTGGGGCCCTGGTGGCGCACTGGATAAGAGCTCAGCTGCTAACCAAAAGGTCAGCAGTTCAAATCCACCAGGCACTCTTTGGAAACCCTATGGGATAGTTCTACTTTGTCCTATAGGGTTGCTCTTGAGTCGGAATCAACTCAAAGGCAACAGGGTTTGGGTTTTGGTGGCTTTGTCTATGCAGACAAAATTATCAGTTGAAAAAATATCTAGATAATTCCAGCATCATTGCCACTTTTTGCCATTTATCTAGATATTGTAGACAGATGTGTTGCTGTTGTCGTTGTTACTAGCTGCCGTCGAGTCGGCACCTGACTCATGGTGAGCCCAGGTACAAACAAACGAAATGCTGCCCTGTCCTGTGCCAACCCCACGATCAGTTGCAGACTGGACTATTGTGACCCATAGGGTTTTCACTGACTCATTTTCAGAAATAGATCACCTTTCTTCCTAGTCTGTGGTAGTCTGGAATCTTCTGTTCAACCTCATAGAAACCACGCAAGCCTCCACTGACAGACGGGTGGTAGCTGCACGTGAGGTGCATTGGCTGGGAATGGAACCCAGGTCTCCCACACAGAAGGCGAGGATTCTACTACTGACCACCACTGCCCCCCCAGATGAATATGTACTTGACCTCGATTGTCCAAATATCAGCTCCAGTTCTATTCACAGCTCTCAGCCGGGTCGTTTTCAGTCAGAAGAGCTGCCTGTTCTGGTTTGCTGGGCCTCCTGGAAGTCTTCTGAGCTGCAGAGCTGGTCCTTTCAGTTTCTGCTGAGAGGAAGCCTGTGCAGATGGGCAGTGAGGGCTGGGCAGTTCCATCACTGGCCGGGTGCTATCCTGCCATCCTTGTGGGAGGTGGGTGTGTAGGAGAGGTGGGGTGTGTGTGAGTGGGGAGTGTGTGTGCCCCTAAAGTCCCACTCTGCCCCTGTACTCTCTATCAGCACCTGTTTCAGTTCTGGCTTAGCACCAGTCACCAGGGGAGGGTGTCTGCTTTCTCTATTAGTGTTTAGAGTCTATGAGAACAGGGGACCCCTCATCCTATCAGCGTGGTATCCTCGGCCCCTAGAATAATACCCGGCATACAAGGGACCAAATGAAACAGTTTCTGCCAAGTTGATTCCTACTCATGATGAGTCCATGTGTGTCAGGGTAGAACTGTACTCCATAGGGCTTGCAATGGCTGTGATCCTTTGGAATAGATTGCCAAGTCTTTCTTTGAGGTGCCTCTGGGTAGATTAGAACCTCCAACGTTTTGTTTAGCAGCTGAGTGCTACCGTTTGTGCCACCCAGGCACTCCTCTGGCATATAGCAGGCACCCAGTAAGTAGTAGTGGAATGATTGTAGAAGCAGTGAAGGCAGCAGAAGGCTGATCATAGAAGGAGCTCTACATACATGCTTAGAAAACAAAAATGTGTGCACGCATGCATGCGTCTGTGTGCATGTGTGTGTGCCTGTGTGTGCATGTGTGTCCATGTGTGTGTGCACACGTTGTATGTGTGTGCACGTGTGCATGTGAGTGCATGTGCACATGCATGCCTGTGTGTGTACATGTGCATGCCTATGTGTGTGTTCGTGCATGTGTGCATGCGTGTGTGTGTGCATGCATGTGTGTGTGCATGTGTGTGTGCATGCCTGTGTGTTTGTGCATGCATGCATGTGTGTGCACATGTGTGCATGCGTGCGTGCACATGTTGCATGTGTATGTGCACACGTGCATGTGTGCAAGCCTGTGTGCATGTGTGTGTGCATGTGTGTGTGCATGTGTGTGTGTTCACGTGTACTTGCATCTGTGCATGCCTGTGTGTGTGTGCATGTGCACACCAGTGTATTCAGAACCAGGAACCTCTGTGCCAGTGAGCTACTGAAAGATTTTCTGATCCCAAGTCTCACTTAACTGCTGAACTGGCAGGAAGATCAAAAGAAACGTCGGAAGTGAGGAACTGCAGACCTGGAGGGCCCCCCCCGCCCCCCGCTATCCCTGGCACAGGTGAGGATGCTCAGCCTTTCAGACATCGTGGAGAGGAGAGCTTCGCAGAGGCCTCAGAGAGGATGCCTGCTGGCGATAGCCAGGCCACACAGACGTCCCACATGGAAGTGCCCGCTAAGGCCTCTCAGGGCAAGGAGATCAAGAGCCTCAGGAAACCAAAGCACTACCAGCGACCTGGGCAGCACAGGCGACTCATCACTGTGGTTGTGATGAAGGTATCGGGAGGCCCAGGCCCCACAGAGCATTCCAAGTCTTCTCCCCTCAGCTGGGTTTCTGCAGTGAGGGTGCCCACCGCTCTGCCAGGTCAAGGAGACTAGCTGAGGGGTCTCACTGAGGACCTTGAAGAGCCGACTCCTCACAGATCTTTTTCTCAGACTGACCCTCCGTTTTGCCTCAGCTGGGAGAAGCTCTGGATCCAGTGAACGCGCGCTCAGTCAGGAAGCAACGCCTCCGGCCCAGGTTCAACACCTCGGCTAGGGTGCCATCACACCCCAGCTGCAAGGCCCCCGCGCGGGCCCAGCGGTGTCCTCCTCACGCTACAAGATGGCTTGGAGTGTTTGCCAAGAGAAAGTTCTCTCTCAAGCCAGAGTTGTGCTCGTAGAAACCGCTTTTCCTCTTTATTGCATTTTTTTTTAAGCACTGAATACCTGTATTCCAAAGCATGAGAATTCCTAAGGTAGACAACAACAATTTGCTCTACTTCATGCATTTACATTTTTCATTTTAAAAGCAGACTTTTAAAAAGTGTGTTACTAACGAACAGGACAAATCTGAGCGTATGTGCTGCTGCTTTTATTAGCAAAGATGTCAGACTGGAATGTCAAGGAAGTTGATATTAATTTGCTTACATTAGTGCTTTCTTTAAAAGAGCAAACCACTGATTAGACTTCCCTTAAATTAAGAGCAATCTTTAGGTCCTTGGCAGGAGGTTTAATGATTTTAAGTGTGATTATGAATCACTTAAAACCCATCAAGCTTTTGGTGAACTCCGTGGTAGCAACGCAGTGACACCTAGTGGCTGAACCTTTCCATAGATCAAGAGGCAGTTGTTCAGACAGAACAAGGGGATACTGATAGATTTAGTTAGGAAAGGTGTGCGTCAGGGTTGTATTCTTTCACATACTTATTCAATCTGTATGCTGAGCAAATAATCCGAGAACCTGGACTATATGAAGAAGACGGGGCATCAGGTTTAGAGGAAGATTCATTAACAACCTGCGTTATGCAGATGACACAACCTTGCTTGCTGAAAGTGAAGGGGACTTGAAGCACTTACTAATGAAGATCAAAGGCTACAGCCTTCAGTATGGATTACACCTCAACATAAAGAAAACAAAAATCCTCACAACTGGACCAATGAGCAACATCATGATAAATGGAGAAAAGATTGAAGTTGTCAAGGGTTTCGTTTTACTTGGATCCACAATCAACAGCCATGGAAGCAGCAGCCAAGAAATCAAAAGACACACTGCATTGGGCAAATCTGCTGCAACGTGTTGAAGAGCAAAGACGTCACCTTGAAGACTAAGGTGCACCTAACCCAAGCCATGGTATTTTCAGTCGCATCATATGCATGTGAAAGCTGGACATTGAATAAGGAAGACCGAAGAAGGATTGATGCCTTTGAATTGTGGTGTTGGCAAAGGATATTGAGTGCACCATGGACTGCCAAAAGAATGAACACCACCTACAGATTGGGAAAAAATTTTCAGCTATGACATCTCCGACCAGCACCTGATCTCTAAAATCTATATGATTCTGTTAAAACTCAACCACAAAAAGAACAACCCAATCAAAAAGTGGGCAAAGGATATGAACATGCACTTCACTAAAGAAGATGTTCAGGCAGCTAACAGATACATGAGAAAATGCTCTCGATCATTAGCCATTAGAGAAATGCAAATTAAAACTACGATTAGATTCCATCTCACTCCAACAAGGCTGGCATTAATCCAAAAAACACAAAATAAGAAATGTTGGAGAGGCTGCGGAGAGATTGGAACTCTTATACACTGCTGGTGGGAATGTAAAATGGTACAACCACTTTGGAAATCTATCTGGCATTTTCTTAAAAAGTTAGAAATGGAACTACCATACAACCCAGAAATCCCACTCCTCGGAATATACCCTAGAGAAATAAGAGCCTTTACACGAACAGATATATGCAGACCCATGTTTATTGCAGCACTGTTTACAATAGCAAAAAGCTGGAAGTAACCAAGGTGTCCATCAACAGATGAATGGTTAAATAAATTATGGTATATTCACACAATGGAATATTACGCATTGATAAAGAACAGTGAGGAATCTGTGAAACATTTCATAACATGGAGGAACCTGGAAGGCATTATGCTGAGTGAAATTAGTCAGATGCAAAAGGACAAATATTGTATAAGACCACTATTATAAGATCTTGAGAAATAGTATAAACTGAGAAGAACACATTCTTTTATGGTTACGAGAGGGGGGAGGGAGGGAGGGTGGGAGAGGGTTATTTACTGATTAGTTCGTAGATAAGAACTACTTTAGGTGAAGGGAAGGACAATACTCAATACATGGAAGGTCAGCTCAACTGGACTGGACCAAAAGCAGAGAAGTTTCCGGGATAAACTGAATGCTTCGAAGGTCAGCGGAGCAAGGGCGGGGGTTTGGAGACTATGGCTTAAGGGGACTTCTAAGTCAATTGGCAAAATAATTCTATTATGAAAACATTCTGCATCCCACTTTGAAGTGTGGCGCCTGGGGTCTTAAATGCTAACAAGCGGCCATCTAAGGTGCATCAGTTGGCCTCAACCCACCTGGATCAAAGGAGAATGAAGAACACCAAGGTCACACGATAACTATGAGCCCAGGAGACAGAAAGGGCCACATGAACTAGAGGCTTACATCATCCTGAGGCCAGAAGAACTAATTGGTGCCTGGCCACAACCGATGACTGCCCTGGCAGGGAGCACAACAGAGAACCCCTGAGGGAGCAGGAGAACAGTGGGATGCAGACCCCAAATTCTCATAAAAAGACCAGACTTAATGGTCTGCCTGAGACTAGAAGAATCCCGGCGGCCATGGTCCCCAGACCTTCTGTTGGCACAGGACAGGAACCTTCCCCGAAGACAACTCATCAGACATGGAAGGAACTGGACAGTGGGTGGGAGAGAGAAGCTGATGAAGAGTGAGCTACTTGTATCAGGTGGGCACTTGAGACTGTGTTGGCGTCTCCTGTCTGGAGGGGAGATGGGAGGGTAGAGAGGGTTAGAAACGGGCAAAATGGTCATGAAAGGAGAGACTGGAAGGAGGGAGGGGGCTGACTCATCACGGGGAGAGTAAATGGGAGTATGTGGTAAGGTGTATATAGGCTTATGTGTGACAGACTGACTTGATTTGTAAACTTTCACTTAAAGCACAATAAAAAATTATTAAAAAAAGAACAACCAAATCTGCCTTGGACTACTCCTGCAAGGACTGTTGTTGTTAGGTGCCGGGGAGTCAGTTCTGACTCAGCAATCCCAGGTACAACAGAACGAGACACTGCCCTGTCCTGCACCATCCTGACAATTGTTGCTATGTTTTTGAGCCCATGGTTGCAGCCACTGTGTCAATCCATCTAGTTGAGGGTCGTCCTCTTTTTTTGCTGACCCTTACATCCTTCTCCAGGGACTGATCCCTCCTGATAATATGTCCGAAGTACGTGAGAGGAAGTCTCACCATCCTTGCTTCCAAGGAACATTCTGGCTATACTTCTTCCAAGACACATTTGCTCATTGTTTCAGCAGTTCATGGTACGTTCAGCCTGTAAAGATTACGGCCTAGAAAACCCGATGGAACACAGTTCTACTCTGTTACATACGGGGTCATCAGAAACCGGAATCGAAGTTTGCTTTGGTTTTATAGATAGGCCAGAATTGAAGTTAAAGTGTTATCTAATCAGAAAAAGAAAGTCATGAATTAATTCACTGAAGTTCATGGATAATAAGCTTAGTGTAAAAAAAGTCCATGTTGTGCTAGGTATTATATTTCTTTAAATATTGCTGTAAGTGGTATTTTCTCTCTAAGTTAAAATATCGTCTTAAGTCTATTAACATTGGCTAGTGATTACTATTGTCAGGGGCTCTTCCAGGGCCTTTCACGTGTTTTAGCTGATTGAACTTTTGCAACCCTCCTCCCATGCGAAAGCTGAGTCCAGAGAATAGCGCCGCCTACCTGAGACTACCCAGCTAAAATGTTACAGGATGGAATTTGAAGCTGTAGGCCTCACCCGCCTCCTCCGTTAGTGTTCCTCGTACTCACCTGTTGCTCTCACGTCTACCTGTAACCAAACCCGTGACCGTCGAGTCGATTCCGACTCATAGCGACCCCACAGGACAGGGTAGTACTGCCCATAGGGTTTCCAAGGAGCAGCTGGTGAATTCGAACTGCCGACCTTTTGGTTAGCAGTTGAGCTCTTAACCACTGAGCCACCAGGGCTCAGGGTCCTATTAAATAATTATGACAGTGCTGTTGTGGGGTAAAATAAAATGATGCGAGGAAAAGAGCTTTGCAAATGGTAAAGTACTAGAGGCACGTCTCCCGTAAATTCTTTTTTTATCACTGCAGTGTTGTAAAACTGGATGGTCTTTGAGCTACTAAGACTCTGGCCCCTGGGTCTTAGTATCACATTAACTCTCTTTCCGAAGCTGAACCGTGTTTATCTTGAAGCTGACGTGTATGCTTAGTTCTTTAAGACTGAAATACATTCCAGGTTCTGCACACTGACAATTTCTCTTAATGTGGAAGGCACCATTGTGTGTGTGTGTGTGTGTGTGTGTGTGACATTCATCACATTACAGTAAGGACCATGTCTACTAGGAATTAACAGGGAAAATACAATCACACACGTATCAGTAGGATTCCTAATCTCTGGCCGCTTAAGAAAGTGGTGGCCGCGGACTGCAGACAAGGAGAATGGATGGCGGCCCGCAGCGAGCCCTGCGGCGTCCGCGATAACCAGGTTCATTAAGCGCAGCGGCTCTAGCGACTAACAGGCCTTTGACTCAGATGACACAGAGAATGCGACTTCTCAGCGCAGACTGCTCTTCCTGTCCCTCCGTTTGTTTCTCGTAGGCGGCCACAAGGTCCCACACGCGCTGATGGTCAGCACTTGCCACCGGCTCCATGGACCGCAGCCTGAAGAACGTACTGGTGGTTTCCTTCGGGTTCCTCCTGCTCTTCACGGCCTACGGGGGGCTGCAGAATCTGCAGGTGAGCGTTACTTCACGTCGGCGCTTCTCTCGGCCTCCGAGAATCCTCGTAGTCACAGGAGTATGACGAATGTGTGATGCCTTTTTATTCAGCTCACCCTAGTGTTTCTGTCCCCCTCCAAACAACTGTTTGAAATTAATAGCAGGGTTTTTAAAATTATTATTTTATTGTGTTTCAGTGAAAGCTTACAGTGCAAATTAATTTCTCATTCAAAAATGCGTACACAAAGTGCTTTGTGACATTGGTTGCAATCCCCACAATGTGTCAGTGCTCTCCCCCTTTCCCTTTCCACCCTGGGTTCTCCGTGGTCATTTGTCCAGTTTTCCTGTCCCTTCCTGCCTTCTCATCTTTGCTTTTGGGCAGGAATTTCCCATTTGGTCTTATACACTTTACTGAACTAAGAAGCACGTTCTTCACATGTGTTATTGTTTGTTTATAGGTCTGTCTAATCTTCGGCTGAAAGGTGGACTTTGGGAGCGGCTTCAGTTCTAAGTTAGCAGGGTGTCTGAGGGGTCATAGTCTCCGGGGTTCTTCCGGGCTCTGTCAGACCAGTCAGTCTGGTCTTTGTGAACTTGAACTTTGTTCTGCATTTTTCACCCACTCTGTTCAGGACCCTCTATGGTGATCCCTGTCAGAGCAGTCAGGGGTGGTAGATGGGCACCATCTAGGTCTTCTGGGCTCAGGCTGGTGGAGGCTGCAGTTCATTAGTCCTTTGGACTAATATTTTCCTTGTGTCTTTGTTTTTCTTCACTAAACAGCAGTTCTTGTATTCAATCCTACAATGTATGGCTCCCACTAGCATTCCAGTGGAGTCCCTGGGTGGCGCAAATGGGTAAGCACTGGACTACTAACTGGAAGGTTGGCGGTTCAAGCCCACCCAGAGGTACCTCAAAAGTGAGATCTGGTGGTCTGCTTCCGGAAGATGACAGCCTTGAAAGCCCTGTGGAGCAGTTCTAGCCCGCACGCACGGGGCGTCGTGAGCCGGAACCAACCTGACGGTGACCACGACCACCACCACCACACGTCCCAGGAAGAACTGCACAAGCGCCCAGCGTGTGTTTGCCCCATGGACAAAGATAGCAAGGACTTGGGTTACCGAGTTGACATAAGACATTCCTGGCCTTGGGGTGGGCCGGGCACATGTGGAGATACAAGGAGGAGATATGAGATACAGGACAAATCGTTGTGAATTCTGTGGCTTGTGCAGCGGGCTCTGTAATCAGATGCAACAATGCGAATTTATCAAATTTCGCCAGGCCTTGAAGATTCCAAACCTGCCCTGAGCAAACTGTGAACTTTGACCAAGTGGTCTCTGCGTATTTTGGACCCTTTACTGAGCTCTCACCTCCTCGGGGCTGTGAACCTGGAACTCTAACAAGCTCCTCTACAAGGCCGTGGCTGTGGCTGTGCACACCGTGGAGTAGATTGGATGTATCCTGTCTTCCTGAGGTGGTTGCGGTGTAATTCTGCTCTGTTGCCATGTACTCAACCTCCAGGGCACCCAGGGGCTGGGCAGGCCATGGGCCCACAGCTGGGGCAGCATCCTATCAGCACTGCCCGGGATGCATCCAGAGTGCAGCACCCTGTGGCCTTGGGGCTGTCATATCATAAAACATTTTCAGAGCCTCTGTTGGTTTGTCAACCAAGGACAAGAATTAGGAACCTACTGTGTGTATGGCCTTGAACCATAAGAACAGCCAAGGGACTCGGAGTCAAGGGTAGAGTGGTAGGAAGGGAGAGAGTCTAACTTTCTGTCCTCGCTGGTCCTACACAAACACATCAGACCCTTACATTGGCAAAGAAGCTCAAACTCAGCCTGAAATTCCAAATTTCGTATTTTCTTCACTGAACCCCTATCAGTCTTGTCTCCAGGAAGATTCACAGAAAAGGCATTACAGCCAGCGGTGATTTTAAAGGAAAGGGGGGGAGGAAGCGGGGTCTCCTTTCTTGCCATTATACGTCGTAACGTCTGGAGTTGTTGCGGCTCCACAACCTTTTCAGTGTGTCTGGAACGTTCTTCCCTGCTGAACTGGACAGAGCAGTGGTCTGAGTCATCTGTGCTTTCCGGCAGGGGATTCTACAAGGTGTGGCCCAATCAGAGTCCTCCCCCTTTAGAAAGGGTGCCCAGGAACGTCAGAGGCAGGACAGAGCGTCTGAGATGAGGAGCCTGGTGATGATGGTGGGGAGGGGGATTCCCAGGAAACAGCTGCCCAGCTGACTGACTGGGAACTAGCCTCAGGATTTGGGGGCCAGAGGAAGGAGAGCCTCAAAGACCACCAATGGGCTTCCACTCAGGCAGCCCTCCACGATGCCAAGAATACAGGCGAGTGTTTGCAGACAGCATCTGCAGCTTGCCACTCCTACACATGCAAACACAGGTGTGTGAACACAGTCATTCACCTGGCAAAAGACAAACCAAAAACCTACTGCCATCAAGTTGGTTCTGACTCATAGCAACCCTATAAGACAGTAGAACTGCCCCATAGTGTTTCCAAGGAGTGGCTGGTGGAGTCAAATTGCCGACCTTTTGGTCAGCAGCCTGAGCTCTTAACCACCAGGCCACCAGGGCTCCAGCAAAAGACAAGAGCTTCTAAAATTCAGTTCCCACTTTGGATTTTAAAATGTCTTCCTTTTCAGTGATGTGCAATCAAACCAATTACAAGGGACAAATATATCTTGTCAATTTGCAGCATTGCTGTGAGTGGGAAAGAAATCCCAGTGCACAGAATGCTGTACTCTTCCATTACATAAAAGGAGGCGAGCTCATTAATACACAAGAGTTTAACACTTGAGTGTTTAATATGTCAGTATTAATAAAAAGGCTCAAGCCAAACCAACTCTCTCACACCATACTCCTAGCAATACAGTTGTAAACAGAAATTTCCAGGTAACGCCAACTTAAGAGGATAGTGATCAATTTCCATCTTCCAACCAGATCTCAGAATTTTTATAGCAATAGCCATTCTTTTTCAGTTTCAGCTACTGAAAAAAAAATTAAACGATGCAGAAAGCATCAAAAGAAGATGGAAGGAATACACAGAGTCATTATATCAAAAAGAATTAGTCGACATTCAACCATTTCAAGAGGTGGTATATGCTCAGGAACCGATGGTGCTGAAGGAAGAAGCCCAAGCTGCTCTGAAGGCATTGGTGAAAAACAAGGCTCCAGCAATTGATGGAATATCAACTGAGATGTTTCAACAAACAGATGTAGCGCTGGAAGCGCTCACTCGTCTATGCCAAAAAATATGGAAGAGAGCTTCCTGGCCAACTGACTGGAAGAGATCCATATTTATGCCTATTCCCAAAAATGATGAGCCAACTGAACGTGGAAATTATAGAACAATATCATTAATATCACATGCAAGCAACATTTTGCTGAAGATCATTCAAAAACGGCTGCAGCAGTATATCGACAGGGAACTGCCAGAAATTCAGGCTGGTTTCAGAAGAGGACATGGAATCAGGGATATCACTGTTGATGTCAGATGGATCCTGGCTGAAAGCAGAGAATACCAGAAGGATGTTTACCTGTGTTTTATTGACTATGCAAAGGTATTCCACTGTGTGGATCATAACAAATTATGGATAACATTGCGAAGAATGGGAATTCCAGAACACTTAATTGTGCTCATGAGGAACGTTTACATAGATCAAGAGGCAGTTGTTCGGACAGAACAAAGGGATACTGATTGTTTTAAAGTCAGGAAAGGTGTGCGTCAGGGTTGTATTCTTTCACCATACCTATTCAATCTGTATGCTGAGCAAATAATCCGAGAAGCTGGACTATATGAAGAAGAACGGCGTATGAGGATTGGAGGAAGACTCATTAACAACCAGCGTTATGCAGATGACACAACCTTGCTTGCTGAAAGTGAAGAGGACTTGAAGCACTTACTAATGAAGATCAAAGACCACAGCCTTCAGTATGGATTACACCTTAACATAAAGAAAACAAAAATCTTCACAACTGGACCAACAAGCAACATCATGATAAATGGAGAAAAGACTGAAGTTGTCAAGGATTTCATTTTATTTGGATCCACAATTAACAGCCATGGAAGCAGCAGTCAAGAAATCAAAAGATGCATTGCATTGGGTAAATCTGCTGCAAAGGATCTTTTCAAAGTGTTGAAGAGCAAAGATGTCACCCGGAAGACTAAGGTGCGCCTGACCCAAGCCATGGTCTTTTCAATCACATCATATGCATGTGAAAGCTGGACAATGAATAAGGAAGACTGAAGAAGAGTTGACACCTTTGAATTGCAGTGTTGGCGAAGAATATTGAATATAACATGGACTGCCAAAAGAACGAACAAATATGTCTTGGAAGAAGTGCAGCCAGAATGCTCCTTAGAGGCACGGATGGCAAGACTGGGTCTTACATACTTTGGACATGTTGTCAGGAGGGATCAGTCCCTAGAGAAGGACATCATGCTTGGCAGAGTACAGGGTCAGCGGAAGAGGAAGACCCTCAATGAGGTGGATTGACACAGTGGCTGCAACAATGAGCTCAAGCATAACAATGATCGTGGGGATGGTGCAGGACCGGGCAGTGTTTCGTTCTGTTGTGCATAGGGTCGCTATGAGTCAGAATCGACTCGACAGCACTTAACAACAACAACAGCAAGCCGTTCTTGCTTTCAGTTATAATTAATCAACAAATGTTTTAAGTACCCGTATTGAGCAAGGCATTGGGGGAGGTTTTTGAAAAGCAGAACGCTTTCCCTGCCTTCAGAGGGATTGTCATCATAAAGGGTAACCAGGTGACAGGTACTAGAGGTCCAGTGGCTGCAGAGAGGTCAATTCTAGAACAAGCTCAGAGGGCTGATCTCCATGAATGAGGGTAGTCAGGAAGGACGTTGGTGAAGAGGTAGTCCTTGATCTGTGCCCTGGAGAATGGGCATAATTCGGAGGGAGAAGGTGAGAGCAGAGAGAGATGAGGGGTAGGGTCGCTTCACAGAGAAAGGATGCGGAGCAGAGCCTGGAGTTGGGGAGCCTGGCTGAGCCAGAATCAGTCCCAGGAGCTTGGACTTTACCTGCGGGATAGGGGATAACGGAGGCAAAAGGAGTGCTTTGGGCCGTGAAACCCAGCAGCATTATGCAGGGACTTTTGGTCCAAAACATTCTATCTTGTCAGGGAGACCAGGTAAGAAGGACTTTCAATCGTCCATGTATTGAAAGTTCTGGCTTTGGAGTCATGCAGATGGGCTCTGAGGTCCTGCTCTCCTGTTAACTAGCTGTGTGTAGGATTGCAAAGGTACTCAGTGTCTCTCTCTTCGTCTTTACCATGGGGATAGGAATACCTACCTCTTGGCCTTCTCCTCTGTGTCTCAGTGCCTCCATGTCCAAACCTTCCTGTTATTATAGAGACGCCAGTAATACTGCATTAGGACCCACCCTACTACCCTCTGTGAACCCTGGTGGCACACTGGTTAACCGCTCAGCTGCTAACCGAAAGGTCGGTAGTTCAAACTCACCAGCTGCTCCTCAGGAGAAAGGTGTGGCAGTCTGCTCCTGTAAAGATTACAGCTTTGGAAACCCTACGGGGCAGTTCTACTCTGTCCCATAGGGTCCTTACGGGTCAGAATCCAGGAGAAGTCCTCCTCCTCTTCCTCCTCCCTCTTTCCTCCTACAGGTGAAATTAGGAAACTGCGATGCTGGTCTCTCATTCACTGTAAAAGCCCAGCTTCAATCCCTGAGGTTGCTTTTCCCGTCCTGGCTCCGCTTCCCCGCCTGCCGTCCTGGTTCTCCTTCCCCGCCTGCCGTCCTGGTTCTCCTTCCCCGCCTGCCGTCCAGGTTCTCCTTCCCCGCCTGCCGTCCAGGTTCTCCTTCCCCGCCTGCCGTCCAGGTTCTCCTTCCCCGCCTGCCGTCCAGGTTCTCCTTCCCCGCCTGCCGTCCTGGTTCTCCTTCCCCGCCTGCCGTCCTGGTTCTCCTTCCCCGCCTGCCGTCCTGGTTCTCCTTCCCCGCCTGCCGTCCTGGTTCTCCTTCCCCGCCTGCCGTCCTGGTTCTGCTTCCCCGCCTGCCGTCCTGGTTCTCCTTCCCCGCCTGCCGTCCTGGTTCTCCTTCCCCGCCTGCCGTCCAGGTTCTCCTTCCCCGCCTGCCGTCCTGGTTCTCCTTCCCCGCCTGCCGTCCTGGTTCTCCTTCCCCGCCTGCCGTCCTGGTTCTCCTTCCCCGCCTGCCGTCCTGGTTCTCCTTCCCCGCCTGCCGTCCTGGTTCCGCTTCCCCGCCTGCCGTCCTGGTTCGCTTCCCTGCCTGCCGTCCTGGTTCGCTTCCCCGCCTGCCGTCCTGGTTCTCCTTCCCCGTCTGCCGTCCTGGTTCCGCTTCCCTGTCTGCCGTCCTGGTTCTCCTTCCCTGTTCAGCCTTTGGGTCCTTCCATACCAAGCTGTGCTGGGCACTCAGTTAAAACGTGGCAAAAAGAAGAAGGTAAACTTTCGTTGTCAGAGAGACTCTTACCCTCCGAAGGCATCTGAAAAAGCTACTACCTCCTCGTCATCTCCACTGCCTCTTCCCACTCTCGTCCCTGCAAAGGCGATTCCCCAGGAACAAGAGGCCTCCCAGGCCCACCCCGTCCCGGGCACGAGCCCTCTTTCTCTCCCTAACACTCAGGAAGGCTTTTTGGGCGCCTCAAACAGTTACCCCTTGACTACTAACCTATGGGTTGACAGTTCAAACCCAGCCAGTGGTACAACAGAAGAAAGGCCTGCCAACCAGGGCCCGTTAAGATTACAGCCAAGACACCCCCACGAAGCAGTTCTCTCTGTCACACAGGGCTGCCATGAGTCAAAACGGACTCAGCAGCAGTGGGTGCGTACTTAGAGGCAGTCTGTCCCCTCATGTCACCACACCCGTCCGGCAGAGCTAAAGCCTGTCGCTGCTGCAGGCTCCAGGGACCTGAGGTGGCCCACCACCAGCCTCTCCCGCGGCTGTGTGGAGGCCCACTTCTGACTCGGCCTCTCCCCCGGCTGTGTGGAGGCCCACTTCTGACTGGGCTGTTTTGTTTCCACAGAGCAGCCTCAACAGTGAGGCTGGCCTTGGCGTGACGTCTCTCAGCACCCTCTATGGAGCCATCCTTCTGTCCTCCATGTTCCTCCCCCCACTCCTCATCAAGAAATTTGGCTGCAAATGGACCATTGCCGGCTCCATGTGCTGCTACGTGGCCTTCTCCCTGGGAAACTTCCACGCCAGCTGGTATACCTCCCCTGACACGTGCGGCGGGCTTCTGGTGGCTCCTCAGGCTCGGCTCTGAGGGGACCTTCCATCTCATGTACTTTGTGCTCACACCCTCATTGTTGCCCCTGTGTCCCCGTCAAAACAGGCTCTGTTTCTTGAAATTGTTCTCTTAGTCTCAGTAACAGGACAGTAGTTTGGCTTTCTTCCTCTTTTTCCAAATGGTACTTCTCTGCTTCCATGCTGGCTCTAAGGAGCCCTGGTGGTGCAGTGGTTAAGTGCTCGGCCGCTAACCAAAAGATTCAAACCCACCAGGCACTTTGAGAGAGAAGGGTGTGGCAGTCTGCTTCGGGTAAAGATTACAGCCTTGGAAACCCTACGGGGCAGTTCTACTCTGTCCTATCGGGTTACTATCTGAATTGACTTGATAGCAATGGGTTTATATAAATTCGAAGGAGTCCTGGTGTCAGCACAATGGTTAAACACTCAGCTGCTAACCGAAAGGTTGGTGGTTCGAACCCACCAACTGTTCCACGGGAGAAAGATGTGGCAGTCTGCTTCCATAGAGATTACAGCCTTGGAAACCCTACGGGGCAGTTCTACTCTGTCCTATAGGGTCACTATCAATCTGAATCAACTAGACAGCAATGCGTTTTTATAAACTTGAAGGAGCCCTGGTGGTGCAGTGGTTAAGTACTCGGCTGCTAACCAAAAAGTTGGTAGTTCAAACCCACCAGCTGCTGTGTGGGAGAAAGATGTGGCAGTCCGTTTCCATAAATATTGCAGCCTTGGAAACCCTATGGGATGGTCCTACCCTGGACTATAGGGTCACTGTGAGATGGAATCAATGCAGTGGCAGTGGGTAACAGTGAAGTCATCAACCCAGTCAGTCAGTAAACATAATGGCCTTACAGTGGGCTAGGCAGGGGTTTCCTTCCTGCCCAAGTGTGCGGAAGAAAGGACAGGGAAATGCACGGCGTATTTGAAGGTATACTTGCATTTTTTACAGGTACACCTTGATCCCCACCTCCATACTGCTCGGCCTGGGAGGCGCCCCCCTCTGGTCCGCCCAATGCACGTACATCACCATCCTGGGAAACAGGCACGCAGAGGAGGCAGGCGAAGCCAGCAAAGACGTGGTCAGCCAGTACTTTGGAATCTTCTTTCTCATATTCCAGTCGTCTGGTGTGTGGGGCAATTTGATTTCATCTCTGGTATTTGGCCAGACTCCCACTCAAGGTGAAAGACAAAAGAGCATTTACTGGCCTCGGGGTGGCAGGGATTTCAGTGGGATCGCTGAGAGAGGGTAACTGACCCAGGTTAAGGACAGGTCTTTATTCTGTGAAGTCTCTGGGTGGTGCAAAAGATTAATGTGTTCGGCTGCTAACCGAAGCTCACTGGAGCTTCAAGTCCACCTAGAGGCACCTTGGAAGAAAGGCTTGACAACCTACTTCCAAAAGTCAGCCACTGAAAACCCTATGGAGCGCAGTCCTACCCTGACACACATGGCGTTGCCACGTGTTGGAGCTGACCCGAGGGCAACTGGTACTGGCTTTGTTCTCAGGGTAATTTGGGCAGGTGGATAAGGCCGTGCTTCAAGAGGTGGCTCTCACTTGGCTGTGTTTCAGAGTCACCTGTTCCCAGGGCTCTTCCCTGGGAAAATCCGGGTGGGTCTATGGGCCCATCTTTTTCACAGTGCCCCCCTGATTCTGGTGCTGCATCCCACAGCCAGCACTGGGGAGCCGTGGCCAGGGGCCATGTCCTGTGTAGTCTGGGCAGTCGAGTCATTACTGCCCTTTTACACTCTTTAAAAACTGGTTGGACTGATTTATTTTTCCACTGCATTGAGTCTTTTAAACGTTCCTTTTAAGACCACTTATCCTTAAACTGATTGGAGTGTCTGATGGGCTGGTGTCTGAGCAGATCTTTGTCTGCCTGACCTTGCCCAGGCAGGAGCTAAAGCAGTGTCTGTCTGTGCCTGCCCCCTTTGATGTCTGTGTGAAGGATTTAAACCAACGGCTGAAGAAAGAAATCTTATCTGTTCTTGCAAGAAACCTTTCCCAATGGAGAAAAAATTCCTGACTGCTGACCATTACCAGGATTACTTCTCTCCCTTCCTTGTGGCTGTCCTTCTTGCCATCCCATATAAAATCCCGCCTTTGGGAACTCTGTAACCAAAACCTTCTGCCCTTTCTCCTCATGTGACGTCATCACTTCCTAAATGCATCTACAGAAGGGAGAACTCTATGGTTCATACTTTTCAATTGTAACTCAGTACTGCTGTTTCTGTCAGCAGCAACGCAACAGAAATGGAGACGGAAGTCGACTCTGGCGTTACTGGTTGGTAAGGGACTGAAAAGTTCACTTTGAAGGCAGTGGTCACAGGACAGAGCTCGAGAGCTGAGCGCATGCATGTTTCCCAGCCTTTGGTGCTGTGGCCATCACAACGCCTTCTCACCAGCCAAGAAGATGCTGTAGGGTTTTACGTGGTGACATTTCTGTTATGAAAACAATAAAACACTGGATATTCTTTCCACACGACATCTCCAACTCTACAGAGGTTCTGATGCTGTTCCGACTGACAATCACCAATGGTTCAAATTTTATTCTTTTAACAGACAAGGAAGCTAACATTCACGAAATATTAAATAACCAGCCCAGGTCATGTAGCTGGCTGTAGACACTTCACAGGGAGCCCAGAGCTCCTGACACCTGGTATAACTGGCCTTTCTTTGTGATTTATTTTTGAAAAGTTGAAAATTTTCAGTTATGTTAGGAAAATAATATGACAACTAACAAAAAAAACTCATGAACTTTGAGTTGAATCCGACTCATGTTGTTGTTGTTAGGTGTCATTGAGTTGGTTCTGACTCATAGTGATCCTATGTACAGCAGAACGAAACACCGCCCAGTCCTGCCCCATCCTCACAATCATTGTTATGCTTAAGCCCATTGTTGAAGCCACTGTGTCAATCCATCTCTTTGAAGGTCTTCCTCTTTTTCACTAACCCACCGCTTTACCAAGCGTGATGTCCTTCTCCAGGGACTGATCCCTCCTAACAGCATGTCTGAAGTATATGAGACATAGTCTCGCCATCCTTGCTTCTATGAAGCATTGTGGCTGTACTTCATCCAAGACAGATTTGTTCATTCTTTTGGCAGTTCGTGGTATATTCAATATTCTTCATCAATACCACAATTAAAAAAAAAAAAAAAAATTTTTTTTTTTTTTTTTACAATTTAAAGGCGTTAATTCTTCTTTGGTCTTCATTACTCATCATCTGCTTTTGCATGCATGCGAAGCAACTGAAAACATCATGGCTTGCATCTGGCGCACCTCATTTTTCAAGGAGACATCTTCGCTTTTCAACACTTTGAAGAGGTCCTTTGCAGCAGACTTCCCCAATGCAATGTGCCTTTTGATTTCTTGACTGCTGCTTCCATAGGTGTTGACTGTGGATCCAAGTAAAATGAAATCTTTGACAACTTCAATCTTTTCCCCATTTATCATGGTGTTGCTTATTGGTCCAGTTGTAAGGATTTTTGTCTTCTTTATCTTGCAGTGGAACCCATACTAAAGGTTGTGGTCTTTTATCTTCATCAGTAAGTGCTTCATATACTCTTCATAGGGTTGCTATGAGTCGGAATCAACTTAACGGCACGGGGTTTGGCTTTTGGTTTGGTTCAGCAAGGAAGGTTGTGTCATCTGCATTACACAGGTTGTTAACGAGCTTTCCTCTGATCCTGGTGCCCTATTCTTCTTCATACAGTCCCGCTTCTTGGATTATTTGCTCACCATACAGACTGAATAGGTATGGTGAAAGGATACAACCCTGACACACATCTTTCCTGACTTTAAACCAGGCAGTATTCCCTTGTTTGTGAAAACAACTGCTTCTTGATCCAGGTACAGGTTCATCATGAGCACAATTAAGTGTTCTGGAATTCCCATACTTCACAATGTTACCCATAATTTTTTATGATCCCTACAGCCGAATGCCTTTGCATAGTCAATCAAACACCGGTAAGCATCCTTCTGGTACTCTCTGCTTTCAGCCAGGAGCCATCTGACATCAGCAGTGATATCCCTGGTTGCACGTCCTCTTCTGAACCCAGCTTCAACTTCTGGCAGTTCCCTGTCCATATACTGCTGCAGCCACTTTTGAATGATCTCCAGCAAAATTTTGCTACTATGTGATATTGTTCGATGATTTCCACATTCGGTGCGATCAACTTTCTTGGGAATAAGACATGAAGATGGAAGCATACTTGAGAAATACAGAGCATGTTCTTACCTTTTGGTTTTCCTTCTTCAGGACATAAATACGGATCTCTTCCAGTTGGTTGGCCAGGTAGCTGTCTTCCAAATTTCTTGGCATAGACGTGTGAGTACTTCCAACACTGCATCCATTTGCTGAACAACTCAACTGGTATTCTGTCAGTTCCTGAACCCTTGTTTTCCTCCAGTGCCTTCAGTGCAGCTTGGGCTGCTTCCTTCAGGACCACTGGTTCCTGCTCATATGGTACCTCCTGAAATGGTTCAACGTCCAACAATTCTTTTTGGTATAGTGACTCTGTGTATTACTTCCACCTTCTTTTGATGCTTCCTGAGTCATTTAATATTTTCCCCATAGAATCCTTGAATATCGCAACTTGAGTCTTGAATTTTTTCTTCACTTCTTTCAGCTTGAGAAATGCTGAGCTTGTTCTTACCTTTTGGTTTTCCATCTACAGGCCTTTACCCGTGTCATAATACTTCAGTTCATCTTCTCGAGCTGCCCTTTGAAATCTTCTGTTTAGCTCTTTTACTTCATCATTTCTTCCCTTTGGTTTAGTTGCTCGATCTTCAAGAGCAAGTTTCAGAGTCTCTTCTGACACCCATTTTGGATGTTTCTTTCTCTCCTGTTTTTTTGATGACCTCTTATTTTCTTCATGTATGATGTCCTTTATGTCATTCCACAACACGTCTGGTCTTCAGTCATTAGTGTTCAATGGGTCAAATCTATTCTTAAGACGGTCTCTAAATTCAGGTGGAATATACTCAAGGTTGTACTTTGGCTCTCGGTGACTTGTTCTAATTTTCTTCAGTTTCAACTTGAACTTGCATATTAGCAATTGATGGTCTTTTCTGCAGTGGGACCCTGGCCTTGTTCTGACTGACAATACTGAACTTTTCCATCATCTCTTCCGATAGACATAGTCGATTTGATTCCTGCCTATTCCATCTGGCAAATCCACGTGTATAGTCGCTGCTTATGTTGGTAAAAAAGGTATTTGCAATGAAGAAGTCATTGGTCTTGCAAAATTCTGTCATGGGATCTCCGGCATCGTTTCTATCACGAAGGCCATACTGTTCAACTACTGATCCTTCTTCTTTGAGTCCAACTTTTGCATTCCTATCATTAGTAATTATCAGTGCATCCTGATTGCATGTTTGATCAATTTCAGACTGCAGAAGTTGGTAAAAATCTTCAATTTCTTCGTCTTTGGCCTGAGTGGTTGGTGTGCAAATTTGAATAATAGTTGTATTAACTGGTCTTCCTTATAGTCCTATGGGTATTATCTTATCACTGACAGAGTTGTACTTCAGGACAGATCTTGAAATTTTCTTTTTGATGACGAACACAATGCCTTCCCTCTTCGAGTTGTCGTTCCCAGGATAGTAGACCGTATGACTGTCCAATTCAGAATGGCCAATACCAGTCCATTTCAGCTCACTAACGCCTAGGATATTGATGTTTATGCATTCCATTTAATTTTTGATGACTTCCAATTTTCCTAGGTTCGTTCTTTGTACATTCCAGGTTCTAATTATTAATGGATGTTTGCAGCCATTCTTCTCGTTTTGAGTCGTGCTACATCAGCAGATGAAGGTCCCGAAAGCTTTACTCCATCCACATCATTAAGGTTGACTCTACTTTGAGGAGGCAGCTCTTCCCCAGTCATTTTTTGAGTGCCTTCCAACCTGGGGGGCCCATCTTCCAGCACTATATTAGACGGTGTTCTGCTGCTCTTCGTAAGGTTTTCTCTAGCTAAATCTTTTCAGAAGTAGACTGCCAGGTCCTTCTTCCTAGTCTGTCTTAGTCTGGAAGCTCAGCTGAAACCTGTCCTCCATGGGTGACCCCGCTGGTATCTGAATACCGATGGCACAACTTCCAGCATCACAGCAACATGCAAGCTTCCACATACAACAAACTGACAGACAAGTGGGGGACAGAGTAGAAATGCCCCACAGGGTTTCTAAGGAGTGGCTGGTGGATTCGAACTGCTAACCTTTTCGTTAGCAGCCAAGCTTTTAACTGCTATAACTAGACTTTCTTTTTGATCTATTTTGAAAAGTTGAAAAATTTCAGTTATGTCAGGAAAATATGACAAGTAACTACTCTTTATTCCATATTTATTCTTAAGTGAATCTTTACAGAAAACAAACTACATTCACTCAAAGTGGCTCAAATCCAAGTATGCTGACACGCTGGAGGCAGATGTGTCCTGAGATCTGTGTTTTTTGGCCCTGACCTGCTGTGACCCTCGCCTTCTCTTTCACCTGTCCCCTCCACTCCCCAAATGCCCGGCCTCACTGTCTACTCTCGACTTCACAGAGGATCTTCCGGATGAGGAGTTCCTGCACTGTGGGGCCAGTGATTGCCTGATGGCCACCGAGCCCACCAACAGCACCCAGCGCCCGACCCAGGAGCTCATTTACACACTAGTAGGCATCTACACAGGTATGTGTATGGAGGGCCAGGGTGGGGGCCTCTTTCCTGCACTGAAAACATCATTACCCAAAGGATAATCTTTCTAGAGTCCAGCTACTAACAGGAAGGTTGGCAGATCGAGTCCACCCAGAAGTGTCTTGGAAGAAAGATCCGGCAATCTACTTTTGAAAGATCAGCCATTGAAAACCCTATGGAGCAATTCTACTTTGAAACACATGGGGTTGCCAGGAGTTGGAATTGATTCAATAGCAGCTGGTTTGGTTTAAGGTCCCTGGGTGACATAAAATGTTTGTGCTTGACTGCTAACGTAAAGGTTGGCAGTTTGAACCTACCCAGCAATGCCATAGAAGAATGTCCTGGTGATCTGCTTCTGTTAATTGGTGACCCAATTATTTTCTGCTTTGAATTTTTTGTAGATACCAAGTGTTTTCACTAATGGAAGGTATGCCGATTAAAAGACCAATTCAGAATTTTTATTATGAGTTACAGGTTTTGATACTTATTATCTGGGATCCCGTTTGTCCCAGCAGACCCCAGAAATTGTAAATCCTGCTGATATTAGTCAATGATAAAATCGTTTATTTCATGTCTTGCAAATTTGCAAAACATAAAGACACCCAGTAATGACTACACATACATACATTTTATTTTAGTCTTCTTCTTCTTAGCCTTTTTTTTATTTTTCATGAAACTCTTCAAAACTTTTCTTAGTTATCTGGTGCTGCTATAACAGAAATACCACAAGCAAATGGCTTCAACAAAGAGAAATTTATCCTCTCAATTTTAGGAGGCCAGAAGTCTAAATTCAGGGTGCTGGCTCTAGGGGAAAGCTTTTTCTCTCTGGTGGTTCTGGGGAAGGTCCTTGTCATCAATCTTCTCCTGGTCTAGGAGCTTCTCAGCACAGGGACCCTGGGTCCAAAGGACATTCTCTGCTCCTGGCATTACTTTCTTGGTGGTACGAGGTCCCCCATGTGTCACTCAAATACCAGCAGGGTCACCCATGGTGGACAGGTTTCAACTGAGCTTCTAGACTAAGTCAGACCAGGAAGAAGGATCCAGTGGTCTACTTCTGAAAAGAATTAGCCAGTGAAAACCTTAGGAATAGCTGCGGAACAGTGCCTGATAGAGTGCCAAAAGATGTGCCCCCAGCTTGGAAGGCACTCAAAAGACGACTGGGGAAGAACTGCCTCCTCAAATTAGAGTCGACCATTAAGGTCATCGATGTGGATGGAGTCAAGCTTTTAAGACCTTCATTTACTGATGTGTCACGACTCAAAATGAGAAGCAAAAGCAGTATAGGCAGGCCAAAAATATAAAACTAAAGAAATTTGAAACTCAGGAAAATTACCACTACTGTGTATTCTTCATTATAACAAAAGCAGTACTAGCAGCTAAGAAGCAGAAACAGCTGCCTTGGAATACTGCAGACCTGCTCATACCACCTGCTACACGTGGAAGCAATGACAGGACCCTAAGATTGAATGCAGGCTAAGAATGACTTATAGGACTTTGGAGTCTCTTGAAAAGTAGCACTGCCGTGTATTATGTACTGTTCAAAAGCTAGAAAAGCAGGGATCCAGTAACACCTGGAAACAATGAATGGCGTCAAGGAGAAAATGACCACTATGACTGAATGAAGACTGGTGATGACGTATTCTCGAGATAGTACATTCTAATGAGAACATAGCAACTGGGAAACATAGTGAGGAGGCTTATCTCACAAAAATAAAGGCAAACCTGTCAAAACTACAAAATTCACACACTCAGGCGGTATCACCTAAGATAATGCTCAGTCTAACCAAAAATGAGGCTCCAACTCAGGGCTCTTGAGTTCCACACATTTCAAAAGGCTCCCACCTTAAGGCTAAACCATTAAAATCAGGCTAGTTCCTTCCCAGAGAACTCCAGAGGCATAAAAATTGGTTGGAATACTGTATGTCCCATGAGTTGCCAAAGGATTAAGATTACAGCCAAGAAAACCCAATTATTTGGGCAGTTCTACTCTGTCCACATGGGGTCACCGTGAGTTGGGCTCAACTTGATGGCCACTAAAAACAACAACAATTACCTTTCTTGATTGAAATATCCCTGGAAAATGTGTTGGGCTGGGTCGTAAGTGGGTATTTTCTGTACGAAATTGAATACAGTAGATCAGTGCTGTCTCGTAGTTTTCTGTGATGATGGGAGTGTTTTATGCCTGCTCAGTCCCATGTGGTGGTGGTCTTTAGCCACATCTGGCTGTTATTTAAATTAAATTACATCTAAAATTCAGTTTCTGTCTCTCCAGTACATTTGAAGTACTCAGTGTCCACGTGGGGCTGGTGACACCATACGGGTCAGCACCACAGTGGACCACCCATTGGTGGATTGCCTATTTGTATTTCAACTATCTGCAAGTGACCCTGAAAGTCCATCACATCTCTAAATTGCCTTTTTTCTGAGGAATGTATTTGCATGGCTCCTCCTGATAGGTCCTACACCCCCGCATCCTCACATCCACGGAGCCTCATGGCTCCCAATCACTGGTCAGCAACAGAGCAAAGATATACAGACATTGGAAATTCATGAGAAAACCGTTGCCCAAAGGAGGTTAATTGTCATATGAGTTTTATCATATGACATTTATGAGCCTTATCCTTATGAGTCTTATCCTTAGAGTTTCTTTTAGCATAAATGGTTAAGGACTCAATTACTAGCCAAAAGGTTGGCAGTTCAAACCCACCTAGAGATGCCTCAGAAGACAGGCCTAGTGATCTGCTTCCAAAAGGTCACAGCCTTGAAAGCCCTATGGAGCACAGTTCTACTCTGCACATGTGGGGTCGCCATGAATGAGAATCAACATGAAGGCAACAACAACTCTTGTGTTCATGGATTTATTACAACTTTGAAGGGGACATCACTAGGGTTTTCTTTTGTTTTAAGCATTTGGGAGGGAATTTACATTCATGTCCTTGCTGAATCCATGAAGGTGTGAAATATGTCCCCCTTAAATATCAGATACATCAGATTTGGTGGGACCGAGCCCAACCTCCTCCTGAGAATCCAAGGTGAGTAAAGCTGGCAGACACAGGTGGGAAAAAAGAGCCCTGGTGGTACAGTGGGCCAACTGCTAACCGAAAGGTTGGTGATGTGACCCCACCAGGCCTTCTTCAGGAGAAAAGACCTGACGACCCGCTCCCTTAAAGATTACAGCCACGGGACCCTATGCAGCAGTTCTACTCTGTCATGTGGGGTTGCTATGAGTCAGAATCGACCCGGTGGCAACAGGTTTGATGGCGGGGAGCACCTTCATGGTGAGACAGAAGCTGCCGCCAACACCCGGGTCTCTCTCAACATCATGTCCAAGTCAGAGGAATGCAGAGAGCTCTCGTGAACAATCACGTGACCACGCGGGAAGCACATGTTGCCCAGCACACTAGGCCTTCTCTCCAGATAAAAACCTCACCTTCACTACACTTGCAGTCCAGTTCATCATCCCAATGCTTAAACCAAAAAACTAAGCCCATTGCCATCGAGTTGATTCCAACACATAGCCACCCTGTAGTACGCTTAGCGTCCAGTAAAGGGCACGTATACACCTTCGACTAACCAGGCTCTGATATGGTAGCTGTTTGGAGCAAAGCTCCCTGTTGACCAGTAAGTCCATCCTCCTGGAGCAAGTGCGTCCCAGGGGCTTTGAGACCGTGTGGGAGCTGAGTAAAGTTTAACCAGGCTGACAGAGGGGTGAGAGGGCGTACAAGCAGATGTGCACAGGGCACAGAGGCAGAGAAGACAGCAGAGCAGAGGTGCCCAGAAGCCCAGTGAGAGCTAGCAGTAGCTGGAGGTGGACGGAGGGGACAGAAAGGAGGGGTGTGTGTGTGGGTCACATGACCTGCTATGAGCAGATTGCAGAGGCTTTGGCACCATGCCAAGGGCTTGGGCACACTCAGATTTGTGTCCTAAGCTGACTCTGGCGGCAGCCTGGTTTGGAGGAACAGAGAAGCAATGAGTAGAGAGGTGGGTTAGGAAGCTGGTGTGATGATCCACACAGGAGGAAGGAGGAGCCAGGGGCAGGGCAGAGGGAGTGGAGAGAAAGAGTAGAGCTGAGGTGATTTTAGGGTAAAGACCAATGGGATTAACTGTGAACTGGATGTGGAATGTGGGGGAGAGAAAGAGGCCATAGCAACCCTGAGTTTACAGAACTCAGTTTTTTCTTTTTTATTGTACTTTAGTTGAAAGTTTACAGAGCAAACTAGTTTTTCATTAAACATGCACCGAGCAGCTGTGCTTTCCCCAGTGAGAGCCGCTGCCCAGGCCCTCTTCCCGTGTCTCCTCCACAGCAGCCAGGCCCTCTTCCCATGTCTCCTCCACGGCAACCAGGCCCTCTTCCCGTGTCCCCTCCACAGCAGCCCAGGCCCTGTCTATGCATTACCTGTCATCCTTGCTTCTCAGAGAATCCGGGATCCCGAGGCAGGGGGGACGTCTAGAAGCTTAGTCAAAGCAGACAGCACATATATGTAACACACAGAGAGCAGCTCTTATTATTCTGAGCACACCTTTCTGCAGGGTCTTATGTATGTATGTCTTCTTGCTTTAGCAAGACCATGTGACTATAAAGAAAATTGTTTCTTTATAAAGGAAAGGAGAGAAATGGACCACAGGATAAAGACCACCACCTCCCTCAAGTCATTTCAGGGATTTGTGGGGTTTGTCCTTCTAATTTAGTTTCGCCTCTTCAGATTCTCTTTAGAGTCATTCTTCTTAGAACTTCTTAGAGCCGTTCTCTAGAATTTAGAGCCGTGCTTTTTAGATTGCAGCGCGTTATATAGTTGTGCAACACCAGCCGTTTCCCGGTGGTGCCTCTCAGGAGGATCTGGGTAAAGGGCAGCTCCGGCTGCTCACGTCCTAACTAAGGGGAGTTGTGGTCCATCTCCCTGACCACCTCTCCCGTGCTCCCATGAGGCTTCTTGTCTGAGGAGGCACTTGCGTCCTGCTGCGCTGCTCCAAAGCTGAAGCCTCAGCCTGCAGGTGAGACGCCAGCAGGAGTTATACGTACGTGCAGCTAGTGGGAGGATGTCTCTTCTGCATTGTTTTACACGCAGTCCATCACCGAGCTGGGTTTGCGGTCCGCTTTAGCTACGAAGTGCCCAAGGGTGTCCCACATACCCAGGCCTAGTAACCCGCGGCAGCCTGTTTGACGGTTTGTCAGTGATCACAACACTAAAGAAAAGGAAGGGGGATAAACCCTTGCCTTAGAGTAGGTTTTGACTCACGGAGACCCCATGTGTTAAAGAGCGGAACTGCTCCGTAGGGTTTTCTTGGCTGTAATCTTCCCGGAAGCAGGCCACCAGGGCTTTCTTCCGCAGTGCCAGTTGGTGGGTTGAAACCACCAACATTTTGGCTCCTAATAGAGCGCAAACAGTCTGCCTCACCCAGGGACTTTAGAGGAAATGAAGGGTGACCATGACATGACAGGGGGTTGGGGGGCAGAGGTACTCGGGCTTCCGTGCAGTGTTTGAGAGACTTTATTAAAATGTTGAATTACCATGAAATTGGAAGGAGAATATGTTTAGCCAAAAGGGAAAACAGCTTACTTACAGACAATGAAGCTGAGAAGTAACTTAGTGCTTCTCCGGGTGGAAAGGTGTTAACTACGAGGTCCCTCTGAGGTGCGTGCCAGGGCTGGTTTTACCGTTTGGGGGGACGACTTGGAGGAGGGCTGGCCATGAGACCCACGATTCCAGTCACACCCGTTAGCTGTGCTGCGCAGCACGTGGTAAGCCGACTGCGGTAGATTACACAAGGGTTCCTGTCGCCTGTGAGAGACAGAAGGGACTTTAGGTCAGGCTGGTGAGACCAAGTAAAGACGTAAAACAATTCAAACCGTCTTTAAGGGATGGCAGGCCCCAGCCTCGGAGCTCAGAATTAGTGGTTAGAAATTACTCTGAAGGATTCTGTCCACCAGCCGGAGAGAGGAGAGATTGCCGCCCCCCAGAATTAGTCAGTGGTACCCAAACCCCAGGTGTAATTATCACTGCCGGGCAGAGAAAAACAGTGGGGACACAAAGATATCACAAAAGGCCCTTAAAATCATTAAGGGAATGAAAGGGTTTCCAAACAGAGACTACCCCCTCAATGTGTCATACTTGGCTTGCGTATTGCTGTGACGCTGGAAGCTGTGTAGTTCAAACACCAGCAGGGTCATTCACGGTGGACAAGTTTCAGCAGAGCTTCCACACTAAGACAGACTAGGAAGAAAGGCCTGGTCCAAAAATCAGCTAATGAACACCCTGTGGATCACATCAGAACATTCTCCATGTAGTTCTAGAAGATGAGCCCCCAGGCTGGAAGGCACTCAGAGTACACAGTGCTGCCACGCTGGACTCCAGCACACCAAGGATCGTGAAGATGGTGCAGGACCAGACAATGCTTTGTTCTGTCGTACACGGGCTCATCATGAGTGCGTAGCAACTAACAACAGCACTATAAAGAAAAAAGAAAAAGAGTAAATGTTTCTCAGTCTAGAGAACCAAAAAACCAAAACCAAACCCAGTGCCATGTGTTGATTCCGACTCGTAGTGACCCTATAGACAGAGTAGAACTGCCCCATAGAGCTTCCAAGGAGTGCCAGGTGGATTCAAACTGCTGACCCTTTGGTTAGCAGCTGTAGCACTTAACCCCTACGCCACCAGATTTTCCTGTCTAGAGAAAGGAAGAAAAAAAATGAAAAACCTAACCCATTGCAATTGGGTCAATTCTGACTCATAGTGGCCCTATAGGACAGAGTAGAACTGCCTCATAGAGTTTCTAAGGAGCAACTGGGGGATTCCAACTGCTGACCTTTTGGTTAGCAGCCAAGTTTTTAAGCACTGCACCACCAGGGCTCCAGAGAAAGGAAGGTTTATCAAAAAATCATATGTGTGGATGGTAGGTGCAAAGATTTAGCCATGAAGTTTTGTAATAATGAAAGTTAGGGGTGTCCCTTCAAGAGTAAAAAGAATACTTTTTCTTTCTTTCTTTTTTGTATAGATACCCCATTCGCAGGGTTCAAAATGGAAACATTGTCAAAGGACATACAGGAACAGGCTTCCCTCTCACCTGTCCTCACCGCCCCCTCTCCACTGGGAACCTGTGCCCTCTTTATTTTCTGGGCATATATTGTTGTTGTCGTTGTTAGGTGCCTTAGAGTCGTACAACAGAACAAAACACTGTGCCATCCTCACAGTCATTGTTATGCTTGAGCCCATTGTTGCAGCCACTGTGTCAATACAACTCATTGAGGGTCTTCCTCTTTTTCGCTGACTCTGTACTTTACCAAGCGTGATGTCCTTCACAGGGACTGGTCCCTCCTGATAAAGTATTTAAGATGCAGTCTTGCCATCCTTGCTTCTAAAGAGCATTCTGGTAGCACTTCTTCCAAGACAGATTTGTTTGTTCTTTTGGCAATCCATAGTATATTCAATATTTTTCACCAATACCATAATTCAAAGGCATCAATTCTTCTTCGTTCTTCCTCATTTGTTGTCCAGCTTTCCCATGCATATGAGGCGACTGGAAACTCCATGGCTTGGATCAGGCACTAATAGGAAATACTGAGTGCATATCCAAACAAGTAGATCTTTATACCCCTACGCGTTCACAACATGTGGAGGCACGTTGGACACACCGCCATTCACGCGGCCATTTATCTGCAAGACTTTCCCATTTAGTACATAAATCCTGTTTTCAAATGCACAATACCCTATGGCAGTTGAGATATCCCACAATTAACCAGCTCCTAAAAAAAAAAAAAAAAAAATTTTTTTTTTTTTATACATAGGTTTGGAATAAACAAAAATTGTGGTGAATGGTAAGCTTACGGGCTCATCATCTCAGGGTGAGACTGGCTCTTAGTAGAAAAATTGCTGCAAAGATCAGGATGAGAGAAACTGAGTGGGTGGTTAAGGGCACATCGGGGGTCTCTCCCTAATTTTTTGTATTTATGCCATGGAAGACAACATGGACCCACTGCGCTATGTCAAAGCCTGGAAGTGAGAGGCTGATCATAGAACCAACAGACGTGAAACCATGTCAGGATCCAGGTGACACTGGAGATCACTGGCTTGCCTGTCTAACATCACCTTAAACCTGGATTGAGATGAACCGTAGAAGTAGGGTGGCTGACGTGAATAGCTGCAAAGGACGCAGTCCCTCGCGTGCCTGGCCAGCTTAGCCCCAAGGGACAGTAGCTTCATTACAGACAGTGGAGCTGAGGAGTCACTTGGTGCATGTCTGGGTGGAAAGGTGTCAACAGCGGGGCCCTCTGAGGTATGCGCGAGGCCGGGCTCCCCCACCAGCACTGCAGCATCCCCCTTTCCCCTCCCATCAGGATGCGGCTTGCTGGCAGTCTTGCTCGTAGCAGTAGTTCTGGAACCAATACAAGATCCCCAGCAGAAAAGTGAAGGAGAAAAATTGCATCTGTGGTCCAACTTACTGGCGACTTTCAAGCTCCTCAGAGACCCGCGGCTGCGCCTCCTGATTCTGCTGCCCACGTACAGTGGCTTCGAGCAGGGGTTCCTGGCTGGCGACTACACAAAGGTACGAGGGCAGGAAGCCAGCAGCGCACAGCAGGCAAGGTCCTATTACTACGCCTGCTGGGCTGCTGACTGAGGATGCGGGGATGCCTTGGTGCCCCTACCTGAGGCCAAGAGGTGGGACAGGGGTCCTTGGTTGTTGGAGGTCTCCCTCGGTCCAATGACAGACAAGTTTATGATTCTAGCTTCCCAGGAACTTCCAGCTGGTTCCAAGGAACCAGCTTCCCAGGAACTTCCAGTTCACATGAGCTTTGAGTTCTCGTCTCAAGGGAAAATTTCGCTCCTGCTAAGTATCTGCAGGGGAACGCACCAAGGCTGTTAGCCGGGCAGCTATTACTGAGCTGTCACAGAGGGTAGTTCTTTGTGTTATATCTGCCAGTGACTCATGCTATATTCTCATTTTAGAGTGAGAAATAGGGGGAAACATTCAAATCCACAGATAGCATTGGAGTCCTTTATCATTCTAACTTTCAAATAAACATCCCAGTGTAGAAATGACTCATTATGGCTCTCAGGCACAGTGCTCCTCCCACCCATGATCTCCACCATCTTCCTGATTCACCTTACTGTTCTCTGCATGAAGGAACACCCCTCTCAGGGGCTGGTTGAGGTGGGACAGGAACACCAGGCACCCCAAGTGCCCCTTGCCCTGGGAATTTGGCCCAATCAGACCTGGAGCCCTGGTCAGCGTCCACCAGGGAGCTGCTCGCTAAGGCTTTTCTGGGGTTCACAGCAGGGTGGTCTCCTGTCCCAAAGAACCTTCACAGATATCAAGGGAGGGACACGCCAAAACTGGCTCTCAGCCCCAAAGCCTGTCTCCCCACTGGATGAGAGTGGGAGTTCTCTCTTCCAGGAAGTACTGGAGTGAGATGGGGTATGGCAGGAGCTGAGCAGGAACTGGGGGTGGTACCCTGTCCCACGGGCCCTTCCCTCTAGGTCTAGTCCACCCTGACCTAGGAACCCCATACTTCTTCACCCCATCTTTCACCCTCTCTACCACAGCAATTCCACTCTCTCCCTGTGAGGGCTTCTAAGTTAGCAGGGCAGACAATGGGATGCCGGTTAAATTTCAATTTCAGATAAACAACAAATGCTTTTAGTGTACACATGCCCTGTGCAGTATTTGTGTGTCCTGTATTTTATCTTGCCCCTACTCCCAGGACAGCTTTGGTGGGGAGTCTGAGAAGTTCAAAAGTCTGAGCAAAATGGCAAATCGTCCACATGGTGTTTTGGGCAAGACCTCTCTGCTTCTCCCATCAGACCTGCCATTGATACCCCAACCCACTGGCAGCCGCAGGCTCTGCTGCCAGGCTTTGGTGGAAGCCTGGGGGTCCTGTTCCCTCCTCTGCAGGTCTGTCCTTGACTGGCATTCCTGGAGGGAACACGGTCAGCAGGTCTGGTCAGTACTCCTGGTTGGAGACCATTTAACGTGGTCGCCGAGGACACTTACTATCGAGATTTCCACCCACTTTCTTCGCATCCTCTTTTAATTGTCTGTCTAGTAGGAAGAATGGTTTCTGTTAGCCCCTGTGAAAAATGCCTAAGATGCCACAACAGAGGGCAAAGACATGGAGAAGAATCTTGTCCAGATCTACTCCCAATCATTCCTTCTTTGTTCCTGTCCCAGAGGGGGTTGTTTTTAGAATGCTCAGCCTCGCTCTTGTACACTGGGAGTTGGAGGGTCAAATAGGTGTGTCGGCTGCCACCTGACAAACAACGATTTCGTGTGAACTGTATCCCCTGATCAAACTCTCATGTGGGCTCAGCCCTGGTACAGGTGCAGCTCCATCTGACCCCTGCTCCTCCCCCGCAGTCCTATGTCACCTGTGCCCTGGGCATCCACTTCGTGGGCTACGTGATGATCTGCTTCTCAGCCACCAACGCGCTGTGCTCCCTGCTGTACGGAAAGCTGTCGCAGTACACAGGGCGCGTCGCCATCTACGTGCTGGGTAGGTTGGGCCCTGGCCAGGGCAGCCCTAAGCATGTGCACTGTGGAGGGGTGAGGGCGACGCCAGGAGACCTTGCCTTCTCTCTGTTCATCAGCGAGCAGGAGCTGTGTCTCCCCTCACCCAGTCCCCAGGCTCTGGACCACAGCTACAGGACTCAATTCCTGCCCCAGCTCACTCAAGGGTGGGCATTTGAGGTATGGCCAGACCTGTGCTACATCTGCAAATAGTCACAGGAAGGGTCCTATTGGCGTCCCCACACCTAAGACAACTGGCCACCTCCATCTCCACGGTGGTGGGCACTCACGGCCCTGTGGCCTCAGTGCTGTGAGCTCAAGTGGTTATGGGAAGAGTCCCTTTGTGTCACCTCATTTATGCCCACCCACTGCCTGTCTCCATGTGGATGGTGGTGGACACTCCCATCCCTGTGGTCCCCCCCACACCTGCAGGCTCCCTGACTCACCTCTGTGTCCCTACTCCTAAGCTGGCCTGTCCCAGTCTGGATGGCAGTGGGCACTGCATCCCTGCCCCCCCACCACGCTTAGGCCACCTTTGTGTCACCTCATTTGAGCCCACTGCCTGGCTGTCTCAGTGGGTGGGCATTCACTTCCCTTTCCCCTCCCCCCGCCCCCCACAGGCGCACTGACCCACCTGTGCTGCATCATTGCCCTCCTGCTGTGGAAGCCCTATCCTGACCAGCTGGCTGTGTTCTTCATCTTCTCCGCCCTCTGGGGCTTGTCAGACGCTGTGTGGCAGACCCAAAACAACGGTGAGTCAAGGCCCGGCACCAGCCCCCTTCCAAGTTTCCCGACGGGGTCTCCTGTGGGTTGGGAGAGCAGGCTCCTTGGGGGTGGGGGACATCGTGTGCCCAGAGCCCTGTGGGAGTTGGCCTAGGTCCCAAGCAAGGACAGTGGGACCAGGCAGTGGGACAGGCCAAGAGCTTCCGTCCTGACGTCCTGACTCTGGGTCTGAGAGCTGTCCTCTGTGCGCTTACTCAGGCCGTGATGTAAAAGGACAAGTTCCAGCTCCTTCAGGTGGGGCCTGCAGACTGTGGGCCTGTCCTGCTCACCCAGGGCCAGCTCTGCCCGGAGGCAGCCTTGTGTCCCTGTGGGGACGGCCCCTTCCTGACTGTCCACCGCCCTCATCAAGAGCATTCTGAGGAGAGTCGCAGGGCCCCAGCCAGGGCTGGGGACAGGAGACGAGCTACACTCTGGGAGGGGGCACCACATTGTGGCCAGCCACGAGAGCGGTCAGCCTTCTGGAAGTACGGCGTGGGGGTATGGGGGGAGGGGAGATGAGGAGAGGCTTCTGCAGAGGGGTTGGCTGGAGTCAGACTGGATGCCGATGCCCTGTCCTCACCAGACCTCACGGCTGACCGGGGCGTGCACACAGCCACAGGCAGGGTGGACGGTGAGCCTGCAGAGGCCCTAAAGGAGGAAAGATTGGGCAGGAGGCCGGAGGAGTGGTGTCCAGAGAAGTCAGGGGAGGAAGGGGCACCTCCACGCTCTTGGAGTGCAGAGCAAGGAGGTGCAGGCTGCTTACACTCGAGGGGCCCGGCGTGGAAATGGAGCAAAGAGGTGCAGGCAGCTTACATTCGAGGGGCCTGAGGTGGAAATGGAGCAAGGAAGCGGAGCAACTACCAGGGAAAAGATTGGCAGTGCCAGGGGGCTTTTTTGGTTGGTTGGTTGTTTTCTGCAATGAAATACTAGTTGCCACCAAGTCAACTCTGACTCATGACGCCCCCACATGTGTCAGAGCAGAACTACACTCTGTAGGGTTTTCGGTGTCTGATTTTTTAGAAGTAGATCACCAGGCCTTTCTTCTGAGGTACCTCCGGGTAGACTCAAACCTCCAACCTTTTCGTGAGTCACTCAGCACGTTAGCCGTTTGCACCACCCTGGGACTCCTGCCAGTATTTGTAGGGCAGCTGAAAAAAAAATCTTGGAACGGACCTAATCCTGTTGGATTTAAGGAATTTGAGTTCCAGTCTTTCCTCCAGCCTCAGTAATGCAGGTGGCTTTAGTGACGTTCTGTACCCAAATGGCTCCTGGCCATAGTCTGGTTTGCTGGTATCAAGGTCAATGACTGGAAGGGAGGAATGACTGGAACTGCTCATGTGCAAGTTATGTGATATCGCTCAACAGAACAAATGCTGACTCAGTGCAGGAGAGGTAAACAGAAAGTCACTTCGGCTTTCCTTGGCAGCCCAAATATAAACCAATGGCCTGGCATGTCCCCGTAGGACTCCTGGGCCCCTCACCCCGTGAGCACCAGGGCTGAGCTCACTTCAGCATGCCCGTGGAGGCAAGGATGGCTGCTAGGTGCTGCCCACTCCATCTCCACTCATAGCCGCCCCATGTGACAGAGCAGAACTGTCTCGTAGGGTTTTCTCTTTTTTTGGCTGTACTTTTTACGAGAGCAGCTCGCCAAGCCTTTCTCCTGCAGAGCCGCTGTCTCCTCCCTTTGGTTAGCAGCCCGTCATTTAACCATTGTACCACTGGGCTCCTTGGAAGTATGAAAGGTACTCAGAACTTTACGAAACTCCGCAAATGTATCTCCCGGCCTGCATTTGCCTAAAGTACAACTGGCTTCTCTGAGTGCATTTATTGTTAAAAATGATCTCCACCTTAAAGTAAAACAAGGACTAAAGCAAACAGCCATAGGATATTCTGTCCTGTGACTCTCTAGGTGTTTCAAATGATTGCCAGCCAGAGTGCTGTGTTTTCTCTCCCTGAGATATCTGCATAATTGCTTCAATTCTCCCTTCCCTTCTACGGTCAGATGACACTCCAAGGAAAAGCCTTAGCCAAAGTGTTCAAATACAAATCGAATAAGGGGCATGAAATTAAAATGCCGTAGTTGTCTTTTTGAGCAGATAAAAAGTAAATATTTTATTTCAAGGACAAAACCGCTGTTGGGGGAAATCTTTATTCTCATATGTTTGAGAATATCTTGTGGAGTCTGTCCTTGCCCTGGTCCCAGCCGGGAGTGGCATCTTAATGACCAAATTCCCTGCAGGTGGGCTCCCTGGGGGACCAAATTCCCTGCAGGTGGGCTCCCTGGGGCCTTCATTCAGCACCACATATTCGTAAGGTCTCTGTCTTTTAAAAACTGGGAATTTCACCTGGCTTTTGCCACACATCCCACAAACAGTGTTGCCGCATTTTATTGCAAATAGCAAATTGGATTTCTAATCCTGTTCTCCTTGAATGTGTGCCTTTCCCTGAAGAAAGCACTTGGGCCACTTACTCTCCTCATCAGTGGAGCAGAGTGAAACCCAGTGTGGCCTAACCCACCTTCTTAGGCCTCACCTCTCAATTTAGATTTTAATTGTGGCACTCCACCTTAGAAGCAATGATGGCTCAGCCCTTGGTCCCCTCCCTCCGGGCAGAATTGTGAAATTCGGGCCTTGCTATTTCCCACTGGGTGCTAGGGACTTTGGGGGCGTTTGGAACGGCAGAGCTGTGCCAACAACTCCTATCAGTTTATTCTCTCTGACAGCTGAGAAAAGATGGGTACAGTTGCCACAGCAACTCGTACGTGCCATTACACTGCATTTAGGACATAAAATGCCTGGTCTGGTCTAAAAACCTCTTTTGCTCTGTTAGCTGCAAAGGGGCTATTTGAGGGTTGATAGACTCCAAACATCTGATTTTCCTTACTTTCTGGCACCACAAGATATTCGAGGCTCGTCTTGTGTTTTTCCTGTTCCAACCGTAGAATGAGCTGCCTTCCAAGGAGCTCAGGTTCCTGTCGTTGGAGGATAATATTAGAAACCAAGAACTGGGCACTAGGTGTGCTCAGTGCTACTGCGTTGTTGTTCTCCTAGGCCCTCTGAGTGGCCAGAGTGAGAAAACGCACATGCGTCTGCTAACCAGGGCGCACACATATCCGTACTTATTTCTGTATCTGTCTGTATGCGTATTGCAATAAATACGGGTGCTGTATCCAACTCGAATCCAGCACCTCTGGGTTCATTCTTGTCTTCCCCTTGTTCCTCTGTGGCTTCTTTCTCTGACACCTGGCACCCACTGTGTACACAGATAAATGTGTATTTGCTTATTTGTTTAGCCCTCATACACGAGAAGTAATTTCAGAATTATTGGAACATCACCGTCAGTCTACGTTCCTTTCCTTTTTAATGTCTCTCCTCTCCAGCCACCATGCTGTTAACCATTGGTATTTCGGTGAATTTTGACATAATAAATGTGTTGCTTTCTTTATGTTTGAGTTAAAATAGGAACAAAATCTTGAGGAATTCCCTTAAAAGCTTGATTTGTTTGTTTGTTATGACTGGCTTTGGGCATCACCTCCTTTAGGCTGGGCCTGAAGTCACACACACATAGTCCTATTGTTGCTGTTAGGTGCCCGTCGAGTCGGTTCCGACTCACAGTGACCCTACACACAACAGAAACAGGCACACGGGGGTGCAGATTCCTAAAAGGGGGAAAATGGAGCCTCCCCAGATTTCTTTCTCCACATTTTCTTGAAAGGCGGCTCCTGTGGCCCACATCAGGGTGCCTTTTCTGCCAGCTGTGTTCCACCTTCCTCTGGATAGAGCCTGACTTAGGAGGGAGGAAGGAGAACTGGTTCCTTACTCTTTTATTTTAATTATTGTTATTGAAAATATACACAGCAAAACACACCAATTCAGCTATTTCTATATGTACAATTCAGTGACATTGATTACATTCTTCAAGTTGTGTGACCATGTTCGCCCTCCTTTTCCAGATTGTTCCTCCCCCATTAACATAAACGTCCTGCTCCCAAGCTTCCTATCTAAACTTTCCGGGTTGCTACTGTCAATCTGATCCTCTTTAAAAGAGCACAATGCTCAAGGCAGACATTCTTCACTAATTAACCTAAACTCTTTTTATTTTCTTCTACTCTTTCCTATAGGGTCACTATGAGTTGGAACTGACTTGATGGCAACAGGTTTGGGTTTTTGTTGTTGTTGTTGTTTGGTTTAAAGACTTCAGGGAATATTTTCGGTCTGTGGTTTAAAGATTTTCTCAGGGCAGTAATTTCAGGGGTCCATCTACCCTCCATGGCTCCAGAAAGTTTGGATTCCATTAGAATTTGAAATTATGTTTTACATTTTTTCTCCCCTTTTGATCAGGATTCTCCTACACACTCTTTGATCAAAATGTTCACTAGTGGTAGCCAGGCACCATCCAGTTCTGTTCTCATCGCAAACTAGGCAGTTAGTTGTTCATGGAGGCAATTAACCACACATTCCGTTTCCTCCTCTTGTTCCTGACTCTCCTTCCTCTGTTGCTCCACGTGAAGGGTCCTCACTCTTGTCCAGTTACTATTCATGTCTTCCTCAGCCTCGTCTTTTCTGTTGTAGGGCCAGAGGCACTGCCTACTTTCCAGCTAACTTCTGGCTCTCAAGCCCTCACATGCCGAGAGCTCTTCCTACATCCCTGATGCAGCAAGTTATTCTGAACGCAGGGGCCTGAGATGACAGGTGCTCTAGTCCTCTCTTCCCCATCAAGTGTCTCCTCATTGGTGGTCAAACTTTGCAATCGGACTCGAGAATTTCAAATTCCTTGTCTGGCATCTAAGACAATTAAGGCCCAGAAAGGCTAAATTTATGAAATAACCTCACGTGTTTAGAAGCACATGGCTACATAAGAAGCTGATCTAGACTCGAGGTGACCAGCACTGGACTGAGAGAGAGAGGGAGTGGGTTTCCTTAGCTGAGGGGCACAGGGATTTATAATCATTTGCAATCTAAATTTCATCTTGAAATCTCTGAAAAGTACCAGCCTATAGACCAAAAAACTACTTAAAATTCTTTGCCCATAAAAAAAAAAAAACGAGTTGCCATTGAGTCGACCCCTACTCATGGTGACCCACGTGTGTCAGAGGAGAACTGTGCTCCATAGGATCTTAAGTAGCCGATTTTTCAGAAGTGGATTGCCAGGCCTTTCTTCTGAGGTGCCCCTGGGTAGTCTCTAAGGTCCAATTTTTGGTTAGTGGCCCATGTTGTTGGAATATTCATGAAATTGGGCTGCATCTTTCCTGTTACTGCAAACTGCTAAGGGCGCAGTAGAACCCTTTTGCCTTAGAAAATGAAGTAATCTACCACTTCTAGCCACGGCCTCTCAACTCAAACGTCCTTCCCTAGAACCTTGTGTTTGGATACAATTTTAAGGTCGTTCTCAAAAGAAAGATACGGAGTCTTTAGAATAATCTCAGAAGCTGACTAAACTTCTGAGGGTTTTGTTGTTTGGTTCTCTTTGAACTTTTCCTTTGCAGAATTTCACACACAAAGGCTATCTTCTCAGAGTCCCAAAGAGGCTCTTGTTTCCCAGATTACATATTCTGCTTAAAGGGCATATCTGTGATTCTAAGGGGAGCCGCCCACTGCTACTTTAGAATTAGAAAAAGAATTAGGGGCTGTACTTGTTGGTCCGTGGCAGCAGCTGAAACGTTATGAGTAACTTCACAAAAAGCCAATTAAATAAACACAAAGATATCTGCTCTTCATCGCTCCCTTTAAATACAGAGAAAGTTGTTTAAAACTTCTCAGACAAGCACAACAACACGCTGCGGATGGGGAGATAAGACAGCCCTCTCTCGGACTTGTGAATAAACGCCTGTTTTTGGAACCCGCTTATGCAGCTATTCGGGGCAGGAGGAGGCTTGCTCATGGGAAGAGGGTGCCTTTTGTACCCTGAGTTTCGCTGGGCAGTTTTCCTCCTGGGACTGAACCCCTCTCTCGATGACATCGCTGTTTTCCCCCACCTGCCTGTGACCTCATGCCTCCAGACACACTCCCACAGAGGGCGGGCAGTTGAGGTAACCAAAAGCCTAGAAGCTGCTCCTGATGTTGACTTCCCGGGAGTTTCCAGAACCTTCTTGTTGGCCTGGAACCTCCCCCCTTCCTGTGAGCACTGTTGGGAAGGCCCGTCTCCCACTGCGGGAGCAGGCCATGAGAGGTGGGTAAGGGAGATGCCAGGCCACACCTGGGGCAGAGTGGGAGATAGGTGCTGTGTCCCCGCTTTGGGCAGGTTCTGCCTGTCTGGGTGTGGGATGGTAAGCTAGAAGTGATGGACCATCATGTCACCGGAAGGCCCTGGCTGGGGCCCCAGGAGAGGGACGGGAGGCTGCCGCTTAGTGCTACTGTTGTGTGCTGTCGAGTGGACTCTGACACACAGTGATCCCATGTGCAGAGTGGGCCTGCCCCTTGGGCTTCCTGGGCTACAATCTTCACAGAAGCAGATCGCCAGGCCTTTTTCCCTCGGAGCTGCTGGGTGGGTCTGAGCCCTTGATCTTTCGGTTAGCAGCCAAGCACCAACAGGGCTCCTTGTAGCTTAGCAATGGGCTCTAATATTATTACCCGCTGTTGTCATGTTGACTGTGACTCATGGCGACCCCACGTGTGTCAGAGAACTGTGCTCCACAGGGTTTTCAGTGGCTGATTTTTCAGGCGTATGTCACCAGGCCTGTCTTCTGAGGTGCCTCCGGTGCACTCGAATCTCCAACCTTTTGGTTAGAAGCTGAGCACTTAACCATTTATATCACCCAGTGCTGGGCTCTAGGGGGCCAACGGGCCCTCTGGGTTTTGTTTGCTTCTGTGTGGCCTGCCTAGCTTAGGTCAAGAAAAAGGATGAGGGTCCAATAGAGCCTGTCTCTACCCAAGTACAAGCTGCTTTGTACCTCGCTTCAGGGCTGGGGTGGGCCAGCCGGAGCGGTGCCCGAATCTGCCCTCTCGTTCCTCCGCTGCCTTCTCCTGGTCAACCCACCCCCACGCCTTCTAAGCAAGGGTGGGTATCTGTGTGCGTGTGTGCATGATATGATTTTTTATTGTGGTAAAATACTTGTAAGCTAAAATTTGCCATTTTGACAGTTTCTAAGTGTACAGCTCAGTGGCATTACTTACACTTTCGACACATACAGCCATCACCACCACATTTCCAAAGCTTTTTCATCACCCTGAACAGAAAGCCCACACTCCTTAAGCGATGACTCTCCTTCTCTCTCTCCCCAGCCTGTTGTCGGCTGCCGTCAAGTTGATTCCGACTCAGGATGTGTGCACAGTAGAACTGCTCTGTAGGGTTTTCAAGGCTGTGACCTTTCAGAAGCAGAGCACCAGGCCTGTCTTCTGAGGCACCTCTGGGTGTGTTCAAACCACCAACCTTTAGGCTAGTAGTCGAGTGTGTAACAATTTGTGCCACCCAGGGACTCCTGGTGACCTCTGGCCTTTCTGTCTGTGCGTTTACCTATTCTATATGTTTTATGTATGTGTCCTTTAGTGACTGGCTTCTTTCACTCAACATGTTTTCAAGGTTCACCCAGATCTTAGCATGTATCAGAACTTCATTCCTTTTTGTGGTTAAATAATATTCCAGTGTATGTACTCTACAGTTGGTCTATCCATGCATCTGTTGCTGGACATTTAGGCTCTTTCCACCATTTGGCTATTGTGAATAGCGCTGCAGTGAACATTGGTGTTCACTTTTTGTGTTCTTGTTTTCAGTTCCTTTTGATATGTACACAGACGTGGCATTGCTGGTAGTTCTCTGTTTAACTTTTTGAGGGGCTGCCAAACTTCTCCACAAAGGCTGCCCCATTTTACATTCCCACCAGCAATGTTTAAGGGTTCCAATTCTTCCACGCCCTTGCCAATGCTTACTATTGTCCTTTTTTTTTTTTTTTTAATTATTATAGCCATTCTAGTGGGTGTGAAGTGGTAACTCATTGTAGTTTTGATTTGCACTTGCCCAATGATTCAAAAAAACAAACCAAACCCACAGCTGTGTAGTTGATTCCTACTCATAGTGACCCTATAGGACAGAGTAGAACTGCCCATAGGGTTTCCAAGGCTGTAATCTTTACGGAGACAGACTGCCACATCTTTCTCCTGTGGAGCAGCTGATGGGTTCCAACTGCCGACGATTTGGTTGGCAGCCGAGCGCTTTAACCACTGCACCACCGGAGATCTGCCCAGTGATTAGGGAAGTCAAAATTTCAGTAGAGGACTTGTTTTATCACGTACCTCACACTGTGCTAGGCACGAGAGTATTTTAAAAAATTATAAAGAAACAGTTTCTGTCCCAGGTATCTCACAGAGTTTACAATCTGTAGAATTGTTTTGGAGGAAATCCACGCTACCGGGACTGCAGCTGTTTTGAAATCACGTGCGCTTGGCCTGCACCCAAACTGCCGTCAGTGTTGGTTTTTTCCCAGTCTCTGATCCGTTGACTGCCTGATAAGAGTGTTCCTGGGTAACCGGCTGGTGAGCCACCTCAGAGAGAAAAGCCAGGGGAGAAACCAAACACACCCTCACAGGCAAGAGAACAGAGTTCACTTTGCCAGCCCCAACTCCCCCAGTTTCACCCTAGTCGTGGGTTGCAGGTGACTGTTCCCGAGGAGGCTGGCCCCTGCAGGTGCTGAGCAGGTAGAATCTCTCCTGCATTGATTTCCAAGGGGCTTCCTACCCAGGGAATACCCAGCCTGCCAGACCACCAGTCTCTGACACACTTCAGCCCTGAGATTTATTGAGCTTTTGCCTGAGGGTGGAAATCATTTCCACTGTGTGAGTCTCCCATTGCTATAGAATGAGGGAGGTTGAAGTTTGGGTTATAAATCGAGCCTTGCAGACTTCAGTACATTGTCCTCCAAGGTGCCTCCATCCTGGTCTCTGGTACCCTGGCCTCCACTCAAAGGCCTGGACGGTGACACCTGCTCTGATGGCTGGCACAGCGCAAAGGAGCAGAAACGAAAGAGAGCAACCCAACCTGTCAACATCCTGCTGGGCCTTTTCCACGGGTACCCTTTCTGCTCCCCTTGAAATCTGGGGTAGAAGGAAAGAAGCAAAGTAAAAGGAGCAGAAGAAAAGTCAAGGAAAGACTGACCCCATGGAATTTGTGGTGTGGGCTCTCCTCCCCACGTGCCCCCCACCCCCTGAAGTTGTGGGAAGGCATTTCCAGCCTCAGTGCTGGGCCAGGCTCTGCCTCAGCCTCTTCACTTACGGTGGCCTGCCTGGAGACAGGCTGGTCTATAGGGCGGGGGCAGTGGCTGCGTGTTCCCTTGGCCCCATCCCAGAGGCCACCTGAGACGTTCCATTCGCTCATTCTTTCAGTCCCCTGCAATCATGCATCTCTGGTTGGACCTGTGAAATGGTGACATGCTTGGCTACTAACCGAAAGGCTGGAGATTCGAACCCACCCAGAGGTGCCTCAGAAGAAAGGCCTGGGGATCTACTTCTGAAAAATCAGCCAATAAAACCCCGTGGAGCACAGTTCTACTCTGACACTCAGGGTCGCCATGACTGCTTGTTTTGTTTTTCTGTTTGGTTTGGGGCTGCACCAAGCACAGCAGCTGATCTGCCTTGCTGAAGGGGAAGAAGAAGGACGGCTCGCCCCGCCCTGGTCTGCTCCTGCATTTTCTGGGGTCACCTTCCCCTTAAAAGCCCCTGTCTCTGACTGTACTCGGTGACCCTGCAGGTCGACGATGGGGTCTTTCCCTCTGTTGCTACGTTGTCCGTCTGTCCGTCCGTCCAGCCATCCATTCACCCTCGGCAGATATCTTTTGCTGACCTGACACCATGATGAGCACGGGGATCACAGTTCTGGGAGTCCACAGTCTAGTGGAAGACAGGCGTAGGGAGAGTGTCGGGGGGGCAGGAAGGCGTGAAAGAGGATTCTTCAGAGCTGTGAGGGTGAAGGGTCAGCAACCCGAGAGCCCTTGGCTGGGTGGACGGGTGCTGGGATTCAGCATCACGGGGAAGGGGCCACCAGGAGGGCAGGTGGGGCACCTTCTCTGGGCCACCACAGGCGAATGCGGCCGGCGCTGAAGAGTGTGTGAGTACAGCCAGAGTGCGGGATGTAGGGTAGGAGCAGGGCCAGGTGGGGGTGGGGGGCCTGCACCACGCTCTACTCCCAGACCAAGGTGGAGCTACGGAAGAGTCTCGAACTCGGGGGTGACATGCCTGTATTTGCATTTTAGAAAATTAGAAAATTATTCGGCAGACAGGGAGGTTTATTCTGGAGTAAAATAAGGCTAACCACCAGTGGCTGTTGAGCCAGCTCCAGGTCATGGCGTGCCAGCATGTGTCAGCATAGAACTGTGCTCCGTGGGGTTTTTGGTGGCTGACTTTTCAGAAGTAGATCACCAGGCCTTTCTTCCAAGGCACCTCTGGGTGGACTTGAACCTCCAACCTTTCAGTTAGCAGCTGAGTGCATTAACTGTTTGCGCCACCCAAGGACCCCACAAGTAAGACTGTTGTTGGGTGCTGTCGAGTCAATTCTGAGTCATGACAACCCTATAGGACAGAGTAGAACCACCCCATAGGGTTTCCTAGAGATGGTGAAAGCCAGACCTGTCCGTTCTCCTAGCAGGTGGAACGGACAGGTCAGATCTGAGAGCGAATCTAAACAGCCAGGAGTCCACATCTAATCAGTAGGCCGTGAGCTCCTTGGGAGTAGAAACCTGCCTGTCTTCGTGTTTGTAGTGCCTGGTTCTGTGATTACTGTATAGCAGGTCCTGAGTCAGTGTGTGAAGGGTGGATTGCACGGATAAGATTGTAGGTAGCCGAGTGTAAGTGGGGGTGAGAGGGACCGCGAGGATGATCTGCTAGCTCGTGTGACCAGTGGGGAGACTCGAGGGTGCATTGCTTCGAGGCTGAAGGGAAGGTGGCAACAGGAGCGTAAGGGGAAAGGAAGACCCTCAATGAGATGGAATGACACAGTGGCTGCAACAATGGGCTGAGGCATAACAACGATCATGAGGATGGCGCACGGCCAGGCGGTATTTCCTTCTGTTGTATACAGGGTCACTATGAATTGAATTGACTCGATGGCACCTAACAATAACACAACAAGGTAGAAGGGGCATGAGAGGGGCTCTAACCGTGGAGACAAGGTGGGCCCATTGCACAGGTGGGTGCCCTTTCTGGCCATGGTGGAAGATGTACAGCTTGAGGTGGTGGTTTAGGAAGGTGAGGGTCTCCTGGTAAAGAAGGTAGGCCCACCAGCTGAGTTGAGGCAGGGCAGAGCGGGCAGCTCGGGAAGGTGGTGCACCAGGAGGACTCGTTGGAGGCCTGGAAGTCACTGTGATGCTGCGATGGTCCTCAGGAACCAATGCCTTTACTGCACGTGTCCGTCATCATGACTGCTACCCCTTCACAGACACAGTGGCTGTCTCACTCAAGCCTGGGAGACATGGAGTCCCATCTAGTTATATCGACAAATTCACTATGCTGCAAACAACAAGTAATATACTGTCATCTGGAAGCGTTTACCAGATTAGGTCATTTTTCTCCCAAACCTTCAGGAAATCACCTGTGGGTTCTTCAATACTAGTCCTTTGTTGTCGTTGTGTGCCATCATGTTGATTTTCAACTCATAACAACCCCATGTGACAGAGTAGAACTGCCCCTAGAAAACGACAGTTTTCTAGGCAGTAATCTTTATGGGAGCAGATTGCAAAGTCTTTCTCCCACAGAACCACTAGGCGGGTTTGAACCTCCAACCTTTCAGTTAGCACCTGAGTGTTTAACCATTGTGCCACCAGGGCTCCTTCTTGTTAGTTGCCATCAAGTTGGTCCTGACTCATGTCAACCTTACATATAAGAGACCGAAACGTTGCCTTGCCCTGTGCCATCTTCATGATTGCTGGCACGTTTGAGGCTGTTGTGTCAATCCATCTCATGGACACTTTCCCTCTCTTTCACTCACCCTCCACCTTACCAACCACGATGTCCTCTTCTAGCAGTTGGTCTTTCCTGATGACGCGTCCATGAGCAAGACGAAGTTCTCGCCGTCTTGGCTTCTAAGGAGCATTCTGGCTGTACTTCCTCCAAGACTGATCCTAGTCCTTTAATGTCAGTTTAACACTTTTCATCCAGGTCATGGGTGGGGGTACTTTTGACATTGGAGCGTTGTTTGGCTAAACTCATTGTCTTAGTTTCCTAGTGCTGCTGTAACAAAAAAATAAAAGTGGGTGGCTGTAAAGAACAGTTCTGGAGGCTAAAAGGCCATCCAGATCAGGGTGTCCAGCACGTGGATTCCTTCTATGGGCCTCTCTCCTAGTTTCTGGTGACTGCTGGCGATCATTGCCACTCCTGGGCTTGTAGACTCTTCTTCCCCCATGTGTGTCTGTGTGTCTCTGCTGCTCTTTTTATAAGACACCACTCAGAAATGATTAGGTTTTGCACCCACCGTACTCAAGTATGACTCATTAACGTAAGAAAAGAAAGCCCCTATTTCCAAATACCATCATATTTATAGGTACAGGAGTTATTGTTGTTGCTATTAGGTGCTGTCAAGTTGATTTCCCACTCATAGGGACCCCATAACTTCCACATAACTTTTTGGAGAACACAATTCAATCCATCACACTCTTTCTCTCTTCAACTATCCAGGATAGGAATGAAAGTTCCACACAACAGTAATTTCATCAACTCTGCTGTGGCCATCTGAAAATCCAGAGATTGAGGTCCCCTCTCTCCCAGCTAGTGTGCACATTTCTGAAGGCATTCTCTAAGTGAAGAACTCATGCCTTTCCCCAATATAATTGTGAATTTTGTGTCTTTATTTTTGAACTCTGACGAACAGCCATGCCTCATCCTAGGCCAGTTCCATCTCTAAGCTTCTCTTTTCTTATCTAGAGTGAGGGTCTCAGCCTAGATGCCTTCAAGAGCTAACATATTATATTAAAAACCAAATCCATTGCTGTCAAGTCAATTTGGACTCCTAGCAACCCTATAAGACAGAGCGGAATTGCCCCATAGGGTTTCCAGGGCTGTAAATCTTCATGGAAGCAGACTGGTAGGTTCCAACTGCGGACCTCTCAGTTAGCACCCAAGTGCTCCTTCGTCTCATTTAGTTCGGTGTTTATTATACATATGTTGGCTCTTCATTGCTCGGGACTGACCTGACATGATATATTCCACATCATGAGATAATTCTGTTTTTTTAAAAAGAAAAGGTCCCGATTTGGTTAAGGAAACAGGGCTGTGGGAAAGCAATGCTATTTTCAGCAATAGTTAAAAGGCTCACATCTGAGGTTTGTTTTCAGCATTTTCACTCCTGTGTCTCATTTGCAGCTCTTTATGGCACTCTGTTTGAGAAGAATAAGGAGGCTGCCTTTGCAAATTACCGCCTGTGGGAGGCGCTGGGGTTCGTCATTGCATTTGGATATAGCACATATTTATGTGTCTACACCAAACTCTACATCCTGCTAGGAATCCTGATTGTGACTATGGTGGCTTATGGAACTGTTGAGTGTCTAGAGGCCAAGACCCAGATCAAGCCACTTGCTAAAGAGCAGACAAACCAAGCACAGGAAGAAGAAGAAATGCAAACAAAAATGTGATGGCAACAACTGTTGTGGCAGGTGAACTAAGAAAATATCGGCACAAGCGTTTTATTTGAAGATGCCTCAGAGAATACAGGTGATTCTCCACAACTATTCAGCAATATTTGGCCATTCTGAAGGCCTTATGTAATTTCACTGTCCATGTGATACTTTTTTCTATTATAACTAATTATCTGTTCACTGTCTTGTCCATAGAGATCAAAGGTACACATGCAGGTATCAGTTAGTTTAATTTCAGATGCAAGCTTTTACAAGAGAAAGAAACTCAGGGTACAATCAGCCAGTTAGAACTTGCTTAAAATTGTACAGTTATACTTGTTTTTGTTGTTGTTATTTTTGTTTTTTTAAGAAGTGAAATACTGCTTAAAATAATATAGTCTAACACCATAATTCTACAGATGAATAAACTGATGTCCACCAAAGTCAATTAACTTTACCTCACAAAGTCAGCAGGTGACGTAGCTGGGACTAGCATTTATGCCTCTTGAAATTTATAGATTGTGAGTTTCTAAATAAATGCAATTATATTATGGGCTCACTTTCTGTTCAAATACTTTTATTCTAAGTCCTCATCTGGATCACACACACGAAATGATTTCATCAAAGAAGTGATTTAGAAGGTTGTAGATCATTGGATGGTGCAAACAGTGAATGTGCTTGGCTGCTAACTGAAAGGTTGGAGGTTCAAGTCCACCCAAAGGTACTCCGAAGAAAGGCCTGGTGATCTTTCTGAAAAATCAGCCCCTGAAACCCCTATGGAGCCCAGCTCTGCTCTGACACACACGGGGTTGCCATGGGGTGGAGCTGACTCCAAGGTGGAAATTGGGTTGTTGGAGGTTGTTCTTAGTCATCTAGGGCCGCTGTAACAGAAATACCACAAGTAGATGGCCTTAACAGAGAGAAATTTATTCTCTCACAGTCTAGTAGGCTAGAAGTCCAAACTCAGGCCATCAGCTCCAGGGGAAGGCGCTTTCTCTCTGTCGGCCTTCTCATCAGTCTTCCCTCAGACTAGGAGCTTTGGATCCCAGCTCCAAAGGACGTGCTCTGCTTCCGGTACTGCCTTCTTGGTGGTACGAGGTCCCCCTGTCTCTCTGTTCACGTCTCTCTCTTATATCTCAGAAGAGATTGCCTCAAGACACAATTCAATTTTGTAGATTGAGTCCTGCCTCACTAACACAACTGGCGCCCATTCTACCTCATTAACACCGTAGAGGCAAGATTTACAACATACAGGAAAATCACACAATACCGGCAATCATGGCCCAGCCAAATTGACACACACTTTTTTGGGGGGGACATAATTTAATCCCTGACAAAGGTCTTCCAGAATAATTTCAGCTAGGATATTTTATGTAACCTATTTTCATGATAAAATTGGACCTAGAGACTGTTAGATGTTACATGTCCATCCTTACAGTCAAAACCCACATTCATCATGACAGCTATCCTTTGTCATCCCTCATCTTCTTTAACAGCCCTGTGGTGCTGGTCCTGAGGACACTGCCACCCTTTGGGCCCTTCTTCACTTCTCATGCTCACGTCCTCTGGTGCCTCTCAATCAGGCCTCCCTGATTTTTGTTCCTCTTTTCTCCTTTCACTCCAAGATGCTTTCATCCACTCTTTCCTCTCCCGTTCACTCCCTTTCCCTCAGGCTCCCTCTAGTCCTGTGTGATTTGTCCTTCTCGTTTCTCCTTGGCTGTGGACAGTCCTCTACTGGCCCCTAGCCTCCACCCAGCCTAGTACTCCTCCAGTCCTGAGCATTGCTCCCATCAGGTCATAAAACCAAACCAGTTGCCGTCGAGTCGACCCCCAACTCATGGCGACCCCTCATGTGTCAGAGTAGAAATACACTCCATAGGGTTTTCAAGGTTGTGACATTTTGGAAGTAGATCTCCAGGCCTATCTTCCAAAGTGCCTTTGGGTGGACTTGAACCTCCTTTTCGTTAGCAGCCAAGTATGTTAACTGTCTGTCCCATCCAGAGACTCCCTCTGCACTTTAGGGTTTCTCTTTTTCTGACCTCTAACCCCCAGACTCTCAGCGCCTCAGACACCCAGAGCCCATGCCAAGTCAGCCAGTCTGGGGAGCCTGGGCACCAGCAATGCTTGAAAGCTCCCCAAGTGTCTGAAAGTGTAGCCAATGTGGGAGCCTAATGTGTCATTGTTTTAAATCCTATTTCTCTTGTTCTTGCAACAGCGTGCTCATATAGGTGCTCCATATAAAGTACATTGTAAAGAGTTGAGAACTTTAAAAAATTATTGTGGTTATATATATAGAGAGAGAGAGAGAGAGCCTGGTGGCCAATGGTTAGAGTGCATAGCTGCTAACTGAAAGGCCGGCGGTTCAAACCCACCAGCCATTCTATGGGAGAAAGATGCAGCAGTCTGCTTCTGTAAAGATTACGGCCCTGAAACCCCGTGGGGCAGTTTTGCTCTGTCCCATAGGGTCGCTATGAGAATCAGCTCAATGGCAACGGGTTTCATATAACAATAAATATTAAATTTTTTTTGCCATTTTCTCCATTTTTAGGAGCACAATTCAGTGACATTAATTCCATTCACCATGTTATGCAGCTGTCACCACTATCCGTTTCAGAAGGTTGTCGTCCCCCAAAAGGTTGTCACCCCCAAAAGATTGTCATCCCCCAAAAGGTTGTCATCCCCCAAAAGGTTGTCATCCCCCAAAAGGCTGTCGTCCCCCAAAAGGCTATCATCCCCCAAAAGGTCGTCACCCCCAAAAGGTTGTCATCCCCCAAAAGGTTGTCACCCCCAAAAGGTTGTCATCCTCCAAAAGGTTGTCATCCCCCAAAAGGTCGTCATCCCCCAAAAGGTCGTCATCCCCCAAAAGGTTGTCACCCCCAAAAGGTTGTCATCCCCCAAAAGGTCGTCATCCCCCAAAAGGTCGTCATCCCTCAAACGGACACTCTGTGTTGCTTAAGCAACGGCTCCTCTCCTCCCTGCCCCCCACCCTGCTAACCATGAATAAACTTCTGTCTCCCTCCATTTGCCTCTCCTAGATATTTCATATAATCGGGAACATATAATATTTGTCCTTTTGTATATAAAAAAAAAAAAACTGAGAATAAAAAAAAGAATTTCTAGGATTAAAGATCTTTCACTATTAGAATTAATATTATTACTGCGGTTCAGGGCTGTGACATCACAGGATCCCATTGCCCGTTGGACACCATGAGACAACATTTGAAAAACAACTTCTCTAACATCCAGACAACTAGCAAAACTCCAATCCTGAATAAATCACCATCCTAGCTGCCATATCTAGGCTGCCCAGACCTCTGGGACAAACTCAGACAACTTAGCAGTTGGTATCTTAGTAAATCCCGGCCTCCAGCCTCGGCCAGGCCCTCAAGCTGAGCAGCTGTAGCTGCGTGGATCCCACCCTGGCAAACCTGGCCCTTCCTCAGCTTCCGGCCAACCCCTCCCTCAGTGGGGCACACTGATTACCATGTCAAGGCACCAGGTGGGGGCAATTCGCTTCCGCCTGTGCCACTTCCAGACATCCCTACCTTCTGATGTCCCACTCAGTCATTCCTCAGGCACTCTGGTCCCATTTCTCACTCACAATCCTGCTGGACAACTGTTATGGGTTGAATTGTGCCCCCCCAGAAAAAAAAAATTGAAATCCTAGTCCCCAGAACCTCAGAATGTGACCTTATTTGAAACAGGTCTTTGAAGATGTTACCAGTTAACATGGAGCCATGCTGGAGCAGGGTGGCTCCTAATCCAATCTGTCTGGTGTCTTTATAAGAAGACACAGACAGACACACGGGGAGACGGCCCTGTGAAGGCTGAGGCAGAGACTGGAGTGATGCTGCCACAAGCCAAGGAACGCTGGAGCCACTGGAAGCTGAGACAGACTGGAAGGATCTTCCTCTAGTGGCTTTGGAGAGATCATGGCCCTGCTGACACCCTGACTTCTGACTTCTAGGCTCCAGAACGTTGAGTGCACAAATTCCTGCTTCAGTAAGCCCCCAGTTTATAGTACTTTGTTAGGGCAGCCCGAGGACACCCATACAACAACCATTTTCTCCTTCTGCACCTTCAGTAGCACCCTCCCGTGGCCCTCATACAAACAGCCACACAGAAGCATGGCCCTCACTGCCCGAGCCCGGGGCCAGCACTGTCCTCTGCTCTGCAACCCGGCATCCAATCTGCCTCCAGCTCCCGGGGTGCGACTTTTCAAAAATCTTCCAAATCTCTCCTTTCTCTACGGTCACTATTGGTTCATAACCAAATCAACAGTCTTTCCAAAGCGTGAGAATGACACGGAACAGTCCCTTCCCCACAGTCCACCAAAGGCTCTCCGTTTCCTTCAGGATAAAATCCAAACACAGAACCCTGGCATATAGTGCTCTTTGCCCCACATCCCTTATTTTCCCAAAAATACAATTTCTCTTACATCTCTGACTTTGCACTTCCTGCTGCTTTATTAAAATCCCCTTCCCCTGCCCCCACCTGTTTGAGGGCATAACTAATTTAACCCTCAAAATTCACTCATCCTGGGAGGCCTTATTAAAATGGCCCTCCGCCCCACTGGCAGCTCCCCTGCCTGGGTGAGGTGCCCTCTTGTAGTGCTCCAGAGCACTCTGGCACTTAAAACTGTCCCCTGTAGTAACCGGGAACCTTGTCTGTCACCCCAGAGAGCCCAGGGGTGAGAAGGTGGGCAAATGGCACAGCTGAGAGAATATCTGAGTCTGGAGGAGAGTCTGGTAGGGTTCCTCACCCTTACCTCTCCGTTCTTCCCTCCAACTGGCTTTCAGTGCCCTTCGAGGGGCCGGAGACTCAGAACATGTTTCCAGTGGGGGCACTGTGTGGTCCTCCAGGAGTTTTCATAGGGCCAGCCAGGCTCCTTTGCCCTGGTGGCCATGCCCTGGGCTGGGCCAATCCTCCAGCTTCCAGAGGAGACGACAATGGAGGCTGCACAGTGCCCCCAGAGGACAGGGCTGGTCACCGCAGCCTCAGCAGCTGTGCGTGGGCAGGGCGGTGTCTACCCACTCACCAGCGCTGCCCGGTGTTTCATATCCTCCCCTGCCCATGTTTGTAGATGTTCCCAGTTCACTTTGGTTCAGTGCCAATTCATTATCTCTTTTATGAGAGAGCATAAATCTGACTCTCAAGGCTCCCTTACCTTTAGTCCTTAGCCACTCTGTTTATAAAAATAAAACAAAGAAAAACCTCAGAGGCTTTCCTGCCAGGATGCTTTGGAAGGTGAAGTCTTCATCCAGGAATTCAAAAGAAACTTATTTATGTACTCAGTGCTATCCTCCCTCTTCTGGCGTCTTTCCTCCCAGTTCCGCAGTGTAGGCCTTGCTTCCTTCGTCTCCGGCCACTGCCCTGAAGATCACCAACGACAGCCATGGAGACTTTGAAAATGTGGCCAAGAAGCCAGTCAAGAGCTGAGATTGCACTAGTGGGTACCAATGTGAGAATTTACACACCCCATGCACTGTCGAGTCCATGAGCGAAATCCTGAGAAGAGCATAACCTCCTTGCGGCAAGACAAATGTAGGAAATTTCGCGTTTGAGAGCTGCAGCTCTTTCAATGCCGATTTTGGCAAGAACTCCTGTGCCGCTCCAGTGGCCCTTGGCCAGCACTCCCTCCTGTCTCACTTCCTCTCTCCTCCACCAGCCCCGCTCCCCTCAGGCTCCGTTGCACAGCACAGTTCCCAAGGAGACCATCTTGGCTTCTGCTTGCCCAGCAACCACTCCTTAGTCTTTACCAATTCCTTGAGCTTCCATCCTCAGCCCCAGCAGATCCCAAGCAGGGTCATTTTGCCCTCAACAGTTCTTGTCACACACGGAAATGACCTAATAAGTACATGAGAGTGTGTCAGATCATTCTATCAACGCGTATTTACTAACTCCTTGCTGCGTGCCAAACATTGTTCCAGGCGTGGTCAATACAGCAGTGAACAAAACAGCAGTGTCTGCTCTCTCAGAGTTTTATTCTAAACAAATCATGTGTAATAAGTTATTGGTGGTAAGTGGCATGAAGAACAATAACGTAGCTAAGGGTGCCAAGGCAGGTGATCACGCCCTGATGGAGGAAAATTGCTCTTTTATGTAGGGTGGACGTGTGCGACTTCTCTGACCAGGTGATACATGAATAGTGGCCTGAAAGACAGAGGAACAGAACCATGAGCCCTCCAGCAGAACAGAGCCCAGTTAGATAAACTGGAAGCACCAATGGCCTGAGATAGCCAGGGCCCAGCGTGTCTGCAGTGCAGTGTGGAGTCAGACAGTGGTCAGAGATGAGGTCAGAAAGAAGCCGGCCTGAGCGTGTGCCCCAAAGTCATGAAAGCGGGAACTCAAACAGACACCACTGCTCACAGCAGCACTGTTCACAGTCGCCAAAAGGTGGAAACAATTCCACTGCTAAGTCGGTAATCACAATGTGCTGTATCCATACAATGGGATATTACTCAGCCATAAAGAGAAATGAAGTCCTGATGTACACAGTGACATGGGTGGACCTTGAAAACAGCATGCTGAGTGAAGTCAGTCAGATGAAAGGGCAAATATCGTATGATGCTATGGAATACATCACTTACATGAAATAGCTAGAGTAGGTAAAATTATGGAGAGCAAAGTAGAACAGCGGTTATGAACGGCTGGGGGGAGAGAGGGAACTGGGATTTATTGCTTCATGGGTTCAGAGTTTCTATTTAGGGTGATGGTAAGGGGTTGGAAATAAATCATAGTCATGGTTGCAAAAACAAACAAACAAAAAACAAAAGAAATGAGCCAGGGCCAGATGATGCTGGGTCCTGGAGATAAGGACTTAGGCCAGGATTTTAAATTTTATTCTGAGCAATATTGCAACCACTGGAGGACTTCGATCAGGGGACTGACAGGGTATGACTTCATTTTAAAAGGACCACTCTGGCTACGGTGTGGAGATGGCTGTGCTGCCAGCGGAGGAGGTGAGAACGGGTCAGATTTGGGATATTCTTGCCCTGGCAGCACAGTGGGTAAGCACTCAGCTGCTAATCGAAAGGTTGGCGGTTTGAAACTACCCAGCAGCAATGTGGGAGAAAAGACTTGGCTATCTGCTTCTGTAAAGATTACAGCCTAGAAAACCCCATAGGGCACCTCTACTCTGTCACATGGGGTCGCAATGAGTTATAGTCTACTCAACGGCGCCCAACAACAACATATGGGAGGTGCTGGTGGTGTAGAGAAAGAGGGCCAAAGAAACCGCCAGAAGTTTGGCTTCACAAAGACTTGGAAGAATGAAGTAACTGCCAAGATTCGGGAAGGATCACAGAAGAGCAGATTTGTGGGGTAAAAATGCAAGAGTTTGGTTGTGGACATGTTAATTTTTATATGTTACTAGACGTCTAAGCGGTTTTGTTGAGTAGCAGGTAGACCTTGTTGTCAGGTGCCGTCGAGTGGGCTCCGACTCATAGCGACCCTATGCACAACAGAAGGAAACACTGCCCGGCCCTGTGCCATCCTCACAGTCCTTGTTATGCCTGAGCCCATTGTTGTAGCCACTGTTGTCAGTTAATCTTGCTGAGGGTCGTACCCTTTTCAACAACCCTCTAGTTTACCAAGTATGATGTTGTTCTCTGGGGACTGGTCCCTCCTGATAACATGTCCAAAGTATGTGAGACGTTGTCTTTCCGTCCTTACTTTCAAGGAGCATTCTGGCTGTATTTCTTCCAAGACAGGTTTGTTCGTTCTTCTGGCAGTCCATGGTATATTCAGTATACTCCGCTAAGACCATAATTCAAAGGTATCAATTCTCTGGTCTTCCTTATTCATTGTCCAGCTTTCACATGTATATGAAGTGATTGAAAATACCATGGCTTAGGTCAGGCACACCTTAGTCCTCAAGTGACATCTTCGCTTTTCACATTTAAAGAGGTCCTTTGCAACAGATTTGCCCAATACAATGCGTCTTTTGATTTCTTGACTGCTGTTTCCATGGCTGTTGATTGTGGATCTAAGTAAAATGAAATCCTTGACAACTTCAATCTTTTCTCCGTTTATTGTGATGTTGCTTATTAGTCTAGTTGTGAGGATTTTTGTTTTCTTTATGTTCAGGTGTGATCCATACTGAAGGCTGTAGTCTTTGATCTTCATCAGTAAGTGCTTCAAGTCCTCTTCACTTTCAGCAAGCAAGGCTATATCACCTGCATATTGCAGGTTGTTAATGAGCCTTCGTCCAATCTTGATGCCCTGTTCTTCTTCATGTATTCTCAGAGTATTTGCTCAGCATGTAGATTGAATGGCGCAAGGATACAACCCTGATGCACATCTTTCCTGACTTTAAACCACGCAGTATCCTCTTGTTCTGTCCGAACAACTGCCTCTTGATCTATGTAAACGTTCCTCATGAGCACAATTGAGTGTTCTGGAATTCCCATTCTTCGCAATGTTACCCGTGATTTGTTGTAATCCACACAGTCAAATGTCTTTGCATAGTCAATAAAACACAGGTAAACATCTTGCCGGTAGTCTCTGCTTTCAGCCAGGGTCCACCTGCCATCAGCAGTGTTATTTCTTTGGCTCTCGTGGAGTTCTAATTTTCTTCAGTTTCAACCTGAACTTGCATATGAGCAATTGATGGTCTGTTCCACAGTTGGCCCCTGGCCTTCTTTCTGACTGATGATACTGAGCTTTTCCATTGTCTCTTCCCACAGATGTAGATTTGATTCCTGTGTGTTCCGTCCAGCAAGGTCCACGTGTATTTAAAAAAAAAAAAAAAACCATTGTTGTCGAGTCGATTCCGACTCATAGCAACCCTAAAGGACAGAGTAGAACTGCCCCACATGGTTTCCAAGGAGCACCTGGTGGATTTGAGCTGCTGGCCTTTTGGTTAGCAGCCATAGCTCTTAACCACCAGGGTTTCCTGATGTGTGTAGTCACCATCTATGTTGGTGAAAAAAGGTATTTGCAATGAAGAAGTCGTTGGTCTGGTAGATGGAATTATCTTCCCATCAGAGGGCCTGGGGGAAAGGAGTTAAAAGAGTTAAAATTAAAATTTGGCATATTGGTTGAGAGTTTCCTTGCACTTCACCTTAAAGATTTAAGCATGAAAATGCACCCAGCGCCCTCTTGATTCTCGCAGAGCAGGTATACGCTCTGGCACTGAGTGGGCACTCATATTTGAAGCTGGGGACAGCATACACTATAAAATGGTGGACATTGGTTAAGTCCACACAACGGAATCTAGAGAGCCCCAAAGAGCGTGTGCCTCAGCCAGAGGCTGAGAGGCAAGACAGCCTCAGACCAGTGCTGCCCTGGTAGCTGGTGTGCTCTGCCCACTAAGCCCAAAACCTGTGTGGTCAGTCACTGGGGGGCTTAAGCCATTGTTAAAGCTTCCCACATCTGAGGACTATGGAGAACTCAAGCCCAGCAGAGAATGGAGCCCGGTATGAGATCCAGAGAAATACTCAAAAGGAGACAGAGAAGTTTGGGGAAGTGTATTTGCTGATAGTACTGCTGGTGGAAACACAGGCATTTCGCCTGATGAGCCCACCCTAGAGGGTCGCTACGAGTCGGAATTGACTCTTTGGCAGTGGGTTTGGCTTCTGGTTAAGCCCACACTGCGTTTTCCTTATTTTCAGTTCCCTTAGCTATCTCCTCAGCTCGGTAGCTGGTTCCCCCATTTCTTAGCCCAGATACCTAAGCAGAGAGTAAGCATGGAGTCTCTCAGTCTCACCTGAACTTCTCAAATTGAAAGGGAAAATTAAAAACTGTTGAATAAATCGCTATACTCAATAGCCTGGGCCCAGATACCCTTCCCCGTGCCTGCGTTACCATCTCCAACTGCAAACGAAAACAAAATACTTGCTAAAGCAGCCCTCCATTTCCCGCTCCAGGAGACAGTCAGAGTGGAGAACTTAATTACACTTCATTTTCACAAAGTTTACCGGCACATATGGCTGGAGGACAACAATGATTAACAAGGAACACACATGTCACCCCAGAAAGACAAATGCCATCCACGTTCCACGGTGAGTTCCTTCCATCTTGGGCTTGCTAATTAGAAAATCCTCACTGTTCCTTTCTTGCTGGATCTCACCAAGTCAACAGCTTCAACTGCTGTGTTGTGCAGTTTTTACTCAGTCCATGAAGCAAATGATTGTTCTGGAAGGGTTATAATGTTGCCTGTAATTAAACAGTTGAGGATAAAACATTAAACATCAATCCGCCGAGGGAACAGCATGCTGGAGTCTAAATGAGCTGGGCAGAGGATTCTGCTAGGAGGCTCTGGGATGGACGCAGTCCACAGGTTCTAGTTGACTAGCGTGGTCACGGGCCACATGTGGGGCCTGAGACAGGCCTGCCAGACTTGACAAGAACGCAGGGGCTGGAGGGGTGGATCTTAGCTGGAAGGGTGGGTCTGATCGAGGCGTTGGGGCCTCTGGGATAAACCAGGTTTAAACAACACACTGAAGACTCATTTTGGAAACTCAAGTGCTTTTATGCAGGCATAAAATATTTACAAATCCACTAAACCAAAAAAAAAAAAAAAACCCATTTTTGTGAAGTGGACTCTAACTCACAGTGACTCCACGTGTTACAGAGCAGAGCTCCATTGGGTTTTCTCGGCTGTGATCTTTGCAGCAGCAGATTGCCAGGCCTCTCCTCCGAGGCACCACTGGGTGTGTTCAAACCGTCAACCTTTAGCTTAATAGCCAAGTCTAAACCATTTGTGCCACCTGGGGAAGTTAGATCCCTTTAAGGAAAAGCAGGAGCCCTGGCAGCTCAGTGGTTAAGAGCTCATCTGCCAACCAAACGATGGTTCGAGTCCGCCAGCCGCTCCCTGGAAACCTCATGGGGCAGTTCTACTCGGTCCTATAGAGTCACTATGAGTCGGAAATGACTCAGGGGCAACAGGTTTGGTTTTCTGGTATTAAGGTAAAGCAAACGGAGGAGCCCTGGTGGCACAATGATTAAGCACTCGGCAGCTTTTATGGATTGAATTGTGTCCCCCCAAAATATGTATTGTAAAATCTAACCCCGGTACTTGTGCGTGTGATCCCATTTGGAATAGGCTTTTCTTTGTTATGTTAATGAAGTCCTGTAAGTGTAAGATATGTCTTAAGCCAATCACCTGTGAGGTATAAGGCAAGCGAATTAGGCACAGAGAAGAAGCAGAGATGGTGAAAGACAGACGCCATCCCACACGAAGATCACCAAGGAGCCGAGAAAGAGAAGCCGAGAAGAGATGAGGACCTTCCCCCAGCACCAACAGAGAGAGCCTTCTGCTACAGCTGGTGCCCTGATTTCAAACTTCTAGCCTCCAAGAAGGAGCCCTGGTAGCACAGTGGTTAAGCACTCAGCTGTTAACTGAAAAGTCAGCAGTTCAAACCCACCAGCCGCTCCACGGGAGAAAGATGTGGCAGCCTGCTTCCGTAAATATTACAGCAATGGAAACCCTATGGGGCAGTTCCACTCTGTCCTATAGGGCCTTTATAAGTTGGAATTAACTTGACAGTAGTGGGTTTGGTTTTTTTTTTTTTTTTGGTTTTAGCCTCCTAAACTGTGAGAGAATAAATTTCTGTTTCTTAACACCACCCACTTGGGGTATTTCTGTTATAGCAGCCCTAGAAAACTAAGACAACTGCTAACCAAAATGTTAGCAGTTTGAACTCCCCCAGAGCCTTCTCAGAAGAAAGACCTGGCAATCTGTTCCCATAAAGATCACAGCCAAGAAAACCCTTTGGGGGCAGTTTTCTTGGCTGTGATCTTTATGGGAACAGATTGGCACACAGGGTCACCATGAGTGGTAATCGACTCGACAGCAACTAACAGCAACAACAAAGCAAAAGGGGGTCCCAGGAAGAGGAGACGCCTGCTTCTGTAGGGAGCGCCCCCCGCCCGCCTGCCCCGCCCGCCTCTCGTCCTCAGAGTCCGCAGCTCAAAGGGGGCCCTGGAACGACGACAATCCGCCTGAAGCTGGGATGAAGATGCTGACGAGCCTTGGTCCTGTCTTCTTACCCAGCGCTGTCATAACAGAGATACCACAAGTGACTGGTTTAAAAAAAATAGAGATTTATTTTCTCACAGTTTTAGAGGCTAAAAGCCCAAATCAGGGTCTCAGCCCCCCTGATTCCTTTCTTGTCAGTAGGCTTGTGTGCTCCTTGCATTGTTGGCTTGTAGACGATCCTCACAGGGCGGGTGACTTCCCCACTTGTCCCCCCAAAGCCAAAAACCAAAACTGTTGCCATCGAGTCGATTCCGACTCATAGCAACCTTATAAGACAGAGTAGAACGGCCCCATAGGGGTTCCAAGGAGCAGCTGGTCCATTCAAACTGCTGACCTTTTGGTTAGCTGCCAAGCTCTTAACCACTACGCCACCAGGGTTTCCATGTTCGTCCCCCATCTGTGTCTATTCTGCCCTTTTATCTCTCAGAAGGGATTAGGTTTGGGACCCGCCCTGCTCTGACATGGTTCATTAACATAACAAAGAGACCCCATTTCCAGGCAGGCTCACACCCACAGGCGTAAGGCTGAGGGTCCCAGAACATGTTCGGGGGGACATAGTTCAGCCTGCAGCAGACCCCTCTTCTCAGTGGAGCCCCCACCTCTCTCAGTGGTGATGACACTCACCTTTGTGATGAAGCGGGGCTCTGCGTCATTAGGCAACCAGCACTCACCCCCAGGCCGCCCTGTTTCCATGGGGTGTGCAGCTACTGAGCAGAGACACCTCGAAAGCCGCCCTCGGGACCAGTGTCTACATGAGGGCCTTTCCTGCCTGCTTTACATCAAGACAAGTGCAGGGATAAGTGCATGCGGGCCACTCCTGAAACTGGAGTGTGGCCCCCATCCCGGGAAGGGCCCCTTCCAGACGGCAGGGCAGCCAGGGCCTCAAGGAAGAGTAAGTACGTCTCTCACCAACAGGTTCGTTTTATATTGTACCCTGAGTGTGGATTCACAGGGGAGGGCACCCCACTGTGACCTGGGTTGTTTTACTTCAACACAGTTTTCTGTCCCCCAAATGTGTGCTGAGGCCCTACAAGGTGCCAGGTGCTAGCTCTGTAAGAGAAAACACATAGACGTGTGTCTGTGAAGAATGTTAGCCAAGGAAGGGACCCTATCATTTAAATGCACCCCATGGTTCCAAAACCATTGCTCTCAAGTCGATTCTGATTCAAAGCAACCCTGTAGGACAAAGGACAGGAACCCTATGAGGTTTCCAAGAAGCGGCTGGTGGATTTGAACTGCCAACCTTTTGGTTAGCAGCCGAGCTCTTAATCACTGCGCCACCAGGGCTCCTCCATAGTGAAATTTACCGAAACATTTTGAGCGTGCAATGTTTCGCAGGAGCTGTGACAGATGCTCAGATTGAACAAGGTGCAGTCCAGTGGAGCTCACGGGCACCTGTACGTGATATAGAACACCCCAGCTGTGCTGTAGGACTCCTGGGCTGTGCTCGAGGACAGAACATGAGGTTTTCCATAGATAGGCATGAAGTAGTGTGGGCCTCAGAACAGGGAGAGAAGGATCTCACAGTAGGGAGGAAGGGAAGGCTTCAATGTGTCCTTTGTGGGGGCTTGCATGTTGCTGTGAAGTTGGAAGAAATGCCACCAGTATTTCAAATACCAGCAGGGTCTCCCATGGTGGACAAGTTTCAGCGGAGCTTTCAGACGAAGGAAGACTAGGAAGAAAGGCCTGGTGATCTGCTTCTGAAAATTAGCCAATGAAAACCCTGTGGATCAGAACAGGATATTGTGTGATATAGCGCTGGAAGATGAGCCCCTTAGGCTGGAAGCACTCAAAACGCGCAGAGGCCACACCAATGGCCTTGAGCATGCCAATGACTGCGAAGACAGCACCGGGCCAAGCAATGTCTTGTTCTTTTGTACATGAGGTCACCATGAGTCAGAGCTGAGTTGATGGCAAATAACGGCAACAACAGTACTAACCCCAGAGGAGAGTGAGAACATTTCCCACAGCGGGGAGAAAGGAGGGCTCAAGGAGAAGGCCCTCAAGTTGGGTTTTGAAAGCCGGGTGGGTCTGTAGAGGAGGAGCAGCTGGGGAGGGCGTGTGAGCCTAGAAGGACGGTGGGGTGGGAGCCTGATGCTGCAGACGGCCTGCTCAGGGAGTGTCTGCACGTCTGGAGTGTGCGGTTCGGGACCATAGGGTGAGGGGCGGGGCTGTGAGGGAGATCAGGCTACCAGAAGCTCCTGGAAGGCTTGACTGCACGCCGAGAAGTGCGGACTTTGTACCGTAAACCTGTGGCTGTGGAGTTGACTCCGATAGGCAGTGGGATATTGTTGAAGGCTTTCTAGGACTCAAAACACTGTCTTCCATCCCCAGTTTGTAAAGGGGTGAAGTCCTTGGACTATTTATAGCATTTCCATTCTAAGTCAGTTTAACAAACGTTTCTTGAAGACGGGTATAATGCCAGCTAGTCTGGAGGGCAAGACATGTCCTCAAGTTATCATGCCCTCGGGTAGCTTCAAGTTTTATTGAGAAAACAGGGCTTCCTTCATAATTAGCGCAGAAACTTTACACTGGCTCTGATTTTGAATAACAAAACAATCAAATGGCCCTGGGTTTAGAGCAACACCAATGTTTATTTAGAAGGACTTTTACGTAGGAGCTCTTCCTTTGAGGCTGCCAAATGAAAAAAGGAGTAAATCTTACGTATATGAAGAAGCCCTGGTGGCCCAGTGGTTAAAGTGCTCGGCTGCTAACCGAAAAGTTGGCTTTTGAACTCACCAACGGCTCTGTGGGAGGAAGATGTGGCAGTCTGCTTCCGTTAGGATTCACAGCCTTGGAAACCATATGGAGCAGTTCTACTCTGTTCTACAGGGTCGCTACGAGTTGGGGTTTGTTTATATATATATTCCCCCCTCTCCTTACTATGAGGAGTATTCTCTGTTCCACCTGAACAATAAACCACAACCATCAGGAAACGGGGAAGTGCCCATCAGGAAACGGGGAAGCACCAGGCACTGGCCATCCCGGAGTCAAAGAGCTGGAGCCGGACTTTTCTCCACAAACTGGCTGCGCCGACTCAGGAGAATTTTACAGGAGGCCTATGGCCTCTGTTTTTTTCTATTTAATAAAAATGGAATGCTTTGTATGTCCAAACAACCGACTTCTAAATTTGCAAATCGCCGTGCCAAGGAGCAGTGTGAAAAACCAGTGGTGTGCGTGGACTTTGCGTTCATAACGAGACAGCACATGGCTCTTCCTCATGTTTGCAGACAGCTGCCGCTGCCCCTAATCACAGTAAAACAGTCCATGAACCCACAACAACACAAGAGACAAGTGAAAATACAGGCCATGTATAGTGAATCCTCAGGGATTCTGAATAAGCAGGGAAACACTGTTGGAGTTAATTTCTAGATCCCTAACAGCGGAGATCTTTTTATCCAAGTATCTAGTTTGATTTCTTTCATCTTTGCCACTTGTGAGATATAAATAGGAACACTGGTTATAATCATTGCCTGGTGTTTTAGTAGAAAAATTGGTTCTCTGCATTGATGGTGCAAGCAGCTTTCTTTAGGCTACTAGCCTAAAGGTTGGCAGTTCAAACCCACCCAGCACTGTCATGGAAGAAAGACCTGGCAACCTGCCTTCATAAAGGCCACGGCCGAGAAAGCCTGTCAGAGCGGTTCTGCTCTGTAACGCACGGGGTCACCATGAGCCAGAGTGTACTTGACGGCAGCAGGTTTTGCATTGACGGAACCCGTTTGCTTTTCTGTGCTCTGATTTCAGGGTCACCTAAAGAAGGATCCCTTTCCCTGACTCCAAAACACTTCCTCACTCAGTTCAGTGGGGACTGAAATTCAGGACACTGACTTACACGGGTTAACACTTCAGCTGGATCCCAGCTGAAACGGAGAGTTGCCTGGAGGCATCCGTACCTTAAGGAGTTAACGGTGGTATTGTTCCTTGCCGTTGCTTCAGCTCTGGCTGCTGGTTACCCCATGGACAACAGAACAAAACGTTGCCTAGTCCTGTGCCATCTTCATGGTTGTTGGTATGCTTGAGTCCACTGTTGCCATCACTGTGTATTTTGAGCGCCTTCCGACCGAGGAGGCTCGTCTTCCAGCACTACTTTAGACGATATTCTGTTGTGATCCACAGGGTTTCCATTGGCTGATTTTTGGAAGTAGATCACTTGGCCTTAGTCTGTCTTAATCCGGAAGCTCTGCTGAAACCTGTCCAACATCGGTGTCCCTGCTGGTATTTGAAATACCGATGGCGTAACTTTCAGCATCAGAGCAACACGCAAGACCCCACAGCATGACAGACTGACAGACAGGTAGTGGAGGGAGTTGATTAATCATTTGCCCTAATGGGAACAGACCCCCAGTCGCTTGATGAAAGCCCATTTTGGAAGGAAGCGGTTATGAAAACTGGAGGCTTACTGGGTACAGAGGCTGCCGTGATGCTGGGAGTTACCCTCTCCTCCTTACTCTTGGTCAAGAGTCCATCTTCAGGGAAAACAGTGGCCCTGCAGCGGTGGGTACATTGATTTGGGCTCCTTCCTATCCCATGGGACCCAGAATGCCCAGGACCACCACAAAGGGCAAGAGACACCTTTTCCCCTTCACAAGCCAGGAGAGTTTCTGGCTAGGGCTGAGCCAGCCTCAAAGAGATCATACAGCCCTGTAATCATATTAATTATCCAATAAAACTTGAGAATTTGGCTTCTGAAGAATAAGGCTGCAACTACCCACGAAATGCCATTCAGGGTCTGATTGAATCTGCTTGTGCTAAAGCCAGTGTAGGGTGTGAGAACGTTGCTTACCTGACAGCATGTGCCTTTTGGCAGCGTGTTCGAAGGTGAGCATGTTTTCACTTGTTCTGGCTGTAGGTGCAGTTTAGTTAAATGTGTGTGGTTATTTTCCTCCTCGATGAGGACTTTGACCAGGGATTTCCATCATGGAGCGTTTCATGGTAAGGGACTTGGACATAAACAGATAGAAAGCTTCGTCTTCATCCCTTGCAGCTTGCCAACAACGATGTGGCTGTGCTCTGTGAAGCCCCCGGGACTCCAGCGATCACATTATCTGTGCCTGGTGCTCATCCACCCGTCAAGTGTGCTGGCATTTCTCTGATTAGGGAAGCAAACACAGCAGCCTGTGCTTTCTGGGCCAGCATCTTCCCGACTCCCTCCCCGGCTTTGGCCTGCAGAAGGTCTCATATGTGTCCCATCACCCATTTTTATGTGGAGATCTGATATCAGCATCTTGGAATACTGCATAGGAATTCGGTATACACCAGGCCTCATTGACAAATGAGCTGTTTTCAGGACTTCTAGGTCAAAGGTACCAACATTCTTTCTGTGGCCACACCTTCCCATGGGCCATACTGTTGTTGTTAGGTGCCCTCAAGTCGTTTCTGACTCATAGCGACCCTATGTACCACAGAACGAAACACCGCCCGGTGCTGCGCCATCCTCACAATCATTGTTATGCTTGAGCCCATTGTTGCAGCCACTGTGTCAATCCATCTCATTGACGGTCTTCCTCTTTTCCACTGACCTTGTACTTTACCAAGTGTGATGTCCTTCTCCAGGGACTGATCCCTTCTGACAACATGTCCAAAGTTTGTAAGACACAGTCTCACCATCCTTGCTTCTAAGGAACATTCTGGTTGTACTTCTTCTAAGACAGATTTGTTCTTTCTTTTGGCAGTCCATGGTATATTCAATATTCTTTGCCAACACCACAGTTCAAAGGCATCATTTCTTCTTTGGACTTCCTTATTCATTGTCCAGCTTTCGCACACATATGAGGCAACTGAAAATACCGTGGCTTGGGTCAGGCGCACCTTAGTCTTCAAGGTGACAGCTTTGCTTTTCAACACTTTGAAGAGGTCCTTTGCAGCGGATTTCCCCGATGCAATGCATTGCTTGATTTCTCGACTGCTGCTTCCATGGGTGTTGATTGTGGATCCAAGTAATATGAAATCCTTGACAATTTCAATCTTTTCTCCATTTATCATGATGTGGCTTATTGATCAAGTTGTGAGAATTTTTGTTTTCTTTCTTTTGAAGCGTAATCCATACTGAAGGCTGTGGTTTTTGATCTTCATCAGAAAATCCTTCAAGTCCTCTTCACTTTCAGCAAGCAAGGTTGTGTCATCTGCATAATACAGGTTGTTAATCAGTCTTCCTCCAATCCTGATGCCCCGTTCTTTTTCATATAGTCCAGCTTCTCAGATTATTTGTTCAACATACAGATTGAATAGGTATGGTGAAAGGATACAACCTGATACACACCCTTCCTGACTTTAAACCAATCAGTATCCCCTTGTTCTGTCTGAACAACTGCCTCTTGATCTATGCAAAGGTTCCTCATGAGCACAATTAAGTGTTCTGGAATTCCCATTCTTCGCAACGTTATCCATAATTTGTTATGATCCACACAATCGAATGCCTTTGCATAGTCAATAAAACACAGGTAAACATCCTTCTGGTATTCTCTGCTTTCAGCCAGGATCCATCCAACATCAGCAATGATATCCCTGGTTCCACGTCCTCTTCTGAAACCAGCCTGAATTTCTAGCAGTTCCCTGTCGAGGAAATGCTGCAGCAGCTTTTGAATGATCTTCAGCAAAATTTTGCTTGCATGTGATATTAATGATATTGTTCGATCATTTCCGCATTCAGTTGGAACAACTTTCTTGGGAATAGGCATAAATATGGATCTCTTCCAGTCAGTTGGCCAGGTAGCTGTCTTCCATATTTCTTGACTTAGATGAGTGAGCATTTCCAGCGCTGCACCCGTTTGTTGAAACATCTCAGTTGATATTCCGTCAATTCCTGGAGCCTTGCTTTCAGTGCAGCTTGGACTTCTTCCTTCGGTACCATCAGTTCCTGATCATATGCCACCTCTTGAAATGGTTAAACGTTGAGTAACTCTTTTTGTTATAATGACTCTGTGTATTCCTTCCATCTTCTTTTGATGCTTCCTGCATCGTTTAATATTTTCCCCATAGAGTCCTTCACTGTTGGAACTCAAGGCTTGAATTTTTTCTTCAGCTCTTTCAGTTTGAGAAATCCTGAGTGTATTCTTCCCTTTTGGTTTTCTATCTCCAGCTTTATACACATGTCATTATAACACTTTACATTGTCTTCTCGAGTGGCCCTTTGAAATATTCTGTTCAGTTCTTTTAGTTCATCATTTCTTCCTTTTGCTTTAGCTGCTTGACGTTCAAGAGCAAGTTTCAGAGTCTCCTCTGACATCCATCTTGGTCTTTTCTTCCTTTCCTGTCTTTTCAATGACCTCTTGCTTTCTTCATGTATGATGTCCTTCGTATCATTCCACAACTCATCTGGTCTTCAGTCATTAGTGTTCAAAGTGTCAAATCTATTCTTGAGATGGTCTTTAAATTAAAGTGGGATATACTCAAGTTCGTCCTTTAGCTCTTGTCTACTTGTTCTAATTTTCTTCAGCTTCAACTTGAACTTACATATGAGCAATTGATGGTCTGTTCCACAGTTGGCCTCTGGCCTTGTTCTGACTGATAATGTTGAGCTTTTCCATCATCTCTTTCCACAGATGTAGCCAATTTGATTCCTGCATATTCCATCTGGCGAGGTCCACGTGTATAGTCACCGTTTATGTTGGTGAAAGAAGGTATTTGCAGAGAAGAAGTCGTTGGTCTTGCAAAACTCTATGATCGGATCTCTGGCATTTTTTCTATCACCAAGGCCATGTTTTCCAACTACTGATCCTTCTTCTTTGTTTCCAACTTTCACATTCAAATCATCAGTAATTACCAATGCATCCTGATCGCGTGTTTGATCAGTTTCATAACGCAGAAGCTGATAAAAATCTTCTATTTCTTCATCTTTGGCCTTAATGGTCAGTGCGCAAATTGGAATAATAGTCGCATTAACTGGTCTTCCTTGTAGGCATATGGGTGTTATCCTATCACTGACAGTGTTGTGCTTCAGGAAAGATCTTAAAATGTTCTTTGTGGCAAAGAATGCAACACCATCTGTCTTCAAGTTGTCATTCCCGGCATAGTAGACTATATGATTGTCCAATTCAAAACGGCCAATACCAGTCCATTTCAGCTCACTATTGCCTAGGATATCGATGTTTCTGCATTCCGTTTTATTTCCGATGTTTTCCAATTTTTCTAGATTCATACTTCCTACATTCCATGTTCTGATTATTAGTCAATGTTTGCAGCTGTTTCTTCTCATTTTAAATTGTGCCACATCGGCAAACGAAGGTCCCGAAAGCTTTACTCCATCCATGTCATTAAGGTTGACTGTATTTTGAGGAGGTAGCTCTTCCCCAGTAGTCTTTTGAGTGCCTTCCAACCTGGGAGGCTCATCTTCCAGAACTATATCAGACAATGTTCCGCTGCTATTTGTAAGGTTTTCACTGGCTAATTCTTTTCAGAAGTAAACTGCCGGGTCCTTCTTCCTAATCGGTCTTAATCTGGAAGCTCAGCTGAAACCTGTCCTCCATGGGTGACCCTGCTGGTATCTGAATACCGGTGGCATAGCTTCCAGCATCACAGCAACATGCAAGCCCCCACATACGACAAACTGACAGACGTGTGGGGGCATGGACCGTAATTGTGACCCAAACTGTTGCTATCAAGTTGACCCTGATGCATGGCAACCCTAAGTGTGCCAGAATAGAAATATCCTCAATAGGGTTTCCTGGGCTAATTTCTTTGGAAGTGGACCTCTGGCCCTTCTTCTGAGGTGTCTCAGACTCTAACTGCTAACCCTTCCCTTACCAGCTGAGCATGCTAACTGCTTGCACCACACAGGGACTTCATAACTGTAAAACTTAGTCTTCATCTTCCTACTTAAGAAAGTATATCGAAACCCAAGTTGGAGGCCATGATGTTTGTCATATACAGTAAAACCTGCAAAAGCCAGAATCTGTGTAAGGTGGAAACCTGTCAGAGAAGGAAAGTGCAAGTATTTTCCACTAATAGAGAGCAATAGAAAAGTGGTAAGACTGCACCCTGTCAAAAGTGGAAAACTTAAGAGACCCAGAAAAATCTAGGCAGTCCTGGCACGTTCTGGCTTTCACAGTTTTCACTGTGACCGTATCTGTCACTGTTGAGTCGATTTTGACTCGTAGAGACCCTACAGGACAGGGTAGAACTGCTCCATAGGCTTTCCAAGGATCGGCTGGTAGATCTGAACTGCCAACCCTTTAGTCGACAGCCAAGCTCTTAACCGTTGTACCGCAAGGGCCCCAACTGTCCCTATAGTACTTTTTAAAAAATGAATGTTGGCAGTTCACATGTTGTTAGTAAAATTACACTTTGATACACTCCAGGGCTGATCTTAACATATTTATGTGACTTCACATGAGCCTAGAGCTATAGTTCTAGGTAAGGTTGTTAAGTTTTGAGAGAATGTTTAGTGATTTACAGAATAAAGTCTGTGCAGCCCTTTTCGTTGAACCGTTCCATCTAAGTTCCGGTTTAAGACGGAGCTGGTGAAATTGTCAGGTGTCTCAGCTTATGCCCTGATGTTGTTAGGTGGTGCTACCATCAACAACAACAAGGGGGTGCAATGGTGAAACACTCAGCTGCTAACCAAAAAGTCACCAGTTCAAACCCACCCAGCTGCTCTTTGGGAGAAAAACCTGACAATCTGCTTCCATAAAGATTTACAGCCTAGAAAACCCTATGAGGCAGTTCTACTCTGTCATAAGGGGTCTTAAGCAGTCTTTATGATTCATAATCGACTCAACGGCACCTAACAATAACTCAGTTCCTCAGTGCACAGGTAACCCCAGCCTGTGGGGTTTTTTTTGTTTGTTTGTTTATTTGTTAAAGAATTTCCACATGTATAATTCAGGGACATTGATTATATTCTTCATGTAGTGAAACCATTATCACTATCCTTTTCTAAATTATTCCACCACCATTAATGTAACCTCACTGCCCCTAAGCAAAAACTGCCCCTTTTCCCTTCCTTCTCACCCCTGGTAATCAGGAACAGTCTTTGGTGTCTGTATATTGGCTTATCTCATGTAAGTGAAACCATACAGTATCTGTCCTTTTGCACCTGACTTGCTTCCCTCAGCATGACCTTGTTGAGGCCTCTCCGTGGTGTGGCACGCATCAGAGCTTCGTTGCTCTTTACGGCTGAGTAACATTCCATAACAATGACTGTGAGGATGGCGCAGGACCAGGCAGTATTTCAGAACTGACTATGAGTCGGGACCAACTCGCCGGCACCTAACAACAACATTCGGTTGTATGTGTAGACCCCATTTTGTGTACCATTCAGCTGACGGACTTTTGGGTTGTTTCCTCCTTTTGGCTGTTGTGAACAATGCTGCAGTGAGCACTGGTGAACAGGTTCCTATTTGCATTTCTGTTCGTCACTTCTGGGTATATACCTCGGGCTGGGATTGCTGGGTCATATGGTAGTTTTAGGTTCAACTTTTTGAAGAACCGTTAAACCGTTCTCCACAGCGGCTGCACCATTATGTTTGCCCGCCAGCAGCGGATGAGCGTTTGTTCCCCCACAACCTTACCAACCTATTGTTCTCTGGCTTTTTTCATCACGTCTCTCTCTCCCCGTCTCTGCCTCTCTCCTCTCTCTCTCCTTTTTTTTCTTCTTTTTTTCTTTTTTGGTCAAAACTGGCTTCACTGACAATACAGCCGGTGTCAAAGTATTCCCATGGCATACGTGAGAACTACTAAACCAAAATTTATTCTTTCTGCGTCAACCGTAATCTCCCAAACAGCCCATGGTTTCTACCAGTGAGGTATTTATGTGGCCTTATGTGATCAATTAGTCGTGAACAACACTAACCTTGTCAAAGAAACAAATTAAAGTTGCCTTCACTTGGAATATTTAACGAACACTTCATCGTACGACTTCAGAAATACACATTGTCCCCCGAGAGACTTTGACATTTTTACTTTTTTTCTAGATCATAACAAAATTTCATGCTTCATCAGCAGCTATAATTTTCTCAAAAGCTATCTTGTCTCTCTTTAAAAGTTAAGAAAAATGTCAACTCTTCTATTTTCTTTTTCTCTTTCATGGTACTAGGCCCAGTCTTCACATCATTATTGTTTTTGTCATGAGTTTTTAAAAACTCAAATTTTCCTTCTCTATTATTTTTCTCACAAATTGCCATTTATTTGAATGATGCAGACCTCTGGCCACTGAAAGCCTTTCAGGGTTTCTGGCGTGAACAGGTGGGTACTGGGAGCACCACCGGAGGTGTCTGACTGCCTTCCTTAAACTCCTCAAGCCAATGAAATGCTTACTAACCACATAACATCATTGTTTTAAGCTTCTTTTAACATTTCCAGGTTCATTTAACCATAAACAATTTGCATTACTTTTTTGGTCTAAATAATGCTCAGTTTTAAGCCTACAGGACTCATCTATTGACCTAGTTTTGACTGTCAGCCTCAGAACGTTGATGACGGGATCACAAACGTTTTAGCGTATCACTAATAGGATGCCATCGGTCCCCGGGTAGAGTAATCAGTTTGTGGTCAGAGGCTAATTTAAAGATCGGCAGTTCAAACCTACTTGGTGGTACTGCATAAGAGAGTCCTGGCACCCTGCTTCCACAAAGATCACAGCCCAAACCCTGTGGATATCAGTTCTACTCTGTAACACATGGGGTTTTCACGAATTGGAAATCGACTCAACAGCAGAGGATTTTTTATTTTTTTAAATAGAATGTCATAGGCCGTTCAGGAGGTGCATGGGCAGAGATGCATTTATTTCTGCAGAGGAAGCAGAGACGGGCATGTTTGTGAAGGAAGGCGTGTAGTGTAGGTAGTGTGGGAAGTACAGGCCAGGCAGCTGGCATTAGGAATCGCACTGTTGTACCTGAAAGCTCCCCTAGCTCACCTCAGCCCTCTCCTCTAACCCTTTTCTGATGTCTGTTTTTAGAAAAGAAAACCTTATCTGATGGTGGAAGAGGAACATCCAGGGGACGGGGTGGAACCACCAGTGTTCCGCGTGGATGAAACCACCCCCGAAGTCGTGCAAAGCGTCCTCCTGGAGCACGGCTGGAATGAATTTGATAAAGGAACGCGGGACGCGGAAGACGAAGACTGGAACCTGTACTGGAGGGCTTCCCCTTTTCCAATGGTGGAGCATGCCAACCTCAAGCCTTGGCCGCAACTGAACCACCACCCAAGAACAGCCAAACTCACCAGGAAGGATGACTTGGCAAAGCTCCTAAAGTACATGAAGGGGGTTTACGGTGCTTCTCTTTACGAATTCATCCCTCTGACATTCATCATGCCCAACGACTACCACAAGTTTGTAGCTGAGTACTCCAAAGAGAGACAGATGTTCGGTACGAAGCCCGGCTACTGGATCTGCAAGCCTGCGGAATTATCTTGTGGAAGAGGCATCCTAATTTTCAATGACATTAAAGACTTAGTCTTCCATGATACATACGTAGTGCAGAAATATATCTGCAACCCTCTGCTTGTTGGTAAATATAAATGCAACCTCCGTATTTACGTTTGTGTCACTGGCTTTAAGCCTCTGACCATTTATATTTACCAGAAAGGGTTAGTACGGTTTGCCACTGAAAAGTTCGACCTCAGTAATTTGCAAAACAATTATGCCCACCTGACCAACAGCAGCCTCAATAAATTGGGGGCCTCCTACAAGAAGTTCGAAGACGTGATCGGCCGTGGTTGCAAGTGGACCCTCAGCAGGTTCTTCTCCTATCTCTGCAGCAGTGACGTGGATGACCTGCTCTTGTGGCAGAAAATCAACTGCGTGGTCATCCTGACGGTGCTCACCATTGCTCCCTCAGTCCCCTGTGCTGCCAACTGCTTCGAGCTCTTCGGGTTTGACGTTCTGACTGATGACAACTTGAAGCCATGGCTCTTAGAAGTCAACTTCAGCCCGGACTTGTCCTTGCACTGTTCCACTGATGTGTCAGTGAAGAGGAAACTCATCCATGACGTCATCGAATTGGTTCACTTAACTGGCCCAAGGAACCAGGGGAAAGGATGTGGCCGTGCCCCCCAGGGTGATGCCAGCATCTCCTTTGCCAACATTGATAGAGGGGGGCTCAGTAATGTGTACAGTTCTCCACCCTATTGGTCTTTCTTACAGGTCACAGGTAGAGTTTTCACTAAGGATGAACCCACCATGGAGAAAGGTGAAAGAACATGTTCTAAAAACACACAGACTTCCCCACTTAGGGAACAAACGAACAAGCAAGATGTACTTCTAGCAACGAGAGAGCCACCCAAGACCGAACCCAAGTTAACGAGCAAGCACACACCGCGCAAGCCCTTCGTTCCATACCGTCCACGCATCCAGGCGCACGGCTGCAAGACGGGCTTCTCCCTGGGTCTCCAGCCGGACAGCAGCCAGGAGCCCAAGCCCCAGGCAGGCAACTTCCTTCTCATTTTCCCTTTCAATGAGGCTACTTTTGGAGCTTCCAGGAATGGATTAAATATCAAAAGGATAATTCGAGAGCTCCAGAAGCTTATGAACAAGCAACCATCCCAAATGGCCAAAAATGAAACAAAAAGAAGGTGACATGGTCCTTGGAAAACCAAAGACTTACGCCCCAGGGAACTCAGTCCTTCCAGTCCCACATTAACTACCTCATTGGGAATATATTTGTGAAGGTATAGATAAATATAACAATTCTGACAAAGTATACCATGTTCAAGTGGTGATTAACCCCCAGCGTGTGTTTATTTGCTCAGAGATTTTAAGAAAATAGGAGTCTCTGGGTGGCGCAAACCATTAATACGCTGGGCTGCTAACCAGAAGGCTGGCAGTTCAAGTCTACTCAGAGGCACCTTGGAAGAAAGGCCTGGCAGTCTACTTCCAAAAAATCAGCCATTGAAAACCCTACGGAGCATAGTTCTACTCCGACACACGGGGCGGGGGGGGCTGCCATGAGTCAGGGTCCCCTTGATGGCGACTATTCTTCTTCTTGGGAAAATACAGCCCAGGCCCTTAAGTGTGCTGGATACGATTTATTACAATTATTTTAGGTGTTTATCTAAACATGAAAAAATGGTTACTATAAACATTTTTAAAGGATTCTTGGGTGAAAACAGTACAAAAAATGCCAGGAGTTAATTTTTTGTTTTTTAAATCAATTATTTTTTGTTCAAAATTATTTTTGTGAACTTAATGATCAGCCAGTCATTCAGAGTGAATTGAATTATTGAAAACCCAATAAAAATGCCCAAACTATTCTATGTTCTTACATCCTAACCCCTAAGTGAGACATTGCAGCAAAAGGCTCTCCACTGGGGTATTTACAGCCTTATTTTAAAAATGCCCCTCTTGATTGCCTTGTGACTATTAGGTTATCATCCCAGTGTACAATGGCAGAGCCTTACCGGCCCGGGTGTGTTACCACTGAGTCATCTAGTGCCGCCGTAACAGAAATACCACAAGTGGATGGCTTCGACAGCTGTAACAGACAGAGATTTCTTCTCTCACAGTAAAGTAGAATAAAAGTCCAAATTCGGGGTGTCAGCTCCAGGGGAAGGCTTTGTCTCTATTTGCCTTCTCATCAATCTTACCCCAGACTAGGAGCTTCTCCGCACAGGGAACCCGAGTCCAAAGGACATGCTCTGCTCTCGGCACTGCTTTCTTGGTGGTATGAGGTCCCCCTGTCTCTCTGCTCACTTCTGTCTTTTATATCCCAAGAGATTGCCTCAAGACACCATCCCATCAATCCTGTAAGTTGAGTCCTGCCTCGCTAACACAACTGCCACCCATCCTCCCTCGTTAACCTCATAGAGGCAGGATTTACAACATATAGGAAAGTCACACAATACCAGGAATTACGGCCCAGCCAAATTGACATACGTTATTGGGGGACATAATTCAATCCAGGACACCACTGCTGCCAGTTAAGAAACCATCTGAGGAGCCATAAGACACAAAAGTTCCAGTGGGTTCACCTGAATACATTATGTTGACGGGGGAAACGATGTTCCACATGATGCTAAGTGGAAGAAGCCAGACGTAAACCACATACCGTGTGATCCCATTTATAGGAAATACCCAGAGCTGGCAAGTTCACAGACGGAAAGCAGGTTGGTGGTTGCAGGGACTGAGGGAACAGGGGCAGTGACTGTCAATGGGCATGGAGCTTCCTTTTAGGGTGATGGGAATGTTCTGGAAGTAGACAGTGGTGACTGGCGAACAACGTTGGATGTACCAAATGTGGCTGATGGTAAATCTAATGTGCGTTTTGACACAATAAAAATAAATAAATAAGGAAAAAGAACAGAAAACAAGAGACGCCAGACAACTGTTGTGAATAGGGGTGCTCTGTGGGTGATACAACTATAAAAAGCAAAACTCAAGGAAGTGATTGCTGCGAAGGTTAAGACAATTTACTATTGTGAGCGTCCAGATGATTAACTCTTGTGATTGGGATGCAGCACGTGGGAAAGCTCTATTATTCGACCTGGATGGGATAACGGGATTCATAAAAAATTAAGAGGGGGGAAGGAAGAATAAAGAAAAAACAAGTTTCAGGACATTTAAACATGGTATTTTTGTCCATTGCCTGTTTTCATGTGTTTACACATTATAAGCTCCCCACCTCGTTCCAGGAAAGATTTAAAGGAGTCAAGTAAGAATATAGCAAGTCAGGATTGTGCTGATCTTACATGTCCATCAAGTTCTTACTTTATATTATTTGGCAAATAAAATGGAGCCCTGGGTGGGGAAAACAGTTAAGCGCTTAACAACTAACTGAAAGGTTGGTGGTTTGAGTCCACCCAGAGGTGCCTTGAAGAAAGGCCTAGTGATCTACTTCCAAAAAATCAGCCATTGAAAATCCTACACAGTCCTAGCCTGACCCACTTGGAGTCGCCATGAGTTGAAATTTACTCAATGGCAACAGATTTGGTTTGGGCATAAAAAATAAAGGTCCTTGTTGACAAAATCTTAGGCATTCTAATGAGACCAGATAAAGCAACTGGAATCAAATTAGATTTACCTCTTCCTTAATTTTTTTTTAAATACAGGTAGTCCCCAACTTGCATTGGGGTTCCGTTCCGATGACTCCGTCATAAGTTGGCTTGACATAGTGGAATACCTCATTTTTTTAGTTTTCATTATTATTGCGTTTTACTATCAGTATCTTCATAAATCTGATCTTATTTGTCTTTGGGGATTGGCATGAGAATGATAACATCAGCAAATACTGTTTGTCATAATTTGAATAGGTCATATGTCAGGGTCTACCAGTACACCTTTATTATGGGTCAGGATTTAATGATTCCTTAGATGCAATGGTCAATCTTATAGAAACCGATAAAGCATTTACTATTAAGGAAAGATGGTTTCATGTGAGCGTTTGAAGTTTGGGGGCAAGAATAGGTTTGGACCATCTGTCAGGGAAGGCATGTAGAATCTGGACAGTCTCTCACAGTAACACATGAGCCAATTAAACTGCTATGATGATGAGCTAGGGCAAGAAATCAGAAGTAAGAGGAAGCCTTCTGTGCCTTCCTCACAGATACACACACTAAGGGAATATGGAGGAAATAACATGGAAGTTGTTCCCCTGCAGTAGAACAGACAAGACAGCTACCAGATCAAGACATATCGAGGAGACATATGATAGTTCCACCACCCGGCTATCTGTTTGTCCTACTGTGGTGTCTGTGTTGCTGTGATGCTGGAAGCCAGGCCACCAGTATTTCAAGTACCAGCAGGGCCGCCCATGGTGGGCAGGCTTCAGCAGAGCTTCCAGACTAAGACAGACGAGGAAAAAGGACCTGATGATCTAATTCTGAAAAAATTGGCCAGTGAAGGCTTTATGAATACCAGCAGAGCACTGTCTGATATAGTGCCAGGAGATGAGCCCCTCAGGCTGAAAGGCGTTCAAAAGGCAACAGGGGAAGAGCTGCCTCTTCAAAAACCAAGAAACCAAACCCGTTGCCATCGAGTCAATTTCGACTGACAGCGAGCCTATAGGACAGAGTGGAACTGCCGCATAGGGTCTCTAAGGAGTGGCTGGTGGATTCGAGCTGCCAACCTTTTGGTTAACAGCCAAGCTCCTAACCGCTGCACCATCGGGGTTCCCTCAAAGTAGAGTCTGCCTTAATGATGTGGATGCAGTAAAGCTTTTAGGGCTTTCATTTGCTAATGTGGCACAACTCAAAATGAGAAGAAACGGCTGCAAACATCCATTAATAATCAGAACATGGAACACACAAAGTATGAACCTAGGAAAAGTGGAAGTCGTGAAAAGTGAAGTAGAACACATAAAGATCAGTACCCCAGGCATTAGTGTGTTGAAAAGAACTGGTATTGGCCATTTTGAATTAGACAATCATATGGTCTACTACACCCAGAATGAGAAATTGAAGAGGAATGTCAGAGCATTCATTGTAAAAAAGAACATTTCAATATCTACCCTGAAGTATGGTAGGATAATATCCATATGACTACAAGGAAGATCAGTTACTAAGACTATTATTGAAATTTATGTGCCAACCAGTAATGCCAAAGGTGAGTAAACTGAAGATTTTTACCAACTTCTGCAGTCAGAAATTGATCAACCATGTAACCCAGATGTTTTCACAGTTACCGGTTTGGACAATGAATGAGGAAGACTGAAGAAGAGTTGACGCCTTTGAATTATGGTGTTGGCAAAGAATACTGAATACACCATGGACTGCCAGAGGAAGGAACAAAAGTGTCTTGAAAGAAATACAGCCAGGATGCTCCTTAGAAGCAAGGATAGCGAGACTTTGTCTCACATGCTTTGGACATGTTATCAGGAGGGACCAGTCCCTGGAGAAGGACATCATGCTTGGTAATAGGCATTGGGAAAATGAAGCTTACTCTCCCCCTCCAGTTTGAGCTTTTGGGGATTTTTAAATTATTTGATTCATTTAAAAGAAATTTAAGGTTTAAACCTTAGAGATTATCTCAGGGCAATAGTTTCAGGTGTTTGTCCAGCCTCAATGGGCCCAGAAGGTCTGAATTCCATTGAAATTTTGAAAATCTGTTTCATTTTTTCTACCCTTTTGATCGTATTCTTCTACAGAATCTCAGATCAAAATGTTCAGTGATGATAGCCAGGGACCATCCAGTTCTTCTGGTCTCATGGCACAGAGGTAACCTCAGATCAAAACATCCCAGAAGTCTGCTTTGAACCAAACAACAGTTTGCCCTAGTTAGCAAAGCACGCCTGCCTTCTGCATCGTGCCCTCTCAGAGATTCACCTCCGTGTGATGAAACTGACAACAGCATCTGCAGAGGCTAGAGGAGAAGCTTGGGGTCGGTGACTTTACACTCATGGTGTGAAATAATTTGGGAAGGATATCAAGAATGATTACACAACTTGAAGAATGTCAACAATGTCACTGAATTATAGAATTTGTTGAAACGGTTTATCCTTTGCTACATACATTTTCACAAAAAATTAACTTAAAAAACAAGTTCTAAAATCATTCAAATATTCCTTTTTATTAAAAAATGATTTTGTTTTTGGCCAATGTTCAAATATTCCATCAACAAATCTGCATTTACTACAGAAGCTAAGTATCTTTGTCTTAGTTTGCTAATGCTACTGTAACCAAAAAAAACAAACAAAAAAACAACTACAAATTGTTGTTGTTGTTAGGAGCCGTCGAGTCAGTTCCAACGCATAGCGACCCCATGGACAACAGAACGAAACACTGCCCGGTCCTGCGCCATCCTTACTATCGTTGCTGTGCTTGAGCTCATTGTTGCAGCCACTGTGTCAATCCACCTCGTTGAGGGTCTTCCTCTTTTCTGCTGACCCTGTACTCTGCCAAGCATGATGTCCTTCTCCAGGGACTGATCCCTCCTGACAGCATGTCCAAAGTATGTAAGACACATTCTCGCCATCCTTGCCTCTAAGGAGCATTCTGGCCGCACTTCTTCTAGGACAGATTTGTTTGTTCTTGTGGCAGTCCATGGTATATTCAATATTCTTCACCAACACCACAGTTCAAAGGCGTCAACTCTTCTTCAGTCTTCCTTATTCATTGTCCAGCTTTCACATGCATATGATGCGATTGAAAATACCATGGCTTGGGTCAGGCGCACCTTAGTCTTCAGGGTGACATCTTTGCTCTTCAACACTTTGAAGAGGTCCTTTGCAGCAGTTTTGCCCAATGGAATGGGTCTTTTGATTTCTTGACTGCTGCTGATTGTGGATCCAAGTAAAATGAAATCCTTGACATCTTCAATCTTTTCTCCATTTATCATGATGTTACTCATTGGTCCAGTTGTGAGGATCTTTGTTTTCTTTATGTTGAGGTGTAATCCATACTGAAGGCTGTGGTCTTTGATCTTCATTAGTAAGTGCTTCAAGTCCTCTTCACTTTCAGCAAGCAAGGTTGTGTCATCTGCATAACGCAGGTTGTTAATGAGTCTTCCTCCAATCCTGATGCCCCATTCTTCTTCATATAGTCCAGCTTCTCAGATTATTTGTTCAACATACAGATTGAAAAGGTATGGTGAAAGGATACAACCCTGACGCTCTCCTTTCCTGACTTTAAACCAATCAGTAGCCCCTTGTTCTGTCCAAACAACTGCCTCTTGATCTATGTAAATGTTCCTCATGAGCACAATTAGGTGTTCTGGAATTCCCATTCTTTGCAGTGTTATCCATAGTTTGTTATGATCCACACAGTCGAGTGCCTTTGCATAGTCAATAAAACACAGGTAAACATCCTTCTGGTATTCTCTGCTTTCAGCCAGGATCCATCTGACATCAGCAATGATATCCCCGGTTCCATGTCCTCTTCTGAAACCAGCCTGAATTTCTGACAGTTCCCTGTCGATATACTGCTGCAGCCGTCTTTGAATGATCTTCAGCAAAATTTTGCTTGCATGTGATATTAATGATATTGTTCTATAATTTCCACATTCGGTTGGATCACCCTTCTTGGGAATAGGCATAAATATGGATCTCTTCCAATCAGTTCGCCAGGAAGCTGTCTTCCATATTTCTTGGCATAGACGAGTGAGCACCTCCAGCGCTGCATCTGTTTGTCGAAACATCTCAGTTGATATTCCATCAATTCCTGGAGCCTTGTTTTTCTCCAATGCCTTCAGAGCAGCTTGGACTTCTTCCTTCAGTACCATCATTCCTGATCATATGCCACCTCTTGAAATGGTTGAATATCGACTAATTCTTTTTGGTATAATGACTCTGTGTATTCCTTCCATCTCCTTTTGATGTTTCCTGCGTTGTTTAATATTTTCCCCATGGAATCCTTCACTATTGCAACTCGAGCTTTGAATTTTTTCTTCAGTTCTTTCGGCTTGAGAAACGCAGATCGTGTTCTTCCCTTTTGATTTTCCATCTTCAGCCCTTTGCACATGTCATTATAATATTTTACTTTGTCTTCTCAAGAGGCCCTTTGAAATCTTCCGTTCAGTTCTTTTACTTCATCAGTTCTTCCTTTTGGCACCAACCACTAGGGCCAAAGATGAAGAAATAGAAGATTTTTTTCAGCTCCGGCAGTCTGAAATTGATCGAACATGCAATCAAGATGCATTGATAGTTACTGGCGATTGGAATGCAAAAGTTGGAAACCAAGAAGAAGGATCAGTAGTTGGAACATATGGCCTTGGTGATAGAAACAATGCCGGAGATTGAATGATAGAATTTTGCAAGACGAAGGACTTCATTGCAAATACCTTCTTTCACCAACATAAACGGTAACTATACACATGGACCTTGCCAGATGGAACACACAGAAATCAAATTGACTACATCTGTGGAAAGAGACGATGGAAAAGCTCAATATCATCAGTCAGAACAAGGCCAGGGGCCGACTGTGGAACAGACCATCAATTGCTCATATGCAAGTTCAAGCTGAAACTGAAGAAAATCAGAGCAAGTCCATGAGAGCCAAAGTATGACCTTGAGTATATCCTACCTCAATTTAGAGACCATCTGAAGAATAGATTTGATGCATTGAACACTAGTGACTGCAGACCAGACGAGCTGTGGAATGACATCAAGGACATCATACATGAAGAAAGCAAGAGGTCACTGAAAAGACAGGAAAGAAAGAAAAGACCAAGACGGATGTCAGAGGAGACTCTGAACTTGCTCAACTACGAATAACTGGCTATAAGGAATGCAGATTTATTTTCTCACAGTTCTGGGAGCTACAGGTACAAATCTCAGGCGTGGCTCGGGGGCAGCACTTCTTTGTCTATTTCAGCTTATAGTTGCTGTTGTTAGGTGCCATCGAGTTGGTTCCGACTCATAGCAGCCCTGCGTACAGCAGAATGGAACACTGCCTGCTCCTGCACCAACCTCACAGTCATTGCTATGCTTGAGTCCGTTGTTGCAGCCACCGTGTTAATCCATTTTGTTGAGGCTCTTCCTCTTTTTCACTGACCCCCCATGTTACCTAGCATGATGTCCTTCTCCAGAGACTTGTACCTCCTGATAACATGTCCAAAGTATGTCAGACGAAGCCTTGATATGCTTGCTTCTATGGGGCATTCTGGCTGTACTTCTAAGATAGATTTATTTGTTCTTCTGGAAATTCATAGTATATTCAACATTCTTTGCCAACACCATAATTCAAAGGCATCAACTCTTCATTCTTCCTTTTTCATTGTCCAGCTTTCACATGCATATGATGTGATTGATAATACCATGGCTTGGGTAGGTGCACCTTAGTCCTCAAAGTGATGTCCTTGCTTTTCAACACTTTAAAGAGGCCTTTTGCAACAGATTTGCCCAATACAATGAGTCTTTTGATTTCTTGACTGCTATTTCCATGGGCGTTGATTGTGGATCCAAGCAAAATGAAATCCTTGACAGCTTCAATATTTTCTCTGTTTATCTTGATGTTGTTTATTGGTTCAGTTGTGAGGATTTTTGTTTTCTTTAGGTTGAGGGGTAATCCATACTGAAGGCTGTGGTCTTTAATCTTCATCGGTAAGTGCTTCAAGTCTTCTTTACTTTGGCAAGCAAGGTTGTGTCATCTGCATATCACAGGTTGTTAATGAGTCTTATGTCAATCCTGGTGCCACATTTTTCTTCATATAGTTCAGCTTCTTGGATTATTTGCTCAGCATACAGATTGAATAAGTGTGGTGAAAGGATGCAACCCTGAACCACACCTTTCTTGATTTTAAACCACACAGTATCCCCTTGCTCTGTTTGGTCAATGCTTCTTGGTCTATGTACAGGTTCCTCATGAGCACAGTTAAGTGTTCTGGAATTCCCATTCTTCACAATGTTATCCACAATTTGTTATTGTCATTCCTTGGTGTTCCTTGGGATCTGTCTTCCCCTGTGTGTGTCTTTGTGTATAATCTGAGTTTTCTGATAACTCAGTAGTGATTAAGCTTAGGACCCACCCCACTCTGGTATATCTTCATTAACATAACAACAACAAAAAAAAAGAAACCCTATATTCAAATAGGATCAATTCACAGGTATTGAGGTTAAGACTTCCACGTTTCTTTTTGGGGGACAAGATTCTATCCATCACAACCTTTCTCCAGGCTTTTTTTTTTTTTTTCCAGGTATGTAAAGAGGTTTCTGCATTGTTTTGTTGTTTTTCAAAGCATATGCTGCCTTTGATGGTCCTCTGGAGAAGCAGGCAGTTCCTGAGGCAGGGACTGAGAAGGATCCCATAAACTCCTAGGCTAAGCTCCCTCCCTTCAGCCTGTGTCTGCCATGACACCTGCTACTGGAATGTGCAAGTATAGAATGTGCAAGTCTTGCCTTGCATTTAGTCAAACACCAGGTTGAGTCAGTTTAAAAAAAGGAAAATCTATAATTTGGTATATGTTGTTGTAGTTTGGTGTCATCAAGTCGTTTCTGACTCATGGCAGCCCCATATGACAGAGTGGAACTGCCCCGTAGGGTTTCCACGGCTGTAAACTTTACGGAAGCAGACTGACCCATCCTTCTACTGTGGAGCTGCTGGTGGGTTTGAACTACTGACCTTTCAGTTCGCAGCTGCGCACTTAACCTCTGTGCCACCAAGGTTCCTCCATTTGGCGTATACAGACCAAAAAGAAAAAGAAAAAAGAAAGGAAAACAAACCTACCGAAATGAACTTTCAAATAGCTCTGTTGGTGTTCCCTAATCACCTCATTTATTTCTCCCCTTCGAAAATTGGAAAACAAAAACGTGTTACCAGCCTGACTGGTTTGCGAAGGGGGGTTGTCAGACTGCTAACATGAGTGGGACAGACAGAAGGGAAAGTCTCTCAGGAGAGGGTGTTTCTGTTCGTGAGAGTCCCACAGAGGCGGCTGGGACCCGGCGTCCATCAGAGGACTTGGATTGGGACACTCCCACCTGAGGGCAGGTGGCTCGGGCAGCAGCAGTGGATGGGACGGGGAGGGTACAACCCACGATGGTGCAAAACGAAACCCGGAGTTTGGTGAGCTGGGGACGCGATGGGCTGGGGGAGGCCGTGAGTAGGCGTTCAGCCGGCTCTGCGGGTCTGACAAGGAGACACATGGCCTCAGGAGCAGACACTGCAGCTACGGGGGGAGCAGCCTGAGGCGGCAAGGCCCACCCTGAGAGCCGCCTGGGCTCGCAGGACACCCAGCCCCGAAGGCCCGGGTCTAGGGGAGGGCTGGGCGTTAGGACCGAGGTCAGCAGTGGCCGAGCCGGGGCCAGGGCCGCCGTCTGCGCCTGAGGGGTGCAGGCGACGGTGCTGGTGGTGGCGGTGTCGCTCTTGCTGTCGTTGTCGTTGCTGCTGCTGCTGCTGCTGTTGTTCTTGTTGTTGCTGTTGTGGCAGTTGTTGTTGCTGTTTGCTGCCGTTGCCGCTGTTGCTGTTGTTGGCTGCCGTCGAGCCCCCACTCGCGGTGGCCCATGCACGGCTGAATAAAAAGCTCCCCGGTGCTGTGCCGTCCCATGACTGGTTGTGGGTCTGACTGTCGTGAGCCACAGGATAATCGCTGGCTGATATTTGGAAGCAGATTGCCAGGGTTTTCTTCCTAAATGATAACCCGAGGCTGTTCATTTTAAAAGTCCTCAGTGATTGGTCAGACTCCTGGTCAAGCATCAATCGAGGCTATTTAGCAAAACTGTCACTCTCACACAAAACTTAAAGACTGATCTCTGAGCCCTAGGGGGAAACCCTGGTGGCTTAGTGGTTAAGAGTTCAGCTGCTAACCGAAAGGTCAGCAGTTCGAGTCCACCTTGGAAACCCTATGGGGCAGTCGTGCTCTGTCCTGTAGGGTCACCATGAGTCAGAACAGACTCAACAGCAATGGGTTTTCTGGGTTTTTAAGCCCTGGGGGACTACGAAAATTCTTAGAAAGTTTTGGTTGTTTTCAATTATCTTGCATTTGTGTAGGAAGTGGACCCTAACTCTGACACCAGGACTTTTATGCAAAATAAATTCTAATGCTTTAAAAATATTTACTAGAATCCTACTCTCCCCTATATTTTGAGAGGTTAAATATTTCAGAATTACAGTTACAAAGCCAATTGCACTGAAATAGCCTTATGAAGACAGAAGAACAAAGACAAAAAAAATAATAATTCTAAATCAAACCCTGCTCACTCAGCCCCGGGCTTGTACCACTAAAGGTAGCTTTCCCAAACTTCTACCGTAAAAAAAGGAGCTATGTCATTGCTGTTAAAGGAAGTGAACATTGCAGGAAATTATGGAGAAGGAGAAAAGGAGACGCGAGAAGATGTGGTTAATCGTTGGACAAGGGATGATAAAGTCAGGTGTAGAAGTAAGCAAAGGGACAACACGTTTAGAAGGAACCACGAGAACGGGTCTTATTTTAGGATTTTTCCAACCTTTTTCTGACAGCCTATAATTTTCACAGTCAATTACTTTCGGATCTGCTGGACAGGCACTTAGCACTGGGAACTAAAATTTACCGCAATAAATCACGTCAAGCGGTACAGCTAGTTCTCGGCCGTTTGTAGAATGTAACATGTCTGTTACACGGCTTTAGCTATAATTGCAAATCATATTATTGTGAAATACCCAGGTTTTTTCAATCCGGTGGTGAAAATTTTTTCAGGAACCTATGCCAAAATTTTATTTAAATCATTACAAAATATACACACTATTTAGGAAAGCTTAAAGCTTGAAACAAGTTAATTTTTAAAAAATATCTATGTTATTTCCACCCCCACAGAATAAGTATTTATGTAGGACAACACTTGAGATAGATATCCCCATGTTCCAAGCGAGAAAATTAAGACTGAGAGGTTAAGGAGCTTGTCCAAGGTCACGTTTAGTGGCAGAGCTGGAGTTTTAAGCCTAGTCTTTTGGCTTGACGGCCATCTTGTTCCTGCTACACCAGGGCTGCTAGGAGCTGACTCAGTAAGTGATGCAGCTTAACGTGGACTTTCTGCCCATAATCCTTTGTCGGTTACGGTATTAGTGTCTGACGGCGGCCATAACAAGGAGCTACAAGGTGGGTGTCCTTAAACTATAGAAATTGACTGTCTCACAGTTCTGGAGGTTGGAAGTCCAAATCAGGGTGTCTGACATGTTGACCCCGTCTGAGGGTTCTGAGGAAGAATCTGTCACAGGCCTCCCTCCCACCTTCTGGCAGCTCCTGGAAATCCTTGGCGTTCCTTGGCTTGTAGATGTGTCACTCCCGCTTCTGCGTCCATCTTCACGGGGCCACCTTCCCTCTGTGTCTCTATGCCTCTTCTCTTTTATAGGCCACCACTCAGATGGGGTTAGGACTCACCCTACCCCAGTATGACCTCACGTCAGTTTAACTGATAACATCTTCAAAGACCCTATTTCCAAACAAGGTCATGTTCACACTTACCATAGTTGGGGGAGAACAGAGAGACATCCTTACGCTCCCCATGGCTCTGAGGCTTCCACCACCTATAAGTGTCATTTTAGGAGACAATCCTAGTGGAGAAAGGACCCATTATCTTTAGGAAAAGTAGGGTAGAGTGGTACAACATAGGAAAAAAAAATTTTTTTTTTTTTTTTACAACATAGGAGACTGGGAAAAAGCAGCGTGAGTCCATGGTCATAGTAAGAAATTCCTTCTCAGGCACTAAAACCGAAAACCAAACCCATTGCTATCAAGTCAATTCCAACTCATAGTGGCCCTATAGGTCAGAGTAGAACTAACCCATAGGGTTTCAAAGGAGCATCTGGCAGATTCAAACTGCCAACCTTTTTTTTTTTTTTTTTTGGTTAGCAGCTGAGCACTTAACCACTGCACCACCAGGGCTCAGGCTCTAGGTCCTAAAAACAGCAGTAGGAACATTGCTTACCCTGTCATCTCAGGACACCTCGACTGGCCAGATTTTCTCTTTAAAATTCTCCTTCCCTAAAAAGAATCAGGATTCCTTGGAGTGTAGCTGATATCATCTCTTGGAGCAGAAAAATATGGGGATGGGTCTGCAACTTACTATTGGTTTCCAGAAAGCAAGGGGACTTATGTAAAGATCCTGGGTTGGTGATGGCTGAATAAGGTGAATGTGACCAATGTCACTGAATTAATTGTACTTGCAAAAAAGGTTGAAAGGGCAAACGTTTTTTTACATGTATATTTACCACAATTAAAAAAAGAGAGAATAAATACGTCTAAAGGTGAAAAAATATATGTATTGGCAGAAGTGGCATAAAAGGACAAAAAAGCCCATGTAAAGGGGCTTCTCCTAATGGCTAAGTCTTGACAACGTGAGAATCAACTCAACATGAAAAATAGATAATTGAGGTTCATTGAAATATTCTGATCTGTGAATTAAAAATGATACTCAGAAGAAAAGAGTTAATATAAAACAGGCAAAAATATGGTTCTAATATAAAAGAATAAAATAGGGAGATTTAATTTTATTCTTTACTAAGCAGGGAACACAGTTTTATTCCCTCTATTGATAATAGGTCTAGTTATGAAGTACAGTGATGCGTTTGAATTGTGGTGTTGGCGAAGAATATTGAATATACCATGGACTGCCAAAAGAATGAACAAATCTGTCTTAGAGGAAGTACAGCCAGAGTACTCCTTAGAAGCAAGGATGGCAAGACTACCTCTCACATACTTCGGGCATGTTACCAGGAGGGATCTTTTCCTGGAGAAGGACATCACGCTTGATAAAATAGAGGGTCAGCGAGAACGAGGAAGACCCTCAAGGAGATGGATTGACACAGTGGCAGCAACAATGGGCTCAAGCATAGCAGGGCCAGACAGTGTTTCATTCGGTTGTACATAGGGCCGCTATGAGTCAGAACAAACTTGATGGCACTTAACGACAACATGAAGTATAGATAAATACTAACCCTGGGGGCGTAGTGGTTAAGAGCTACAGCTGCTAACCAAAAGGCCAGCAGTCCGAATCCACCAGGCGCTCCTTGGAAACCCTGTGGGCAGTTCTACTCTGTCCTATAGGGTTGCTCTGAGTTGAAATTGACTCGATAGCAATGGGTATAGCTTTGATTTTTTTTTTGGTTTCTCTGTAGAAGCAGGTAAAAAACCCAGGGAACATGAGAAAGCCAGGATGACCAGGGAGAAGCGAGTGCTGATTCGAGAGCAAGAACAATCAGCACCAAGGGGCACATCTGATAACCAAGACAACTGAAGGCTCCAGGTGAGAGTCCCCAAAGGTGCCACCAAAGAGCTGACTCAGCAGGCATGACCCTTCCTCTCCCAGGTGAACAGTCTAGGGGACCCCACGAATTATATTAAACTACTGATAAGGAAAGGTGCCCTGGTAATGCAACAGTGAAGTGCCTGGCCACTAACGCAAGGGTCAGTCGTTGAAAACCACCAGTGGCTCCTTGGGAGAAAGACGTGGAGATCTGCTCCTGTAAAGACTACAGCCTAAGAAACCCTACGGAGCAGCTCTACTCTGTCACCCGGGGTCACTATGAGGAATGCTGGTACTTCTAGTAACTCTGTTCACATTTTATAATGACGGCACCGTGGGTTAGGTCATGCCAGTCCCAGGAAACTCAGTGCGTAAGGAGGGACCCCAGGCGGACCAGCTTCTCCATAGGCACATGGGCACTGCACCTGCTCCCACAGTACTTTAAAGAGCCCATGAAAATGGTTTAAAATTTCCTTCAAGTCAGAAGAAATAAATAAATAAATGTAGGATGAAGAAAATGTTTTAATATATGATAGTAATAGATTCACCTTTATAGCAATGCAGGCACCCTGATGGCTCAGTGGTTAAGATCTACATCTGCTAACCAAAAGGTTGGCTGCTCAAATCCACCAGCTGCTCCTTGGAAATCCTATGGAGCAGTTCTACTCTGTCCTATAGGGTCACTATGATTTTTTTGTTTGTTTTTTTATACCAATACAGCGTAAAACTTAATTTTTAATTTTTTTAAGGAGAAATAATCCCATGAAGGCAACCAGAACCTGAGGCTCTACACTCAGGCTGCAAAAATGAAACCTTTTGTAAATAGCATTAACTTAAAAATGCTAGCAAAGAAAGTCAAGTTTAACTGTAAAAGTTTGGCAAAATGACCAGAATCTTGGGTTTAAAACACCGTGGAGGAAACAATCAAGAAAATAATACAGCTCCCATATATGAGGCTAGCCTAATAAAGGTGTTCTCCTTTTAAGTAGGGTGAGAAATGAAATGACCTAAAAAAATCTAGAAGAATATCAAAATAATTATAGTAGTAATTTTAAGAAGGTATAAAATTAATGACAGACGAATAAAGAAATAATGAATGCTATCGAATAGGTTCCAAAATGGAACTATGTGAAAAGTAGAGTTGTAACTTTAATTGTCGGGTCTTGCCTTTTGTGTAAGGTGTTCCTCCGAAAGAATCAGCTGTATTAAATCTCTAATTGCTTTTTAAATTACTTGTTGTTGTTGTTAGCTGCCGTCGAGTCATTCCCGACCCATAGCGACCCTCTGCATAACAGAATGAAACACTGCCTGGTCCTGCACCTTCCTCACAATCGTTGTTATGCTTGAGCCCACTGTTGCAGCCACTGTGTTGATACATCTTGTTGAGGGTCTTCCTCTTTTTTGCTGTTCCTCCACTTTACCAAGCCTGATGTCCTTGTCCAGGGACTGGGCTGTCCTGATAACATGTCCAAAGTATGTGAGACGAAGTCTCGCCATCCTCACTTCTAAGGAGCATTGTGGCTGTACTTCTTCCAAGACAGATTTGTTCACTCTTTTGGCAGACCATGGTATATTCAATATTCATTGCCAAAGACATTGATTCTTCTTCAGTCTTCCTCATTCATTGTCCAGCTTTGGCATGCATATGAGGTGATTGAAACCATGACAGCCTGGGTCAGGCGCACCATAGTCCTCCAAGCGACACCTTTACTTAAGGAAATGTAACCTAATTAGAACGAATGTTCACGTGCTCAAGAAAAAGTTAGTTTCGAAGTTGGATTTAGACAAAACTGAGCATTAGACATAGTACCGGTTTTAGTAGGGTAGTCCTCCATGGTCAAAACTCGGGGTTATGTTTGGGGTTCACCCGTTTATTCCTGGACTGATTTCCGAACCTCCCAGGCCCTAATCCCATGGCTGGGAAGTCGAAGCTGACTGAGGCTCCAGCTCTGTTCTCAGGTGGCTCTGGAGGTGGGAGGAATGGACAGGTAAACATGTGATTAGAGTGCAGTGGGCTAAGTTCCAAGAGGGGGTGTGGGGAAATTGGGGAGCACATGGGGACCCACCCAGTGCTGGGGAGGGGTGGGTCAAGGAGGGCTTTCCAGAAGGCCTGGTGGCTGTCCTGCCTTCAAAGGACAAACGCAGGGGCTTAGATGAAGATGGGGTTCCTTCTGCAGGAGCACAGAGTATTTCCAACAGGGCAGTGGTGAGTGAGGAGTGGGGGCTGGGTGGTTATGAGACGTGTGTGGCATGCGCTGAAGGTGGAATTATTCTCTCTAGGAAAAGGTAGGTGGCAGCACTGAGGGGCTATAACTGAAGAGGGAGGACGTCTTGACCCAGTGTGCATCTCATTCTGAGGTTAGAGGTAGAAGACAGAAAGCCGCTGCTGATCTTCTCCTTTCTTTAGTGAGCTTCTCTCTGTGAGATTCCCATGACTCCATGTCATAAATGTAGGTCAGACAAAGGAGACGCAGTTGAGTGGCCCTTCCAAGACAACAGCCCCTCACCCACCGCCCTTCCCTTCTGGAAAACCGTGGCTGGCTCATCCCACTCTCCAGCCCTGAATGCTAGCTGTTGATGGTGCTGTTGTTGATATATGATTTTCTTAATTCTACCTTCTGACCAGCTAAATGCCCTTATATAAACCAACAGAACCAAACCAGTGGATGTCAATTCTGCCCTGACTCATGGCAGCCCCATATGTGTCAGAGTAGAACTGTGCTCCATAAGGCTTTCATAGCTGTCACTTTTTGGAAACATTGCCAGGCCTTTCTTCCAAGGCCCCTCTGGGCAGACTGGAACTCCAACTTTTCGGTTAGTATTCAAACACTCAACGATTTGTGCCACCCAGGGACCTCTGTGTGTTTGTATATTGCTTGCAAATATGTGGGCATATTCACCCTCTTCAAAGTTAATTTTATGCAGATATAGACAACACAGCCAATGGGAATCCTTTGGGAGAGTATTAAGTCTAGACCTAAAGTAAGTCCTGGTGTTTTGGAAATCAGTGTGAAATGCTGATTTAATACGTTTGTCCTGCTTTACAACATACCAGAATGTTCACCTTTCTGTATTTGCTAAGTCTGCCTACAAGGCAAGGCGAGAAGCAAGTGGTCGTTGTGTTTACACACTCAGGACGTGACTGCTTCCAGCGCAGTGACAGGCACAATAACCACGTGGTTCCTCTGCACCAGACCCGACTTTGCCCACTTGTCATGGCAGAAACTGATCGAGGACACGGGTGTCAACGCCCGGGTGCTCAGCAGGACCATCAGCCACACTGAGCATGTACAATTCTGGAGGCGTGAGCAAGGCCTCGACCAGCCAAGCCCAGGGGTTTCAGTCAAGTAAGAGGAACTCAGCACCTCGGCCATCAGCTGGCCTGGAGGCAGCCTGCCCTGTGGAGCGACAGGCTTCCTCTCCGCACGGCTGGGTTGCTCACACTGGAGTTGGTTCCCTGGTTCAGCAAGGAAGAAGACCCCTACTGTGGTGCTCAGTCTTCTGGGAGCCTCCTGTTCTCTGATCACTCTTCCTAAAAACCCAGGGTCCTTTCCTGCACAATTTGTAGACAACATGGGTAATCCTGACGTTTTATGTGGCTCCCTAGTATTAGTGTTAGTTTTTTTGTTTCTGCTTTAGCAAAATATGCTATCGGAATTTCATACACAGTGTGGGGCTTTGAGGGACGATCTACTTCTTATCCAGGACGATGTTTCCAGCATCGTCTTTGATAGTTACCCTCCCAGAGGTGTACTCAGTTTCTTGGTGGCATCTGCAACACACACCGTCTTGGTGGTGCCGTCAGGAATTCCCCCCTCTTGAACTGAGCTGTGTGGACTGCTTTCTGCTGGTTGCCGAACATAGTGGTTCTCCTGCCATTCCCGTAGGGGAAACATCCTTGTAAGATGGCTGTGCATCGCAACGCTGGATGTGAGGAAGCCAGTGGGGGTGGAGGAACCTGGCCAACCAGTCTGGACTCCCTATTCCCAGTGGGGTTGGAGGGACATGGTCACCAGGCTGCATTCTCTACTCCCAGTGGAGGTGAAGGGACACGGCCATCAGGCTGGACTCTACTCCCAGTGGGGGTGAAGGGACATGGCCACCAGTCTGGACTCTACTCCCAGTGGGGGTGGAGAGACATGGCCATCAGTGTGGACTCCTTATTTCCAGCCTGGAATTGTGAGGTGCAGAACGTGCAAAGACCAGAACCATCGAGGCACAGAGTGGACTAGCGATAATGACAGAAACCCAATGCAGCTGAGGACAGGCAAGTGGGAGTAAGATAGAAGACAGGGCTGGAGCAGCCATCAGGTTGTACATGGAGAGTCTTAAGTCCAGGGGTAAAAGCTTAACCTGAGGGTTCGATGAGACACTTAAGGACTTTATACAGGGAATGTCTGATGGAATCATCTAAGAAAAATGACCCCAGAGATAATGAAGAGTATGTTGGCTGCTGTGAGGACCCTGGTGAGGAGTCTAAGAGTCCAAGAGAGAAACGATGCGATTTGGGCTGCAGTGCTGGAGGAGAGGACAGAGTCAAGAGATGGTCAGGAGACACCTTCAGCAATGCCCAGTGTCCCCTGGACTATGAGGGTGAAGGAGAAGGGGGGTCAAAAGAACTTCCCAAACTCTAGCTCAGCAACCGGATGGATAGTGATGCACTTCTAGGTTTTACTGTCTGTGCAAAAGAGTGTTGTGAAATAGTGAATCTGATTGGCACTCTCTTGGTGTGTCTTAAGTATCTGTTTACATATGTTCTACAATAGACTCACCCTGAGTTGGGAAGAACTAGAGGGCAGCTAACAACAATGAACTTGGACTTCAAGACAACGTGGTCTGAGCTTGGCACACAATGAAGACAGGTATTATGCTTACGGCTGCCATTCAAGCCACACCAATGTCAGTGAAGACTAAAAATCAGTATTGAAGCCCACTTTCCCTATCAAGGAATTCAAGTCCAGGTCAGAAGCCAAAACCTCTAGGGTCAATGACATCATTTTCTATTTTTATATTTATGTAAATTTGTAAAACTTTGTAAAAATCTAAGTGAATCTAAAGAAATTATCTAATGCCCAAACCAAAAATTGGGGATCTCTTAGACTTGCTTTTCCTATCGTGGCACTGACCTTTCCGCTTTTACAATTGTCCCATCGGAAACAGTCTCCTGGTGTCCATCAGTAAGATGTTTCACTGTCCCATTAGGAGACACGATTTCTTTGTGGCCATCAGGGTGGAATTTTTCTGAAGACTACATTTTTTTCTTAATTTAAGTTACGTGGAATTTATTTAGAAACAAGTTGTATCTATATTATCTATAACATATTACTAAGAGTGATAAAAAGAGGATGTTGTATTCAGATGAGTTATAACTAGGGTTGCCAGATGTTACAAAAAATGCCCAGTTCAATTTGAATTTCAGATAAATGAAGAATAATTTTTTAGTGTATGTCCCGAACATTGCATGGGACATTCGTACACTAAAAAAAAGGAAAATTATTTGTAGTCTACCAAATATTCAAATTTTACTATAATTTTATCTGCTAAATCTGGCAACCCTACTTATAAGAGAAGTCCAAGAGCTTAAACATCACATGAAAATAATCAAGAAAAAATGGGGACTATAGTTTTGAGGGACATCTAGGTCAATTGGCATAACAAAATTTATAAAGAAAACGTTCTACATCCCACTTTGTTGAGTACCGTTTGGAGTCTTAAAAGGCTGGAGCAGCCATCTAAGATACATCTATTGGTCCCATCCCACCTGGAGCAAAGGAGCATGAAGAAAACCAAAGATACAAGGAAAATGCTAGTCCAATGGACTGAAGAACAACATGAACCAGAGATTCCACCAGCCTGAGACCAGAAGAACTAGATGGTGCCTGGCTACCACCAACAGGGATCACAACAGAGAGTCCCAGACAGGGCAGGAGAAAAATGTAGAACAGAATTCAAATTCACATAAAAAGCTGAGACTTACTGGTCTGACAGAGACTGGAGGAACCCCCAGAAATAATGGCCCCCAGACGCTCTCCTAACCCAAAAGTGAAATCATTCCCAAAGCCAACATTTCAGGCGAATATTAGACAGGCGTATAAAACAAAAAATAATCCATGTGAGGAATGTGCTTCTTAGTTCAAGCAGATATGCAAGACCAAATGGGCAGCTCCTGTCCAAAAGCAGGGTGAGAAGGCAGGAAGGGATGGGAACTGGATGAAGGGACAGAGGGAGTGTGGGGTGGAAACGGGGAGCCTGTAACATTGTGAGAATTGCAACCAAGGTAACAAAACAATATGTGTATAAATTTTTTCAATGAGAAAATTAACTTGAGCTGTAAACTCTCACCCAAAGTACAATAAAATGTATATATGTATGTTCTGGGAATACACGTGCTGTCTGCCTCTGCTCCAGCAAGACACTAAAGATATCCGTACTGTCTTTGCACATTTGGCAAATATGACCTCCTAAACTAGGACATTTGTTGGGTCACTTAGCTACTCAAACATGCTTTATGGTGGCCCACCCACCAAGAACTAACATGCAAGACTGATTTTTGCATCCTACTCTCTCATTTTTTATTGATATGTGAACATCTTGCTCCAGGCCAAATGACCTACTTGGTCTCATTGCAACAACAATCTCCCAACTTTGCTCTAATTATCTCCTCGCTGCAATTTTCCTCTCTGGCTCTCCAAATCCGACCCTTCAAGGTTCATCATTAAACCCACAGCAGGTGATCCCTGTTGACCCTCACTATCATAAATATTCACTTTGCTCTTCCACCTTGGCTTGGGATGTCAGCCTTGAAAACCCTGTGGAGCAGTCTGCACACACACAATTGCCGTGAGTCGGAATCAAGTCAACAGCAGCAACAACTACAACAAAAACCCACCAATGAAATGCCAACTCGCAGTCACCACAGAGACTGAAAAGAAGTTCAACCCTTGACGACAAGGGCCTCCCAAGGTGGAAGCCGGCTCTGGGTGAGGCTGGCCGTAGGATGCAAGGGCCTCCCAAGGTGGAAGCCGGCTCTGGGTGAGGCTGGCCGTAGGATGCAAGGGCCTCCCAAGGTGGAAGCCAGCTCCGGGTGAGGCTGGCCGTAGGAGGCAAGGGTCTCCCAACATGGAAACCAGCTGGGGCTGAAGCTGGGCCTAGGACCAGAACAGGAAATGGCTCAGGAAGGACAAGGATGAGGAAAGTAAGAAGGATCACAGGAGATTCTGTTCTCACCCACAACCAGCACCAGGCATTACCGCCGTTCTGCGAGCAGGACTCAAAAATCAATGTCGTCACTAAATCTACATCCGCTCCCCGTACACACGTAGTGAGATGCGTGTAAATTGCATCATACTGTAGAGTCAGTGATTTCTAAGTACCTTCCTTGGTTTTTTTAAAGGCCTAAGTTCAAAATCAACAAAACCTCTTAGTTATGGAGGCCCTATAAATTTACCTAAAAGGGGTGCTAAGGAACATACCAGTGTCCCTGGGTGGTACAAGGTGAACGCGTTTGGCTGCTGAAAGGTTAGAGGTTCAAATTCACCTAGAGGTGCCTCAGAAGAAAGGCCTGGTGATCTGCTTCTGAAACATCAGCCACTGAAAACCCTGTGGAGCCCGGGTCCACTCTGACGCACATGGAGTCACCACGAGTCAGAACCGACGGCAACCGGTCCTGGTAAGGAACCTATTAACGCCTCGCGATGTAAAAAAGGGCTCTGTGGGGCACACGTCCGCAGAACAGCGCATATTGTTTCTTCCTTTCCTTTCCGAGGAATCACGTACACAACAGAATATTAGGGAGCCAAAGAACTGCAGAAAACTGTCTGGCTTTTATAAGCAGCACTTTGCAGACTTCCTTCTTGGGACACAGAGCGCTTGGCTGCTGTCGTTGGAAGTGCTGTGGGAACAGTTTGGGAGGTGTCATGGATTCCATCATGTCCCCCAAACGTGTGTATCAGTTTGGCTGGGCCATGATTCCTGGTATTGTGTGACTTTCCTGTATGTTGTAAATCCCACCGCTATGATGTCAATGAGGGAGGATGGGTGGCAATTGTGTTAGCGAGGCAGAATTCAACCTACAGGACTGGATTGTGTCTTGAGGCAATCTCTTGAGATATAAAAGAGAGAATCGAGTGGAGAGACGGGGGACCTCATACCACCAAGAAAGCGGCACCAGGAGCAGAGTGCGTCCTTTGGAGCCGGGGTCCCTGCGCCAAGACGCTCCTAGTCTGGGGGAAGATTGATGAGAAGGCAAACAGAGAGAAAGCCTTCCCCTGGAGCTGCGGCCCTGAATTTGGACTTTCAGCCTACTTTACTGTGAAGAAATAAATTTCTCTTTGTTAAAGCCATCCACTTGTGGTATTTCTGTTACAGCAGCACTAGATAGCTAAGACAGGAGGATATCATTATAGTTTCAAGAGTCAGAGGACCTCACCCAGCGATAACAATCAAGGTTGTGGGGGTGGAGAAGCAGACCCAGATAAGCTACCCACCCCCGCCAACAGAGGTCTTCTCTAGAAGGCTGGCTGCTCTCCAGCCCCACTGCCAGCAAAACTCCCTCGGTATCTCGAGCCCGGGTGTGTGTCAGCCACTGTTCTTCACCCGACCTGTGCTGACCTGTGGAAACCTCAACAACAATCCCCGAGGTCAGCCCTCCCATTCAAAGGCTTTCAGTGATCAAATTCAGGCAAAGAGGCTGACCTGCCCAAGGTCACCCAGCCAGGAGGTCACAGGTGGTCTGACATCAGAGTCCTATTTCTGCCTTACTCTAAAGTTATACACGATATATATCAGAATAACCATATATCCTACCAGCATGATGGTGGTAAAAACAGCGTAATTTTTATGTGTATATTCCGGCATTACTTTTTTTTTTTAATTTTGTTTGCAATTATGGTGGTTGTTGTTCTAGATGCTTTCAAGTTGATTCTGACTCCTAGTGACCCAAGTGACAGAGTAGAACTGCCCCACCGGGCTTCCTAGGCTGTAATCTTTGTGCGAGCAGATGGCAGGCCTTTCTTCCGTGGAGCTGCTGGGTGGGTTCAAATCGCCAATCTTTTGGTTAACAACCGAGCACCTAGCTGTTGTGCCACCAATGCTCCTTGTAATTATGGTTAGACCTCTTAAAACAGACGAGCAAAATAAAAGAAAGAAATCCAGACCAAAACGCTCATTTCCTAGAAGCTCCCTTCAGTCTACTTTGTAAACAAGACTTGTATAGAAATTATAACTGCTAAGGGTTGAGGTGAGCTATTCTGTCTCCTGACCACACCTTATCAAAAGAGGCTTTTAAAAATCCAAGGCCTTCTGCACAGCGCGCCACACCACTGCTATCCCATCAACAGAAGAGTTGCCCAGCATGGCCTTGTTGTTAGGTGCCGTTGAGTCAGTTCCGACTCATAGTGACCCCTTGTGCAACAGAACAAAACACTACGCAATCCTGCCCCATCCTTATAATCGTTATGCTTGGGTGCATTGTTGCAGCCACTGTGTCAATCCGTGTCGTTGAGGGTCTTCCTCTTTTCCGCTGAACCTCTATTTACTAAGCATGATGTCCTTCTCCAGGCACTGGTCCCTCCTGACGACATGTCCAAAGTGTGCGAGACAAAGTCTCGCCATCCTTGCTTCTAAGGAGCATTCTGGCTGTACTTCTTCCGAGACAGATTTGTTTGTTCTTTTGGCAGTCCCTGGTATGTTCTATGGCCTTTGCCAATGCCGTAATTCAAAGGCATCAATTCTTTTTCGGCCTTCCTTATTCATTGCCCAGCTTCCACATGCATGTGAAGCGATTCAGAGTGGCTTTAAAGAGAAGTAAGAGGCAACAGGAAACTAGCTCTGTGGCCTTTCAAGGGTGAAAAATATCTAGCTGCTTCTCTTTCTGGGAAAGCTCTCCAAAATGGGGCTGCTTTTCTTATCTAAGTGCCTGGTCTCGGCACAGTCTGGCCTTGGCTGAGGCTGAGGGCCAGGCACTGCCCATGAGGTGACCTCTGGCCAGGCTTGTTCCTCGGCAGGGCGGCTCTGGGAACACTTGGCCTGATACCCAGGAGGTGGCTTACCACTGCAGACTCCATCCCAAGTACACAGTCCTTCGGGAACACACAACTGGACCAGGGCCCGGGCTTAGTTAATTCCAACAAAGAGAGCAGCAACTCAGGAAGACAGAGAAGCCTTTGTTTCACACAGACAGTGGTGATGACCTCAGGGGACAACGAGGAAACAGGAATGGAGCCTATTCTATCAATGCACTCGCTTACTCCAGAGATGGACTGCACCTTCAAACTCCTGGTGGATGATGATGGTGGTAAACCTGAGCAGCCGCTAAACGGAAGAAAGTCCATGAGATGGCATCATTTAGAGAGCTGGGTTCTCAGAGGACATTCAAATCATTATTATGACAAAAATGGGAATTCAACATATGAGATGAAATTAAACTGTGATAGGGTGAAGCATGTGAATGGTTAAGTATTCAGCTGCTAACTAAAAGGTTGGAAGTTCAAGTCTACCCTGAGTCATCTCAGAAGAAAGACCTGGCACTGAGAACCCTACGGAGCACAGTTCTACTCTGATATATATGGGGTCGCCAGGAGTCGGAGTCCGCTCAACACCAAAAAAAACAGTGAAGCAAAATCAAAAAGCCAGAAACGTCAAAGTTGACCCAGAAGACGACATGCTATAGAGCCCAGGTAGTGCTTCAGAAAGGAAACTCACTGCATGTAGGATGATGAAGCTGTCTGGACTGTAAACACAAGGAGCATGTCGCTTGTCTGGTGTACTTGCTCATGACATTTAACCACCAACCTGGAAAAGGCTGAAAACACAACCCTGCAGACTGAGGTCTGAGGCGCTTCCTTGCGCATTCCACACCTGGGTGTAGTTACACTCCTGCATTGAAGGCTCACTGTTGTTTTGCATCATCCTACACAACACGCAGGCGGTGTTCCCATCGACACCACTGCATTGTCTTCCCCACTATGGTCAGTGTTCCTTTAAAAGTAAGGTCTTAGATCTTCTTAAGAACCATCTTCTTATAACAGTTGACAAAACTATGTTCATAAAAGGAGCTGTTTATCCACAAGCAGTTTACAGTGATGTCCCTTATCTGTTTGTTAGAGAACTGCACAACTTCCAAGCCATCGGGCCAGGTGGTGGGCCTTGTCCAAGCATTCCTATAATAATAAACCTGTAAGCACCAGAAATATCTGTGTTGGGATACCATTTGTCTTATTGTTGTCAACCTGGATTGAATCTAGTAAAGGACTTCCTGCAGGTAGTGGAGATGATGGTGATGGTGGTGGTGGTGGTGGTGGTGTGGTGGTGATGATGATGGTTGTGGTGGTGATGGTTGTGGTGGTGACGGTTGTGGTGGTGACGGTTGTGGTGGTGATGATGATGGTTGTGGTGGTGACGGTTGTGGTGGTGACGGCTGTGGTGGTGATGATGATGGTTGTGGTGGTGACGGTTGTGGTGGTGACGGTTGTGGTGGTGATGATGATGGTTGTGGTGGTGACGGTTGTGGTGGTGACGGCTGTGGTGGTGATGATGATGGTTGTGGTGGTGATGGTTGTGGTGGTGACGGTTGTGGTGGTGATGATGATGGTTGTGGTGGTGATGGTTGTGGTGGTGACGGTTGTGGTGGTGATGATGGTTGTGGTGGTGACGGTTGTGGTGGTGATGATGATGAGTGGTGATGATGATGGTTGTGGTGGTGATGGCAGTGATGATGATGGTGACGGTGGAGGTGGTGGTGATGGTGGCTATTTTCACTTTGACATGAAAATCTTAGGTTCAAGATGATTAAGAAACTTGTTTTTCTGAGTACACCTAGTCAAAAGAAAAGCTAAGACTTACAAAGCCTGTGTTGGGTCTGTCTCTGCATCCCTCACCCTTGAGCCCATGGAGGAAAAAAAAAATGGATACAGATTTGCAAAATTTCTCCAAATAATTGCATTTATTTTGATTTAAGAAAAAACAAAGACAAATATTTATGTAACACACACCCCTCTCTGATCTGGCATGATCTTCACGTCACCATTTAAAAACTGAAGGACGGCTGTCCTCGTATCAGCACTCACCTCCTTCCTAGCGCCCCTCCGGACGTGCTGTCTCTACCTTTATGGAAACAGGAAATTGAGAAATTATTCAAAGCATGCTTGTTGTGGCTTCATTATTATTTCTTTCATTTGAAATTATTAGATGCTTGCTGCATGCATGGCATTGGCGATGCCAGTTGTTATAGTTCCACAAATAAATGCTCACTATAAATTGTTCCGTTCCAAAGCCCCGTCCCTGTATTTGGTCATGAATAATTGTATCATTTGGTTATGATTTTCCTACGAATGTCTGTTTTTCTTAAAGTCACGCTGATTTTTGCCACCAGCCTAGATGACCTGTGGCCATTGAAGCTGGTGGATTAAGAGTGCGGAGGGAGCCACATAAATTGGGGTGATTATTGTGTCAACATTATCCTTTACCCATTTTCCTTTCCCTTCCGCCCCGTTCTTTTGATCCGTACACTACTCGAGCTAGCCTGCCCCAAAGATGTACTGAATTCGATAAACCATCATCAAATATTATGTAACTTCACGGGAAGAATATCTTTTTTTTTTTCCTCAGATTGAAAATATTACACAGGTGGAGAAGTAATGCCAGTTAGCAGAAGGGAAACACTGACGGAAATCATCTCACGTGTGCAGGTGAAAATTCAAAATGCTAAAATATGCTGTTGTGAAGCGTATCACATGTGACTCTGAACCACAGCTCAGGATATAGGCGTCTGTTCACCTGACAAAATATCCAGGGAACTAAACAAAACGCAGCGCTCGGCTCCTGAAAGCAGCTTGGCCACCTCGCCACCTGCTGGCCAGCACACCGCCATGCCGTTTGACTGACGTTTCAACTAAGGCCACAGGCACACAACTCACTCCCGAGGTTGTGTTCAGTTCAGTTTCAGAAGATAAATTGCTCAACCAAGAAAAACAAAACTACAAGGTTTAAGCAACCAGATTCTCCTCAGAAATGGAAGAGGATAAATAATTTGTTTGAATGTCCCACTTAAGACCATCATAATATCTGTTATAATTTTTCTAGTTTAGAATAGGGAAATTTCCCCAAAGAAACAGGGTTATATTTCTCGTATCCACAGACTTTTGAGGTTTCCTAAGATTAAATGATTGATTCACCCATGTATTGATTCAACACATGCTAAAGGAATGTCATTTATCTCTCATAGGCCTACCTGTTGAAATGGTAAAACAGTGTAGTTAAATTATACGGGGTTTCTTTGTCTCCTGTAAACCTCATATAACAACCACACCAAAGAAAAAGCGTGCACCTAAATTCCCCTTTAAACCGCTATTGCCAGTATCATGCCCTGTTATTCATTTCTTCAAACATTTAAATTCACCGTTACTTAGGCCAGAGTGAACAAAGCAAGAGTGAGGCAGTCGCCAAGGTAGTCAGGAGTGGAATTTGAGGAAGGGCACCTGGGCCAGGAGAGACGATGCCACCTTAGACGTCTGACAGGCAAACTAAAGAGGCTCCAAGTGAACGGACCGTTGGGTTGAGTAAGTAGCCAGGAGGTGCAGGTTGCAAGCATTAGTAAATTGTCCTCAAGGCTGACAAAGCAGTGTCGCTCTGTAGCCGCAGTTTATACCCCTTGCTCCCCTTCCCGGGGAGATGGCCAGGTTATTCCAACAGTCTTGGGTGTGTCCTTCGGGAACCCAGACTCTCATCAAGAGTTACATGTGGAGGTTAAGTGATACTTGAGGCAATAGGAGGCAAATGATGTTTGAAAAAAAAAAAAAAATTTTCCTTCTGAAAAGTGTGTTGCCTTATTTACCGGAAATGAGCTGGCAGCAGCGTCCCCGCTGTCTACCCCTCCCAGGGCTCTGTGACAGGCAGAAGTGCAGGGCACATAGTGCTCAGCTCAGAGAAGCCTGGGGCCTGTGCCACCCGCCTTGCCGTCTGGGCATGGCTGTTCTTGCGTTTCCTCAGGTTTTTTCCCAGTGGCCACGTGCTGTGACGTTTTGGAGAAGAAAGTGACTCGAACGGAAGATTCTGCAGCCTATAATCACGCCTGGTCCCAGCACTTTGCACGCTGAATCTGGGCCAGCGAGCTTCTCTGACTTCAGACACCCAGCACCAGGGCTTTGAGACACGTCTTGTGTTTTGATGAAGGTATCCCCTCCTCATATTTTATTTGATCTGTGTTGGAGGATCATGGTGACAAGTACTGTATGCAACACCAAGGGCCTGTGGTGTTGCTTCCTGGTACACAGATGACAACCTGTGAGGATTGAGGCTAACCTGTCAGCAAAGCAAACTCCGGAGGAAAACGGTACACTTGGACCTCACTTAGAAAGTTGAGTGGGCGAGAGAGAACATGGCCTTTTCCAGGGACAACAGAAAATAAGTGGAGACGCGTGTTTGGATAGTTGCCTCACCCGTTGCTATTTTCACATATTTCTACTCTGTCCTATAGGGTCCCTATGAGTCGGAATCGACTTGACGGCACTGGGTTTGATTTTTCTGGTTTTATATAGATGTTAAAATTTTACAGGTCAAATTTCCTTCCACGGAAAAAAATTATTTTATTTTGTTGATTAAAAAAAAGGAAAAGCCCAGTTTCCACGGAGCCGACCCTAATTCCGGGTGCCTCTACTACGTCAGAGGAGAACTGTGCATCACACGGCTTTCAGAGGCAGACTTCGCAGAAGCCGATCAAGAGGCCTTTCTTCTGAGGCACTCTGGGTGATTCCAACCTCCGACCTTTCGGTTAGCAGCTGAGTGTGTCAACCGTTTGCACCACCCAGGGACTCGTGTGATAGTAAATACGGCTTGTAATAAGTGGGCCGCTAGCTTAGTGTGGTTAGGTGCCATCGAGTCAGTTCCGACTCACAGCGACCTTGTACACAACAGAAGGAAACACTGCCTGGTCCTGCACCATCCTCACAATTGTTGCCATGCTTGAGCCCAATGTTGCAGCCACTGTGTCAATCCATCTCTTCGAGGGTCTTCCTCTTTTCTGCTGACCCTCAGCTTTACCAAGTATGATGTCCTTTTCCAGGAACTGGTCCCTCCTGACAACACGTCTGAAGTATGTGAGACGCAGTCTCGCCATCCTTGCTTCTAAGGAGCATTCTGATTGTACTTCTTCTAAGACAGATTTGTTTGTTCTTTTGGCAGTCCATGGTATACTCAATATTCTTCACCAGCACCACAATTCAACGATGTCGTTTCTTCGGTCTTCCTTGTTCATTGTCCAGCTTCCGTATGCATATGAGACAATTGACAATACCATGGCTTGGGTCAGGCCCACCTTAGTCCTCAAGGTAACATCTTTGCTTTTCAACACTTTAAACAGGTCTTTTGCAGCAAATTTGCCCAGTGCGATGCGTCCTTTGATTTCTTGACTGCTGCTCCATGGGTGTTGAATTCTGTCAGCTCCTGGAGCCTTGTTTTTCGCCAGTGCCTTCAGTGCAGCTTGGACTTCTTCCTTCAGTATCATCGGTTCCTGATCATATGTTACCTCCCGAAATGGTTGAAAGTGGACCAGTTCTAGGCCACTAGCTAGGGTTTAGAAATATTTGGGGTATATTTGCCTGTGATTCTGTTAATTTTTATTGAAAATCCTAAATTAAGAACAATAATGTCATATAACTTTGATTTAGGGGACTCTCTTGGAGGTGCGGGAGCAGCCTGGAAGGGCAGGGGGCTTGTTGGGCAGATTCAGGAGGAGACATTGATGTGTCTGACGGGACAGGAGGGCCGGACGAGGGAAGGAGTTCAAGTCCAAATGGTTGAGGCAGGGCCCAGATCGACAAGGGGAAGAGAAGAGGGTGTCCTGCCGAGGGGCCCGACAGGTGTGGGTAGCTGCACTAGGAGCAGCGGGGTTCTGGAGCAGGCAGGACAGCAGCATCATGTTCGTCTGGCTGAGCTTGCACTGCCCGTGGGTTTGCATCACACCCCAGGCACCATCCACATCACAGACACTTGTCTTTGTCATGGTGGCCTCCAGCAGGTACCAGTACAAAGTACAGTGATGGTCTCCTGACGGCAACCCGAGGAAGGGCACTTGTGCCCTCTCAGGCCCTGCATTGGGACACCCAGCCACATGGGCTAATGGGCAGCTGTTGCAACAGGCCTGGTGCTCAGGAAGGAGGTGAGGGCAGGTGCTGGCCTAGGCAGCGCTCTGTCATGGTGGCAGTGAGTCCACAAGCAGACAGGACACTGCCCAGGAGAATCGTACAAACCGAGAAAACCAAAAGATCGATGGTAGCCCCCTGGAGAACCAGCGTTTGGTTTGGGTATTGGGTGGCAAGGTCTGGGGTTCTTGTCAAGACAGACAGAAGAGGACCCAGCAAGGGAATCAAAGAACAAATCAGAAATTAGGAAGCCCCGTGAGCTGCACGCATTGGCAGTAGTCAGACTTTATGTTTGCCTGAGATAAAGGTGGTGTAGTCAGCTGCCATCAAGCCAACCTCCAACTCCTGGCACCCTGTGCCGACGGAACAAAACGCTGCCCTGTCCTGCACCAACACATGATCGGTTGTGGATTGGACCACTGTGATCCACAGGGTTTCCACTGGCTGATCTTCAGAAGTAGAACAGCAGGCCTTTCTTCCTAGTCTTAATCTGGAAGCTCCGAGAAAATATGTTAAGTATGACGGCAACACGCAAGCCTCCACTGACAGACGGGTGTGGCTGTGCTCGAGGTGCTTTGGCCGGGAATTGAACTCAGGCCTCCCACATGGAAGGTGAGCGTTCTACTGCTGAGCCACCACTGTCCTCGTCACAATAAAGGCACGTATCTTAAAGTCAGCAGCAGAGTTGGAGGAGAAGCCCTCGTGATGATGCTTACTGTCTCTGTGGACTGCGAGGCTGCTTTCCCCAAGTGCGACGGCGTGAGAAGCTGACACGGGGGCTTTCCTGACACTGACTTCTGCAGACTACCGGAAGACGGGTGTGTAACCAAGGTGCAATGACAGCCACAACACCTGACACTGTCACACAACACCTGATACTGTCGCACAACACCTGACACTGTCACACAACACCTGACACTGTCACTGCAGATGGAAACGCCGCAAGACCAAAACCTGGCTGCACCGATGGCCTTTTTCGACTGTGAACGTTTTCAACAACATCCCAGCACCCAGCCAGGAGCGCGGCACCCCCACTAGGAAATGCATCATTTGTTAAAAGGGCAGATACATGCCAACCACGCAGCATGGTAAAGCAAGTGATAAAAAAAAAAAAAAAAGGCTACTCAATTAGCTTACTTTTTTAGCATTAAAGACAAGTGTGGAGAAATTCAACTTTTTTTTTTAAATCTACATAAACATGTTGTTGCTGTTGGGTGCCATCGAGTCGATTCCAATGCATAGTCACCCCATGTGACAGAGCCGAACTGCCCCGTAGGGGTTTCTTAGCTGTAATCTTTACTGACAGATCACCAGGTCTTTCTCCCACAGAGCTGCTGGTGGGCTCGAACCATCGATCTTTTGGTTAGCAGCTGAGCGCTTAGCCGTTGTGCCACCAGGCTCCTTCTATGCAAACCTAATTATTTTAAATGAATTACTATGTCTGTGTTGAACAACAAGTTGAGTACTCTGGTCCTTTCAGATGTGAGATTGGACATCCAGTGGGTAAACAGACCTATAATAGCTTACACATTCTTCTTACGAAGTACTGTGATGTCAGTTATGAATGAGGCCACATAACAGACCCAGGTGAAGCTCATTAGTGTCATTGATTGAACTGTGTCCCCAAACAGACGTGCTGAAGCCCTAACCCCTGTACCTGTGAGCATGACCCTAAATGGACACAGGGTCTTTGAAGATGTTATCAGTTAACATGAGGTCATCCTGGAGTAGGCTGGGTCCTCATCCTATATGAGTGGTGTCCTCGTAAAAGGGGAAGCTGCAGCCACAAGCAATGAACGGCTGATACACCAGAAGCTGGGAGAGAGGCCTGGAACAGATTCCCTCAGGGCCTCGGAAGGAATCAACATGGCCGACACCCTAATCTTGGGCTCCCAGCCTCTGGACCGTGAGACAATATATTCACGTCCTCATAAGCCACCCAGTTATGGCATTTTGCTAGGACAGCCCTAGAAAACTAATGGAGTCCCTGGGTGGTGCCAACAGTTAATGTGCTTGGGTGCTAACTGAAAACTTGGGGGGTTGAGCCCACCCAGAGGTGACTCCCTTTCTTCCCTTGGAAGAAAGGTCTGGCAATCTACTTCCAAAAAATCAGCCATTGAAAATCCCATGGAGCATAGTTCTGCTCTGATGCACGTGGGGTTGCCATGAGTCAGAATCCACTCGACACTAACTGGTTTTAGGAAACTAATACAGTTAGTGAATTATTTGTCATTTGTTAAAATACCACTGAGACAAAAAGAGGCTGAGAATTCTTGTTTTCCTTTCTTTAATCTTATCCTTAAGGGGGCAGGATAGCAGAGAGCCAAGAGCAGAGGTCGTGAAATTATTCCCTTAGCCTGGAATCCTGGCTTCACGGGCCTTCGGTTTCCTCTCCTCCAAAATGGTGATGCAAAATAACCTCGCAGCGTCACTCTGAGAGTTAGAACAGACGCTAAGCGGGAAGCACCAGGTACAGAGATGACACTTGGAAAATGCTTAATAAATGCTAGTTGTTCTTTTTGGACTTCGTTAAACTATGGCCATCTTAATGTTACACAGCTCCTCGTATTAATACGCAAAACAGGCTTTAAAATAGAAGAAATATTAGTTGTCGAGCTTAACAAAGGAAATGTCCTACATATGCAAGAAACAAAGCTGTTGAGTAAAGGCAACTGTAATCTATATAAGAGACAGTTTAGTAGACAACCTCAAAATAAAGAGAAGAAGCTACAAAGCTCTAGAACGCAAGACAAGTTTGTTACTTTCAGAGAGATTATCTCTTTAAAAAGCAGGTCGCGTCACATTGCAGATTAGCTGTACGGGGGGGAATAACACAATTTGGGAAGAAGTCAGTGATTGTACTATTCTCTTGGGTTCTTCTAGAAACAATGGGGAGGTGATTGCATTTTACTTTTAAATTAAATTAAAACATTTACCACCTTCTAACACACTGTGTTAGATAATTAGGTGATAGACACGTTGTAAAAACTGAGAAGCAGCAGCAGTTCTGAAGTTTACCCTCTGTGTTCAAATTTAGGTTTCCCCAAGTTACTAGCCTTGTGACCCTGGGTTTGTAACGTAGCCTCTTAATGCTTCAGTCTTATAATTCCTAAAATTAAGATCATATTAGCACTTACCTCAAAGAGTTGTTGCGGCTAACTGAAAGGCTGGAGGTTGGAGTCCACCCAGATGTGCTTCAGAAGAAAGATCTGGCCATCTACTTCCGAAAAATCAGCCGCTGAAGACGCTGTTGAGCAGAGTTCTACTAATATAGAGTATGGAAACCCCGGTGACTCAGTGGTTAAGAGATACGGCTGCTAGCCAAAAGGTCGGCAGTTCAAACCCACCAGGCGCTTCTTGGAAACTCTATAGGGCAGTTCTATCCTGTCCTATAGGGTCACTATGAGTCGGAATCGACTTGACAGCAACGGGTTTGGTTTTCTTTTGGTTTAATACAGTATATACGGAGCCCTGATGGCACAGTGGCTACGTGCTCAGCTGCTAGCCAAAAGGTCGGCCATTTGAACCCATCAGCTGTTCTTTGGGAGAAAGATGTGGCAGTCTGCTTCTGTAAGGATTACAGCCTTGGAAACCTTATGGGGCAGTTCTATTCCGTCCTCTAGCGTTGCTAGGAGCTGGTATCAACTCGGCAGCAATGAGTTTTGGGTTAATACAGTATATTAAGTAGTTATTTATCATGTTCACGGTTGGTTTTCTTTCTCTCTTCCCTCTACGCTACAATGTGAAGCCTGTAAGAGCAGGTTCTTGGTCTTTCGCTAACGTATCCCAAGCACGTGGAACAGCGACAGGCACGCAGGAGGCCCTCAATAAGCACAGGTCAGTGTTAGAATTAGCCTGGTATTAGTAAACCTCCGAAGACACAGCTGAAACTGGGCCGGGGTGGGAGAAAACCCGAGTGCAGTGAAGATGAAGAGAAGGAGGCTGGAGTGAAGCCGGGTTCAAGGCTGCCGCTGACGACATATATAAACCAAAAGCTTGGCAGTCATGACCAGGAGGAGCCGCCAGTGACGGGGATGGGACGTGCCTCCATGCCTTCCTGTGGGGACAGCCCTCGACCATCTGAGGGAGAGATTCGTAATTGCCTGGGCTGTCACTAGGACAGGCGGCGGTGGTTCCACGGTAGAATTCCCGCCTTCCGTGCAGGAAACCTGCCTTCAGTTCCCACCCGCTGCCCCTCATGTGCGGCCACCACCCGTCGGTCACTGGAGGCTTGTGCGTTGCTGTGATGCTGAACAGATTTCAGCGGAGCTTTCAGGCTAAGACTAGGAAGAAAGGCCTGGTGATCTCCTTCCAAACATCAGCCAATAAAAACCCTGTGGATCACAGTGGTCAGATCTGCAATCTGTCCTGGGTGAGGCACAGGACCAGGCAGCATTCTGTTCCTTGTGCGTGGGGGTCACCATGAGTCGGGGCCGGCTCGAGGACACCTAACAACAACAGTGCTCACAAGGAAGCCTGTTCCTCGGCAGCCGTCCTAAGGAGTCCCGGGGAGGTGAGCAGGCAGAGCCCTGGGCTGGCCCCACCACACTTGAATCTGAGTCCTCCTGAGATGCAGCCATGGGAATGCCACTCAGCCTTCCTAAGCCTTGGGGCGTTCTCATCTGAATAGGAAATAAGGTCTCCTCTCCCCTTGTCACACGGTGTCAGTAAGTGTCATATATAAACGTGTTTACTCTGTAAATAGCAAAATGCTACCCCAAAAGGCTTTGGTTTCAAAGCTGTAACCTGACCCTACAAATGCCAGTAAATTTCCATTAGTCAGAAAAGGCCACCTTAAATTAGCGCAAACCAGATTTGACTGACCCAGCATGCTCAAAAGGGCCAGCTGTGACCACTAATTGACCTCAACAGAGGAAGCAGCAACAGATGGAACAAACAGAAGGAAAATCATCACACAGACCCCATTCCAAAGCGAGAGGTCCAACAAGAACCACATCACCTCCTGTTTCCTGGCCGCCTTCTAGAATTTCTCCCTGCTCAGTGCACCTGCGCAGCCGCCATCTTGCTGCCCAAATCACATATAAGCCCTGCTTCCCTGTAGCTCAGGGGGTTGGATCTGAGGAACTTCCCCCGGCTTCTCACTCCGTGCACTGCAGTTTGAGCGCGCCTGATAAGGGCCCACCTTCTGGGTTTGACAGCAAAGTCAAGTTTATCATACATTTGCAAGTCAAGTCGGTTGGTCACAGACATCTCAAAATTGAATGTTCCCCAAACTGAATACATTCCTGCCTCGTAGACATTCAGTGCAGTCCATCTCCTGAGAAAAGCCTGTGAACAGCTTCCCTTCCGCAGTGACCTTTTTCTTTCTAAGGTTTTGTGAGAACTCGCCAAGCACTGTTCTTAGGACTTTATGAATATTTGTCACATCCTTACAAACAAGCAGCCCTGTGGGTTAAGTACACTGTGATCCCATGTTATAGATGGGGAAGTGGCGGCTTAGAGTTTAAGGTCTCGTAGCCACTGAGTGGCAGAGACAAGACTTGAACCCTGGTTGGTCTGACTCCAAAGTCTACATTCAGCCTTCGTGGGCCAGAGGCCTCTCTCTTCCCCCACCCCCTCCTGTCTCCCACGACTCCCTTAGCGTTTGGGCTTGGTGTCTGTGCTGGCCTCACCCACGAGGCACTACCGAAACTGCTCTGGATCGAACGGCATCCCCACGAAACATGCCCAGGTCCTAACCCCCGTGCCTAGGAACGTAGCCTTGTTTGGAAGTGGGGTCTTCGAAAATGTTGTCATTTATGTTAACATGAGGCCCTGCCGGGGTGAGGTGGGCCCCGACCCAACAGGCGTGAAAACTAGCTGCTGTTGAGTCGACTTGGACTCACGGCAACCCCCCGCGTGTCAGAGTAGAACCGTGCTCTACGGGGTTTTCAATGGCTGCATTTTTGGAAGTAGATCTCCAGGCCTTTCTTCAGAGGCAAGTTTGGGTAGACTTGAACTACCACCCACCTTTCAGTTAGCAGCTGAGCGCTTAACCGTTTGCACCACCCAGGGACTCCTCAGCACCTGGCAGGGTCCCAGAAACCCAATGGTGACGGTGAACCTGTGTTGTATTGACAAGGCTATCGTGCCAGCTGCCTAAGCAGTAGCAAAAGCCTGACATTTTGAATTTGATCTGCTAACTTTTCCACGGGAAGAATCAAGGCTCCAGCCTTGCTTTTTGAAGGTCATCAGGTGATGCAAATAGTTAACATGCCTCCCAATAAAAATGACCAGTTTCCAAAGTGGAAGCGTTCCTATAGTTTTCTTGCAAGCTGGCTGAGGACAGGGACCCTGAAGAGCAGTCTCAGTGGAGGGCATCGGGAGCACCTGGAGACTCCCAAATACTGCGAATGAAGCCTCTGCCCCAGGTGGAGCCAGCTCACCAGTGGGTCCTTGGCCAAGCTGCTCCCCCTGGGGGCTCCGGCCCTCGGCACCTGGGCATGCTCTCTTCACTTGCTGTCCCCTGGATGGCTCACCTGCCGTCCCCTGGATGGCTCACCTGCCCTCTCCTGAATAGCTCACCTGCCATCTCCTGAATGGCTCACCTGCCATCTCCTGAATGGCTCACCGGCCATCTCCTGGATGGCTCACCTGCCCCTCCAGGTGGCCCCTCAGTATCGTGGTCAGGAAGGAAGACAGGGTGGCTCGTCAGTCCCACCATGGACACGAGCAGCAAACAGCATGGCAGCCCCACCCTCCACTTGTCCACTCAGGTGCCGACAGTGGGACTCTGAGCCCCACCCCACTCTCCTCAGAAAAATGAGTGTAAGTCTTACTGTCCGTGTGTCGTTCTGTGGTGCTTACATGTTGCTGTGATGCTGGAAGCTATGCCACCAATATTTCAAATATCAGCAGGTCACACACGGTGGACAGGTTTCAGTGGAGCTTCCAGATTAAGACAGACTAGGAAGAAAGGCTTGGCAACCTACTCCCCAAAATTACCCAAGGAAACCATATGGATTACAGCAGAGTATTGTCTGATATAGTGCAGGAAGATGGGACCCCCGAAGCTGAAAAACAAAAAAAAACCAAACCTGATTCCGACTTGTAGCAACCCTATAGGACAGAATAGAACTGCCCCATAGGGTTTCCAAAGAGCAGCTCGTGGATTCAAACCGCCAGCCTTTTGGTTGGCAGCCGAGCTCTTCAGCACTGTACCACCAGGGCTTCACAAACACACAGTGGGTGCGACAGCAGACTCCAGCATGCCAGCGATGCTGAAGACGGTACAGGACCGGGCAATGTTTCATTCTGAAGCATATGGGGTCTCCAAGAATTGGATCCAATTCGAGGGCAAGTAACAAGACCACATATTAGGAGGTAAAGTTCCTCGTTACACCCCAGTGCGCCCTGTCGAATGCTCAGGGTTTCAAGCCTGAAGCTGGACAAGTGGAAGTGAAACCTCTGTTTGCAACCCACAGAGTGGGAAGGGGTGGGGCCGGCCCGGGAACCAGACGTCGCCTCTCTGTGACAAACCTGAGGAAATGCCTGGGTGCACAGATCATCCCACAGATCATTGGGGCAGCACACAGCCACGTTCCAGCTGGCTGACTGGGGTGTCCCTGATGTGACTGGACTGTCTACGTGGGACATTTAGGGACTCCTTGGCTCTTCATTCAGCACGAGCTAAGGGTGCAGCCCCGCCGAAAGAGAGCTGAAACAGAGCCCACCTGTCTAAGGGTTAAAGAAATAGCTCCCCCACACCACCAGAGGGCCAGGCTTGGTGCTGATGGGGAAGTCACATTGCAGGGCAAGGCTGCCACCAGGCTGGGGGAAAAAGCTGTTTCTGGAGTCAGCTCGAACGCATGGCCAGCTGAGCGTCAGAGCAGAGCTGTACCTCACGGGGTTTGCAGTGGTTGGTTTTGGGGGAGCAGGTCCCCTGGACTTTCTTGTGAGGCACCTCTGGGTAGACTCGAGCCTCCAACCTTTCAGCTAGTAGTTGAGTGCTTAACCTTTGTGCCACCGGGGGCTCCAAGAAGACAGAGAACAGGGGAAATGCTCTCATCAAGCTCCCACGTGTCACTGAAAAGAGAAACTCACCCGGAAACCACACTGGAAGAGGCTGTTTCCTGCTCTAGGGCTGCTGGCTTTGAACAGAAGGCACCTCTGTGAGTGAAGACAGAAAGGAGCACACTCGTCCCTTCTCAGAGAAGCAGGGTTTGTGCCCATGCTGTCAGTCTCCCAGAAATTACAAAACAAAACACAGGTTCCCCAAAATAGAAAGGTTTCCTCTCTGATAACCCCCTACCACTTCATATTTTAAGGAAGCAAGACAAAACCTGTTGCCATCAAGTCAATTCTGACTCAAGGTGACCCCAAGAGCAGATCACCAGGCCTTTTCTCTTGAAGAGCGGCTGGTGGGTTCCAACCGAAAACCTTTTGGTTGCAGCCGAGCACTTAACCACCGTGCCACCAGGACTCCTCAGGGAGCAGGGTAGCTGTAATCAAAATGGTGATAAGAAGACTGACTCAGAATGAGATCACTGACTTTGGCACACAGCAAGCCATCGGGAGTCTTGAGAGCTTGAGGGAAATAGATTTTTACAAAGACAATTCAAACTATGACGAAACACTGTTGATAAACAGAAATGTATTTTTTCATAAACTTTAAACTATATATAAAGATAAGAATGAACAGTTGAGCCACAGTGACAGAAAAGTAAGCTGCTTCAGAGAACCTGTTTTCTGATGAAAAGCCTCAAATGTGTCTCCTAAACAATAAAAACCAGTAATTCCATCATCCTTTCCTCAGCTGTGTTTTACGAAAGTTCCATTCAGAATTAGGCTTGAGTTTTTCATTCTTGGAAACCCCGGTGGCATAGTGGCTAAGGGCTATGGCTGCTAACCAAACGGTTGGCAGCTCAAATCCATCGGGCGCTCCTTGGAAAGTCTGCGGGCAGTTCTTCTCTGTCCTGTAGGGCTACTATGAGTCGGAATCGACTTGATGGCCATGGGCTTGGGTTTGGGTTTTGCTTTATCATTCTTTGCAACCCCCCAAAAAGGCACTTTTTCCCCTTTTCACTGAAAGAATACCCCAGTGTTCCCAAACTCCTGAGCTCCCCCTGATCTAGGTAGGGCCCCTCGTCTCAGCCATTCCAGACTCAGCCACCTCCCTAATCCACGGGGGGCACCTCTGCCACGATCCTCTTCATCTCATCTGTGTCTCCTCGGCTGCCCAGGGCCCCCACCCACCCCAAAAAAACGGAAGACAGTGGATTCTAAACAGACTTCCTCTCTTAAGGGGACATGCCCTTTTCACACAACATTTTCTTAAGAAAAGCCAGTCGGCTACCCACGCCTCCAATAGCAATGCCGAGAAGACTGCAGGGAAGGAAGAACCCAGAGAAGGATTGTTCTATGTGAAAGTTCTTGAACTGAGAGACATGGAAAGTTTCTTGTAAAGAGTATTTGTTTACGCAGGTATCGCTTACAAAAGACCACATCGTGATTAAATCTTGCTGCAGATGGGTCTCCGTATGGACTCCTACCCTTTCTAAACCATACAACTGATCCATGTTTTCATTTTTCAATGTTTGTATGTTCATTTTTGGAAAGCATTTTAACCAATAACTCAGTCAGTCAAGCCTGAAAACCAGCCTAGTCAACAGTATACTCCACTATTCAAAGCGCCACAGCCCACCTGGGCAGCGACGGGACGAGATGTCTACTCTGGAGCAGAAATGTCTGGAGATGAGCAGACACGTGGTTGGAAGGGAGGAGAGACCAGGGGCCAGGGTTAAAGGTGGATCTGCAAAGCGAGAGCATGCTTCTCCTCAGGTGTTACGTTTATCTGTGGCAGCTTAAGGAGTCTCATTGTGATTATGGGTGGGCTAATGTTGACCTGCTTGCGTCATCTGCATAACACAGGTTGTTAGCCAGTCTTCCACCAATCTGATGCCCCGTTCTTCTTCATGTAGTCCAGCTTCTCGGATTGTTTGCTCAGCATACAGATTGAATAGGTATGGTGAAAGAATACAACCCTGACGCACACCTTTCCTGACTTTAAACCAATCAGTAGCCCCTTGTTCTGTCCCAACAACTGCCTCTTGATCTATGTGAAGGTTCCTCATGAGCACAATTAAGTGTTCTGGAATTCCCATTCTTCACAGTGTTATCCATAATTTATTATGATCCACACAGTCGAATGCCTTTGCATAGTCAATAAAACACAGGTAAACATCCTTCTGGCATTCTCTGCTTTCAGCCAGGATCCATCTGACATCAGCAATGATATCCCCGCTTCCATGTCCTCTTCTGAAACCGGCCTGAATTTCTGGTAGTTTGTCAATATACTGCTGCAGCCATTTTTGAATGATCTTCAGCAAAATTTTGCTTGCTTGTGATATTAATGATATTGTTTTATAACTTCCACATTCAGTTGGATCACCTTTCTTGGAAACAGTCATAAATATGGATCTTGCTGAAAGCGGAAAGGACTTGAAGCACTTACTAATGAAGATCAAAGACCACAGCCTTCTGTATGGACTGCACCTCAACATAAAGAAAACAAAAATCCTCACAACTGGACCAATGAGCAACACCATGATAAACAGAGAAAAGATTGAAGCTGTCAAGGATTTCATTTTACTTGGATCCACAATCAACAGCCATGGAAGCAGCAGTCGAGAAATCAACAGACCTATGGCATTGGGTAAATCTGCTGCAAAGGACCCCTTTAAAGTGTTGAAGAGCAAAGATGTCACCTCGAAGACTAAGGTGCACCTGACCCAAGCCATGATATTTTCAATTGCATCACATGCATGTGAAAGCTGAACAGTGAATAAGGAAGACCGAAGAAGAGTTGACGCCTTTGAATTGTGGTGTTGGCGAAGAATATTGAATATACCATGGACTGCCAAAGGAACGAACAAGTACTTGGAAGAAGTACAACCAGAATGCTCCTTAGAGGCAAGGATGGCACGTCTTGCATACTTTGGACATGTTGTCAGGAGGGATCAGTCCCTGGAGAAGGACATCGTGCTTGGCAAAGTTCAGGGTCATCGGAAAAGAGGAAGACCCTCAAGGAGGTGGATTGACACAGTGGACGCAACAATGAGCTCAAGCACAACAACAATCGTGGGGATGGCGCAGGACCGGGCAGTGTTCCGATCTGTTGTGCAGGGTCGCTATGAGTCGGAACCGACTCAACAGCACCCAACAACAACAACAAGAATGCTGACCTGGGTGGTGCAACCCAGTAACGATCTGGGCTACTAAGTGAAAAGTTGGAGGTTCAAGTCTACCCAGAGGTGCCTTGGAAGAAAGGCCTGGTGATCAACTTTCAAAAAATCAGGCATTGAAAATCCTGCGGGGTCGCCACGAGTCAGAGTTGGTTTGACAGCACTTGTTCTTTGTTTTGTTTTGCTTTAACGTTGGTCTAAAAGCAGCTAAGGGGATCCCTTATGTAAAGGCTACTAGAGACCCTTGCACGCCCTGGAAACGTAGTCCACTTCTCTGATGCAGAACATCAGAGATATGTGCAAACGTAGGTGAAAGTTCACTTACTTTAGAAAGATCTGATGACTTGCCTGCCTGTGGGTGGGTTCCGTCTCTGACTCCCTGCTATGGGAGGTCTCTAACTGAACACAGCAGTGCCCCGGTGAGAAAGGGACTGAACCCCCTGCTATGGGAGGTCCCTAACTGCACACAGCAGTGCCCCGGTGAGAAAGGGACTGAACCCCCTGCTATGGGAGGTCCCTAACAGCACACAGCCGTGCCCCGGTGAGAAAGGGACTGAACTATTTGCTGTAAAAAATTGTGCGTTGTTATAAATATTAACATTAAATTTAAAATACTACAGAAAGACAGAACCTCTTGCTGTCTTCCAAAATTTTACATTTTGTCATGAGAAAACAATAAGATTAATCTCTATAGAGGGACACTCTACTTAATAACTGCCTCGGACTTGTCAAATATGTCAGCATGGGAAAGATTAAGTAAATAAATACATAAATGAATAAATGAGTAAATAAAAAGACTTGTGTGGTGAAGTGTTCTTAGCTAAAAGGAACTAAAGACCCCAAACAAGTACACGCAATGTGTGATGTTTGATTGGATCCTGGATCCAAATTAAATATGCTAAATATGTATCTTTTAAATACGTATATTGCATCAATTTAAAATTTCCTGGAAAAGGTCAATATAAAGAGTACTGTACAGATCCACTTTGAAGCTGTGGAGCTTATTAAATTTAAGTGCTTTTCTATGAAACTTTAAATCCATATCATTTTAAGATAAAATGTAATTACTTTTTTTCCTACTATGAGTATACACATTGCTGTTGTCAATTCCAACTCACAGCGACCCTGTAAGACAGAGTAGAACTACCCAGTAGGGTTTCCAAGGAACAGCTGGTAGATTTGAACAGCTTATTTTTTGGTTAGCAGCTGAGCTCTTAACACTGCGCCACCCGGGCTCCTACTATTAGCATGAAGGCCTATAAATACGTACAAAACTATCCCTCCTTGTTCTGTATGTTTCTATAATGATCCCATAAGGTTTAAGTCTCTCTTATGCATCCAAAATGCATATATAAAAACACTTATAATATGGACTTAGAAGTAGAAATATGTCTACCTCTGTGAGGCTCTCTGCCATTAACCATAAGTCATTAGTAACCTATAAGTCATAAAAAAAGGTATTTAGAAAATCTCTGAACTTAGACATAGAAACACAGACGCATGAGAAGTATGTAGAGAATGTAAACAACCTTTAAGTTCCCTTTGACCCAGCACTCTGTGACACGAGAAAACACAATGTAAATCTAAACAGTCTCCCTAATTTCTAGCCTTGAAGAACCAAGGCGTCTTCAGCTGCTGTCTAACCCTACAGAAAGATATAACCCCCTAGTCTTTGGCATCACACTGGCCTTTGCTGTGTGGAGCCAAGATGACAAAGTCACATATAAATCCTGAATTTCTGCTAGCTCACTGAGAGAAGGCAGAGGCAGACACTGAGAGCCTGCTGAGACTCAGCTCAGCGCTGAGGCACCTCTGCCAAGTTCAAGTCCAGGTTAAACCTTCCTCTTGAGACATCTTGTTTAAAGTGAAAGCCTGAAGTCTAACGATCTGGACTGTAGCCATTGAACTAACATTGTAATTGTAACTGTTAATTCTGATTCTCCCGTTCTAAGGTTCTAAGCGGACGTTGTGAGGGCTTACTTGCGTGCCATGCCATGACCACCTAGCAATAAGCTAAACAAGCTTATGCACGACACACCTAAGTATCCTTCTATTAATTTTCTAAGATTTCTAAAATCCTGCAAGATGCTTCTGCTAACAGGAGTGTCATGCTTTTCCTTACACTAATTTAGAGACACTAATCCAATCCATGAACTCAAGTCCGCATTTATGGTATCCATTTTTTTTTTTTTTGCCGGACCTACTTAATATCAAATCTGCTGCAATATCAAATAGAAAATTGCTGCAAAGATCTCTTCGAAGTGTTGAAAAGCAAAGATGCCACTTTGGGGGAGGATTAAGGTGCGACTGACCCAAGCCATGGTATTTCAATCGCATCATATGCGTGTGAAAGCTGGGTAATGAAGAGGGAAGACCAAAGAAGAATTGATGCCTTTGAATTGCGGTGTTGGCAAAGAATGTTCAGTATACCATGGACTGCCAAAAGAATGAAAATCTCTGTCTTGGAAGAAGTACAACCAGGATGCTCCTTAGAAGCAGGGGATGGTAAGACTGTATCTCACATATTTTGGACCTGTTATCAGGAGGGAGGGATCAGTCCCTGGCGAAGGACAACATGCTTGGTAAAGTAGAAGGTCAGCAGAAAAGAGGAAGACCCTCATGGAGATTGTCATGGATTGAATTATGTCCCCCCAAAATATCTGTCAACTTGGCTAGGTCATGATTCCCAGTACTGTACGATTGTGTACCATTTTATCATCTGATATGGTTTCCCTAAGTGTTGTAAATCCTGTCACTCCGATGTAATAAAATGGATTAACGGAGGTTATATTGATGAGATCTACAAGATTAGATAGTGCCGTGAGCCAATCTCCTTTGAGATATAAACGAGAGAAGTGAGCAGGGAGACAGGGGGACCTCATATCACCACGAAAACAATACCAGGAGCAGAGCGCATCCTTTGGACCTGAGGCTCCTGCTCTGAGATGCTCCCAGGTCTGATGCATCACTAGAACCTTCCTTCAGAGCTGACAGGGAGAGAAAGCCTTCCCCTGGAGCCAGTGCCCTGAATTCGGACTTCTAGCCTACTTTACTGTGAGAGGATAAACTTCTCTTTGTTAAAGCCATCCACTTGTGGTATTTCTGTTATAGCAGCAGCACTAGATGACTAGGACAGAGACAGATTGACACGGTGGTTGCAACATTGGGCTTAAGAGTAACAACGATTGCGAGGGTGGCACAAGACAGGGCAGCGTTTCCTTCTGCTGTGTGTGGGGTTGCTATGAGTCGGAACTGACTCAAGGGCACCTAACAACAACGTAATATCTGGCACTCATTTATCCGTGTTGGAGAGCGTATGATCCAGAAAGGAAAACCCACACTGAGAATAGGATGATGTGTATTCTAATTTTGTCTCTGCCACTAAGGACCTGGGGCAAAGTCATTTAATACAGGATTTGAACTCAATTTTGATTGCCCCTTTAGTTCTAAATTCTCAGACACGGGGACCAATCTGTGGCATACAGGTGAGAAACGGAATGGCCAAGGCCCAGGGCGCAGCACAGTAGAAGATTGATCTAACTTTCATAAATCAGCCAGCCTCAGATTTCAGGATCGACTGCTTATCGTCACCCGGAGATATCAAGTTTGGTGCAACATCTAACCGTTCCATTAAAGAAGACGAGTAGCTCGTGGGCGCATCTCACAGACATTTTCAGCAACATCTAAGTATTTCTTTAACTAAAAATCCTCACATAAGACAGATTACATTGTGTGAAGTTCTTGTATTTATCCAATCAGAACTTTCTACAGTGTTGCCAGAACAAAAATGAGAACTGATGTTGGCTTGAAATCCTACAAAATCATGGGCCGTCTGAATCATCAATGATAGAAAAATATCATATAGTATGTTCCCATTCTGTTCTTTATTATTTCCTAGTTCTATGAATATAAACTCATCCACAACCTACTGTACCACACTGGCAGGTTAATGTGAGGGAAGGAAGACAGGCCAAAGATATGGTCCCTGGCCTCGGGACATCGGGTACAGCGACAGATACTAGTCTCAGCTGTGAAGAGGCAGTGGTGAGACGATGAACGTCTAGATGGCACTGTGCTGACTACAGCAGCTCATACAGGAGGAGAGCTTTCCTAGACCTTGGGCTGAGGGGGATTTCTGTAAGATGAAAGAACAAGAATGGCCTCTACACAAAGGAAGAACAGCCAAGCCAAGGCCATAAAAAACCCATTGCCATCCAGTCAATTCCAACTCATAGCAACCCTATAGCACAGAGTGGAACTGCCCTACAGGGTTTCTAAGGAGCACCTGCTGGATTTCAACTGCGGGCCTTTTGGTTAGCAGCCTGAGCTCTTAAGGGTGGGAATAATCCAGGCACCATGTAAGGAGACCGGAAACCCTGGTGGCATAGTAGTGCTACGGCTGCTAACCAAAAGGTTGGCAGTTCGACTCTACCAGGGGCTCCTTGGAAACCCTATGGGGCAGTTCTACTCTGTCCTATAGGGTCACTATGAGTCGAAATTGACTTGACGGCAATGGGTTTGTTTATTTTTTCATATGAGGAGACCAGTGTGAAGACTGGGCCAGGCGTGGGAGGGTGGGCTTTAGGGGCTTGGTGAATAGGCTGAACATATAGGGCAAGCACAGATAATGCTTGCCTTAGTTATTTAGTGCTGCTATAACAGAAATATCACAAGTTGGTGGCTTTAACAGGTAGAAATTTATTTTCTGACAGTTTAGGAGGCTGGAAGTCCAAATTCTGGGTGCCGGCTATACAGAAAGCCCATCTTTCTCAGTCAGCTCTGGGGAAGGTCCTTCTCAGTTCTGCTCCTAGGCAATTTTCATGTGGCTTGGCATCCCTCTTCCCCCATCTGTGCTTGCTCACTAGCTTGTTAAATCTCTTTTATATCTCAAAAGAGATTGACTTAACCCACACCCTACACTAATCCCGCCTCGTTAACGTAACAAAGAAAATCTATTCCCAAATGTTAGGATTTACAACACACATTTTGAGGGGACACAATTCAATCCATAACATTGGTCCTTGTAAAATGCAGACGCTTGACCTTGGGCTTGATCTGATAAACAACAGGAACTGCTTTAAGTGCACCATGATGAGACGTGTGGGTTGTGAAAGACTGTCCTGGCAGAAGCATACAGATAAATTGGAAGAGGAAAGAGAAGAAGGGGAAGCAGTTAGGAACCCATTCAATAATCCCATCAGGCAGGATGAAGTTTTAGGCCAGTGTTTCTTAAGTATTACTTCACACATGTCATCAGGAGGTACCGGTCCTTGGAGAAGGGCCGTGTGCCTGGTAGAGGGTCAGTGAAAAAAAGGAAGACCCTCAGTGAGATTGGCTGCAACAATGGGCCCAAACATAGCATTGATTGTGAGAATGGCACAGGCCTGGGGAGTGTTCTGTCCTGTTGTACATACGATCGCTGTGAGTGGGAACCGGCTCGACAACACCTATCAACAATAAGAAATTGTGGTAGACAGAATCATACACCCCCAAGATAGCCATGATCTAATCCCTGGAATCTGTGTGAATACGGTGTCCTCACATGGCAAAAGGGACTTTGCAGATGTGATTAAATCAGGATCTTGAGATGGGAGAGTATCCTGGGTTGTCTGGGAGGGCCCAGTCTCAGGGGTCCTTATAAGAGGGAGGCAGGAGGGCCAGAATCAGAGAGATGATGTGACAATGGAAGCAGGAGGTGTAGACAGAGAGAGAGATTTAAAGACGCTACGCCCAGATGGGCACAGTGATTAAAGCACTTGGCTGCTAACTGAAAAGTTGACAGTTCGAACCCACCAGCTGCTCTGTGGGAGAGAGATATGGCAATCTGCTTCCATAAAGACTATAGCCTTGGGAATCCTGTGGGGCAGTTCTACAGGATCACTGTGATGGCAATGAGGTTTTTTTTTTTTGTTTGTTTGTTTGTTTGTTTTAATCAAAAAGTCAGCAGTTCAAATTCACCAGCCACTCCTTGGAAACCCTAAGGGGCAGTTCTACTCTCTCCCATAGGGTTGCTATGAGTTAGAATCAACTCAGTGGCAATGGGTTTGTTTTTGGTCTGGCCTGAAGAAGGAGGAAGGGGCCATGAGCCAAGCAATGTGGGTGGCCTTTAGAAGCTGGAAAAGGCAAAGAACAGGTTCTCCCCAAGAGCCACCCGAAGGAGCACATCCCTGTTGGCGTGTAGATTTTAGACCCATTTCAGGCTTCCGGTCTCCAGAAGCTTAAGGTAATAAATTTATGTTGTTTAAGCCACTAAGTTTGCAGCAATTTGTCACAGCAGCAAGAGGAAGTGAATAGAAAAATCATGAGGAAACTTGCTAAAATGTGCAATTCCAGGCACGATCCACAGAAATTCTGGTTCAATGTCTGAGTTGAGGCCCAGAAATCTGAATGTTTAACAAGTGCCTAAAGTTGCTCTGACTGAGGGCAAGAACAATGCTTTAAGAAATGAAGGAGAAGAACAATCACTACTTACTGCACAAAGGATGGAGAAGGGTGAGATTCTGATCATGGACAAGGGGCCAAGGCAGGGTTAACGTCAGTTCTCCAGCAGAGAGGAAGGAAGGACGGGCCTCCTGCAAGAATGAAGCCTTTGGAAGAGGCAGTGGGCTTCCTGTCAGATGGGTTGGCGGTACAGGTTGGCACCCAGGATCCCAGCCAGGTACAGGGACCCCTGGGAACTGTGGGCAGCTGAGATGAGAGAAGACCACACAGATGCAGAACAGGATTGCCTAGGATTGACGGCTGAAGAGCAGGAATGGGGTGGGTTACTCAAGGTGGGAGCAGAGAGGGCTCCAGCAGGGTTTTGCCCCAGAACATGAGAGACCAGGGACAAGAGAGAGAAGGGCTGCCCAAGGAAATTAGGGAGCCAGAGAGCCACAGGCTCCAAGGCCACCAGCGTTGTAGGGGTGTATGATCGACAGTGTTGGCTACATCTGCAGATGCTAGTGTCTGAATGTCCTGAAGCGGCTGTCACAAAATACCACAAAGCAGGTGGTTTAAAGCAACAGGAATCCAAACCCTCTCAGTTCTGGAAGCTGCAAGTCCCAATTCGGGTTATCAGCAGGGCCGTGCTCTCTCTGAGGGCTCCAGGGGAAGAGCCTCCCTGGCCTCTTCCAGCTTCTGGTACACCCAGGCATTCCTTGGCTTGTGGCTACATCACTTCCATGTCTGCCTCTGTCTTCACATGGCCGTCTTCCCTCCGTGTGACTCTGCGTCTCTTCTCCTCTTTTATAAGGACACCAGTGAGATTGGTTTAGGACCCAACCTGCTCCAGAATGACCTATCATTAACCTAACTAATTATATCTGCAAAGACTCTCCTTCCAAACAAGGGCACATGGACAGGTACAGGTGTTAGGACTTGAACACAAAGCAACTCATGACATCTAGAAAGATGCCAGACGAAACAGCCTTAGCCAGGGGAATTCAGTCAAGGTCAGGGCAATAAACCTCCAGGGAGTTCAGTTTCCTCGTCTGTAAAATCAAAAATTTGGGTTAATCTCTAAGATCTTATTTAGCTCGAAAAAGCTGTGATTCTGATTCAGTACAAGATCACTTGTTGTTACTGATGACCTTTGAGAAGTAATTTCAGAATAACACTAGTAACTATCCCTAATACAGTGATCCCTTTAATAAGAACAATTTGATTAACCAGATAAAACGTTCTCTAAATATACTGGTGAACGCCGGTTTACTTCAGCCAAGCTGTTTTAATGTGGCCCATAATTTTAAATGTTTCCTGAGCCTCCCCATCAGGAAGTGACATCACCTTGATGAAGACCTCAGTTTGGGGACCCAGCTGGTCTGTGAGGTCCTTTGTGAACACCAGCTGCTCTTCTCCCCACCCCTGCACAGTGCATTTCTCTCCATTTCGGGAGTCAGCACAGCCCAACTTCTCCGATGTCCCCTCTCTTCCTTCCGAGTATCAGTTCATGAGGTCTTTTCTCAGGGACCCCAAAACTGAGGACTTAAATGTGGGCATGGCTTCCGTTTCTGTTTGATTGTAGATTTTGGAAAAATGGAGAAGGAATACTTGGTTGGTAAATATGATTCTCCTTTAGAATGTCCCTTATCTCCAGGTCCTGGGGCTCACTCCCAATTCCTATTGGAACGACCCACTTGCCTACCCTGGGGCCTAGCTCAGAGAACTTCAGGGGCTGGGTGACTACCAGCATGAGGGGCAGGAAAATGAGGGGTTACCCCTAAAACAAGGAGACATTATACCAAAAAACTGGTCGATGTTCAACCATATCAGGAGGTAGCCTATGATCAAGAGCCAACGGTACTGAAGGAAGAAATCCAAGCTGCATTGAAGATACTGGTGAAAAACAAGGCTCCTGGAATTGACTAAATACCAACTGATAAACAGAGGCAGCGCTGGAGGTGCTCACTCATCCATGCCAAGAAATTTGGAAGACACCTACCTGGCCAACTGACTAGAAAAGATCCATATTTATGCCTATTCCCCAGGAAGGTGATCCAACTGAATGCAGAAATTATCAAACAATATTTAACATCACATGAAGGTAAAATCCTTCAAAAACAGCTGCAGCAGCGTACCAAAGCAGAACTGCCAGAAATTCAGGCCGAATTCAGAAGAGGACATGGAACCAGGGATATCACTGCTGTCAGATGGATCCTGGCTGAAAGCAGAGAATACCAGAAGGATGTGTACCTGTGTTTTATTGACTATGCAAAGGCATTCCACTGTGTGGATCATAACAAATTATGGCGAACATCGCAGAAAATGGGAATTTCGGAACACTTAATTGTGTTCTTAAGGAAACTGTACATGGATCAAGAGACAGCCATTCGAATAGAAAAAGGATATACCGCGTGGTTTAAAGTCAGGAAAGGTGTGCGTCAGGGTTGCATCCTTTCATCATACCTGTTCAGTCTGTATGCCGAGCAAATAATCTGATAAGTTTGACTATAAGAAGAACAGGGCACCAGGACTGGAGGAAGACTCATTAACAACCTGCATTATGCAGATGACACAACCTTGCTTGATGAAAGTAAAGAGAACTCAAAGCACTTACTGATGAAGATCAAAGACCACAGCCTTCAGTTTGGATTACACCTCGACATAAAGAAAACAAAAATTCTCACAACTGGACCAATAAGCAAGGTCATGATAAATGGAGACAAGACTGAATTCTCAAGAAACCAAAAGACACATTGCACTTGGGAAAATCTGCTGCAAAAAAGTTTAAAGAGTTGAAAAACATAGACGTCAACTTGAAGACTAAGGTGAGCCTACCCCAAGCCATGGTGTTTTCAATTATCTCATATGCATGCAAAAGCTGGACAATGAATAAGGAAGAGAGGAGAAAAATGACGACTTCGAATTGCGGTATTGGTGAAGAATACTGAACAGACCATGGACTTTCAAAAGAACGAACAAATCTGTCTTGGAAGAAGCACAGCCAGAATACTCCTTAGAAGCAAGGATGGTGAGACTTCATCTCAATTACTTTGTGACATGTTATCAGGAGGGATCAGGCCCTGAAGAAGAACATCGTGCTTGGTAAAGTAGAGGGTCAGTGGAAAAGAGGAAGACTCTCAATGAGATGGCCTGACACAGCAGCTGCAACAAGGGGCTCAAGCACGACAACAACACAACATCCCTAAAACTCATGTCCCCAGGATCCAGAATGCAAGCGCTGGAGCTGAAGAGAAACAGCAGAGAGAACCTCGTAGAAATCAGGCTCCTGTAAAGCAATTTTCAAATAGAACTAAAAATACCCCCAGTAATGTTCCAACTCTTCAGGTTACTGACAGCTGTAGGGTTACAGCTTTTACAGGATTACAAACATACATCCCAATGGATAGAGGAAAATACACCCTTTCCTCACTTACTGACGTGGTTAGTTTCCAAAGACTGGGTCATTATGCAAAACTGACGTTACGCGAAAATGGAGGATGACCACATCAGATCACAAATGGAGGGTGACTACATCATTACACAACTGCGAAACCACTGAGAATCATGGCCCGGCCAAGCTGACACATAACCTTAGTCATCACACCAGCACTACTCTCACCTCACACCTTGACCTTTATTCCTGCCAGATGTACATTGTTAATGCACAAAATAGTCTGATAGTGGATTTTTTACTTTTATTGTAAATGCAAAATGTTGGCTAACAAGGTAGTCGATAAGTGAGGAGAAGGTGTGTTCAATAGCAAGTCTGTTACTGAGTTGTACCTCTTGCGTGTGGACCTGGGTATCCACTTTAAGTTGCTACTCAAAAAAGTCTTCCAAAGTATTTTTTCTTTCTTCAATTTTTGGCCTCCTAGGTCTAGAATGGGGCAGTTCTACTCTGTGCTATAAGGTCACTATGAGTCAGAATTGACTCGACGGCAGTGGGTTTGGTTTTTTTTAGGTCCAGAAAGAAAACAAAAGAAATGTAAAAAAAAATTTTTTTTTTTTTAATCAACTTCACACCTAATTATTAAGAGGCAAACACAAAATTAAGATCAAGCACATTTGAAAACCATCCTATACACTTCGGCATAATTCATACAGCAATCCTTTTTTGGAATCTTCCATAAAGCAATAACTAATGATGTGAACAAAGATTTAGCCATAAAGATATTCACTGCAATGTGTTTATGATGTTAAATGGTTAGCAGTCTAAATGCTTTTTAAAACTATTAAGATTTTAGATTAAATGTGAAAAAAAGGAGGCACTATCCAAAACATTTGTACAGCAGCACCTCATCTTGTTTCCACAAAATACTGGAAGGAAATTTGCCAAAATTTTAACAAGCAGCTACATCTAGGTAGTGGAATTAGAAGAGGTTACTATTTCTTTCTTTTAATTTGACACTTTAACCTGTATTTTCTATGAGAACTTTTATAATCAGAAAAGAATTAAACATTTAAAAATCACATCATTAAATTGTGAGTTTAAGCAGGAGAAGAAACCATCTGTCTGAAGCAATCAGCTCGAGACGAAGAACAACAGCACGCACTCGGGTTGGGTGGTTAAGCTGGTAATGGGATTATTAGGCTCACAGGCCCTCGCCGCTGTCTGGGGAAGACGTGGCTTGGTAAGACAGGCTGTGAGTTCTGTACAGTCTCAGGGTGCACATTCTTTCACATCATGAAAGCATATTTTTTAAGACACAAGTTGAGGTTGGCAGAACGATAGCTCCCCAGAGATGTCCCCATCCCAACCCCAGAAACGATGAGCATGTTCTTATGTGGCAGAGATCCTCAGTCACCAGTCCCTTGCTCAGCTTTCCTCAGAGGTCACCCAGAGCTGTCAGACACTGACTTCCTTCTAGAAAAACCTACCTTATTTTTAGCTTCCTCAATGCTAGTACAGTGCCAGGGCCTATAACACTTCACCATGTCAGGGCAAGGAAGAGGGCGCAGGTAGCCATGGCCAGGCCCACCGCTTTCCTCACTGCATTTTCAATGACAGGTGAACTTGGGGGTGACTGGGTCCCAGTGGGAAACCCTGGTGGTACAGTGTTTAAGAGATACGGCCGCTAACCAAAAGGTCTGCAGTTCGAATCCACAAGGCACTCCTTGGAAACACCGTGGGGCAGTTCTACTCTGTCTTATAGGGTCACCATGAGTCAAGGAATCGACTCGACAGCAGTGGGTTTTTTGGGGTCCTGTTGCACCAGCCCCTCACACACACACACACGAACTGTGACCCCCTCCCAGGCTGTTATCTCCCACCGGTACAAGGACCCGGGCGGCTGTAAGCCTGTTCTCCTCACCTGAGCAAGCCCCCAGGGGTGGGACTAAACGGGAGCAAAATTCTAAAGAAAGGCATCCTGCAAAGCACACCTTTGGCTGCATAAACATATGGGTGGTTTTACTTCAATTTTTTTTTTTTATTGTTGTTTTTGAGAATACACACAGCAAATGTACACCAATTCAACGGTTTCTATATGCACTGTTTGTGACATCGATGACATTCTTTGAGTTGTGCAACTTTTCTCATCAGCATTTTCTGAGTTGTTCCTCCGCCATTAACATAAACTCACTCCCCCGTAAGTTTCCTGTCTAATCCTTCAAATTGCCGTTGTCACTTTGATCCCATATAGATAGTTCTTAAAAGAGCACGACGCTCAAGGCAGATTTTTTACACTAGTTAAGCTAAACTATGGTTTCGTTTTAAGAAGACTTCAGGGAATATTTTTGGTTTAAGTTTTAAAGATTACCTCAGGACAATAGTTTCAGGGGCTCATCCAGCCTCCATGGCTCCAGAAAGTCTGGAGTCCACGAGAATTTGAAATTCTATTCTTCATTTTCCCCTTTTTGATCAGGATTTCTTCAACTTTTAAATTGCTGTTTCTATTTAGGAAGCAGGATGGTCAATATTTGTTTTCTCCTTGATTCAAAGAAAATAGCAAAAAGACCGAAGAATAAGCATTACTTCTAGGGTCTCTACGAGTTGAAATAGACTCTATGGAAATGGTTTTTGTCTATTTGTATATATACTTCTTCCAATGATAAAATAATGTAATTGTATATGTGTTGCTGTTAGGTGCTGTTGAGGCGGTTCTGACTCATAGCGACCCAATGTGCCACAGATGGAAATACTGCCCTGTCCTGTGCCATCCTGAATCATTGCAGCCACTGTGTCAGTCCACCTCGTTGAGGGTCTTCCTCTTTTCCTCTGACCCTGTACTCTGCCAAGCATGATGTCCTTCTCCAGGGATTGGTCCATCCTGACAACATGTCCAAAGTATGTAAGACGTGGTCTCACCATTCTTGCTTCAAAGGAGCATTCTGGTTGTACTTCTTCTAAGCCAGATTTGTTCATTCTTTTGGCAGTCCATGGTATATTCGATATATTTTGCCAACACCACAATTCAAAGGCATCAATTCTTCTTTGGTCTTCCTTATTCATTGTCCAGCTTCCACATGCATGTGATGTGATTGAAAATACCATGGCTTGGGTCAGGTGCACCTTAGTCTTCAGGGTGACATCTTTGCTCTTCAACACTTTAAAGCGGTCTTTTGCAGCAGATTTGCTCAATGCAATGTCTTTTGATTTCTTGCCTGCTGCTTCCATGGGTGTTGATTGTGGATCCAAATAAAGTGAAATCCTTGACAACTTCAATCTTTTCTCCATTTATCATGATGTTGCTCATTGGTCCAGTTGTGAGAATTTTTGTTTTCTTTATGTTGAGGTGTAATCCATACTGAAGGCTGTAGTCTTTGATCTTCATTAGTAAGTGCTTCAAGTCCTCTTCACTTTCAGCAAGCAAGGTTGTGTCATCTGCATAACGCAGGTTGTTAATGAGTCTTCCTCCAATCCTGATGCCCCGTTCTTTTTCATATAGTCCAGCTTCTGAGATTATTTGCTGAGCATACAGACTGAACAGATCTGGTGAAAGGATACAACCCTGATGCACACCTTTCCTGACTTTAAAACAATCAGTATCCCCTTGTTCTGTCCGAACAGCTGACTCTTAATCTATGTACAGGTTCCTCATATGCACAATTAAGTGTTCTGGAATTCCCATTCTTCACAGAGTTATCCACAATTTATTATGATCCACACAGTTGAATGCCTTTGCATAGTCAATAAAACACAGGTAAACATCCTTCTGGTATTCTCTGCTTTCAGCCAGGATCCATCTAACATCAGCAATGATATCCTTGGTTCCATGTCTTTTTCTGAATCCAGCCTGAATTTCTCTCAGTTCCCTGTTGATATACTGCTGCAGCTGTTTTTGAAGGATCCTTAGCAAAATTTTGCTTCCATGTGATATTAATGATATTGTTCTGTAATTTCCCCATTCAGCTGGATTGCCTTTCTTGGGAATAGGCATAAATATGGATTTCTTCCAGTTGATTGGCCAGGTAGCTGTCTTCCAAATTCATTGGCATAGAAGAGTGATCACTTCTAGCGCTGCATCAGTTTGTTGAAATATCTCATGTGGTATTCCATCAATTCCTGGAGCCTTGTTTTTCACCAATGCCTTCGGTGCACCTTGGACTTCCTCCCTTAGCACCATCAGTTCCTGATCATATGCTACCTCTTGAAATGATTGAACGTCGACTAATTCTTTTTGGTATAATGACTCTGTGTATTCCTTCCATCTTCTTTTGATGCTTCCTGCATCATTTAATATTTTCCCCATAGAATCCTTCACTATTGCAACTTGAAGCTTTAATTTTTATTTCAGTTCTTTCAGCTTGAGAAACGCCGAGCGTGTTTTTCTATCTCCAGGTCTTTGTACATGTCATTATAATATTTTACTTTGTCTTCTGGAGCCACCCTTTGAAATCTTCTGTTCAGTTCTTTTACTTCACCATTTCTTCCTTTTGCTTTAGCAGCTCGATGTTCTTGAGCAAGTTTCAGAGTCTCTTTTGACATTCATCTTGGTCTTTTCTTTCTTTCCTGTCTTTTCAGTGACCTCTTGCTTTCTTCATTTGGTTCTTGTGGATTTGCTCTGATTTTCTTCAGTTTCAACTTGAATTTGCATATGAGCAATAGATGGTCTGTTCCACAGTCGGCCCCTAGCCTTGTTCTGACTGATGATGTTGAGCTTTTCCATCATCTCTTTCTACAGATGTAGTCAAAATTGTATGTGTGTACATATATACATAATTACATCATTTTAGCATTGAAAGAAGTAATTACATAATTACTTTATTTTATCATTGGAAGAAGTAATTATATATATATACACACACACACACACACACACAAAAACCAAACCCAGTGCCGTCGAGCTAATTCCGACTCATAGCGACCCTATAGGACAGAGTAGAACTGCCCCATAGAGTTTCCAAGGAGCGCCTGGCGGATTCTAACTGCCGACTCTTTGGTTAGCAGCCATAGCACTTAACCACTACACCACCAGTGTTTCCCATATATATATACATATAATTACATTATTTTATCATTGGAAGAAGTACAACCAGAATGCTCCTTAGAAGCAAAGACGGTGAGGCTTCACCTCATGTATTTTGGACATGTTATCAGGAGAGATCAGTCCCTGGAGAAGGACATCATGTTTGGAAAAAGAGGAAGACCTTCAATGAGATGGATTGACACAGTGGCTACAACAATGGGCTCGAGCATTACAAGGATCATGAGGATGACGTAGGACCAGGCAGTGTTTTGTTCTGTTCTACACCTGGTGGCTATGAGTCAGAACAGATTCAACAGCACCTAACAAGAACGGCATCATTCTACCATTTCTATCATGTGTTTTTGGATATGCACATGTGTCAAATCCATTCCAATGGTGCTTAGCCTTACTCAAAATTTAAATCTTCTAGGCTGGAAATACTGTCTTGTTCGCTGGTGACTCAATGGCCCAACTAAAGAGCCTGGATCGTAGCTGTGACTTTAGTCTTTGCACAATCAGGAAGAAGAAGAGATTTCGCAATTCTCTAAACAAGGGAAGAAATGCTGGCGCCATAATGTATAGCTCTGTGTACATGTAGTTCCCAGTTTATGACGGGGTTTGTTCCAATGACCCTGCTGTAAGTCGAATACCTCATTTTCCTTTTTTTAGTTTTCATTATTATTGCCTTTTATTATCAGTATCTTTATAAATCTGATCTTTATTTGCCTTTGGAAGTTGGAAACATTAATATACAAATTTACAGGCTTATTTCTATGCATACGTACATAAAAAAGACACAAATCATTTAAAAAAAAAAAAAGGCTGTCATGAGTACTGCTCATCGTAACTCGAATATGTCATAAGTCAGGGACTGCCTATACAAAAATAGTGCTGCACAGGGTTTTGTGCTCCTGTGTTCAGCACTAAACTATGACACCACCTGTGAACAACTAGGTGTAGTTCTTTGAAGACAAGACAACGTGTGGGTAAAGGCGATATTTTCAAAGCCTACTTTGTTGACTGAATGTATGCGCGGCAATTAAGATTAGTGATTACCATAAAGTCTACCAAAAACTAAATCTTGAACTGGGCAAGAGAGAAGAACCCCAAAAGGTATGTATTTACTAGGAAAAAAAAAAAACAGGAAACCTGGCTAAAGAAAAAATATTTAGAAATACTGTCACATCGGAGTTCTGGTGGCGTAGTGATTATGAGCTCGGCTGCTAACCAAAAGGTCGGCAGTTCAAACCCACCAGCCGCTCCTTGGGAACCCTATGGGGCAGTTCTACCCAGTCCTATAGGGTCACTATGAGTCAGAACCAACTCCATGGTGCCTAACAACAACAACTATCAAATTTGCCATATTCTCACCCAAAATGACAGTGATAAAATAGATGGTCACAGAGTAGATGATTCATCAAAGAGGGAAGCCTAAATCTTACTTTCTACATGCAAACAAAAATGGATTTTCCTGGAGAAGACATTCTATCTGGAATAACATAGAGGAGTCACTAAACTCCGTGTGTGTGTATGGACGTGTGTGAGTGTGAGTGTGCATGAGACTGTGTGTTAATGTGTGAGTGTGTGTATGTGTGTGAGTGTGTTGTGTGCTGTGTGAGTGTATGTGTGTGCAAGTGAGTGTGTGTGAGAGTGTGTGTGTTGTATGGTATATGTAAGTGTGTGTGCTGTGTGTTGTGTGTGAGTGTAAATAAGTGTGTGTGCTGTGTGTTCTGTGTGTGTATGAGAATGTAAATGAGTGCTGTGTGCTGCGCATCGTGTGTGAGTGCATGTGAGAGTGTGAACGAGTGTACGTGTGCTGTGTGTTGTGTGCGAGTGTGTGGGGGGGAGAGAGAGCACGCGAGAGTGAGTAAGCAAGAGGGAGAGAAAATATGATTAAAACTTTATGACTGACCTCATGAATGCTTGAATCTAAAGTCCATTAAACCCCTTTCCAGAGTCCCTGCTTGGTGCAAATGGCTAAGTCCTTGTCTGCTAACCAAAAGACTGGAGGTTTGAGTCCACCCAGAGGCACCTTGGAAGAAAGGCCTGGCAAACTGTTTCTGAAAAATCAACCATGGAAAACCCTGTGGAGCACAGTTCCACTCTGACGCACGTAGGGTCTCCAGGAGTCAGAGTCAACTGAAGGCAGCTGGTGGTTTAAATCCTTTCACAGCAGCTCTCACAGAGATAGAGATGATATTGACCCTATCAGAATGGCAGGGGGAAAGGGGAAAGAGAGGAGAGAGGAGAAAACCCAGGCAGTGCTGGATCCAGAGACTGGGAAGCTGTGGCAGGGGAGAGGGTGGGAGGTTTCCAGAGGCAGAGGCTGAGGACAGAAGCAAGAATAACAACCCTTCTGTAGCATCCTGTCGAGCGATACAGGAAAATGTCCAGGCTCCACGGCTAATGGAAAGGCAGGCCACAAGGTCACAGGTATTACATGACACCCTTTCTGCTTAACAAATACACAGAATTCTGGATGGTGGTGATGATGGTGTTACAGCTTTTCCCTTTTCTTGTCCATTTCTGAGAATAATTAGATTTGCAGTTAGAGGATATTTGAGATGATTTTGTAAAACACATGCAAAGGGGCATGAATGGTCAACCATGTAAAGGGTTAAGGAAACATGGAAAGAATTTTTAAGTCCCTTGTATCCTGTGAGGTTTGGCTGACCAATGAGGCTAATGGTAGGAGCCTTGGGAGCTCAGCTGATAGAGCAGTGGTGGGAATTTGGGCAGCTGGTGGGCAGGTAGTTCCTGAATCCCTGGGGTCAGGGGGAAACAGGGTGCCCAGCTGGTGGGCAGGTAGTTCCTGAATCCCTGGGGACAGGGGGAAACAGGGTGCCCAGCTGGTGGGCAGGTAGTTCCTGAATCCCTGGGGTCAGGGGGAAACAGGGTGCCCAGCTGGTGGGCAGGTAGTTCCTGAATCCCTGGGGACAGGGGGAAACAGGGTGCCCAGCTGGTGGGCAGGTAGTTCCTGAATCCCTGGGGTCAGGGGGAAACAGGGTGCCCAGCTGGTGGGCAGGTAGTTCCTGAATCCCTGGGGACAGGGGGAAACAGGGTGCCCAGCTGGTGGGCAGGTAGTTCCTGAATCCCTGGGGTCAGGGGGAAACAGGGTGCCCAGCTGGTGGGCAGGTAGTTCCTGAATCCCTGGGGACAGGGGGAAACAGGGTGCCCAGCTGGTGGGCAGGTAGTTCCTGAATCCCTGGGGTCAGGGGGAAACAGGGTGCCCAGCTGGTGGGCAGGTAGTTCCTGAATCCCTGGGGTCAGGGGGAAACAGGGTGCCCAGCTGGTGGGCAGGTAGTCCTGAACCCCCGAGGCGAGGCGGGGGGTACGGCACCCAGCTGGTGGGCGGGTAGTCCTGAATCCCTGGGGGCCGGGGAAGACAGGGTGCCTAGCTGGTGATGCTGTTGCTTCCTTTAGTGAGAGAGCGAGCTTGAAGAGCCTCACGAATCCCAAGAACAGCCTTTACGGATGAATCAAAACAATTGTGAAATGTTCTCCTTTAAAGACAAACTTGAAAAGCTGTGATGTGTAGTAAGAGTAATGCTTTCTTTGAATGTCAGCTGTAATTGTTTTTGCTCTGTAGTTTAAAAATTGATGATATATATATGTGGCAATTCACTATTTGATGAAGATTTAATTAACATTAAGCTACATTTCCACAAAAGTTGTTGCTGTTGTTCGGTGACGTCAAGTCAGTTCTGACACACCTATGTACAGCAGAATGAAACTCTGGCCCACCCTGCGCCATCCTCACAATCACCGTTATGCTCAAGCCCATTGTTGCAGCCACTGTTTCATCCCATCCCGTTGAGGGTCTTCCTCTCTTTCACTGACCCTCCACCTTACCAAGCATGATGTCCTTCTCCAGGGACTGATCCCTCCTGATAACACGTCCAAAGTAAGTGAGATGAAGTCTCACCATCCTTGCTTCTAGGGAGCATTCTGGTTGTACTTCTTCCAAGACAGATTTGTTTGTTCTTTTCGCATTCCACGGTATATTCAATATTCTTCCCTAACATCACAACTTAAAGGTGTCAACTCTTCTTCGGTCTTCCTTATTCATTGTCCAGCTTTTGCATGAGTGTGAGACAATTGAAAACACCATAGTTTCAGTCAGGTGCACCTTAGTCCTTAAAGTGACATCTTGGCTTTTTAGCACTTTATAGAGATCTTTTGTGGCAGATTTGTCCAATGCAATGTGTCATTTGATTTTTTGACAGCTGTTTCCATGGGTGTTGACTGTGGATCCAAGTAAAATGAAATCCTTGACAACTTCAGTCTTTTCTCCACTTATCATGATGTTGCTTATTGGTCCAGTTGTGAGGATTTTTGTTTTCTTTATGTTGACACGTAATCCATACTGAAGGCTGTGGTCTTCATTAATAAGTGCTTCAAGTCCTCTTCACTTTCAGCAAACAAGGTTGTGTCATCTGCATAATGCAGGTTGTTAATGAACCTTCCTCCAATCTTGATGCCCTGTTCTTCATCATATAGTCCAGCTTCTCGGATTATTTGTTCAGCATACAGATTGAATAGGTATGGCGAAAGGATACAACCCTAACACACAGCTTTCTTGACCTTAAACCATGTAGTATCCCCTCGTTCTGTCGGAACGACTGTCTCTTGATCTATGCAAAGGTTCCTCATGAGCACAATTAAGTGTTCTGGAATTCCCATTCTTCACAATGTTATCCATAATTTGTTATGATCCACTAGTCGAATGCCTTTGCATAGTCAATAAAACACAGGTAAACATCCTTCTGGTATTCTCTGCTTTTAGCCAGGATCCATCTGACATCAGCAATGATATCCCTGGTTCCACGTCCTCTTCTGGATCCAACTTGAATTTCTGGCAGTTCTCTGTCAATATACTGCTGCAGCCGCTTTTGAATGATATTCAGCAAAATTTTGCTTGGGTGTGATATTAATGATATTGTTTGATAATTTCCCCATTCAGTTGGATCACCTTTCTTTGGAATGGGCATAAAATATGGAGCTCAGCTGAAACCTGTCCAACACGGGTGACCCTGCTGGATTTGAATACCTGTGGCATAGCTTCCAGGATCACAGTAACAGGCAAGCCCCCAGAGTACAACAAACTGACAGATGCATGGGAGCAAGGGGGGGGCGGGGAACTTGGAGCTTGTCAGAAATGCAAGTTCTCAGGCAGGGGTTCAAACCAGAACAAACCAGCTCAGAGCCCTGGTAATTGCATATTGTGGGACAGAAAAAAATGTACAAAAATAATTTTTTAAAAACAAAAGTACAAAGAACATAGAGGCAAATTTGTCATGCATATTGTTGTTGTTAGGTGCCTTTGAGACGGTTCCAACTCACAGCCACCCCACGTGACAAAGTAGAAGTGCCCCATAGGGTTTCCCAGGCTGTGATCTTTACGGGAGCAGATCACCGGGTCTTTCTCCCACAGGGCTGCTGAGGTGAGTTCAAACTGCCAGTCTTTCAGTAAGCAGCCAAGTGCTTAACCGTTGTGCCACCAGTTCTCCTTCATTCAAGAAGGGTAGGTCCTAAACCTAGTCCTTTCTGAGTTATAAAAATATCGAGGAACTCCAAGGGACAGCCAAGGATCACTGAGAAATGCCTGAGTCTAAGAGAGAAACTCACATAAGAAATTGACAGAGAAGGCCCAGATTTTGGAATTTTCATCTCCAGAGCTGTGAGAAAATAAATTTCTGTTCTTTAAAGCCACAGACCTGTATTTGTGTTATGGCAGCACCAGGAGACTAAGCCAGCCCTCATGAGCCATCCTCTTAACACGGCCCTTTGTCATCACTCTCCACCCTCCTGCCCTACCAGTCTCTAGTCCTTCCCACCTGACTATCTGGGGGCTCTCTATTGTCCATGGACCCCGCTGGAACAGAGCCCCGTGAGCCTCAGGTATAGCTGCACTTGACACATGGTAGGTACTCAATAAACTTAGCTGAATGAGCCAACAAATGAATAAAATACAACTTACAATTATCAGTTTCACACGCAAAAATATATAAGGAATGCAATTTTTTTTTTTTTTACATGAATTCAATTTCTCAAGAAGCAATTAACCTTCAGAAGAAGGCATTTTAAAGCCTAGTCTTACTGACAACTTGGGCCTCACTTTTACTTCCGTCTCCCTCTTCCTCTTGAGTGTCCACTTTGGAAAATACATTTAGGGGTTTTCCATCCTTTTGAGTTTGAAACTCTGTGTTTAATTTTAACCCCGTATTGAAAAAAATGGGAAAAAAACAAGTTTTTGTTTTTTCTTTTTTTCCAAAGGAAACACCTTTGCCCATTTTGTTTTGACACAGTATTGGAACCCCAGTAGAACTATTCAACTTAAGGTTTATTTTTTAGGATTTATTATGTTCAAATTACTCCTTAGATATGCAATTGCAGACGCGTCAGTAAGTCTGCCCTGGGACTGTATTCACACGGTAGGCGTGTTCCAAGGTTGCTGATGTCTTTTTCACCTGACTGTAATTCAAGCCCTCGGGACCACACTGGGATGCGGCGCGTTAGTGAACTCTAACCCCTGAGATGGTGCAGCAGCTCTGTCTACAGCCATCTTTTGTCTAAAATGATTTCATTTTCCTTGGAAATGACCAGACCTCCCTGTTCCTGGGGCTCAACCTCCCCAGGGCCAGAGGTGAAAATAGACAACAGGAACGAGGGCTTACAGGACATAGGTTGGGAAATAGGGCCAACATGGGAGTCCCTGGAGGTGACTTGGAAGGAAGGCCTGGAAAGCTACTTCAAAAAATCAGCCATGAAAACCCTGTGGAGGACAGTTCTACTCTGACACACGTCGGGGAGCCAGGAGTCAGAGTCAACTCTGTGGCAACTGAACTCAGACTTGTGGCCCCCAAAACTAGGAGGGAGAAATCTCTGCTCCCTAAAGCCGCCCGTCTGGCAGTATTTTGTTATGGTGGCCGCAGGATGCTAACACACAAGTTAGCAGTCTTGGTGGGCTTCTAAAGAGGTGGGCTTTCTTAACAAGGAAGCGGAACCTGGTCTCCTCAGCAGTGTTATCTGCGGATCTGCAGTAAGCAGCGTGGCCGGGAGGAGCCTGGTCCAAATCAGGGCTTGAGGATCCTGGTCCCACCACTTAGTAGCCTCAGGACCTTCAGCAAATTGCCTGGTCTCCATTTCTTCATTCACAGAGTAGAGATGATAACCGTGCCTACTTCACCTCACTGTTGAGAGGCTCGTTGATAACACACGACAGTGGTTGACAGCTAGTAAACAGGCATCAATTTTAGTAATGGTGATTACTGAGACCCTTAACATTAGATCTCAGAAAGGAGAGCCTCAAAACCCCACGGAAAGCTCAAGGCCGTGTCAGGAGAGACAGGAGAGGGTTTCCAGAAGTCCTAGAGTTGTGTCGAGGTCACCGCTACAATACTAGATGCATTAAGCTCCTCAGTGTCCCCTGCTGGTGTCTCAGATGCCCACAGCCCCCCTGGAGTGGGTTTTATCACCCCCACTTCAGAGGCGAGGAAGCTGGGGTTCGACAAAGTTAAGTTTCTTTCCCAAACCCATTCTGCTGCCCTGTGGAGAAACTAGAAAGAGAACTGAAGTATACTGGGCTCCAGAGCCCAGGCCATGCTGGACAGAACCAAGATGAGCAGGGCTCTCAGGGGAGAAGGGGGCTACCTCGGCCCTCGAGCGCCCATTCTGGGCCAGGCGTCATTGCTGGCACTGGAGGCTCAACAATGACACCAGAGAACATGTCCCTGGCATCTTGGATCTCACATTCTAGAAGATCCTATGTGTCTGGACTTCCCATTGATTTTGTTAATGCCTCCAGGGTCCAGCCCAGTTCCCAAGGGCAGAGAGCCAAACCCAGGTAGTACGGGGGATAAGAGAAGGCTAGGTGAGGGCAAAAGGCCAGCTAAAAAATTCTCTTTCCACAAATATAGGAACTACTTACTACCAAATGTACAATCGAGCCATGTGCCGAAGGGTCTCAATAGATGTCCTTCATGTAATCAAAGGACAAAGAAAGCTTCCCCACAGAACGCACTCAAGCTAGAGGACAGTCTCTTAGTTTCAATAGTTAATTTTACAAAGGCGTGGGAAGCTTTTGTGTAATTAAGATTTTTGCTTTCCTTTTTCAAGAGCTGCAGACATATAGCCTTGTTCTCCAAGACGTTCTCATGATATCATGTCTTGAACTTTAACCCAGAAGTTGGGAAATGAAACACAGTTTCCCCTTTTTTTAGGGCAAACCAAAAGAAAATAAAACTGCAAGGGGTTTTTTCTCCCCCCTTTCCCAAACAAATTTTTGTTTGCTTCTGAATTTATTCTGATGCTGGTTCCATACTTTCTCTTTGGGGGGAAATGCAGAACTGGTCTGCCTGTGGCTGGGAGAAGACTTTTTCTTTCCTTCTGGGGGACAAAGCAGAGCTAAAAGGTCTATTTCTCTGAGCGTTGCTACTTTGGAGCCGTGTCCAGTGGCAGACTACGTGAGAAATGACTCCCTCAAACTGCTCCGTCCACAGCGACGTGATGGAAATATTGGTGACCACCCTGCTGATGCTGGAGTTCGGGCTGGGTCTGCTGGCCAACGCCATTGCCCTATGGACCTTCTTCTTCCGCCTCAAGGTGTGGAAGCCTTATGTAGTCTACCTATTCAACCTGGTCATGGCCGACCTCCTGCTGACCATCTGCCTGCCCTTCCACATCACCTTCTACCTGAGACACAAGAAGTGGAGCTCTGGACGCACGTCCTGCCAAGCTCTGCTCTTCCTGCTGTCCCTCAGCCGTGGGGTAGGAGTCGCCTTCCTGACCGCTGTGGCCTTGGATCGCTACTTCCGAGTGGTCCACCCTCGGCTTAAGGTCAACCTCCTCTCACCTCGGTGGGCCCGGGCCATTTCAGGCTGTGTCTGGCTTCTCATGATGGCCCTCACCCACCAAAGCCTATTTGTCCCCAAGGCTGCAAGGAACACGACAGAATGCCGCAGCTTCTACCCCAGGGAGGACTTCTCCTTTGGTGTCATCTGGAAGGAGTCTCTCTTCCTCCTCCAGTTTGTCCTGCCCTTCGGCCTCATCTTGTTCTGCAATGCTGCCATCATCAGGACGCTCCGGAAGAGGATCCGAGACCCGGAGAAGCAGCCAAAGCTGCAGAGAGCCAAGGCCTTGGTCACCGTGGTGGTGGTGCTGTTCGGGCTCTGCTTTTTGCCCAGCTTCCTGGCTAGGATCTTGATGGACGTCTTCCGGAGGTCAGACAGCTGCAGGATGCGGAGGGTGGTGGAGCACACCTCAGACGTGGCCAGCAGCCTCACCTACCTCAACAGCGTCCTCAACCCCATGGTCTACTGCTTCTCCAACCCAACTTTCCGTTACTCCTACAGAAAAGTCTTCAACACTCTCCGGGGCAGAGGGCAAGAAGCAGAGCCTCGGGTTGCTGACCTCAAAGACTCGTACTCCTGAGGATGGAGCCCTTTCTCAATGCCCTTTCCTGTGAGAACTACTCGGGCTTTAGATGGCAGTAATTACTATCCTGGGGCTCTGAAGGAAGAGGGGCCCCGGACCAGGACAAAGCCACTGGCAGGACTGCTGCAGGTTTTACGGTAGACTGTGTTTACCAGGATTGCCTTCTGTTATTTCACGTTACAAAGCAGCAAAGCAAATTCAAAGCCAGAGCCACCTTCATACCAAGCTATGACACAGCTTAAATGGCTACATTGAAAACCCGGTGGTTAGTACATATCCATATTTAAGGAAATATAACTTGATGGGTCAGTCCCGGATGAGAAGGCTGGAGAGCTGGTGTATCCCTCTCGGTCTGTCCTTGGCAAGTCATTTTCATTTTGTATGCTTCAGTTTACAAGAGCAAAAAAGTCTACGCATTCTTCCCAGCTCTGTACAGACTGTGATCATTAGCATGGGAAGTGGGGACTCTGAAAAGAAGTTCCAGTTATGTAAGTTATTGTATCCCCTGCTCAGCCTGACTTAGCACATAACTGCTTTAATTACATAAAATGTTGCTTTATTTTTATAGATCGTGTTATGTCAAAGATAGCTCAGTTAGCTCCCTACTTTATTAAAAGTAATTCCCCAAAAATGCCTCTAGAATTCTTTTGTTTAAGTTTGAATATCCAGAAGCCCTTGGAGCTTACCTAGCTTCCCCTGCCCTAAAATAGAAGTCACAGCACTTCTTGTCCCCTGGGAGACAAGCACAGCACGATACACCAAATTCACGTCAAATGAGACTTTCCGACCCTGTGCCGCTGGTGGCGTGGGGACTCACAGAGAGGGGCTCTCGGGAATATTGGGACCCTCACCGCAGAGGAGCGGAGTGTGGCCTCCAACCCGTGATCCCAGGCCCTCCTGTGTCTTTTCATTTATTCCCCTTAAATCATGCCCCAAACTGGTAGCTCATGAGGTAACAAGGGTTTCTAAGTCACTTTCCTAACTGCCTTATCGCTCATTTTCTTTCAAACCTGGAAGGATGGTGCCTTAGCCATCTAGTGCTGCTGTAACAGAAATACCACAAGTGGATGGCTTTAACAAAGAGAAGTCTATTCTCTCACAGTCTAATAGGCTAGGAGTCTAAATTCAGGGAGCCAGTTCCAGGGGAAGGCTTTCTCTTTCTATTGTTTCTGGGGGAAGGCCTTGGCCATCAATCTTCCCCTGGTCTAGGAGCCTCTCAGCGCAGGGACCCCAGATCTAACGGACACGCTCTGCTCCCTGCTCTGCTTTCTTGGTGATAGGAGGTCCCTCTGTCTCTCTGCTTGCTTCTCTGTTTTATATCTCAAAAGAGATTGGCTCAAAATACAGCTTAATCCTGTACATTTCAGCCTGCCTCTTTAACATAGCGGCTTCTAATCCTGCCTCGTTAACATCATAGAGGTAGAATTTACAACACGTAGGCAAATCACAGCAGATGACAAAATGGTGGACAATCACACAGTACTGGGAATCTTGGCCCAGCCAAGTTGACACACATTTTGGGGGACACGATTCAATCCAGGACAGATGGTTAGGGCCAGCAGGCGTTCAGCAAAGTGTCCCAAGAAGGAAGGACCTAATTTGCAACGTCTCTGGTCTCAGCGTTCACCCTCCCTGAGTGCTTGCCTGCGTGGTCCACACGGAGCAGCTGGGGCTGTTGGTGGAGTGTAGTACTATCTCTGGGTTTGATTTTGGGTTAAAAACCAGTGGCATTGGGCAACATAAAACGGCAGGACAATTTCCCACCTTGAAGCTGCTTACCCACCAGGTTGATTCCTTTTCAGAACCAAAGGTGACATCTGGGGAGGGGCGGATGGCCCAGTAAGTAAGGTAAGCACAGGCTTACTTGTACGTAGTTACTAATCTGTAGTGAACAATTTCACATGGAAGCCCATGTGAAATTGTTCATTACAGATTAGTAAGCACAACTAAGCCTGTGCTTACCTTGCTGACTGTGTCATATGTCCCTGTCAGGGACTATAAATTTGAAAAGAGGCTTTGATTCTGTAGGAAGGTGCTGTTGGGTTGGGAGGGAGACAGATGCCAGCCATACCTAGAAGCAGAACCTTTCTTGTGGTGAAAAATGTAAAACTGTTCACCACAGCTGATCTGGGTCCCAGGTGGCTCAGTGGTTAAAAGCTGAGGCTGCTAACCAAAAGGTTGGCAGTTCGAATCCCCCAGCCGTTCTGTGGAAACCCTATGAGGCAATTCTGTCATGTAAGGTCACTATGAGTCGGAACCAACTCTACCACAAGGGTTTTTTTGTTCTATTTTTGGATGATCTGGTAAGCACTGTGCTTACCTTGCCTCTTGGATAATCCACCCCTGAGTCTGTGTGTGTGCTTGTGTGCATGTGTGCGTGTGTGCGTGTGTGTGTGTGTGAAATCTGCTGGACAAAGACAGCAGGACTTGTTTGGCAGTTTCCAGGGGAAAGTGAATTCCATTCTCGATACACGGCTCTCTTCTCGGCTTCTGTTTCCTCCTAGTGAATCTAGTTTCTAGGGGCCTGGGAGCACAATGTGACCAGCTGGAGGTGTGCAAAGCCTGAGTAAGACTGTCTGCCTGAACACATTCTCTGCGGGGCCTGCGTCCTTCTCTCTCAACTGAAAAGAAACGTCCCTGCTTTCACCTCTCATCTCATGGCACAGGCAGTTGTGAGGGCAGCTCTTTCTAATCTAACGTTTTAACGGGATCATTTTCCATATGATGACAAGCTCTGCGTGAGCATTTTTGGCTGTTTTCTGTAATTGTGGGAAAATATACATCCCATGAAACTGACCATTTTAGCCACTTCTGAGCGCACCATTTGGTGGTGTTCATTGCATTCACGGTGCTCTGTGGCCATAACTACTACTTTCAGGCCTTTTTTTATCACCCACACAGAGACTGTGCCCCGAACAACAACCCCCCTCCCCCAGCCCCTGGGCACCCCACCCTACCCTCTGGTTCTAGGGATTTGCTCGTTGTAGCTGTCTTATACACGTGGGGTAACACGTGTGTCCCTTTGTGTCCGGCTTATCTCACTCAGCCTAATGTCTTATGAGCATTCCTGACTTGACCACATATGACGTATCCACAAGGCGTTTCTTAACGAGTTTGCTGATCTTGGACGTGTAGACCCGTAACCCCGTGGGATGTGAAATCACCAGTGATCTGACAGCCATCACTGAGCAGGGCAGCCCTCGGTGGGGAAAAACCCAGCCCAGTGCTGCCCTAGCGGGAGTTATGGGGGCCTCAGGCCCTCTGGAGCATGTGCGCCCCCTTGTGGCTGTTTGCATTGAGCTTGCTCTTTCCCCAGGAAGGCTCAGCTAGGTACTCTCCACCTCTGCCCGGCTCAAATTTTTAGCCTAGCAAATCCTGCTAATCTTTAGGGAAAGTCTCCACACAGTATCGCAGCCACTCTGAGACTCTCGGTGGAGATGCCGAGTCTCCTGGGGAGTGGCTGGCCCTCCTCCGCTCCCCAGGGTGCCTAACACAGCACTGCAGGCCTAGGGCATCAGGGTGGGGCAAATGATTGAGCACTCGACTGCTAACCAAAAGGCTGGCTGTTCAAACCCACCCAGGGGCACCTCGGAAGAAAGGCCTGGTGATCTGATTCTGAAAGGTCACGGTCACAAACACCCTGTGGAGCAGTTCTACTATGCACACATCAGAGTTGCCATGGGTCAGAATCGGCTCAACAACAACTGGCTTGGTTAGGACATCCCAGAACTTGTAAAAAGCACAGATACCTGGGCCCAACCCCGAATCTGCGAAGGGCATGGGCACCGGCATTCTCTGAAGCCCCCTCGTTAACTCCAGTGTGCAGCTAGGGCCAAGTCACCAGGCTGGCCGCCAAGAGCACAGTCTTCGGAGACGAGATGCCGCCCCATCACTTCCCAGCTTTGTGACCTTGGATGAGTCACCTGTCTGCTCTGAGTTTCCCTCACCTGTAAAATGAGAATAATGAAAGCCTTTCTCGTGGGATTATTGTGGGGACCAATTAAAACAAGACAAAGATGATTAGCACAGAGTCTGGCACGTGATAGACATTCAGTAAACAAGACTTGGTCGCTGTCATTAGGTACCGCCAAGTCGGCTCTAACTCATAGTGACCCTGCGTACAACAGCCCGGTTCAACAGTAACAGGGTTGGTTAAGAGTTTGCTGGTGTTAAATTGGAGTCCCTGGGTGGTGCAGTTAACAGTTAACGCGCAGCCAAAAGCCTGAAGCTTCAGGTCTGCCCAGAAGCACCTCAGATCAAAGGTCTGGCCGTCAAAGTCCAACAAATCAGTCCTTGAAAACCCTCTAGAGCACAGCTCTACTCTGACACGTGGGGATGCCAGGAGTCTAGTCGATGTGACGACAACTGGTTTATTGTTAAATCGTTGCTTTTGTTCCCTTGTCTTCATTTACCCCCAGCCAGGCTTTGGGGACAGTTTCCACCTGCACACCCTCAGCTCAGAACAGAGCACACAGCAGGGCCTCCACGAACTGGACCCTGAAAAGATTCTGTTGAGTTGAAGGTTGGTTATCACTACCTCTTTCTAGTAAATTCTTCTTGGACCTTTTGTAAAGATTTTATGACTCAACTTTCACTCCACACACCCGGGAAAGGGGGGAATATGTTTGCATGTTCGCGGGTAGGATCATGAGAACAGCCCGTTCGTTATCCTAAACATTTCTTTCACATTTGCTCCGACTAAAGAAACACCTGCCATACTGCAGTCGAGTGGTTTTCTTCTTGGGAGAGCGTGGAACGAATAGGTTCTTCTTCCCCAAATGATTTTCTCCGAACAGGGAAATGACTCAGAAGGAAAGTGTGTGCAGACGCTGGGTCTCAGGAACCACAACCATTTTGCTGTGTGTATCAATCTTCAGTTTCTTTTCTCCCATGACTCATTTCTTGTAAGACAGCAGGGACTCGACGTTACCTGTGAGCCTGGCAGATTCAAGCCCTCTCTGAATTTCAGCATACCTACTAAGAAGAAGCCCAAATTTTAACTTGAGGGGTACAGTTCTCTCCCTTCTTCCACTCGTGCTACAGCTGTTTTTGAATTCTGACTGTTCATCTTGTCATTTCTCCATCAAAAATCATGGACTGAACTGTGTCCCCCGAAAATATGTGTATCAATTTGCCTATGCCACTAGTCCCAGTATTGTGTGATTTCCACCTTTTTCTTATCTGATGAGATTTTCCCAGGTGTGGTAAATCCTGCCATCATGATAATGAGATAGATTAGTGGCAGTTACACTGATGAGATCTACAAGATTAGATTTTGTCTTAAGTCAGTCTCTCTTGAGATATAAAAGAGAGAAGTGAGAAGAGAGACTTGGGGACCTCATACCACCAAGAAAGCAGCACCAGGAGCAGAGTGCATCCCAACCAATCAAACCAAATCCATTGCCATCGAGTTGACCCCCGACTCGTGGCAACCCCATATGACAGTCCCGATGTGACAGAGTAGTACTGGGAAGAGGAGACCCCTGTATCTGAGATTGGGAATAAGAAATCTCTGTATCTGAGGCCTGGGAAGTCATGATTGAGCCAATGACTCATTCATGGCATCACCACACCACACTCTAATGCCTGGAGATGTCACACAATTTTAATTTTTACACCCTGGTTCTTATTGAGACCAGAGGCCATGGGATAAGTGGATTCTGCCGAATAACTGTTACCGGGAGTCCCTGGGTGATGCAAATGGTTAACGCAGTCAGTTGCTAACTGGGTTTGAGGTTCAAGTCCATCCAGGGGTGCCTCGGAAGAAAGGTCCGCTGACTGCTTCTGAAAAACCAGCCATTGAAAACCCTTTGGAGCACAGAGTGAAACATTTCCCAGTCTCGTGCCGTCTTCGCGATCATGGATATGATCCAGTCCCCTGTGGTTGCCGTTATATATTTTGAGTGCCTTCCAGCCTAGGGGGCTCATCTCCCAGCACTGTATCGGACAGTATTTTCTTGGGATCCATAGGGTTTTCTATGCTTGACTTTCTGAAGTAGATTGCCAGGCCTTTCTTCCTGGCCTTCTTAGCCTGGAAGCTCCACTGAAGCCTGTCCACCATGGGTGACCCTGCTGGTATTTGAAATACTGGTGGCCTAGCTTCCAGCATCACAACACAGAAGCCACCACAGTTTGACATGTGACAGACATGGTGGCTTCAGGCCTTGGCCTGAGTTTCCTTCAGCTCTGCTCTTTAGCAGTGGGACGTGGCACAGTACCACACGAAGTTGATTTTTTTCATCCAAAAAGCCAAAAGAATGGCACCTTCTGCAGGGCAAAGTCAAGATGACTGAACTACACAGGAAAGGACTTTGCAAAAGGAAAGCTCCCTGGGAAAGTGGGGGGACCCCTCAGCACTGTGGTAACATACCATCCCCCAGGCAGGGTGGTGCCCATGTTTCCCTCCTATACCCCCAGGAGGTGATAACATCTCTCCACAGGTACCCCCCCACCAATACCTCTCAATGAAAAGGGGACCCTTATGGATGATAGTGCGTGGGCTGTGATCATAAAACAGAGGAGCAAGGAAGGGTGAAATACTACTTCATCTCTCCTCATACCCCGTGGGTGGGGGCATCTCTCCTCCCTCCTCCAAGCATCTTCTAAAGCTGCCTTTACACAGGAACTGCTGCCTACCCATTCTCGTCCTTCACGTCTGTCCAAGGCTTACTTACCCTGCCCTCTTGGACGCTTCAAGGCCAAAATCATGAGCAGGAGTCCTTTCTTGAGGGGTCAGCAGCCCTCCTCCATGGTGACCTGACAAACCTCCCCTATATCGGGCCAGTTGACTAGGGTGTAGACAGTCAACACTTACACAGCACACACGCGTTGTGCTTCCATAAGCCACCACCCTCCAAAATATTAAATGCACCAACGTCGTGGTACTCTCAAAGAGATGGACTGACACAGTGGCTGCAGCAATGGGCATAACAATGACTGTGAGGATGGTGCAGGACGGGGCAGTGTTTTGTTCTGTTGTACACAGGATCGCTGTGAGTCAGAACTGACTCCACAGCACCTAACAATAACAACAACGATAATGTAGAGGTGATAATAATAAGTTATTGTTTACAAAACCTGTGAGGTAAGCAGGGAAGGTATTACAAGCCCGTTTACAGCTGAGCAAACTGATGCTCTGAGAGGCTCAGCGGTTTGGCCTGACCACACAGTTTCTAAACAACAAGACTGAGACGTGAGCTGAGGCTGCCTGGCTTGGTCCAGTGCCCTTCACTAAGCTCTCATCTCCCAGCTTTCTACTCCTGTTACCATTCTCTTTGGGTCTGTATTTGCTTACTTACATATTGATTTTCCTTATATCCAGTGGTGGTACACTGGTAAGCTGGTAAACCAGTTCTCTGGAAAGAAAGAAGAAGGAGGAGGAGGAAGGGAGAGGGGAGAAGGTGGAAGGGGAAGAGGAGGAGGAGAAGGAGGTGAAGGAGAAGAAGGAGAAAGAGCGGCAGCAGAAGCAGCTCTGATTTGTTGTTAATTGCTGTCGAATCCCCTACCACTCAGGGCCACCCCGTATACAACAGAATAAAGTTTGCCCCATCCCGTGCCATCTCCACAGCTGTTAGTGTGTTTAAGACCGTTGTTGCAGACTGTGTCAGTCTATCTCATGGGGGTTTTCCTCTTTTTCATTGACCTTCTACTTTACCAACTACGATGTCCTCCTCCAGTGATTGGTCCCTCCTGAAAACATGTCCAAAGTAAGTGAGACAAAGCCTTGCCATCCTTGCTTTTAAGGAGCATCCTGGCTATACTTCCTCCAAGGCTGATTTATTTGTTTTTCTGGCAGTCCAGGGAGCCCTGGTGGCACCGTGGTTAGGACCAACAGCTGCTAACCAAAAGGTCTGCAGTTGCAATCCACCAGCTACTCCCTGGAAACCTTATATGGCTGTTCAACTCAGTCCCGTAGGGGTCGCTATGAGTCAGAATCGACTCAACAGCAACAGGTTAGTTGCTGGTTGGCAGTCCACGGTATATTCAATATTCTTGGTCAACACCACAGTTCAAATTCCTCAATTCCCCTTCAGTCTTCTTTATTCATTGTCCAACTTTCACACGCCTAAGAGGCAATTGAAAATACCAACACTTTGAAAAGGCCTTTTGCAGTAGATTTGCCCAATGCAATACGTCGTCTGATTTCTTGACTGCTGCTTCCATGGGCATTGATTGTTGATCCAAGTAAAATGAAATCCTTGACCACTTCTGATTTGTAGTATCTGCCAATTTCTGTGGTGTAAATACTCCCAGATGGCTGATTTTAACATGCCAGCAGGTAAACAACTGGCTGGCCCAATTCCTGGGCATTTCACTGTTGCTTCTCCACCACGCATGGCTTATACACCACCACCTCCTCCCCTGTGTGTGCAGGCCATCCATCCTGGGAATTGCATGTCGTCTTCTCTTCCACGTAGTGTCACCCACACAGAGAAGAAGACTGGGACAGAATTGAAATATACTAAAGAAAGCAGATGCGAATTTACTACAGACCCTGACAGGAAAACGTCCACAAAAGGGCTGGCAGGAGAACAGCCTCAGAAGCTCAGCCCAGGGAAGTGGAAGAGCCCAGGCGCCTGTTCTAACAGGTACTTCCTGCCAGCACTGCCTCTCACCCACCCCAAGCATCCTGTGCACCTTGTGGAAACTTTTAGAAACATCGTCTAGTGTAAGGTCCTTTATAGGCACTGAAAGGCCAGCCAAGTCCAGTGACCCAGAAGAAGCTCAGCAAGATGCTCTGAAGTGTGAACTTTTAGTAACTAGAGAGCAACTGAAGTCAAGGTCTTGAATTTCTCGAGGATTAAAAATAAGAGCAGCACTCTGGGGCAGACACTGCAGGAAGTCAGGCATTCTTAGGCTGAAATCCCAGCTCCTCCACTTACGGCTCAGAACGTACAACCTGAAGCAGGTGACATAGCCTCCCTGTTTCCGTGCCTATTAAACGAGGGTCAGGGCATGTACCCAGTACGGTTCTCATAAAGATTAAATGGATAAAGCAGGCTTCCCCAAAGTGTGTTCTATGCCACAGCCATCCTTTGAGAAGCTTTGCATTAAAAGGTTTCATGATCCGGGGATGTTGGGGGTTCCATGGTAGAATTCCCACCTTCCATGCAGGAGACCCGGGTTCCATTCTCAGCCAGTGCACCTCATGCACAGCCCCTGTCCATCTGTCAGTGGAGGCAACTAGGAAGAAAGGCCTGGCAACCTGCCTCCAAAAACTCAGCCGTTGAAAACTGTGTGGATCACAACAGTCCGATCCACAACTGATCATGGGGATGATGCAGGACCAGGAAGAGTTTTATTCTGTTGTGCACGGGGTCACCATGAGTTGGGGGCCAACTTGACGGCAGTTAACAGAAAGTTCCGTGATTATATAAACACTGAATTCTCTACCCTCAACTGATGGGCTTCACTCTGCTTCTTTGTAAGCAATGAATGAAACAACACCCCATCTACAGATAAGGGGAATTAAGGCGATTTTTGGAGAATATTTTAAGCCAAAAGAAAACTTATAAAATGCAAAACACATGAACAAAAAATGCTAAAGGATTTTACTTTTATATATTTTATTCAAGAAGTATATAACAACATGGAACACTTTTTTAAAAGGTTCTGGGCACTGGGAGTCAAGGATAAATCCAGACAAAAACCAGTTGCCGTCGAGTTGGTTCTGACTGATGGCACCCCGTGTGTGTCACGGTAGAACTGCGCTTCGTAGGGTTTTCAATGGCTGATTTTTCGGAAATGGTCCACCAGGCCTTTCTTTCAAGGCTCTTCTGGGTGTACTCAAACCTGCAACCTTTTGGTTAGCAGCCAAGCGCTGAACTGTTTGCACCACCTAGGGGCTCCAAAAGTCGTACAAAAAGAGCCTAAAAGCAGAGTCAGACAAAGAGCGGCGTGGCCGCCATCGTCGCCAGCTCTGCTTACGTCCACTTCCTCCCTTGGAATCTCGTTGCTGGCCGCCAGGTGGTGGTGGCTGGGACCATGAATAAATCTGTCAATCTAGCACGTAGATAAGGCCATCCCAGTTCCTCCCAGATGTTCATTCAGGAGAGACAGGTTGCTTCATGGATCATGTTGAGTCAACGAGGAAATCGAGTCTTTATTCTACTGCCATTTTCACTCTACGTCGGCAATAATTTCTCATGTAATGGAAGGCTGTTGAGATCGCTCCCAAGAGATTTTCCCCATAGTTCCCAAGTGCTGGGCAGCCCTCCATTGGAGAGATTCAGAGCAGGGAGAATATGGTGTGTGTGTTGGGGTGGGGGCATGTCAGGAAGAGAAGGCCCAGCACTGCCGTTCCCTCTTTGTGACCAAGGCCCAACCCCAAACCACTTCACTACCCTACAGGCTTGGCAGGACTTATGGAGATATCCAGTCGGCTCACTGTGTGTAAATGGTCTATATCGGCCATTGCTTGGCGACCCTATAGGACAGAGTAGAACTGCCCGTCAGAGTTTCCTAGGCTGTTTTTATATACTCTTTACAGGAGCAGATTGCCTGGTCTTTTCTCCTGTGGAGCCATGGCTGGATCTAAACAATCAATCTTTATGTTAGTTGTAAATCTACCAGGTTAGTCCAGTTGGCATCGAGTTGATTTTGACTCACGGTGATACTATTGCACAGAGTAGAACAGCTCCATAGGGTTTCCTAGGCTATAGTCTTTATGGGAGCAGATCGCCAGGTCTTTTCTCCAGAAAAGCCGATGGTGGCCAACCCAGCTATGTAACATCAAGCCCCTTGTTCTGGAATTTACCCACTACTCGTGAAAAGCAATTACAGCTTTTATTTTATTCTAAAACATTTTGTTTCTTTGATTTCAAACACCAGGGTCATACAATTCCAAGAGCTAGCTGCCTGGAAAAATGCACTGGTTATTCGTCTTGCCAATAAATGGTAAGAACTGTTCAAATCAGAGGAAAGAAAAAAAGAACTAAAATGGCGTAGGCAAAATTAGCTGGAAACCATGGTGACTTAGAAACCAAATGCCTTGAAAATTGGATTTCCACCCTGTCATTACATGGGTATGTGGGGAGCTGGGCGGACTGATAGAGAGGAGCGGGTTTGTTAACAGAGGGGTGCACGAGGAAACCCGAAGTCCTTAGTGGAGCGGGAGAGGACTGGGGTAGATGAAGAGAATGGGGAGCCCTTTACCACTCACATCCAGATGCCCCTCGAGCATCTCCTGGTGGGAACAGCTTTCAGTGTCCCTGATGGCAGGTGACCCATCTTTAGCACCTGTGGTCCCTCCACCTTCATCAAGATCCCCTCCAGAAGTCTTCTGGCCTTGATTGCTCTGCCCTTGTAACCATCCAAACAATTGCCGTTGAGTCAATTCCAACTCATAATGATCCTATGAAACAGAGTAGAACAGTCCAATAAGGTTTTCTTTCTGGGTTCGAACCAAGGACCTTTTGGTTAGCACCCGAGTACTTTAACCACTGCACCACCAGGGCCCCTTCATTTGACCATAAAAACCAAAACCAAACCTGTTGCCGTCAAGCCAATTCCAACTCATAGTGACCCTATAGGGCAGAGTAGAACTGCCCCGGAGTTTCCAAGCAGCATCTGGTGGATTTGAACTGCTGACCTTTTGGTTAGCACCCATAGCACTTAACCACTATGCCACCAGGGTTTCCGCATTTAACCATGTTGTTGTTGTTATTGTTCTTAGGTGCCATCGAGTCGGTTCTGACTCATAGCGACCCTAGGCACAACAGAACGAAACACTGCCCAGTCCTGCACCATCCTCACAATCGTTGTTATGCTTGAGCTCATTGTTGCAGCCACTGTGTCAATCCACCTCGTTGAAGGTCTTCCTCTTTTCCGCTGGCCCTCTACTTTACCAAGCATGATGTCCTTCTCCAGGAACTGATCCCTACCGACAACATGTCCAAAGTATGTAAGACACAGTCTTGCCATCCTTGCCTCTAAGGAGCATTCTGGCCGCACTTCTTCCAAGACAGATTTGTTCGTTCTTTTGGCAGTCCATGGTATATTCAATATTCTTTGCCAACACCACAATTCAAAGGTGTCAACTCTTCTTCGGTCTTCCTTATTCATTGTCCAGCTTTTACATGCATATGATGTGATTGAAAATACCATGGCTTGGGTCAGGTGCACCTTTGTCCTCAGGGTTACATCTTTGGTCTTCAACACTTTGAAGAGGTCCTTTGCAGCAGATTTGCCCAATGCAATGTGTCTTTTGATTTCTTGACTGCTGATGATTGTGGATCCAAGTAAAATGAAATCTTTGACAACTTCAATCTTTTCTCCATTTATCATGATGTTGCTCATTGGTCCAGTTGTGAGGATTTTTGTTTTCGGTATGTTGAGGTGTAATCCATACTGAAGGCTGTGGTCTTTGATCTTCATCAGTAAGTGCTTCAAGTCCTCTTCACTTTCAGCAAGCAAGGTTGTGTCATCTGCATAATGCAGGTTGTTAATGAGTCTTTCTCCAATCCTGATGCCCCATTCTTCTTCATATAGTCCAGCTTCTCGGATTATTTGTTCATCATACAGATTAAATAGGTATGGTGAAAGGATACAACCCTGACGCACACGTTTCCTGACTTTAAACCAATCCGTATCCCCTTGTTCTGTCCGAACGACTGCCCCTTGATCTATGTGAAGGTTCCTCATGAGCACAATTAAGTGTTCTGGAATTCCCATTCTTCGCAGTGTTATCCGTAATTTGTTATGATCCACACAGTCGAATGCCTTTGCATAGTCAATAAAACACAGGTAAACATCTTTCTGGTATTCTCTGCTTTCAGCCAGGATCCATCCGACATCAGCAATGATATCCCTGGTTCCACGTCATCTTCTGAAACTGGACTGAATTTCTGGCAGGTCCCTGTCTGTATGCTGCCGTAGCTGTTTTGAATGATCTTAAAAAAAAAATTTTTTTTCAGCAGAATATTGCTTGCGTGTGATATTAATGATATTGTTCTATAATTTCCACATTCGGTTGGAACAACTTTCTTGGGAATAGGTATAAATATGGATTTCTACCAGTCAGCTGGCCAGGAAGCTGTCTTCCATATTTCTTGGCATAGACGAGTGAGCACCTCCAGCGCTGCATCTGTTTGTTGAAACATCTCAATTGATATTCCATCAATTCCTGGAGCCTTGTTTTTCGCCAATGCCTTCAGAGCAGCTTGGACTTCTTCCTTCAGTACCATCAGTTCCTGATCATGTGCCACCCCTTGAAATGGTTTAACATCGACTAACTCTTTTTGGTATAATGACTCTGTGTATTCCTTCCATCTTCTTTTGATGCTCCCTGCGTCATTTAATATTTTCCCCCATGGAATCCTATTGCAACTTGAAAAAAAATTCAAGCCTTTAACCATAGGAACAGTAAACAGCTTGGAGATGCCTCAGTAGAGAAGTTGCCCAGCGAGTGCTGGCCCAGAGGCTTTTCTTCAGTTGCAAAATATTGACAAATTCCTCAGCACCCAAGGGTGGGCTCGCAGGGTATGAAAATCTCCAGGCAGGTTTCAAGAGTCCAAACCTGTGGTTTATATACATGGAGTGACACCATTCCTACCATAAAGGCTTTGAGTTTGCTTCTCTGAGAAACCCAGAATTCAGAATAAATGCAGGCAAGAGCATACGTCCATTTATCCTGCCTCAATACCCAGTTTATGATATTAACCATGGTTTAAATGAAATCACCACACATTTTACTCTGCAATTCTCTGGGTCCTTTCACCAGTGCCTGGGACCCACACCCTTCTTGCCAAGACCTGCAAACATCGGTGCTGGCTTTTAGGTTGGACTGAAATGTTTAACGGGAAAAGAGAATATGGCTGAGAAACTCCCGTGGTCCAGTTTTGCTATCCTGGGAACTAGGCATATTGAGTTGAAAAGATGGTCCCTGAGTCCAAAGAACTCACGTGTTAGGGGTCACAGTGAAAACAAAAAGGATGTGATGCACTTGTAGTTGCTACAACGGATTGTTGATAAAGTGCAACCCAGGCAAAAAGTCAGCCTAAGCAAGAAAGGCAGCCTTCTAACATGTGGTTGGCACACAAATAAATCATTTTAAGAATTTTTTATTATATTTAGTTTAGAAAAGAGAGACTCTGCATTTTCAAAAATCTAGATTGCCAGCTTTTCTTGTCAACTGGGATATTTGCAAGCCATCCATCCACTCACCTACCCATCCATCCATCCACTCACCTACCCATCCATCCATCCACTCACCCACAAATCTACCCATCCACACATCCATCCATCCATCCATCCATCCATCCATCCATCCATCCATCCATCCATCCACCCACCCACCCACCCACCCACCCACCCATCCATCCATCCATCCACCCATTATATGTATTTTACTTTCATAATGTGTCCTCACCTTGAGATGAAGCGTCATCAGGCCAGGAAGTACATCTCTCACTGCTGCATGGTTCCTACCTAACCCATGGTCATGCTCTCCATAAATATTTGTCTAGTTAATTTGCAAATACAGAAATGGAGCTCAGTGCCTGCCTTAGACGCCTTATCTGCTCCACCATGTGGCAAACTCCAAGGTCAAGGGTCAGAGGTATATTTGACCCATCAGGAGGCCACAGCAAGGCTGTGTGGGTGTGCAACACTCCCACTATGATCCAACCTCCCACAGACAAGACCAGAATGAGGGCGGGAAGTTGGCTTTTGATGGGGAGGGATGCTTCTCCCGTCAGCAGAAGGAACAATGGTACGATGAGGCCAGGGCAGGGAGGGTTGTAGAATCGTCACAGAGTAGGGCAGAACGCCCGTCTGATGGCGTCATTCACAGTCAGCTGAGGGGTACGAATTGGAGGAAAGCAAACATCTGGGGAGTGAGGGAAGGAAGGTAGGAAAGAGCCTCCATGGGGAGTAGAAGGGCCATCCTACCAGACACTGTGCTTGGATGACCCTGGGGACAGGGAGGAACCCAGGCTTAGAATGCCTGACCCACTCAGGTGGGCTAATTGACGGCAAGAAAAATGAAATGCAGGTTGGCTCAAACTTAATAGAAGTTAATTTCGTGTTCATGGAACAATACTGGGTGAGTGGACAGGTCAGGGGTTCAGGCCAAGGCAGGCTCTGCTGTTTTCAACAATTGCCACCCACTGCCACGCTGAAGCATCTCCATCTGCCACCTGGAACGAGCAAGGAGAGCGCTCACCAGACAGTGCTCTGAGCCCGGCTGGAAGCAGTGCGTTTCATCTCTACTCACGCATGGTGGCGGCAGCCTAGCCACACAGCCACATTTATCCCAGAGAAGGCCGGGGCGTGTGGTCCAGCTGGGCACTCGGGAAGATGGGTGGTCTTGGGCTTTGGTGGGCGCGATTGATGCCACTGATTCACTGGTGCTGCAAATGGTTAATGCATTCAGCTGCTGACCAAAAGGTTAAAGGTTCAAGTCCACCCAGAGGTGCCTCAAAAAAAAAGCTCTGGTGATCTACTTCTGAAAAATCGACCATTAGAAACCCTATGGAACACAGTTCTTCTCTGATACACATGGGGTCACCGTCAGTCAGAGTCAGCTCAGTGGCAACTGGCATCTATCATCCAGCAGCCACAGCAAATACATGACTTACAGCTGATGGAAAGGAATCAATGAAAGGGTATGAAATGGCCTTGGAGATAGCTGACAGGGTCATACGTATTTCCTTAAGGGCAGCTGTAGAGGCCCTGCTCGCCAAATCTCTCCCAGTTCTGCCATGTTCTGCTGATAAAACGGAACGAGACAAGGATGCAGGGTCATTGGGGGACGATGTATGTGTAGGGTGCTCAGCCATGTGCTCTGGGTGTTGGACAGGCACCCGTTGAATAAGCTCTGCAGATGGCTGTCATTACAGTGACAGCCCTGTGAGAAGGCTCAACACCCAGGAGGCCAAGTTGTTGTTCCAGCAGGGAGGGGGCTGTCAGCAGTGCTGACGGGGCGTCTCTGAGAAGAACCACCCCCACCACTGACCACTCCCTGACCCCCTGTGTGGACCAGAGCAGCAGAGGTTCTAGGGGGATGCCCCCCACCCAAAGGCCACTCCTGCTCCTCTGCTGTCCTGCCAAACAGGGCAAAGCAGATTCTGATACGCCCAGGATTTGCCGTCGCTGTTAGGTGCCATCTAGTCGGTTCTGACTCACAGCGACCCTGTTTACAACCGAACGAAACACTGCCTGGTCCTGCACCATCCTCACAACTGTTAGACGCTTGAGTCCGTGCCCAGAATTTAGAAAGCTGGAAAATTGAGGTTTTTCCTTCATATTAGAATTTTATCACTTAATTCTGGTGAGTAGAGATTACTTAACATTTCTTCTCCTTTTTGAAATCTATTCCGTAATAGTTACAATGTCCTACAAAATTGTGCTAAAATGTGTATCTGTGTCCGTATACGTTTATATGCCAGTGTACGTTCATTCACACACAACAACGAACAAGCAAAATCATGAAAACTAAAATCTCGGTACTCACGTGGCAAAAAAATGATAGCAATAATAACAATAAAACAAGTTAGGATCCCTTCTGCTTTAACGTGAACACTGAAACCAAAACCAGACCGGATCTGTCGCCGCCGGGGCGTCTCAACAGTAAGAAAAAATGCAGCGGCAGCAATATCGCAGTCAGATTATTCAAGTTCATACTTCGAAGGATTTTATACCTTTTTTAAAAAAAGAATAGGTATAAAATCCTACTAATTTCATACATTTGGGTTTTTTAATTAACTTTAATTTTTTTCTCGTCGTTTAGCGTTTTGGCGTCAGGAAGGCTGTTTCTGTGACCTGTGAGCGCAGCTTCCATCCACTAGGGGGCAGCGGTACCCTGGCTAAAGGAAGCCGGAAGCCCCACACAGTAACATGACCCGCCCCATCCCCACCCCGGGCCTTGGGGTTTGAAAAGCGAGGAAGCCAAACCACCTTACAACGTTATAATGAATGCATTTGCTCACTACAGTGGGAAGAGTTGTAGGTTCAGAAAAGGGGACTCAAATGTCATTAATAAGTAAAGAATACAGTAAATCTTTCAAAATGACTCAGAAAACAAGACTTTTCTACTGATATTATTGCTCTAAAAATTTAGATGTGCAGTTCCAGGTACTGGGGTGGCCATCAGTGAAATACAGCCAGCGAGGCCTCTGCTCACAGGACCAGGCTGGGGCTGGAGGCCAGCGGCCGCGCAGCCACCTCTTCCCTCTGCCCGGTCAGCCACTCTCCCGTCCGTCAGTGCCTGGCTCTTCTCAGGTTCCTTTCCTGAAACTATTACCAAATCTTGGTCTCTGTGCTTTCCTGCAGCTTTAACCACCTAGTTACAATTTATGGAGCTCAAATGGTTAATGTGCTTGGCTGCTAACTGAAAGGTTGGAGGTTCAAGTCTACCCAGAGGCAGCTCAGAAGAAAGGCCCGGCAATCTGATTCCAACAAATTAGCCATCAGGAACCCCGTGGAGCACAGTTCTACTCCGACACACAGGGGTTACCACGAGTTGGAGTCGACTTGATGGCAACTGGTTTTGGTGGTTAAAATTCACAAACTTCCCCCTTTCTTGAAGTGAAAGAAAGTCTGTTTTCCCAGCAGCCATTTTTCTTTCCTCCGTAGTACTGAGTTTTTATCTGGACACATGGCCACCCAGCTGAATACTACATCTCCCATTTTGTCATGCACCTATTGTGACCATGTGACTAATTTAGGACCAACGGGAGGAGAGCAGGAATGGTGTCCACAGCTTTCAGGCTGTGCCCTTACAGAGAAGGGAGAGGCAGTCTGCTTCCCCCTTTTTCTCCTTTCTGTTGGCTAGATGCATGTGTAATGGAGGGAGCCAGAGCAGCCCCCTTGGGCCATGAGGAAGCCTCAAGTTAAGGAGAACAACATTCTGTTCATTGTCCTGGACTGGCTACCTGGACTCTAATGTGTTAGAGAAATAAACCAACGGTTAGAAAAGATAGATCCTTGTCTTTATCTCTCTTATGGATTTACCTAAATAGGACGCACACACAAAAAATTGTATTGCAAGGAAGAAAGTACGAATGCTGTCTGGCAATTTGCAACAGACTTTGTGCATGCTAAATTACAAAATGTGGAAATCAGTCCCAGCAGGTGGTTCTGAGCTGTCCTCTCCTTTACCTGAGGGTGATCTTTACCATCCATCCACTCCCTGAGGCCAGTGGCAGTGGGCACAAGATCTTCTCCACAGAGCAACTAGCAGGCTGTGGGGTACATCAGAGCAATTACACTTTGTGGGGACCAGTCAATGTAAAGCCCCTCCCTTCCTGCAGAGTTGAGGAAGCAGATGTGGTGTTCTAGTTGCCTGAAAAATGGGGCAGTAGGGGTCCCTGATTCCCGGGTCACGGATGGCCTGTTTACACAAATGCACGGGCAGAACAGGGGCCCCGCTTCCACTGGCACGTCATGTCTGCCCCCCCCCTCCACAGCTTAGTGCCTCCTGAGGGGTCAGCACGGAGCAGATAGCCCGCGCCTGTTCTGAGTCCCTAACTAGCGCCGCAAGATGATGGCACCCAGCGTCCTGTATCTAAGAAGAAAGAAAGCATGCTGCACATTTTAGAAATACCTTTATTCATATGGCCAACGTCTTTAAAGGGTTATTGCTTAAAGAATAAACTTCATGGATCTGAAAATTTAAATTACACACACCATAGTGAAATCTGTGAAAGCCAGAACCTGTGTATGGCGGAAACCTGTCAGAGAAGGAAAACGCAACTATTTTCCACTAAAAGGATCGTTAGAAATGTGGTAAGACTGCACTCTGTCAAAGGTGGAAAACTTGCGAGACCCAGAAAAACAAGGCAGTCCTGTGGGGTTCTGGCTCTCGCACGTCACATCCACTGTAACTCAGTCACCTCCTGTGCCCAGTAAGCGAGGTGTTTCTGTGCTGATCTTCAAACGAAAAACATATCGGACAGCCCCCATCAGTGCACCTGGAGACACTGAGGGGGCCTGTGAGTTTCCTCACTCTGATCCCTGAGCCAGATGCTGACAGGCCTGCAAGGGGGAAGGAGGCCCCTTGAACGCCACACTCTGGGCAGTGGTCCCAGGTCCCTGTGGGCTGAACATTGAATTCAAGGAGGCTCCTTCTCCACACACAAAACAGCTGTATTTCGTGAAGCCAAAACCAGGTCTGAAAAACACAGACTTTGGATCTCAAGGCAAAATTTTGAATTTCACACGGAGACGTAATTAAAGCTTACAAGAACAACATCAAGCTTCAAATAGCACATTCGTCAGAATGAAACGTGTCAGCATTTTTGTAATTACTGTCAGTACTTTTGGAATACGTGTTTGTGTTTTTGTAAGAAGCCCTGATATTTTCCCCCTTGGGTGCACATATTTAAACAGCACTTTAAAAACACTTTAGTTCTGTGGAGTTGGAGTGGTTAAAGTGTGATTTCATAACCGACCTCAGATGTTGGGTAAAGCCACTTTAATCAGAATCAGAAGTCACTATTATTCTAGCTACACACAAGCTAATCCAGTGCCGTCACGTCAATTCCGACTCATGGCGACCCTATAGGACACACAAGCTAGAAGCCTTAATAGCCCAGAGACCTCAGCCACACCCGGTTCCCCAGCTCTATTATACAGTCCCAAGAAAGCTTCCTTCTTCTTCTTTTAAAAACTACTCAATTTGCCAAAAAAAAAAAAAAAGTAACACTTTAAACTGCATTAAAAACTCCAATTTCATTATGATTCGCTAAATATTTCTTAAGCCCCTTCCATATGCCCAAAATTCTGGTAGACACCCAGGCGCAGCTGTGAACAAGACCACTGTAGGTCCTGCCTTGGTACAACTTTCTGTCTAACAGACTTTTATGGTCAAGTCACCACCTACAGAAAATAATCTCTCCGGGAAGCACCAGCAGGTTGCAGTTTGTCTGAAGGCCGTCACAGCCTCGACTCCCTCATCCGCAGTGACGGCCGCTGCCCGTGCTCCTTCAGCCGCCTGGCTTCCTTCCCCTGGCATTTCCACGCTGCGAGTCCTGGAGTCCGTTTCTCTTCTGCCTTTCTACGATCTCACGCTTGCTGAGTATATCAGAGAAAAATGAGATAGACTCCAGCCAGTCCATTTTGCTGCTTTTATTTGGCAAAGGTAAACATTTTCATGAGCAAAAACATTCAGCCTTATTTTCAAAATTTAGGTAAGTGGGGGACTTTGTTTGTTTGTTTTTCCTGTTTGGGTTTGTCAAACCGTACTGTTATTTTGTGCTAGGACCACAAGTAATTGTGGTCAGTGGCTGCTTCCTGAGTGATTCTAGAACTTTTCAAATTTGTAAATAACTCATCTTAATTCAGCATTTCCCAAAGCCCGTTTTGTGGAACACCAGCCCTGTAAGATGCTCTAGAGCAACAAAGCGTTCTTTTTTAGGTGAATTTGGGAAACCCTTCGTAATGGAGCCACCCCGGCCCAGCCTGTAGAAACCCTTCTTCACTTCAGCTCGCCGCACTCCGTCCCTGGCCCTGCAGTAGACACATCTGCTTAGTCTTGTTGAATTTCCCCATTTCCCATATGCATTTGGCTGTGGACTATTTTTTGCGTAGCATCTAATAACAGGATTCACGACCCACGCCAGGGAACACTTCGTTCTGCACAAACATCACATGGTGAAGGACGACGCGTTCTCGTTGTCCACCGTCTCGCTGGTCTGTTTGGAGACGGCGCCTTCTGAGTACATCCTGGAGCAGGAGAAGCCAGCGGACTGGGGCTTTCTCCTTATACACCACAGGTCCTTCATGATCTTCAGGAAGTAGTTTCTGAACTTCTGGCCAATGAAGGCATACAGCACGGGGTTGAGACAGCAGTGCAGAAAGGCCAGGACCTCAGTGACATTTTTGGTGTAGGCAATCAGCTTTTCACTGCTGCAAGATCGGCCCATGCTGCCCATAGTTGCAGCGGTCACAAGAAGCACCATGTTGTGGGGGGTCTGACAAACCAGAAAGACAAGAACGACTGCTATGATCACACGGATGGCCTTGTGCCTTTTGGAATTCTGGGCTTGCACTAAGGTTTTGACAATAAACATGTAGCAGAATATCATAAACATCAATGGGATGAAGAAACCAAAGAGCAGCTGGAGCACCAACATCAGCAATTTCCACTTGACGGGCTCCAAGACATTGTGGTACTTGGGCTCACAGACGTCGACGCCTTGAATGTTGTATTTCTGACTGAAGATGAAGGTCGAGCTGGAAATGATGATGGACGCTACCCACACCACCAAACAGATGACCTTACTGTGCGCTAACGTTTTTGATCGGAGCCTGAATGACTTGGTTGCCTGCACAATAGCGACGTACCGGTCCAGGCTGATACAGGTCAAGAGCAGCATTCCGCAGTTAAAGTTGACAGCATAGATGCCTTTGATCAGTTTGCACAAGACATTGCTGAAATACCATGTTCCGCTGGCGTGATTCACTGCCCAGAACGGGAGCGTGAGGACAAACAGTATGTCTGCAATGGCCATGTTCAAGAGATAGACATCTGTCATAGACTTGGCTTTCTTATAAAAAGCAAAGGTGATCACCACTAAAATATTTCCCAATAGGCCAAAGATGCATATCAGGGCATAAGCAATTGGCACAAATAAACTGGAGAATTTTCTGACCTCCCACAAGGAGCATGGAAAGGCCCAGCCATCCTCCGAGTAATCCATATCGGTCGACCCAAAGTAATCATCATTGATATTGCTGGAGTTTGCTGGTTCCTGGAAAGCGAATGAAGACAGAGTTAGCCGCGGTGCAATTTTCAGGTAGTCACAATTAACCAAAATTAAACTCTCGGCCAAAAATAAAATAGATATTTACCTCACTCACTGGGGTGGTTGTTTTGGGCAGAAAGTGAGGGCCTGCCATTGAAAGGGGAGAGGACAGTTCAACCCTCATCAACAGAGACAATAGGATTGTAGAAGTGGATCTAAGAAGAAAAAGAAAAAAGCAATTTACACCATAGTTAAGACAAGTCTTCTCTGAGAGAGAATATTCAGTTCATAGCATTCCACCCCACTTGAACACAGAGAGCGGACATGCTATTTAACATACAATACTCTTCTTTTTTTTTTTTTTTTTACTCTTCTAGAACAGCACCATTTTCTGTAAAAGGACACAGAATAAACCTTTTAGGCTTTACAGGCCATATGGTCTCAGTCACACTACTCAGCTGTGCCACTGAAGCTTAGAAGGGGCCACAGACAAGAACATCAGTGAATGGGCTGGCTGTAATTTACCCACCTCGATGCAAATTACACAGAAGAGTGATATCAGCAAGACCACAGAGTTCGACCCGCACAAAAACTTTCATACAAAATGTATATAATTCACAATTTCTGGCATTTGAACAAAATTCACCAGGCATTTAAAGAAACAGAAAAATATGGCCCATAATGTACACAGAGAGACAGTAAAATGACAGAGGTGAAGAATTAGAGGACAAAGATACTCCAACAGCTAATATAAACGTGCTCCATGTGTTCAAGAGGAAGCCCTGGTGGCCTAGTGGCTAAGCGCTACAGCTGCTAACAAAAAGGTTGGCAGTTCAAATCCACCAGGTGGTCCTTGGAAACTCTGTGGGGCAGGTCTACTCTGACATATAGGGTTGCTGTGGGTCGGCATCGACTTGACAGCAATGGGTTTTACAGGTTTATGTGTTCAAGAAGGTAAGGGAGCATAAACCTGATGAGGAAAGTGATGAAAGATAGGAAAAAGACACAGAAAAGTTACAAAATGAAAAACACACTGACTGGGATTAACACCAGATTAAACACTGCAGAAGAAAATATTAGTGATCTTGATGAGGTAGCAATAGAAACACAGAAAAAATGAATAGAGCACCAATGAGCCATAGGACAGGATCATACAGGCAGGCATATAATGTGAGCCTCGCTGCCAACTAACCATGAGGCAATAAAATGGTCATAAGCACTTTTTTTTTTTTAAGAACTTACATACCTAATAACAGAGCTCCAAAATTTGGGGCGAAGTGATTCAGAGGTCAGGCTGCTAGCCACAAGGTCAGCAGTTCAAATCCACTAGCAGTTCCTTGGAAACCCTATTGAGCAGTTCTACTCTGTGTTACAAGGTCTCTATGAGTTGGAATCGACTCGATGGCACACAACAACAACAACAAAATATATGAAGCAAAAATTGATAAAACTGCAAGGAGAAATAAATACACAATACAGTTGAATATTCCAACTTTCTTCTCTCAGTAATTTATAGAACGTGTAAAAAAAATTAGCAAAGATATAGAAAACATGAATAAATTATGAACCAATCTAATGGACATTTATAGACCATTTCATCCAATAATAACATAATATATGATTCCCTTTAAGTGCACACAGAACATTCATCAAGATAGACTCTGTCCTGGGATACAGCACGTGTCTCAGGAAATTCAGAAGGATTGAAATAACGTTAAATCTGCTCTCTGATCACAATGGAATTAAACCAGAAATTAGTAACAGAAAGTCACGTGGAAAATCCACCAATATTTAGAAATTAAATAAAACCACTGTAAATAACCAATGTGTCATAGAAGAAATCACAAGGAAAATTAGAAAATATTTTCAACTGATAGAAATGAAAAGAACATATCGAATTGACAGGATGCAACTAAAACAGTGATTAAAGGGAAATTTATGGCATTAACGTTTATGTTAAAAAGCAAGTAGCTCTCGAGTTAATCACCTAAGTTTCTGCCATATGAAACTAGAAGAATAAGAGCAAATTACACTCAAAGTAAACAGAAAGGAGAAATAATAAAGATAAGAACAGAAAACAACAATATAGAAAATTGAAAAACAATACAGAAAATCAATGAAGCCCATAGCTAGCTGTTTAAAAAGAACTAGACTAAGCAGGTAAAATAAGATATAAAGTCCCAATATCAAAAATGAAAGAACTTTACTACAAATTCTACAGATATTAAAGGGGGAAAAATAAAAAAGGAAATGCTGAGAACAACTATATAATGATACATTTGACAGCTTAGATACATGGATAAATTCCTTGAAAGTACCAAACTTCTACAGCCTACTTAAAAAGAAAAAAAAAAAATGCTGTCCAATGGATTTCAACTTATAGCGACCCTATAGGACAGAGTAGAACTTCCCCACAGGGTTTCCAAGGTCATAAATCTTTACAGAAGCAGACTGCCACATTTTTCTCCCGCCGAGCAGCTGGTAGGTTCAAACTGTTAACTTTTGGTTAGCAGCTGAGCGCTTTAACCACAGGGCTCAAAAAAAAGAAATGTATAACTCAAATACCCCTATACCTAAAACATAAATCAAATTAATTGTTTTTTTTTTTTTAAAAAAAAAAACGCCTTCCCTAAAAGAAATCTTCATGCGTGATGGCTTCCGTGGTGAAATGTTAACAAACATTAAGGAAGAAATAATAACCGTTTCTACAAATACTCTCCAGAAAACAGAAGCAGTGAGAGTAGTCCCTACCTCATTTCACAAGGTCAGTATTACTCAGAAACCAAAACAAAACAAGGCCATTACAAAACATAAAGCTACCCACCAGTATCCTTCATGATCATGGATGTAAAGATCCTCAACAAAACATTAGCAAATTAAATCCAGCAATGTATAAAAACGGTAACATATCATGACCGAATGGGGTTTATCCCGGGAATGGAAGGTTGGTTCAACATTCAAACAGCAATCGCTGTACTCCCCCAGGCATAGACTAAAGAAGAAAAATCATAATAAACAATTTTATGTTTAATATACAGTAAAACCTGTGAAAGCTAGAACCTGTGTAAGGCAGAAATCTGTCAGATAAGAAAAATTCAAATATTTTCCACTAATAGAAAGGATAGGAAAGCGGTAAGACTGCACCATGTCAATGGCAGAAAACTTGCGAGACCTGGAAAAACAAGGCAGTCCCATCAAGTTCCAGCTCTCACAGACTTTACTGTATTTAATATCATATCAAATGTAAACATTTATATATTATATTTTATATTTTATATATTGTATATTAAATGCCACCAGTAATTATCAATGCACCCTGATTGTGGGTTCGATCAATTTCAGACTGTAGAAGCTGGTAAAAACTTCAGTTTCTTCATCTTTGGCCTTAGTGGTTTGTACATAAATTTGAATAATAGTATTAACTGGTCTTCCTTGTAGGTGTATGGATATTATCCTACCGCTGACAGCGTTGTACTTCAGGATAGATCTTGAAATGTTCTTTTTGACAATAAACGCAATGCCATTCCTCTTCAAGTTGTCATTCCCAGCATAGTAGACTATATGATTGTCCAATTCAAAATGGCCAATACCAGTCCATTTCAGCTCACTAATGCCTAGGATATCGATGTTTATAAATTCTATTCCATTTTTGATGATTTCCAATATTCCTAGATTCATACTTCATACTTTCCAGGTTCCAGTTATTAATGGGTGTCTGTAGCTGTTTCTTCTCATTTTGAGTCATGCCCCATTAGCAAATGAAGGTCCCGAAAGCTTTACTCCATCCACGTCATTAAGGTCGACTCTACTTTGAGGAGGCAGCTCTTCCTCAGTCATCTTTTGAGTGCCTTCCAACCTGAGGGGCTCATCTTCTGGCACTATATCAGACAATGTTCTGCTGCTATTCATAAGGTTTTTCACCAGCTGGATCCTTTCAGAAGTAGACTGCCAGGTCCTTCCTCCTAGTCTGTCTTAGTCTGGAAGCTCAGCTGAAACCTGTCCTCCAGGGGTGACCCTGCTGGTATCTGAACACTGGTGGCATAATTTCCAGCATCGCAGCAACACGCAGCCCCCACAGTAGGACAAAATGACACACACGAAGAGTGGGAATTCTAGAACACTTGATTGTACTCATGAGGAACCTTTACATAGAACAAGAGGCAGTTGTTCGGACAGAACAAGGGGACACTGATTGGTTTAAAGTCAGGAAAGAGTGTATCAAGGTTGTATCCTTTCACCATGCCTATTCAATCTGTATGCTGAGCAAATAATACGAGACGATACGAGACGCTGGACTATATGAAGAAGAACGGGGCGTCAGGATTGGAGGAAGACTCATTAACAACCTGCGTTACGCAGATGACACAACCTTGCTTGCTGAAAGTGAAGAGGACTTGAAGCCCTTACTGATGAAGATCAAAGACCACAGCCTTCAGTATGGATTACACCTCAACATAAAGAAAACAAAAATCCTCACAACTGGACAAATAAGTAACATCATGATAAACACAGAAAAGATTGAAGTTGTCAAGGATTCTTTTACTTGGATCCACAATCAACACCCATGGAGGCAGCAGTCAAGAAATCAAAAGACGCATTGCATTGGGTAAATCTGCTGCAAAGGACCTCTTTAAAGTGTTGAAGAGCAAAGATGTCACCCTGAAGACTAAGGTGTGCCTGACCCAAGCCATGGTATTTTCAATCACATCATATGCATGTGAAAGCTGGACAATGAATAAGGAAGACCAAAGAAGAGTTGACACCTTTGAATTGTGGTGCTGGTGAAGAATATTGACTATACCATGGACTGCCAAAAGAACGAACAAATCTGTCTTAGAAGAAGTACAACCAGAATGCTCCTTAGAAGCACGGATGGTGAGACCACGTCTTACATACTTTGGACGTGTTGTCAGGGGGGATCAGTCCCTGGAGAAGGACATCATGCTTGGTAAGGTAGAGGGTCGGCGGAAAAGAGGAAGACCCTCAATGAGGTGGACTGACACAGTGGCTGCAACAACGGGCTCAAGCATAACAAGGATTATAAGGATGGGGCAGGACCTGGCAGTGTTTCATTCTGTTGTGCATGGGGTCCCTATGAGTCAGAACTAACTCGAAGGCACCTAACAACAACAACATATTAAATGTAAATGCATAATATATACTATTATATCAATGGAACCTTGGTGGCGCTGTGGTTAAGCGTTCAGCTGCTAACCAAATGTCAGCAGTTCAAATCCACCAGCTGCTCCTTGGAAACCCTATGGGACAGTTCTACTTTGTCCTATAGGGTTGCTATGAGTCAGAACTGACTCAAAGGCAATGGGTTTGGTTTATACATATATCAGTGGAGCCCTGGTGGCACAGTGGATAAGAGCTCGCTGCTTACCAAAAGGTCAGAGGTTCAAATCCACTTGGTGCTCCTTGGAAACCCAATGGGGCAGTTCTACTCTGTCCTGTAAGGTCACTATGAGTTGGAATTGACTCGAAAGCAACGGGTTTGGTTGTTTTTGAGTTTATTATATCAATACTACAAATGTAAGAATAATTTATATTATCTTGATAGAAGCAGAAAAAGCATTTGACAAATTCAGCATTAAAATTTCTCGGCGAACTTGGAATAATAGGAGCTTTTTCAACATGCTAAAGTGCATCTATGAAAACTTACAGCTGTCTTCTCATGTTTAATAATGAAAAACTCAATACTTCTTAAGACAACACCCACTTGCACCGCTTTTTTAAATAGTGTACTGGAGGGCCTAGCCATTGCAACAAAGCAAGCAAAGAAATAAAGGCGATAAGATTAGAAAGAAACGCATATGTCTTTATTCATAGAAGACATGACCATCTATGTCAAAAATCCCAAATAATCTACAAACAAAGCTATTAGGATTTAGCAAGATTGAAGGATATGAGGTCAGTGTACACAAGTTGTCCATGGAAGCAGCAGTCAAGAGATCAAACAACATATTGCATTGGGCAAATTTGCTATAAAAGATCTCTTTAAAGTTTTAAAAGGCAACGATGTCACTTTGATGACTGGCGTGTCTGACCCAAGCCATGCTTTCTTCAGTTGCCTCAAGTGCATGTGAAAACTGAACAAAGAGAAAGGAAGACAGAAGAAGAATCAATGAGTTCAAATTGTGGCATTGGCAAAGAATATTGAAAATACCATGGACTGCCAGAAGAATGAACAAATCAGTCTTCAAAGAAATACAACCAGAATGCTCATTAGAAGCAAGACTGGTGAGATTTCAGCTCACTTCCTTTGGACGTGTCACTAGGAAAGACCAGCCACTAGAGAAGGACATCGTGTTTAGTGAAGTGGACGGTCGATGACCACTAGGGAAAACCTCAGTGAGATGGGTCGACACTGAACCTCAACAACGGTCTCCAACACACAATAACCATGCAGATGGCACGGAACTGGGCGAAGTTTCATTCTGTTATATATGAGATCACCATGAATCAGACCCAACTCAATGCAACTAACAACAACACACACAAATCAACTGCAGTTCTACACGCTAGCAACAAATCATTGGAAACTGACACTAAAAAAAAAAATTACAATAGCATCAAAAAACATGAAATATTTATGGACACATCAAGCAAGATATGTGCAAGATTTATAAACTGAAAATTACAAAACCTTACTGGGAGAAATTAAAGAAGATCTAGATGCAAAGATACCAGGTTCAAGATGAAGAGATTCAATATTGTTAAGATATCAGTTCTCCCCAAATTGATCTACAGATACAATGTAATCTAAATCAAAATTCCGACAAGGTTTTTTGTAGAAATTAACAAGTTTATTTTAAAATTTATATGGAAATTTTAGGAACTTAGAATAGCAAAAATAATTTTGAAAAAGAGAACAAAATTGAAGGACTCACACTACCTGACTTCAAGACTTACTATAAAGCTACAGTAATTGTGATGTTTGGTGTTGGTGAAAGGATACACACATACATCAGTGAAAAAGAACACAGACCCCAGAAACAGACCCACATGTAGACGGTCAGGTGATTTTTAACTAAGGCACCAAGGCAATTCAATAGAGGAAGAACAGCCTTTTCAATAAATGGTGCAGGAACAACTGGATATTCATGTATAAAACCTTGAACCTTGTCCCCTACCTCAGGCCATATGCAAAAATTAACTCAAAATTGAAAACATACAGAAGAAAACATAGAGGAAATGTATTTGACCTCGGAAGTAGAAAAAACTGTCTTATATAAATTGGAAAAAGCATGAAATGTAAAAGAAATAAATTGGTAAATTGTATTTCATCAGAATTAAAACCTGAGTTGGAAATGACTTGATGGCAACAGGCTCGAGTTTTTGGGCTCTTTGAAAGACACTTAAGAAAATGAAAAAGCACACCATTAAATGGGAAACAAATTTGTAAACTCATACCTGATCATGGATTTTGATCCAGAACAAAGAACTCTTAAAACTCAATATTAAGAAGTCAAATAACTCAATAAAAAACAGGCAAAAAAAAAATGAACACAATTCAGCAGGGGAAATACAGGGATGGCAAATAAGAAAAGAGTTTCAATACCGTGAATAGTTAGGGAAGCGCAAAGGAAAACCACAGTGAGGTACCATTTCACACCTACAAGAATGGTTTTTCTCAAGGTAATATTTTCCACGTGTGGTTACCAAAATCTTTAAAATGTTAAAGCAGACAGACAGAGGCTGGGTTATTACTCCTCAGAAGCATACATTTAATCGTGGTGGGATCTTATCACCTTTGTATGTAATTAAAAAGGGTAATATGTTCACATGGCTTCAAATCTTAAAAGCAAAAGTCGTGTGCAAGTTTATGCTATCATTAGGGAACGAGGCAGCAGTGATTTAGTGTGGAATTCTCTCCTCCCTGAGGAAGACCCAGGTTCGGTTCCCTGCCAGTGCACCTCACCTGTCAGTGGAGGCTTGCTTGTTGTTATGTGCTAGACAGGTTTCAGCGGGGTTTCAGGACTAAGATGGACTAAGGAGAAAGAGCTGACAACCTACTTCCACAAATCAACTAATGAAAACCCTATAGGGCACAGTTCTACGCTGACACATACAGTGTCACCATCAGTCAGAATTAACTCGACAGCAACTGCTAGCTGGTAAGAATGGCTAAAATTAAAAAGGCAGATGCTGAGTGCAGGTGAAGACATGGAACTCTCCTACTGGGGCAGTGGGAATGCACAAGTGTGCAGCTGCTTTGGAAAGGAGTGTGGCAGTTTCTTATAAGGTCAAACATGCACTTTTCACGTGAACCAGCAATCTGACTCCAAGAGAAATAAAAATGACAGACTTGTGCTTGAATTCACAGCGGGTCTATTCTTAATAGCTCAAAACTGGAAAGAACTTGAATGTCCATAAAACTGGTGAGTGAAGAAATAAATTGTAGTGTATCCATATATTAAGGTAAGACTCAAAAAAAAAACGGAATGAGCTAGTGATACGTGCTCCAACGTGGGTGAATCTGAAAAGCATTTTCCAAGGTAAAGACTCCAGATACAGGAGACTACACGCCGATTATTCCATTTATATGGTTTCTAGACAAGGCGAAGAAGCCGTGGCAGAAATGAAGTCACTGATAGTCTTGGGCTGGGAATAGGAGGACAGGATTGACTACAAGGGACTTTTTCTGTGGTGATGGAAATGTTCACATCAGGGTTGTGATGGTAGCGCATGGCTCTACGCCTTTGCCAAAACCTATTGAATTGTATGCATCAAACTGAAGAAGTTCACTGTAGGTAAACTATACCTCAATAAAGCTAATAAAGACAGAATTGCAGACAGTGGCACACAAACGTGAGGTACAGGTAGTCCCTGACTTATGATGGGGTTCCTTTCTGACAACTCTGTCATAAATTGATTCTGACGTAAGTCAAATATCTGGGGTTTTTTGTTTTTGTTTCCATAGTCTGCTGTACAGAGGTGTTCTGAGCAGTAAACCATTATATTGAACATCTGCAAGTGAACACCTGAGAATAATGTCAGCAAATTACGTGCTGCAACATTGTATGTTGTACGTATTAGTAACGATAAGATGTACAAAAAACAAAGGTGGCCCTACTAGCGGTTTGTGGTAACTGGAATATGTGGTAAGCCCAGGACGGCCTGTGAAAGGTCAGAGAAGGGAGCCATCGCTGAGGACTGAGGGGGTCGAGAAGGTTGGTGAGGGAGGTAGGCCTTGAAGGGAAATATGCACTCTGGGGACAGACTGGGGAGGGCAGGCTACACGGGGAGGGAGCCGTGAAGGTGGGAAGGCACAGGGTTACTTGAGAGAACAGCGAGGAGGAGCTGTTAGGGAGCAGTGTGAGATTCAGGTCAGCCCAAGAAGGAGAGGATGGATCTGTGTGGGTTCTGGGTGGGATGTTGTTGGGATTGGCATGGGATATGCCAAAATTCATTTTATATGCAGATGAGCCCAGTAATGATGTGAATAAAAGCAATCACAGTTTGTGAGCCATGGCTGGACCACCACCTGGGGAAATCATATTTTAACCATAGCACTAAGATATATTATTGCTACAGACTGAATTGTGTCCCCAAAAGGTATGTTCAAGTCCTAACCCCTAGTACCTGGGAACATGACCTAGTATGGAAATAAGTCTATGAAGGTATTATCATTTAACATAAGGTCACACAGAAATGGGGTGTGTCCTAACCCCATCTGAGTGGTGTCCTTATAAGAAGAGGGGAGCACACACAGAAACGGGGTTAGACAGAAGAAGGATGGCGTGTGAAGATGCAGGTGGATTGTAGATTTCTGTCTACAAACCAGGGCATTCCAGGAGCCACAAGAAGCTAGGAGAGAGCCATGGACCTGGATCTTTCAGAATACTCAGAAGGAGTCAACATGGCTGATACCCAGATTTGGACTTTGTTATGGTTTGAATTCTGTCCCCCAAAAACATGTGTTGTAAATCCTAACCCCTATACCTGTGGCTATAATCCCATTTGGGAATGGGTTTTCTTTGTTATGTTAATGAGGCAGGGTTAGTGTAGAGTGTGAGATACAAAGGAGAAGATTAAGCAGGGAAGCAAGCAAGGGGAGATGGGGGAAGAGAGATGCCAGCCCACATGAAGATCACCAAGGAGCCAAGGAATGGAAGCTGAGAAGAGACAAGGACCTTCCCCCAGAGCCGACAGAGAGAGACAGACTTCCCATAGAGCTGGTGCCCTGAATTCAAACTTCTAGCCTCCTAAACTGTGAGAAAATAAATTTCTGGTCTCTAAAGCCACCCACTTATGGTATTTTGTTACAGAGGCCCTAGGGATAATGTTTTCTGAATTCAGACTTAATTCAGGTCAACAAATGTTTATGAGATGTCTACCAAGGTTAGGCACTGAGCATACAAAGATGAATGAAACAGAACTTCCAGCTTCAAGAAGCTAACAGGTGAACAAATAATTGCAAAAGTGTGTAGCACTAGAAATAGAGGAATGTACAAGAAAAAAGTGATCAACCCCTGGGGAAAAGAAGGCCATGTCAGCAAAGACTTTGTGGAGTCTACACATTGTTGTCGTTAGCTGCCGTTGAGTCAATTCTGACTCCTGGAAACCCCACGTGTGCAGAGTAGAGCTGCGCTCCATAACATCTTCAAGACTGTGACGTTTCAAAAGCAGATCATCAGGCCTTCCCTCCAAGGTACTTCTGAGTGGGTTCGAACCAATAAACTTTCAGCTAGTAGTCGAGCACTTAACCGTTTGTGCCGCCCGTGGGCTCCCGGATCCCTGGCTGGAAGATTTTGGAAATCCATTTGGTGCGAATGGGATACTCAGGCAGTGTTGGAAGGACTTCCCAAGTGGGAAAACGGAAGTTTGGTCTTAACCATGCCCTATTCATGAAACGCAATTTTAGTTTCCTCTCATTTACTCTTATTTCTGATTAGATTGTACATTGGGCTCAAACACAGCAACAATTGTGAGGACATCCGGCACAGGACCGGGCAGTGTTCAGTTCTGTTGTACATAGGATCGCTATGAGTCAGAACCAACTTGACGGCACCTAACAGCAACAACTGATTAGATTGTAAGCCTCTTGATGGTAGAATAAGTCACATTAAGCCAATATGCGTAAATCCTACACCTCCTTGCATACTGTTGAGCGCCAGTGGGCGAGCGCGTGAGATCTACAAAACCGCCATTGCGGTTAGGAGTCAGCACTGTGATAGAGAGATTGCTGTCAGGTTTATTCATGCCCCTGACACTCACTGGAAATGATCCAGCCTGCCCCAAACCACCGTTTTACCACAAAACTCGTGTGAGTAGTTTTAAAGGAAATTGTGCTGGTGACAGACTAGCATCTGGGCCAGCACCACACCTAGAGACTGGTGTGACCCTTGTGTTCAAGTAAATGACCTCAAACCTGGAACAGAGATTACCCTCTCTTCGAAGAAACAAGGTGTGGGTATTATATTATGAAAATTTTGATGGTGAGGAACTAAGGAGTTTTAAAACAAGTATTTCTGTACCTTCTTGAAAGCCCTCAGGGTAAAAAGTATCGATGTATGATGATGAAGAATGTGCGTCAGCTTTGCTGGGCCATGATTCTCTGTTCATATGTGATCACTCCCATGACGGGATCTGCTGCGAATGGCCAATTGGTTGAAAGGGAGTTTCCTTGGGGTTGTGGCCGGCATCTAAACATAAGCAGATCTTCTGGCTTTTTGCTCACTCTGTCCATTTCACCTCTGAAGCAACCAATCAACCAGAGTGAAGTTATTTGAAGCAAGGAGTCCTGCTCAGCTGCATTTTTAAGGCTTGCCCTTTCCTTTCTCCCACATACTCCTTACTGCTACCCTTCTGCCAGAGCTTATTTTGGGGTCATTTAGACTGTGTGGATCATAACAAATTATGGGTGACATTGCGAAGAATGGGAATTCCAGAACACTAAATTGTGTTCATGAGGAACCTTTACATAGATCAAGAGGCAGATGTTCGGACAGAACAAGGGGATACGGATTGGTTTAAAGTCAGGAAAGGTGTGCGTCAGGGTTGTATTCTTTAGCCATACCTATTCAATCTGTACACTGAGCAGATAATACGAGAAGCTGGACTATATGAAGAAGAACGGGGCATCAGGATTGGAGGAAGACTCATTAACAACCTGCTTTATGCAGATGACACAACCTTGCTTGCTGAAAGTGAAGAGGACTTGAAGCACTTACTGATGAAGATCAGAGACCACAGCCTTCAGCATGGATCGCACTCCAACATAAAGAAAACAAAAATTCTCACAACTGGACCAATGAGCAACATCATGATAAATGGAGAAAAGATTGAAGTTGTCAAGGATTTAATTTTACTTGGATCCACAATCAACACCCGCGGAAGCAGCAGTCAAGAAATCAAAAGACACATCGCATTGGGTAAATCTGCTGCAAAGGACCCCTTCAAAGTGTTGAAGAGCAAAGATGTCACCCTGAAAACTAAGGTGCACCTGACCCAAGCCAGGGTATTTTCAATTGCATCATAAGCATGTGAAAGCTGGACAATGAATAAGGAAGACCGAAGAAGAGTTGACGCCTTTGAATTGTGGTGTTGGCGAAGGATATTGAATATACAACAGACTGCCAAAAGAATGAACAAATCTGTCTTAGAAGAAGTACAACCAGAATGCTCCTTAGAAGCACGGATGGCGAGACCGCATCTTACATACTTTGGACATGTTGTCAGGAGGGATCAGTCCCTGGAGAAGGACATCATGCTTGGCAAAGTACAGGGTCAGCAGAACAGAGGAAGACCCTCAACAAGATGGATTGACACAGTGGCTGCAACAATGAGCTCAAGCATAACAATGATTGTAAGGATGGCTGAGGACGAGGCAGTGTTTGGTTCTGTTGTGCATAGGGTTGCTATAAGTCGGAACAAACTCGATGGCACCTAACAGCAATAACAACAACAAAGTCACATATAAAAAACATGTTATACTTCAACTGATTCTTAAACTGTAATTTATTTACCTTTGGAATTTAAACGTTTCCCAAGTCAGTGTCTCTCAATCTTGTGGGCATGCTGAGACTTCTACAAAACTAATGAGCATCCAGAATGTCTGCAGGGCAAACTATTGTAATTGTCTCTTGGTGGAAGTCCTAGTGGCACAATGGGTAAGTGCTCGGCTGCTAACCCGAAGGCTGGTGGTTCGAACCCACCCAGCAGCTCCTTGAGAGAAGGACCTGGTGATGTGTTCCCATAAAGATTTGTTGTTGCTGTTGTTGTTGGCAGGTGCCTTCAGGTCCGTTTCCACGCATAGCTACCCTATGGGACAGAGCAGAGCTGCCCCAAAGGTTTTCTAGGCTGTAATCTTTACGGGATCAGATCGTCAGGTCTTTCTCCCACAGAGCCACTAGGTAGGTTTGAACTGCTGACTTTTCGGTTAGTGGCCAACTGCTTAACAACTTCACCACCAGGACTCCTTCCTGTAAAGATTAAAAGAAAAAAAGAAAAAAAAACAGCCTAGAAAATCCTATGGGGCAGTTCTTCTCTGTCACATGGGGTCACTGTGAGTCAGAATCGGCCCAACAGTATCCAACAACAAGGTGGAATTGACTCTGGGTGGCGAAGACGGTTAAGTGCTTGACTACTAGCCAAAAGGTTGGCAGTTCAAACCCACCCTGAAGTGGCTTGGAAGACAGGCCTGGTGATCTGCTTCCTAAAGGTCACAGCCTTGAAATCCCTTTGCACATGTGGGGTGGCCATGAGTCGGAATCAACTCGATGGCAACTAACAACAATAACAAAGAGGGTACCACCTTTTATTCAATTTGGTTTTACAATTAACACCCTTCTTGTCCAACATTTGGAGCCTTGCTGGTACAGTGGTTGAGAACTTGGCTGCTAACCAACATGTCAGCAGTTTGAATCCTTGGAAACCCTGTGGAGAGTTCTCTTCTGTCCAATAGGGTCACTATGAGTTGAAATCAAGTCGACAGCAAAGGGTTTGGTTTTCCAGTATTCAGCTGTGTTGAGTAAAGCATTGATAGTTGCTGTCTCAACAATTCCCCTCTATCACCACCTGCCTGCATGTTAGGTCCCCACCAAAACCAAACCAAGCCTGTTACCATCAAGTTGATTCCGACTCATAGCAACCCTATAAGACAGAGTAGAGCTGCCCCATATGGTTTCTAAGGAGTGGCTGGTGGATTCAAACTGCTGACCTTTTGATTAGCAGCTAAGCTTTTAACCGCTGTGCCACCAGGGCTCCTAGGCCCAACCAAAACCAAACCAAATCCACTGCTGTTGAGTCAATGCTGACTCATAGAGATCCTAAAGACAGAGTAGAACTACCCCACAGGGTTTCCAAGGAGTGGCTGGTGGATTCAAACTGCCAACCTTTTGGTTAGCAGCCATAGCTCTTAACCACTATGCCACCAGGGTTTCCTAGGCGCTCACAGGCCTTAATAATTCTTTCAGGCTACAGTGTGGCACTGCACCAGGCAAAACACCTGTGTACCTAAAACAACAAGTGCCCCTGGTATCTTAAGTAACGCAAAGGCAGTTCTCACTCACTAAGGTTTGCGTCAACACAATGTTAAATGACTCCACTGTGGTGCTCCAGCCAGATAGACCTGGGAATTTCACCAGGCAAGCCTTGACTGAGTTAGCGCCTGACTCCAGTGCCCGCTTCGCTGCGCCGCATTGACTCAGCTTTAAGACAGACTATGTACTGTAACCAGCACCCGTCAGTTTGTCACGCTGTGGTGGTCTGCATGTTGCTGTGATGCTGGAAGCTAGGCTACCAGTATTTCAAATGCCAGGAGGGTCACCCCCGGTGGATATGTTTCAGCAGAACTTCCAGACTAAGACAGACTAGGAAGGTAGACCTGGCCATCTACTTCCAAAAATCAGCCAATAAAAACACTATGGATCACAACAGAACATTGTCTGATATAGTGCTGGAAGATGAGCTCCCTTGGTTACAAGGTAATCAAGATACACAGTGGCCACAACAATGGACTCCAACACACAGACGACCGTGATGATGGCGCAGGACGGGACAGTGCTTAATCCTGTCGTATTTGGGGTCACCATGAGTTGGATGGCAGCCAACAACAACATGTGATTTGAAGAGTGTAACATCTTCAGCTGCCTTCTGCTTCTCCTGACCTTATTCACCCTTGCCCAGCCCTGAACACAGCGAGACATTGTGGGTGGGCAAATTACTGAGTCCATTTCCACTGGAAATCAAGGTGGTCTTGTGCAGAGCTGCCCAGTGCCCTTCTCTCCCATGGGTAATGGAGGGAGAGCACAGAGTTCCAGAAGCCTCAGGAAATCTCCCCAGAGCTGCCCCCCAGCCCCTCACAACTATTCACCCCACTCCGCACACCCTGGTTTCAGCCTGCATGTCAGTGTGGTCTGAGCTTCTCAGTCCCTTTCAATTGGATACTTCCATCATTCCATGGCCTTGAGGTCTTTCACCCTGCCCCCTGCACACCCCCACATCAGCCTGGGCTCCCCCAGTCCCAGCCTACATTGCACACCAGGCACTATCGGGCTCAGGAGACAAACTAAGGTAAATGTAGGCACCACAGCACAGTTGTTTAGGAAGGAAAGCTGGGCACACTCTCTGCATCCTCCCCTTGCAATGACATGGGCCCCAGGCCAAAGATTTTGCTGTAGGAATTGGCCATGAACGAGGGCTTCATACTGAATATAGAGGTCAGGAAGGTATGGGCTGACACAGAAAGCCACAGCATTGAGGGCACCCAGATTTTTCTGGCTGTTGATGATTGAGTTACTGGGTGCTTTCTGTAGGCCACCGGTTCACTCAGTTCTTCCCACCTCGGAGGCTTGGTTCTTTGCAATGCGTCTATGATTGAACCAAGGTTCAGCGAGGTAACGTTCCAAGGTCATTCAGCAACCTTGTGACCGCCCTCGAATTTGACCTTTGCTCTCATTGATTTTAAAAAGATTACACTACCTTCTCTGTTGGATAATGAGAAAGAAAGACAAAAGGAGTATTGACGTATCCAAACTCTTGGTGTTGGCGAAGAATACTGAATACATCATGGATTGCCAAAAGAATGAACAAATAAGCCTTGGAAGAAACACAACCAGAATACTCCTTAGAAGCGAAGATGGTGAGACTTACATTCACTTTGGACACATCATCAGGAAGGACCAATTGCTAGAAAAAGACATCATATTTGGTAAAGTAGAGGGTCAGCAAAAATGAGAGAAACCCTCCATGAGATGGATTGACATAGTAGCCTCAACAATGGACTCAAACATACAAATGATCAGGGAGACGGCACAGGACCGAGCAACATTTTGCTCTATTGTACATAGTTGTTGTTGTTGTTGAGTTGGTTCTGACTCATAGCGATCCCATCCATGTACAACAGAACGAAGCACTGCCAGGTCCTGCGCCATGCTCACAATCATTGTTATGCTTGAGCCCATTGTTGCAGCCACTGTGTTAATCCATCCCGTTCAGGGTCTTCCTCTTTTCTGTTGACCCTGTAATTTACTATGCATGATGTCCTTCTCCAGGGACTGATCCTTCCTGATAACATGTCCAAAGTATGTAAGACGCAATCTCTCCATACTTGCTTCCAAGGAGCATTCTGGTTGTACTTCTTCCAAGACAGATCTGTTGTTTCTTTTGGCAGTCCAACCCCACGCCAACAGCACAATCCAAAGGCGTCAATTCTTCACTGTGATTCAGAGCCTACTCAATGGCAGCAACAACACTACCAGGCTGGCTTCTCTCCTGGACTTCCTCCTGTGAGCACCAGAGGAAGCACAAAAGGGGAGAAAAGTAGAAGTGACGTCATTGCAAGAGTGTCCACACGCCACGTAGCCAGATGAAAGAAATGTGCATGCAAGAAACGGAAATGGCACAGGAACCAGTTTGAGGGATGTAAGCCACTCGGATGCCAGCCGGAAGTCATCTTCCTCGAGAGCTTACTGCCCCCTCCCTGCTGGCAGTTCACCACCTGTGTTCACCCACAGGAACAGAAGAAAGAATCAGAGAAGACTGTACTCCAGATCTGGACCAGCAAGGAGGAACCTGTCAGTGAACAAAGGGGCCGAAGAGGTAAGCTGTGTGATTCTGACAAGAGCCTCCAGGTATGCTCAGGTGCTCAAAAAGAGACGTGACAAATGGCAAAGAGAGGGGCACAGACTTACAAATTAACTTTGGAAAGACAAAGCCCATGATGATCCAAGTGTCGCCAAATACATAAGGACAACCAAAACGACTCTTTAAAATTAGGTTCCAAGATAAAAGAGGAGAGGAAAAAGGGATAAGCCAGTTGATTGGAGATGATGGCACAATGATGACAGATTTAACCAATTCTTTAACAAACATTATTGAGCCTTTTAAATAAACACATATTATATATATTCTCTCTGCCAGCACCACGAAATACAGATAGAACAGAGTCCTGTCTTACACGTTCCTAAAACTAGAGAAGACAGAATTTATCAACTCCTATTTTACGTCTTTCTATTCATTCTAGGAAATCAGTCCAACAACACTGAGGAAACTTCAGGGTTAGGTTGCCCAACTCCGATGAATTAAGACTGTGGAATCCCAGGAATAGATCTGGTGCAGGAACTAGCAAAACGCATTATCAAAAAGTTGTTGTTTGTTGCTGTTGTTAAAAAAAAAAAAAAAAAGTTACCTTCGAGTCAATTCTGACTCATAGCAACCCTACAGGACAGTGTAGACCTGCCCCATAGGGTTCTGAGGAGCAGCTGGTGGATTCGAACTGCCAACCTTCTGGATAACAGCAGAGCATTTTAACCACTGTGCCACCAGGGATCCAAGAAATTTACATGCATGCATGTTTAAGAGGGAAGAATGTCAAACGACTCGGTGACGATTTAGAAATGTTGTGTGCCATCAGGTCGATTCCTACTCATAGCAACCCTATAGGGCAGAGCAGAACTGCCCCATAGGGTTTCCAAGGCTGTAAATCTTCACAGAAGCAGACTAGCACATCTTTCTCCCGAGGAGCCGCTGGTGGGTTCAAACTGCCAACCTTTTAGTTAGCAGGCAATTCCGACTTATAGTGACCCTGTGTAAACAGAATGAAACACTGCCCGGTCCTGCACCATCCTCACAATCATTTTTATGCTGGAGCACATTGTTGCAGCCACTGTGTCAGTCCATCTCATTGAGGGTCTTCCTCTCTTTTGCTGACCCTCTATTTTACCAAGCATGATGTCCTTCTGTGGGACTAGTCCCTCCTGATAACGTGTCCAAAGTCCAAGACAAAGTCTCAGATGAAGTTTCAGAAAGAGGAAAGATAAACCCTCCACTGGCCTCAGGTTTGAGGTTGATCAAGGCAGGTCCTGGCTGGTGTTAATAAAGAACAGTGGGAGAGCTGAGATGGAAGTGGTGGCCATTCAGGGTCAGCGTGGGTTTTTGAAGAATGAGTCTTATAAGACAGATCTCCAACCTTTGTTGTCATGGTTACTAGACTGCAGAGTAGGGAGGGGTCATAGTCATTGTGTGTCTATGATCAAGCCTGAGATGAATAAGCAATCGAGGTGGGAACTATGATCTGAGTGAAAGCACAAGAGGGTTTGCTAGTGGGTTGGATGACTGCCCACAAGGTCCTGGTCTGCCAGTCACCCAGTGGGACCGTGGGGACTTAGCTTTTCAGACGTGCCCAGCCCGATGTTGTTATTAATGGTAACGATGAAAATAGAGGAGGAACACTTATTGGGTCTGAGGGCAACAAACCAAAAAGAAAACCAAACCTGCTGCTGTTGAGTCAATTCCTATAAGACTCATAGAGACCCTGTAAGACAGAGTAGAACTGCCCCATAGGGTTTCCAAGGAGCAAATGGTGGATTCAAACTGCCCACCTTTTGGTTAGCAGCCAAGCTCTTAACCACTGTGCCACCACGCTCCCTGAGGATAACAAGGAGCCTAAAAAGATAATTAATATGTTCGGTGACAGAATCAATGTTCTGGAGAAAATTGTTTGATTCCCTACTGAAACTTGGTATGGAAAATAGAAGATTCTGCACTTGAATTTAAGTAGACAACTACAGAGACAGAAGATGACAGTTCAACGGCAGCAAGAATCTCAAGAGTGTAACTGGACAGTAAGCTCACTAGGAGGAAGAGCCCTGGTGGCACAATGGTTAAGCCCTTACCTGCTAATCGAGAGGTTGGTGGTTCGAACCCATCAGACCTGGTAATCCGATTCCGTAAAGACTACAGCCTTGGAAACCCAATGGGGCAGTTCTACTGTGTCCTACAGGGTCGCCATGAGTTGGAATTGACTGATGGGCAACGGGTTTGGATTTTTTAGTTTTCACTAACAGGCTGGTGAAACAGCATAACTTGGGCACAGTCACCCAACCCACTAGGAAACTATCTCATTGCAGCTTCATCTAGATCATCTTTCCCCTTTGAATGCTTATTGATTTCAGAGTTAATATCAGATACAGAGTGTGAAGTGTCAGGAGAAGAAGAATGCTTGTGGTCTGCAGAATAGTGGTTCCCAGAGATGTCTGTGCCCTAATCCCTGGAACTTGTGGATATGCTACCTTACACAGCAAAAGGACTCTGCAGATGGGATTAAGGGTACAGACCTTGAGATGGGAGAGTATCCTGGATTACCCAGGTGGGCACAATCTAATCACGTGAATTCTTAAAGTGGAGAACCTTTCCCAGCTAGGTCAGAGAAACTAGGGAAGGAAGAGAGATGTGAAGCGTGAGAGAGACTCGATCCGTTGTTGTTGGCTCTGGAGATGGAAGAACCAAGACCAAAATTCAATCCCATGGTTGTCGAGTCATTTCCAACTCATGGTGACCCCATGGGGTGCAGAGTAGAATTGCTCCACTGGGTTTTCTTCATAGTAATCTTTACAAAAGCAGATCTCCTGGCCTTTCTTCTGGGGCACTGCTGGGTGTGCCTGAACCACCAACCTTTCAGCTAGTAGATGGACACAAACGGATTGTGCCACCCACACACTTTTGAAGACGGAATTAAGAGTTCACAATTCAGGAGCCCTGGGTGGCCTCCAGAAAATGAGAGCATCCCCCAACAATAGCCAACAACAAAACAGGGGTCTACTCTTCCAGCTGCAAGGAACTGAATTCTGAAAATCACCTGACTGAACTAAGAAAGGGATCCTCCCCAGGGATTCCAGAATGGAACCCAGACCTGCCCACACTTTGATTTTAGTCCCAAACCAAAAAAAAAAAACCACTGTCGTTGAGTTGATTCCAACTCATAGCCACCCTATAGGACAGAGTAGAACTTCCCTATAGGGTTTCCAAGGCTGTAATTTTTACTGAGGACCAAGGTGCGCCCGACCCAAGCCATGGTATTTTCAATCACTCATATGACTGTGAAAGCTGGGCAACAGATAAAGAAGGCTAAAGAATTGGTACCTTTGAACTGTGGTGTTGGTGAAGAATATTGAATATACCCTGGACTGTCAGAAGAACAAACAAATCTGTCTTGGAAGAAGTACAACCAGAATGCTCCTTAGAAGTGAGGATAGCGAGACTTTTTTTCGTCTCATGTACTTTGGACATGTTACCAGGAGGGACCAGGCCCTGGAGAAGAACTTTGTGCTTGGTAAGGTAGAGGGTCAGTGAGGAAGAGAAAAACCCCCAACAAGATGGACTGACGCAGTGGCTGCAACAAGGGCTTAAACAGGGCAATAACTGTGAAGATGGCACAGGACCAGGCAGTGTCTCGCTCTGTTGTACACAGGGTCACTACGAGTCCGAGCAGACTCGAGGATGCCTAATAACAATAACGGGAGGGGAAGGGAGGGGAAAGGGAGGGGGGTATTGTTTAGGGGGCTCTGAGTTTTTGTTAATGGTGGGGGAATAGCCTGAAAACAGATGACGGTCGCACAATATGATGAACGTAATTGATGTCAGTGAAAGTACATGTAAAAATTGTTGAACTGGCAAATGTTTATTTATACATATATACACATATACATATATGTTTGCATACATGCATATGTATATACATACATGTATACGTGCATAAATATATACATATACATATTATGTATATATATGTGTGTGTGTGTGTATATATATATTTATACAGTCACACACCACATAATGTCTGTTCAGGAAACGTCTGACTGCACACAGGTCCGTGGTCCCATAAGGTTAAGATATTCTTACGTAAAACCCATAGTTATGAATCAACGCCCGTAAAGCCTATTATATTAAAAGTTCCTGGTACATAACGATGGTTCATAATAACAAATGAGTGCTACTTTGCGACACACGTCAAAACATTATTATTACTATATTACTATGTTAAAGATGTCAGTGTGTCTGGAAGTGTTTCTTTAATGTTTCTTGAATGCATAACTTAGAAATGTAAACTATATACTGTACACTAAGGCAAACATTTGACTAACTGACGTTAGAGACAAACCATACCTAACTGTCCCGATCTATGTACAAGTTCGATTTAAAGACAGACTTGGGAACAGAACTCGTTTGTAACCCCGGGTCCGTCTGTACACAATATGGTGTTTGCACAGCGTTCAAATCACATAACGTCCTATTTTACAGAATGCATCACGGATGTTAAGCGACACAAGACTGTGTATATATATTTCACTACAATTAAAAAGTGAGTCGGGCCTGTTGTAAGCCTCGACAGCCTGCAGGCTTGCTCCAATCCTGAAGTTGCCCGATTCAGTGAGTGTGGGGAGGGCCTTCCTGGCAAACAAATCATCCAGGCAGCCTGCTGGCCCTCACGCCAGGCCCCAACATGGGGTGTATCCAGGCACTCAGAGATGGTGCGGAACAAAAAGCGGGCAGGCCTCGCCTGTGCTAACTCCTGGTTGGTCCTCTTCTCACATGGATGTACTTTGCACTAAGAATGCAGGAGAAAGATGTGGCGGTCTGCTTCTGTAAAGATTTACAGCCTTGGAAACCCTACGGGGCCGTTCTACTCTGTCCTGTAGGGTCGCTAGGAGTCGGAATCAACTAGATGGCAATGGCTTTGGACGAAGAAATCAACCTTTACTAAAAGATACAGCTTAGAATGGTTTCCTCCCCTTTTTAGAGGTGCATAAGAAGTCAAACACTCATGTGACTTTCGCATTTAAGGTTCGAAGGCGTGCAAATACATCACCCTTTTAAATGGAATGCAAATATGCTGAGGTCCCACCAGAATTACAGGCAGGCTTCTGAGGGGTAATAATCCAGCCGCTGCCGCTGCTGCCGGTTGACTTTGACATTTCAAAGGTTGTTACCACACATGAAAAGAAAGTGTTTCTTTCAGAAGAACTTAATTCTAATTGGGTAACATTGGGGCCAGGAGTGGGCTGGGGTGGCAGCAGGGATGGGGCAGCAGAAGGGAAGGAAGGGGTCCCGGGCAGAGGGGGGCTATTGAAGAGGCGGGGGGTGGGGGGAAGCAGATCAACTTCAACTGGGTATCCATTCGGCCAAGGGCAATCTCCACCCAAAGAGTCAGATATGGGGAAGCCACTAACGATATTTATCAAAAGATTATCAGTAAGGAAACTGTGTTAAATTGTAATTTGAACAAATTTCGTAACAAATTAAACAGTTTGTGAAAGTTAAATTGAAACAGAAGATTTTAAATCTGAGCTGACTTCCATAAATGGCGATGGTGCCACAATACAAAGAGCAAGAAAGAAGTGTGTGCACGTGTGTGTATATGTGTGTATATTTGTGTGTGTGTATCTGTGCAATTCATATGTACATGTGTGGTGTGTATGTGTGTGGGAGGGTGTGGGGGTGTATATAGACATGTGGTATGCAAGTGTGTATGTGTCTAGGAGGGTGTATGTGTGTGGGTATTTGTGTGGTTCATATGTATGTGTGTGTATGTGTGTGTACGTTTGGTTCATATATGTGCGTAGTTCATATGCATGTGTGTGGATGTACAAGTGTGCACATGTGTGGGAGGGTGTGTGTGGTACGTATGCACGTGGTGCGTGTGTTTGTGTGTGTGTGTTGTGTGTTGTCAATTAAGTGTGAACTACATACTGGGCATTGGGCTCATGGCTTTCCACCTATTACCTCTTTTAACTTCATGAAAGCTCTTTAAGGTAGGCGTTATGCCATTTCATACGTGGGAACAATACAGCTCATCCGAGACCGTGAGAAATGGTGCTGTTTGCCCCCCAGTCTCTTAACCACTTGGTCTCCAGAAGATCTCGCTGAAAAGCTGCAAAATTCTCACAAGATCTTAAATAATTATTTTAAAATTTCTTATTGATATCAGAATCGTACATGCTGCAATGGTGGGTATAATCAGCACACATTTTTTGGAACTTTTATACTTTTTAAAAGAAACCTCAGTGGAGCTGACACACTAGGCTGCCTTCCTTCTGCTTTTGAATAAAAGTGGTTAAGAAGGAAGCCGAAAGGTTTTTTCCAGTGATTTGTTTATTGGTTTTTTTTTTTTTTTTTGGTTCCTTTTATCTTGTTGAAAACTTGATTTTCAGTTTTCTTTTTTATTTGCCTTTAACAATGTCAAGGACAGCTTTAATCCAGACCTTGCATTTCTCTCTTCTTTACAGTGCTGATGTCTATAATATCTGTTTTCATGCGTCAGCATCAACGTGACAGCTACAGGTTTCCCAGCTTCTCCAGGCTGGGGAGCCAACCCTGGATGACTCTAATGTCATCATGTGCTCCTCTATGGCCCTAAGAAAATGACGTCCCAGCCATTGTGGCATTTGCAGCAATTTTCAGAGTCTTGCCTTCATCGTACGCAGTCTCATAAAGATTTATTAGATTTCTCCTGAATAACTTCACTTCCAAGCTCGTTGCCGCCCAATCTCCTCGCTCTCAGATCCCACTCACTACTGCACGTCGTATAAGTCATTACTGCATCCAAAACATTCCTTAGCTTACCTTTCAGTGCTTCAAAATCTTAGCTTAGTTTTTCATTTTTCAAAGTCTTTTCGTTTATTTGGTTAAATAAAGAATGGAATTTCCTGTAGCCCAATGTCCCACAGGTACTTAGCATATGAAGAAGCCGTACCCAAGCCATTGCCCAACCTCTATGCAAGGCAGGCAGAATAAACACTCATTCCACGTCTGCAGGGAAGGTGGGCTTCCTGAATGGGCAGCCCTCTTGCTGCAGTTGCAAGGACAAAGCGCTTAGGAGAGGAAGACCGTTTCATTAAGTGCAAGCTGTGTTAAGATGCCAGAATCCTGGAATAGCAAGAGTAAAACAACTCCATGTCTAACACTCCCATCTCTGGCAAAGGTGCCAACAAAGTTAAGTTTTTGAAAGAAAAAGTTTAGGGATACCTCAACATGCTCACCTTAAGGAACACACTAATCCGAAGTGAATTGTTGGGTTACGTGCAGCGGGATGACGCTCCGGGCATTCACATCACAGACTCAGTCCTGCTAAGACGCAATCTGTCGGGGTCATTGGGAAAAAAGGTAGTGAGATACCAGAATTGGCCAAAAGCAAATTGCTAGCTGACCACTTCCTATTTAAGAGGAACGCCTACCTACCCAAAGGGAGATGCTTAACCATGTACATCCTGTAGGTTAGAAAAGAACCATGTGACTCCGAGAAATCAGTCACAACACTTTTAAAGTTGGGTGTGGTGGCTCCCCGGAACAGCTGTATCCCTGGCTCGATTTTCAATTTGTGACCACGGGTTTGTTCTCATTCCTTCGCCTGATTTTCTCATGTGATCACGTGGGAAGATGGGAAAGCATGTGGCCAGTGGCAAAGGCTCTGGGGTCCTCGGCTGGGTTACACTACCAGTGTGCACCCCTCTCTGTGCCTCAGTTTCCCCCCTGCACAGAGAGATTGTGAGGGTCCTGAGTGTTTTCAGGAGAAATGACTGGGTTAGTCGGCGAGCAGCTGTTGAACAGTGCCTGGAATAGAGCAGGTCCTTAATTGGTACCAGCCATTTTCACGTATAGGCGTCCCTGGTGGTGCGAACAGTGTACACACTCAGCTGCTAGCCAAAAGGCTGGAGGTTTGAGTCCGCCCAGAGGCGTCTCGGAAGAAAGGCCTGGTAATCTACTTCCAAAAAACCTAGCCACTGAAAACCCTAGGGGGCACGGTTCTATTCTGACGCTCATGGGGTCACCATGAGTCAGAATCAACTAGACAACAACAGGTTGTTATTAGTGTATAGTCTGGGATCAGAGCCACGAGTCCCTAAAAAGCTGGGCATATAATCTTTATGAGACAGCAGACGACACTTATAACAAGCACCTGGAATTAGAGATAACAAGAAACAGTAATTGATGATTCACTTGGAGGACTGACTTTAAGGTAAAATGATATTTTTTTATTTAAATAGAGAGAAAAAGAAAACAGAATTCCAGATCATAGGTGTCCACCACCATATAGTGGGTTGCTGTGAGTTAAGTCTAGGGAAATACCAGAATCATTTAACAAAGGGATTCAAAGGACCGCTAAGAAGCAAGACTGGAAAAAGTGCCCGAGTGGTACAAGCGGTTTGCTTTCCGCTGCTAACCTAAAGGTTGGCAGTTTGAACCCACCCCGTAGCACCGTGGAAGAAAGGCCAGGTGAACGGCAGGGCTGGGTTGACTCACACTTTCACTGGTGAAAGTACTTCGCCTCCTCTCACTTACAGAGCTTAGGATTTCCTCTGACGCTGGGCAAGCTGTGCCCCTTCGTGTCTAAGATGAATCTTTCCAGGCTGCCCTCATCCTCTCTGACCTGAGACCTGCTGACTGTTGAATGGCGAGAAACATCAGCTCCTCCTTCCTGGCGTCCCCAGCCCTTCCCACAGAGGCTTCACGTCTTCCCTCTCCTCTTCACCTCGACCGACCGTGACCCCGGAAGTTCTGCGTCTCAGTGGGGAGCCCCAAGCTCCTCACAGAGGAAGAACAGGTCACCTGGGAATTCAGGAACATGTGTATTGACTTCTCCAGTCCCGTCTTTTCTACTTTCTGTTCCCCTGAACTTCCCCTTTGATGGCTTTCTTTAGCAGGACCGTGAGAAGGTAAATCTTTGATAGATAATTTAGCCCTGGACGTGGCCTTGCCTTACAAAGGAAAGAAAGAAAAAGACAGCTGGGACTTTCCTAAGGGCCAAGAAGGAACAAGAAATAGAGATTTAGCAGGCTGAGAAAAGCATCACCGAGCAGCTACACAGAAAGCTGATGAACTGAGAAGGCTCAAGGTCAGTTACTCACCTTGCAAACCAAGAAGTTAGTTACTAAGTAGCTTGAAAACCAGTATGCCGGCCACCTTTCAGAGACTGCAAACTCTTGCCTTTTGTTTGTACTTTTCCAAGGTCAGGGGAGATGCAAGAAGTCTCCCCAGGAGTGGTCTCCTCCCTACACCCTCTTTCCCTACCCCCAGAAAAGAGGTGAATCTGTGAGAAACTTAGACCTAGCCTTCAGTGGCCCCCACTCCTGTGGTCTGCCCTCCTTCAATTCCAATAAGTGAGGTTGAAACTCGGTGGCGATCCACCGGCCTTTGTGGTGTCTGATAGGTTCTTTGCTCCAATGTCCCTTCGACATTTCCAAGTAAAAATCCAAATTATATGTTATCCTTAGGGAGTTTCTGCCCATTTCCTCCTTCTCCCTCTGAAAAATGCTCCATGTTAAAGATCCTGTTAGATTTTACCCTATTTAATCCTCCTCAAACTTAACATGATGCTGTTCTTTTGCGTAGACAAGAAAAGGAACATAAAAAAGAAAGACAGCATAGAGTTACGCATTTTACGTAACAGTTTTTACAGTCAAAATTTTGACAAAATTAAAAGTCCACTCAGAACACGTTCCAATGATCCGTTAGTAAATTCATGCTGCAGTCATAGGAATAGCTGTGAGTTTTTCCTCAGGGAACCCTCTCCCTGTGGCTGTCCTTTATAATCTAGCGGAAATGGAGAACAGACAATGTAATTCAGAGGGGGTTCTCTGCAGCTCAGGGGTTTATCAGCAACCGTTTATTCCCAATCACGGTTTTTAACCACTGGAATATGAAAAAGCAGCTCTTTCAACACTTAGAATTAGAGGGCACCCTTCTCCATGGTGGTTTGAACCCACCAGCTGCTGTGCAGGAGAAAGCTGTAGCAGTCTGCTTCCGTAAAGATTACAGCCTAGGAAACCCTCTGGGCAGTTCTACTCTGTCCTGTAAGGTCGCTATGAGTCAGGGTCAGCTCATCGGCAATGGGTTCAGGTTTGGTTTTCTTCCAGGACACGTGACAGAGAACACAATTTGGTTTCCCTGAAAGGGAAAATTTGTAAAGAAACAGTAGGGACTTAGGAAAAGTTTGCTGATTGTGTAAATAAGAAAAAATGAAACAGCTTAAGCAACGATTGTGTAAAGGAACAGTTTTTCTGTCAAATTGACTTCCTTGAAATGTATATTAGGTTTTCCTTTAAGGGCTGACAAAGGATTTCATGTCTTTTTCAATGCTGCAGGTAATTCCTAAAGAAGATTGACACCCAGAGAAGATAGTACCTGCTGCTGGGAATGTGGCTGAAGAAGCTGACGTCCCTTCGGCAGTGCAGTGGACTCTCGGCCCACTGACTTAACTAGTCCTCTGTCTCATATGAGGTCCCCACATGGTGCCAGTTATCTGCACTTGGCTGCTGATCAAAAGGTTGGAGGTTCAAACCCTCCCAGTGGCACCACAGAAGAAAGGCCTGCGATCTGATTCCGTGAAGACTGTTGTTGTTAAGTGCCATCGAGTCGGTTCCGACTCACAGTGACCCTACGTACAATGCAACAAAACACTGCCCAGCCCTGCACCACTCTCACCATCGTTGTTACACTTGAGCCCATCGTTGTAGCCACTATGTCAATCCATCTCATTGAGGGTCTTCCTCTTTTTCACTGTCTACTAGCTTACCAAGCATGATGTCCTTCTCCAGGGGTGGTCCCTTCAGATAACGTGTCCTAAGTACATGAGATAAAGTCTCGCCATCCTCACTTCTAAGGAGCATTCTGGCTGTATTTCTTCCGAGAAAGATTTGTTCATTCTTCTGACAGTCCTTGGTATATTTAATATCCTTCACCAACACCATGATTCAAAGGCATCAATTCTTCCTTTGTCCACCTTATTCATTGGCCCTCTGTCGCATGCATATTGGGGGGATTGAAAACACCATGGCTTGGGTAAGGCACACCTTAGTACTCAAGGTGACATCTTTGCTTTTTAACACTTTAAGGAAGTCTTTTGCAGCAGATTTGTCCAATGCAATGCATTGTTTGATATCTTGACTGCTGCCTTCACATAATCCATAAAGATCACAGTCAAGAAAGTCCTGCAGAACTTAGTTCTACACCACATGGGGTCACTATGAGTCAGAATTAACTCAATGGCAATGGGTTTGCGTATTTTTTTGGTAACTAATATGGAGTTTCTGGATGGTGCAAGTGATAACCAAAAGATTGGAGGTTTGAGTCCACCCAGAGGTACCTTGGAAGAAAGGCTTGGCAATCTGCCTTCGAAAAATCAGCTACTGAAAATCCTGTGAAGAGGGACACAAGAGATGGACCCTGATAGAATGGGAGAAAAATGTGAAACAGAACCTCAAATTCCTTTTAAACAAACAAACAAAAAACTAGACCTACTGGACTGGTTGAAACTAGAGGACTCCCTGAGACTATTGCCCTGAGATTCTCTTCAAACCTGGAAGCAAAACTAAACCCTGAGGTCACTTTGTAGCTAAATGACAAATTGGCTCAAAAAGTAATGAATATCACCCGTAAGTACTGTGCTCCTTTTAAAAACCACTTAAAGGAGACCAAAGAGTCAACAATTGTTGTACACAGGGTTGCTAGGAGTGGGAACTGACTCAATGGCACCTAATAACAACAACAGTCAACAAATTACTTTAAAGCAAAGATGAGACTGTAAGGGGGCAGGGAAACTAGATTAATGGCAACAGAACAACCAGGATGGAAATAATGAGAATGTTCATGGGTGGTGAAGAATGTAACCAAAGTCACTGAACAACTTGTGAAGAAATTGTTGAATGGGAGCTTAAACTGCTTTGTAAACCTTCACTGAAAATTAAATATTATTTCTGAAAAATCCTATGGAGCACAGTTCTCCTCTGACACACGTGTGGGCCTCCATGAGTGGGAATTGACTCCCTGGCAACTGTTTTTTCCTTCTCTGTGCAAATTGTGTGACTCAAATATGGTTCCTCAAGGACCTGGGGGCCACCTCTTTTGAAATGTAAGTGTCAGCGAAGGTCATACCCCTACCTCCCAGTTTCCCGGAAGAAGATTGTATGACCTGAGGTAGCTCCACACCATAAACAGGAAATCTGCAATTTTATCTTGAAAATGCCAATGCAATGGATTGTGTCCACTTGGTGACATACAGGTTCACATTTCTTTCTGTCTTTGCGATCTCTTTAGCAGATTGCCTGGGTAGCCTCATTTTTTTAGCCTCATAATCTAGTTTAAAGCTTATTCAATAATGAAACCTCTCTTTTTCTTCTATTTTTGTGGGAGGTTTTTGGGGTTGGGAGTATATTTTATTTCCCCAACAAATGCATGCTTCCTTTTGGGACCAGCCTCCATGCCGGGTTGACAAGCCCAAGCCACGTGCAGAGGCCACGTGTGGCCGCTCTGTTTGAGGCTTCTGCCAAGCCCCCAGCCCACAGCCTGCATGTTTCTCCCCCACCCCACCCCCACTCCAGCATACGGGTGAGCCAACCAGCACAGCTGAGCCTTCAAATGCTGCCCCCCACCACCGTCCCAATCCCAGACTGAGTGCGAGGCCCTGCCCGCTGAGAACCGCTCTGCTGAGCCCCGCTAACCCAGGGAGCCGTGAGGGACCGGAATGAATTTGCTGCTTTAAGTCACTAAGATTTGGGGTGGTTTGCTAAGCAACAATAGATTGGAGGAACATTCTGTACTCTTTAATATGTACCTCTGAAGCAATGAAGATATATTAAAATAAAACAAAACAAAAATACTTTCTTTGGTAATAAAATAAAATAAAACTGCTCTTTCCAAGAAAGCTGACAATTAGAAAAGATGCTAGCAGTGGGAAACATGAAGAAATCAAAGCCAGTGATGCTCGTTGGCAGATAGCAACTGGCTTAAACAAACAAACCGCTGCCGTTGAGTTGATTCTGACTCATAGCAACCCTATAGGAGAGAGTAGAACAGCCCCATAGGGCTTCCAAAGAGCACCTGATGGATTCAAACTGCCAATCTTTTGGTTAGCGGAGGAGCTCCTAACCACTACACCACCAGGGTTTAAGTACCTTTAAAAGTGAAATACTGACTCCAGCAGAGGTTTGGATCTATGCCACATGGTTTGGATCTTATCGTTTCCTCTGCACAGAAAAAGAAAACACTGCTCATCAAATCATGTCGGCAAGGCAAGGTCCCAGTGGAGGCAAAATGTTGCAGGATTACCAGCTGTGCTGCCCCCTCCAACTCTGGGATTTACAGTTCCCAACTGCAGGTCCTGCATGGGGCTGTGAGCCTGGGGGGTTTTCACACCCTCTGCTACTCCATGCCCTCAACTATCTGGCCTGGAAATGTTAATCCCAAAGAGCTGGGGCAAGCCAGCATACCTTACCTGCTACAAATTTATTTTACAGACAATTACTGCATAGAGTACGCAGTGGTTAAGAGCTACGGCTGCTAACATAAAGGGTGGCAGTTTGGATTCACCAGCCTGTGCCTGAAAACACTATGGGGCAGTTCTACTCTGTCTTACAGCAGTGGTTGTTTGTTTTGTTTTCAGTACATTATATGCAGGGTTGTTGCTGTCATTGTTGCTGCAGCTGCTGTGGCCGTGGGGTCCATTCCAACTCACAGCGACCCTGTGTGCAGGGTAGAACTGCCCCACAGGGTTTCCTAGGCTCTAACCTTTACAGGAGCAGATCGCCTGCCAGGTCTTTTGTCCCACGGAGTCACTGGTGAGTTTGAGCTGCGGACCTCATGGTCAGCAGCCGAGCATGGAACCTCTGCACCACCAGGGCTCCTTTAACAGGGATAGTTAAAAGCATGCCATTTAGTTGCTGACTTTAAGGAACATATACCGGGGAGTCAATTCCGACTCAAAGCAATCCTATAGGACAGAGCAGAACAGCTCCGTAGGTTTTCCAAGGAGTGGCTTTTAGATTCGAACTGCTGACCTTTTGGTTAGCAGCCGCATGCTTAACCACTGCACCACCAGACTCCGAGGAAAGTACAGGGTTGACATCAGTGACCCCCAGACCAGAAGACCATGGGAGTGTGCAGCTGGGGGCAAAGGCGGAACCAGCTCTTTACCGTGAAAAATCCCAGAACGGATTTTGGTAGCTCATGAGTTCCCCAGTGGGCATTTTGAATCCCTGTGTAAAGCCCTTAGCACCGTGCCAGACAAACTCCCTACAGTGTCTACTGTATTTACGAATTCCCTAAGGGCACTGGTTCCCACTCGCCAGGAAGAGAATAGCTTGTTCTCTCAGTTCCTGTCCCAGATGTTTCCCTGGCCTTCAACACTGAAAGCCCCAGAAGAAACTTCAAGGAGAGGGACAGATGGGCACACTGTACAAGGGCAGGTGATGAGGAAATCCAGGGTTCCACAGATGGGAAGGAGTCCCTGAGTGGTGTAAATAGTTACCAGGCTCAGCTGCTGACCAAAGGTTGGAGGTTCGAGTCCACCCAGAGGTGTCTTGGAAGAAAGGCCTGTCAATCTACTGCTGAAAAATCAGCCATTGAAAACCCCATGGAGCACAGTTCTGCTCTGATGCACTTGGGGTCACCAGGGGTTGAAGCTGACTTCACAGCAGCTAGAGAAGGGAGGGCTGGTGCTCCAGGTCCTGCAGGACACTCAGCTCTCCCGCGGTGGCTCCCAGGACACAGGACGATCTGTACATCTTCCCAGAGACTGGACTTGTCTGTCCGCACCTTACGGAGAGGAAGATGTGTGGGAGGACAGGAAGTGGACAGAGATTTAAACATCCGGCGCAATCCAGGAATACAGCAGATGGTCTGGGTCCTGTGGACGGCAATGGTGCCCCACCATTTAGCATTAAATAGGATGTGTACACACTGTGATGGAAATTAGAAACCTGTCAACATGCTGCATACAGGGCCCATCTGGTGAGTACATAGAGGCTGGGCCCTGCTCTCCCTGGGACAGGAGAGTCCTTCCCACACCTGTGGTGGTGATGTTGAGTCAAGAGATGGAAGACAGGCCTTGTTAACTCAGGCACCAAAGGGGAGGGGAGGGCCTGGCCACAAAGGGTAATTTGATCTAAAAGCTAAAGAGCTGGCAGGGCTGAGCGTGGATGCTGGGGCTTCTGGTTGTGAGAGAGTCTGAGAGAATTAAGGAGGAGGTGGAAACAACTTAAACGAGGGCAACAACGGGCTAAGGAGCCCTGGTGGCATAGTGGTTAAGCTCTCCGCTGCTAACGGAAAGGTCAGAGGTTGGAACCCACTAGCTGCTCCGTGGGAGAAAGATGTGATAGTCTGCTTACATAAGATTACAGCCTTGGAAACCCCATGGGGCAGTTCCACTCTCTTCTATAGGGTCACTATGAGTCAGAATCAACTCCATGGCAATGGGCTACTGTGAGTTATGATTAAACCTCTAGAATGTTGTTCAAGAGAAACACGAATTCTCTCTCAACATCTTTTGGCAGCTGGGCTGTTGAGATTTTTTCCAGGATGGGGAGACAATGTTACCCTCTTAGACATGTTGGGGTTCTATAGTTGTGTCCAGTCAGAGGCACAGCCACTATCTCAGTTATCTAGTGCTGCTGTAACAGAAATGCCACAGGTGGATGGCTTTAACAAAGAGAGATTTATTTCTTCACAGGAAAGCAGGCTAAAAGTCCAAATTCAGGGTATTAGCTCCAGGGAAAGGCTTTCTCTCTCTGTTGGCCTTCTCATCAATTTTCCCCCCGGACTAGAAGCTTCTCTGCATAGGGACCCCCAGACCAAAGGAAGTGTTCTGCTCCCGGCACTGCTTTCTTGGTGCTATGAGGTCCCCCTGTCTCTCTGCTTGCTTCTTTGTTTGTTATCTCAGGAGATTGCCTCAAGACACAATCTAATCTTGTAGGTTGAGTCCTGCCTCACTAACACAACTGCTGCCCATCCTCCCTCATTAACCTCATAAAAGCAGGACTTACAACATATAGGAAAGTCACACAATACCGAGAACTGGGGCCTAGCCAAATTGATACACACATTTTTGGGGGGACATAATTCAATTCTTGACAACCACTATCTTAAAATCAACTCAATCCATGACAGCCACTATCTTAAAATCAATTCAATTTAGCCAATATTCATTTTCCTTATAATGCCTGGGATCTTGAAAACAGGAGGCAGAAGGAAGTTTTTAAGTTTTTGAGTTGGCAGCATGAAAGTAGAGGTCCCTTTGGAAAATTCTGTTTGAGCTCTGTTATGGACTGGCTTGTGTCCCCCAACAACATGTGCTGTAATCCTAACCCCTATACCTATGGACAGGGGTTACTATGTGGCTTAAAGTCAGGAAAGTGTGTGTCAGGGTTGTATCCTTTCACCATACTTATTCAATCTGTATGCTGAGCAAATAATCCGAGAAGCTGGACTATATGAAGAAGAACGGGGCATCAGGATTGGAGGAAGACTCATTAACAACCTGTGTTATGCAGATGACACAACCTTGCTTGCTAAAAGTGAAGAGGACCTGAAGCACTGATTGATGAAGATCAAAGACCACAGCCTTCGGTTTGGATTACACCTCAACATACAGAAAACAAAAATCCTCAAAACTGGACCAATATAAGCAACATCATAATAAACTGAAAAAAGATTGAAGTCATCAAGGATCTCATTTTACTTGGATCCACAATCAACACCCATGGAAGCAGCAGTCAAGAAATCAAAGGATTTATTGCACTGGGCAAATCTGCTGCAAAACACTTCTTTAAAGTGTTAAAAAGCAAAGATATCACTTTGATGACTAAGGTGAGCCTGACCCAAGCCATGGTATTTTCAGTTGCTTCATACACATGTAAAAGCTGGACAATAAATAAGAAAGATTGAAGAAGAATTGATGCCTTTGAATTATGGTTTTGGGGAAAAATATTGAATATACCATGAACTGCCAGGAGAACGGACAAAACTGTCTGAGAGGAAGTACAGCCAGAGTGCTCCTTAGAAGCAAGGATGGTGAGACTTCATTTGACCTACTTTGGACCTGTTATCAGGAGGGACCAGTCCCTGGAGAAGGACATATGCTTGGTCAAATAGAGGGTCAGGAAAAAAGAGGAAGACCCTCAATGACATGGAATGACACAGTGGCTGCAACAATGGGATCAAACATAGCAATGATTGTGAGGATGGCGAAGGACGAAGCAGTGTTTCATTCTGTTATATGTGGGGTCATGAGTCGGAGCCAACTCAACCACACCTAACAACAACAACATACCTATGGATCTGAGCCCTGGTGGCACAATGGGTAAGTGCTCTGCTCCTAACCAAAAGGTTGGTGGTTAGAACCACCCAACAACTTCGTGGGGGAAAGACCTGGAGATCTGCTCTCGTAAAGATGACAGCCTAGAAAACTCTATGGGACAGATATACTCTGTCACATGGGGTCGCTGTCACATTGACTCCGTGGCACCCAACACCAACAACATACCTATGGATGTGGTCTCATTTGGGATTAGGGTTTTCTTTGTTATGTTAATGAGGCCGTATCAGTAAAGGGTGTGCCTTAAACCTAATCACTTCTGAGATATAAAAACAGCAGAGGAGGCACAGAAGCAAGCACCAGTGGGGGAAGACAGATGCCACGTGGAGATCTCCAAGCAACGCCGAGAAGAACGCTAGAGAAGCTGAGACAAGGACCTTCCCCCAGAGCGGACAGAGAGAGAGCCCTCCCCTAGAGCTGGTGCCATGAACTGTGAGAAAATAAATCTCTGTTCTTTAAAGCCACCCAGTTGTGGTATTTCTGTTACAGCAGCACCAGATAACTAAGACAGGGTCCCAAATTTAAACCTCTAATTCTGACCATACTATTTCAGACACAGCCTTGTTATTCCCAGAATTTATAAATAAAAGCCAGAAACTATGTCAGAACTGTGACCAGAATACAGACTGGGAAGAAACACATTAAAATGACAAGGATGTTTGTTTGGGGAGGTAGAAATATAATAAATATGTTTTCATATGTCTTTGTGCTTTCACTATGTTCAATAATGAGACAAATTGATTGTAAAATGAAACAAAAATCTCCAACTTCAAAGGAACTAATTATAGCAACTATTACGGATATCACTAATCTTCACTGCCATAAAAACAAGACCTTCTAGATTATGCCTGACAATTTCCATCGTCTTCCTGGTCCTGTAATCACAATGTCTTTTTCTTGTCAGTTTTTTGATGTTATTGTGCATCAAATCAGGAACAGGAAATGGTGAGGAAGACCCTGAATTGGTGGACAAGAAAGAGGCCCTGCTTAGGTAGAGGAAAAGTAGAGCAGGCGGCATTTTTTACTAAAGGAACTATTATGAATAACAAGAGAGCTCTAAGTAGCTCTAAAACTAACTTCCAATGAAGCTGGTTTTTCTGAGACTTACTTAAATGACCATAAAAGGCTTTCAGAAGGGTAGGATTTATTTTGCCAGAGTAGACAATATCTGGATCACAGAGTGAAGGAGAATGACAAAAAGGCCTCCTTTTACCCTGCTGTGTCAAATCAGGAAACCCTGGTGCCATAGTGGTTAAGAGCTATGGCTACCAACCAAAAGATTCGGCAGTTTGAATCCACCAGGCTCTCCTTGGAAACCCTATGGGGCAGTTCTACTATGTCCTATAGGGTCACTATGAGTCGGAGTAGACTTGACAGCAATGTTTTTTTTTTTTTTTTTGGTGTCAAATCAGGAGCGCAACGGAATATTTCTTGTGATGGGTTAAATTATGTACCCCCCGCCAAAAGAGATGTTGAAGTCCTCATCCCCTAACACCTGTGAACACGGACTTGCTTGGAAATAGGGTCTTTGGTGGTATAATCAGTTAAGTTAATGTGAGGCTGTACCGGAATAGGGTGGGTCCTAATCCCATCTAAGTAGTGTCCTTGTTGTTGTTGTTATTAGGTGCCATCAAGTCTCATGTACAACAGAATGAAACACTGCCTAGTCCTGTACCATATTAATAATTGTTATTATGCTCAAGCCCATTGTTGCAGCCACTGTGTCAATCCATCTCCTTGAGGGTCTTCCTCTTTTTCACTGATGCTCTACTTTACCAACCACAATGTCCTTCTCCAGGGACTGATACCTCCTGATAACTTGTCCAAAGCATGTGAGACAAAGTCTCACCATCCTTGCTTCTAAGGAGCATTCTGGTTGTACTTCTTCCAAGACAGATTTGTTCTTTCTTCTGGCAGTCCATGGTATATTCAATGTTCTTTGCCAAAGCCATAATTCAGAGGCATCAATTCTTCTTCAGTCTTCCTCATTCATTGTTCAGCTTTAAAACACCATGGCTTGAGTCAGGCGCACCTTAGTCCTTAAAGTGACGTCTTTGCTTCTCAACACTTTAAAGAGGTGTTTTGCAGCAGATTTGCCCAATGAAATGCATTGCTTGATTTCTTCTGCTTCCATGGGCGTTGACTGGCGTCCTTGTAAAAGAGGGAAAAAGGTACGGAGAGAGACAGAGGAAGACGTCTATGGGAATACCAAAGCAGAGATTGGAGTGGTGTGGCCATAAACCAAACAAAGCCAAGGAATGCCTGGGCCACCAGACGCTGGGAGAGAGGCAGGCACAGATTCTCAGTCAGAGCCTCAGAAAGAATCAACGTGGCCGACACCCTGATTTGGAATCTCTAGCCTCCAGAACTTCTAGAGAACAAATTTCCATTGTTTTAAGCCGCCCAGCTTGTGGGGCTATGTTACGGCACCACAGGACACTTACAGGTTCATAAACTACAGTCAGCCAGCGTGGGTTCTAATCCTCTGGTAACCTCCAAGTCCAGAGAGAAAGCACTCCTCAAAAGTCTACAGAGGGCATCTGAGAGCACCTACTTTCTAACCACTGTCTCAGAGGTGTATGTGGGAGGAGACAGGCAAACAGCGTTAGTCTATTTTGTGGAATCTGAAGAGGCTCAAACTAACAAAAAAGACCAAAGAAGACTGATTTATGTTATTACATAGTCACCTAATTATACACACAGGACAGTGATTTTTAGGTTTACCAAAAAATCTGCTTATCTACCAGGAAGAAATCTGAAAGCCACATTGTTTTTATGCTGGGGACCTCCAGCCACTGACGTTGATTTTTACAAATCCACAAATACAGTGTTTCAAGCCTCCTTGCTTTCATCTGTGAAGAGCGCCCGGCCTTGGTTGCTAACTGCGTTTGTTCACTGAGTGTGACAGGGAAGAAGCCGTAGAGCAGAGAGCTCTGGCTGGTCCCTGAGTCATTGTGTTCCCGTGACCCAGATTAAGACTCCCCAGGGTCTTTCTTCTCACTTTGTCTGATGGGAAACCTCTGAGTTGTAACAGAGCTGCAGAAATGAAAAGGAAGGAAGCTGTCACAACAAAGACGACAGGTCACAGGCTGATCTTACTGGGAGTCCTAGCAGGCAGTTGCTAACACGGAGTGACTCGGGAAAGGAAAGGGAGCCCTCTCAACCATATCTCATGCCAGGATTTAAACAAATAAAATGTGGTCCATTCACACAGTGGAGTATCACTCAGTCATAAAGAGAAATGAAGTCTTGATACGCGCTACGACACGGACGAAGGTTGAAAAGGAGTGAAATAAGCCAGACGCAAAAGGACAAGTATAATCTAATTTATAGTCCCTGGGTGGTATAGTTCATTAAGCTCCAACTACTACTCAAAAGGCTGGTGGTTCAAATCCACCCAGAAGCGCCTTGGAAAACAGGCCTGGCAGTTGGCCTCCAAAAGGTCACAGCCTTGAAAACCCTGTGGAGTAGTTCTAGCCTGCACACATGAGGCCGCCATGAGCTGAAGCTCACTGGACAGGAACCAGCCACAAGAACATACGTAGAATAGGCAAATGCACGGACAGAAGTTTATTAATAGTCACCATGGGCTGGGAAAGCTGAGCAGGCACCCAGTTTCTATTTGGGGTGACGAGAAATTTTGCAAATAAGTTGTGGTGTTGGTTGTACAACATGGTGAATGTAATTAACGCCACTAAGTTGTACACTTACAAATGCTTACCAAGGCCATTTTACATATATATATATTTTACAACAGTTTGAAAAATAATAAAAATTAAAAAAAAATTTTTTTTTTAAACCTTAACAGCAACAGCAACTTACACCTGAATGGATTAGGCTCTAGACACCCATTGGAGGGCTTTCCAAGCTGGACGTATTCATGAATGCCTCTTGATCTTGTTCCACCCAGACTCTGATCGATGGGGTCAGGGCAGGGCCTGAGACCCTGTGACTCTAGCACCCGCCAAGTGGTGCCCACAGACAATCACTCCTCACCCTCCGTCACCCACAAACCCCGGAGCATCTGGTGGCTTGGCATGGAGAGAAGATGGGAGGAGGAAGACCTTCTAATGCTGGACTCCTTCCCAAGAGAAGGGAGTTGCCCACCTCCCGAGGCTGCCCAGTTGCACAGCGGGGTCCCTGCTTTGCATCTTCACAGCATTTGCTGAAACAGAGTTTTCCCCAGATGAGGGCCAGCTCTCAGTTCCCAGCTGAGCCCTCTCCTGGTCCTGGCCACCACACACCCCATCCTCCCAGCCTCTGCTCACTGGCTCAACATTTCTGCTTCGTTTTTATTCTGTGACGTTCTTCCTGGGCTTTCTTCCTCTTCTACATCTTCATTCTTTTCTTTTTCAGTTCTCCTTCCCTGTACATCTCCTGTTATGGACTGAATTATGTCCCTCGAAAAAGACATGTTGAAGGGCTCATGGTACCCGTGAGCGTGACCTTGTTTGGAAACAGGGTCTCTGAAGATGTTATCAGTTAACCGGGGGTTATACCAGAGTAGGGCGGGTACTGATCCATCTGAGTGGTGTCCTGACAAGAAGAGACACAGAGACGCCCGGGAAGGCAGCCTGGAAGGATGCCTCTACAAGCCAAGAAAAGTCTGGGGCTGCCAGAGAGAAAGGAAGAGCCTCCCCCTAGAGCCTCCAGAGGGAGCAGGGCCCTGCCAACGCCCTGAATCCAGACCTTCAGCCTCCAGAATGGTGAGAGGATGCATTTCTGTTGCTCGAAGCCCCCCAGTTTGTGGTAATTTGTTACGGCAGCACTCAGACACTGGTGTGTCTGCCAACTGCTCAGTCTACCCTTCAAATAGCAAAAGGTTTAACAAGTTGAGGGGGAATATATGAGCTGTCTCTGACATGGAGCCCACGCATGTCACTGCCTCGCCATGAAGTCTTCTGAGCACCTCCTGACGACCGACGTGTGTTTTCCACAGGAACACAGTAATACCTAAACCGGCTTTCATTCTCAAGGAAAGTTGTTCCACAGTAATTTTCAGCTGAAGCCGATTGCCTGCCATTTTAGACATTTTGAAATCTGAGACCTGACTGGTGGAGATCTTGCTAAAGCACACGATGCATTTCCTGGCTTCTTCTAGTAAGATCTGTGCAGCGCACAGAGGCTAAACCTGCTGGTAGGCTTGGGCCTGCAGCCAACGCCCGAGGGAAGTGTGCTGAGCTTGCACACCTGCACAGAGGCTAAACCTGCTGGTAGGCCTGGGCCTGCAGCCAGCGCCCCAAGGGAAGCGTGCAGGCTTCTTCGTCTTCACCTGGGACAGCAGCCTGTCCGATATTCCCCCTTTTCCTTCCAGGGTGTCTGACGCTCACGCCGGCCTTCCTGTGCCTAACTTTTGGCTCCCAATAAACAAGCTCTAGGTTGGGAAATGAAACAAGCCTAATTAGGAAGGCGGTTCCTAAAATAAGCATCACCTTATCTATGCACCTGAGGGCCTCCCCTGGGAGGACATGTGCTTTGTGATTTTCTATTTTGGCTACAGACTACTCTGTGCTCGTTTCCTCTTTCTCAGTTTGTCTTGGATGGTTGAGATTGTCAGATGAGTGACCTACGAGTTAGCGAGCGCTCAGCAAGGTGTTCAGAGCTTGATAAGAGAAGACATAACCCAGGATTAAAGCAAACACCTCTAGTATTATCACAAACGGAACACCCAACAGCATGTTTTAAGTAGTGTAGATAAAAGCCTGTTGCTATGGAATGATTCCAACTCGCAGTGACCCTACAGGACAGAGAGGACAGGCCGCGCAGGGCTTCCGAGGCTGTCGTCTCTGGGAATCCAACTGCCACATCTTTCTCCTGCAGAGCGGCTGGTGGGCTTGAAACACCAGCCTTTCAGTTAGCAGTCAAATGCTGCACCACTGCGCCACTAGGACTCCTGTGGCGTAGATACATTAACCCAAAGGCAGTGAAAATGAGGGCTTCCCATTTAGCACTTTCACTTGATTATGTTACCATGGGAACTTCTTCAACTCACTATAACAGCATCGTGAATCCTCTTGAAACTGACCCATAAGAAAAGCACAGGCATGGACGCACTATCATGTATGGATTTATCTGCTTGTTGAGCTGGCTGCATGCTAAACCCTCTCCCATGCTCTCATCTCGTCCCCCCGTTTGTCCGTCTCCTGAAGCTCCCTCCTTCCCCATACGGGAGGTGCCACTGCACCACCATGTCATCACCAGCATGCCTCCCTGCTATTCCGTGTCCATCCCTGACCCTGTCCTCAGTCAGGCCACCTCCTCTGTGCCGCTGGCCTCACCTGGATCCACCCAACACCACCTGTCCCCTGACCCAGGTCGGGCCCTGAGCTCACACTGTAAAGAAAGGAGCCTGCGTTTGGGTTAGGTTGGCGGAATCTGTCATTCCTCTTCATGGTGATGGCTCATTAGTGTTAAAAAAAAAAAAAAAAGTAGTTGCGGTGGAGTCAACACTGACTCATGGGACACCATGTGTGTCAGAATAGAACTATGCTCCTTAGGGTTTTCAGTGGCTGATTTTTGGAAGTAGTTTGCCAGGCTTTTCTTCCAAGGTACCTCTCAGTGGACTCAAACCACTAACCTTTTGGTTGGTAATGAGCATGTTAACCATTTGCACCACCCATAAACTCCTCATAAGAGCTAACCCGTAGCTGTCAAGTTTGATTCCTACTCATAGCAACCCCACAGGACAGAGTAGAACTGCCTCATAGTGTTTCCAAAGACTATAATCTTTACAGAAGCAGACCGCCACATCTTCCTACCACAGAGCGACTGCTGGGTTCGAACTGCCAACCTTTCAGTTAATAACCGAGAGCTAAACCACTGAGCCACCAGGGCCCCTTTTGTAAGTGTTGGTCAAATATTAGATCACAGTGACTTGAGGAAGATATTTCCTCCTGTCTCTGTGAGGTAGCAAGAGCTTACACTCTAAAATTAGAAACCCCTGGAGTCAGATCCCTCTACTGGGACACACTATCTACCTCAGTCTCTCAACACTCTTTAAAATAGCATAATACCAACCTCCCAGGACGTCGTGAGTGCTGGATAAAACCATGCGTACAAAGTCCCTAGAATAGTGTCTGGCATGTAATAGACTCAGCAAAAGTTAGTGTCTTCCATCTCTCCTCAGCACCACTGAAGTCATGTAAATAAGTAAGCAAGCATCAAATAGAAAGTCTGACTTGATAATATAAAATTTTGCTAACTCTCTTAACTTTAAAGCCCAGAACACTTATTAAAACAACCCACATCCATTGCCTTCAAGTCCATTCCAACTCACAGCAACCCTATAGGACAGAGTAGAACTGCCCCATAGGGTTTCCAAGGAGCAACTGGTAAATTCAAACTGCCAACCTTTCGGTTAGCAGCCTGAGCTCTGAACCACTGAACCATCAGTAGGTTGGCGTATTTTCTAAATTCCAAGACAAAAACAAAAGCTTACCCAATAAGGAAGCAGCTTTTTCTTCCACAAAATTGCAGCCACAGAGTTTTGCTCCTAAATTTCAGATTTCATAAATTCTTAGACTTCTGTTCACCAGTGTAAATACACAGGTCTTTTTCTTCCAGATTTAAAGACCTGTGCTAGGCTACTTAAGCAATATCTGTACCTTGGGCATTCACAGGCTCCTTTCTCAGCTGCCTTCTGAAGCTGACGCTCTCTCGGTCTTTGCCCACACGCTGGGTGATGTGGGGAACTGCCTCACCACAAGTTCTATCCTTCCAACACATACCTCAGATCATCTAAAAATAATGAGGTAAAGGACGGAAGGAAAGCTTATGTAACTAGGTCACTCGATAATTTCCATTTTAAATGTAAAAAGTTTTCATTTCAGAATTATTATTTTGTAGAACATTCCTTGGTTCTTCTTGGAAATTACAAATTAATTAGAATGTTTATAAAGCTCTCTGAAAAGCTCCACACAACACCTAAATAAGCTTCATAATCAACTACCCACTTTCCTGTTCTGAAAAGAATAAAAAGCCTGAAAGTACCATGTGACTTATTCTTTATGGGTAAATATGGAAGGAACGGACAATTAGCATTTCACAAACCATGCCACTTTAGGTCCATGCCACAGCTTCAAAAGGAGGCATAACTCAGATGAAGAGGAGAAACGCCACCCTTGAAAGATTGATGCACGCTTTACCACGTGGGGCCAAGATGTCATACCTGACCTGTTTATGGGCAGCAGAAACCTGAGTCCACATCCCCCAAGTGACTGCTGTTTGGGATTAACTTTGTGATTTGAGGGGAAATCTTGGGTACCTGTCCCACCAAGTCCATGGTAATTAGGTGTCAAGCCACACGTCCCTATGAGGAAAATCCTGAGTTAACTCTTGGTGGGAAACACCCACAACTTCTTCTGGGGAAGAGTGAGAGTATCTGTCTCTGGTTTGGCCACCTCTCTCCTTTCTTGCCCATATGATTGTAAATATTACTGTCCATGTTCATTAACACTTGTATAATACAATCAGGATTGGAGGAAGACTCATTAACAACCTGCACTGCTGAAAGCGAAAAGGACTTGAAGCTCTTACTGAAGATCAAAGACCATAGCCTTCAGTGTGAATTACACCTCAACATGAAGAAAACAAAAATCCTCACAACTGAGCCAATAGCAACATCATGATAAATGGAGAAGAGATTGACATTGTCAAGGATTTCCTTTTACTTGGATCCACAATCAACACCCATGGAAGCAGCGGTCAAGAAATCAAAAGACACATTGCATAAGGTAAATCTGCTGCAAAGGACCTCTTTAAAGTGTTAAAAAAAAAAAAAAGCAAAGATGTCACTTTTTCTCCCACAAAATTTCAGCCAGAGGTTTTCTCTTAAATTTCAGATTTTGTAAATCTAAAGTGCACCTGACCCAAGCCATGGTATTTTCAATCACTTCATAAGTACACGAAAGCTGGGTAATGAAAAAGGAAGACCAAAGAAGAATTGATACCTTTAAATTCTGGTGTTGGTGAAGAATATTGAATATACCGCGGGCTGCCGGAAATACAAACAAATCTGTCTCAGAGGAAGTGCAGCTAGAATGTTTCTTAGAAGTGAGGATGGTGAGACTACATCTCACATACTTTGGACATGTTATCAGGAGGGACCAGTCCCTGGAGAAGAACATCATGCTTGGCAAAGAAGACGGTCTGCAAAAAAGAGAAAGATCCTCACTGGATGGATTGACCCAGTGGCTGCAACAATGGGTTCAAAGATGGTAATGACTGTGGGGATGGTGCAGGACTGGGCAGTGTTTCATTCTGTTGTACATGGGGTCACTGTGAGTGGGAATCAACTGGACGGCACCTAACAACAGCAATGCAAAAAACAGATGAGAGATACGGTTGATGTATGTCACTGAATAGACCCAGGAGGACAAGGCTCAGTGGCTCAGCCAAGGATTGCCCTTAGGAGCAGGGTGGTTCTTCCACAGCGGCAGGTGAGAAGCAGAGCACATGGGCAGAGGCCAGTGTAGGCAAGTGGGTGTGGTACGGAGAGCTCATGAAGGTTTTTCTCTGATTGTCTCTATGTTCTCAGAGAAGTAGGAAACCAGGTCATCAGCTGAGAGTGAAGATGGAGAAAGCGGAGTTAGTGCTTTGAGAAGAGACGAAGCAGTCGTCTAGGGAAGAAGGAGAATTAAGGAGCTAGAGAACTGTATAACGGCCAGGACACATGAAGGCCCACGTTAGGGAGGCAATCACAAATTTAAAATGAGACTAGTCACCAAAATTCTTTGCTCTCTTTCTCTAGCCACACTGAGTGATGTAGGTGCAAGAGCTGAGTATGAGGAGAGTTGGGCTCAACCAGAGTTGTGGATTAGCCAACTGTGTACGACAGAGACGGTGCGTAGGACTTGAGGATCTATGCAATACAACTATTACACTGCCTCCAAGCCCTCCAAGGATAATTCCACCCCCAGAATATTCTAGTAATGACCCCGAAGCAGATTAGTTGAAATGGAGGGTAAAGATCACAGCGTAATATTAGATACATGGTTTACCCTGCCTTCGGTTTTGTCTCTGACAACAGTACCACCAGTGTCACGCTGGGGCAGGTTACACACGCCCTCCTTGATGACAAATACAAAGTTAAGGACATTGTTAATAAAAAAAAAATAATTAAAAAAAAAACAACAACCTTGCTTCTTTTAAAAATCGATGGTGGTTTTTAACAGCCACAATTTATTTAAATCTTATTTTACTTTTTTTAAAATTTTGCCCTCAACCACTTATCAAGGAAGTTCATTATTGAATTTTGCTGTCATCTATAAAAGCAACACATCTTTTTTTCTTTTTACCCTAACTTACTTTTCTTAGGCATCGAATACATCTTAATATTCTGATATTTAGTTAGTAAACCCACGCTTAGTACAGTGATACCCTTGGTAGAAATTGTAGCTACAGACGTCCCTGCATGGTGCAAGCTTGGCTGTTAATTGAAATGGTGATGGTTCAAGTCCACCTAGAGGCACCTGGGAAGAAAGACCTTATGATCTGCTTCCGAAAAATCAGCCACTGAACACCCTATGGAGGACAGTTATATTCTGACACACGTGGGGCTGCCAGAAGTCAGAGTCAACCTGAAGGCAACCGGTAAGGAAAAAAAAAAAAAAAAAATCCTCAGACACCACTTAAATTTCACCATAAAGTCTTTCACAGCAAAAGGATAAAATCTGGAATCCTATGTTGTATTTAGTTCTCAGTCTCTCCCTGTTGTTAATTGCTGTCTAGTTGGCTCCATGGAAAGCTTATGCATAACAGAACAAAACGTTGCCAGGTTCTGCATTATCTTCACGATAATTTGCATGTTTGAGTTCATTGTTGTGGCCAGTGTGCCAATCCATCTCATTGAGGACTTCCCTCATTTTCACTGAAGCACTTGTGGCATAGTGGTTAAGTGCTAACAGCTGCAAACCCAAAGAATCCACCAGGTGCTCCTTGGAAACTCTATGGGGTAGTTCTACCCTGTCCATACAGGGTCACTATGAATCGGAATCAACTCGACAGCAATGGGTTTGGGTTTTTTTTGCGGGGGGGTGGTTTACTTTACCAACCAGGATGTCTTTTTCTAGTAATTGGTCTTTCCTGATGACATGCCCAAGGTAAGTGGGCCTAAGCCTCACATTCTTGCTTGTAAGGAGCATTCTGCCTGTCCTTCTTCTAAGACAGATTTGTCCATTCTTCCGGCAGTCCACAGTATATTCAATCTTCTTTACCAACACCACAATTTGAATGCGTCAATTCTTCTTTGGTTTTCCTTTTTCATTGTTCAACTTTCATATGCATATGAGGTGATTGAAAACACCATGGCTTGGGTCAGGCACACCTTAGTTACCAAAGTGACATCTTTGCTTTTCAAAACTTTAAAGAGGCCTTTAACAGGAGATTTGTCCAATGCGATACATCATTTGATTTCTTGACTACTGCTTCCATGGACATTGATTGTTGATTCAAAAAGAATTAACTCATTGACAACTTCAGTTTTTTTCCACTTATCATGATGTTGTTTATCCAGTTGTGAGGTTTTATGTTTCTTCATGGTCAAGTGTAATACATACTGAAGGTTGCGGTCTTTGATCTTCATCAGTAAGTATTTCAAGTCCTCTTCGCTTTCAGCAAGGAAGGTTGTGTCATCTGTATAACGCAGGCTGTTAATGAATCTTCCTCAAATCCTGATGCCATGTTCTTCATATAGTCCAACTTCTCAGATTATTTGTTCAGCATACAGATTGAATAAGGTGAAAAAAAACTCTGCCATACTCCTTTTCCAATTTCGAACCACGTCTCTTCAAAATCCACCCAAACTCACTGCCGTCGAGTCAATTCTGACTCACAGTGACCCTACGGGACAGAGTAGAACCTCCCCATAGGGTTTCCAAGGTTGTAAATCTTTATGGAAGCAGACTGCCACATCTTTCTCCCTTGGAGCAGCTAGTGGGTTTGAACTACCGACCTTTCGGTTAGCAGACCACGCTTAATCACTGTGCTGCCAGAGCTCCTTACATGTCTCTTAGTCTCCTTCAAAATGGCACAGCTTCTCAGTCTTTTCTGAGTTTCATGACCCTGACAGTCTTGAAGATGGCAGACTGTAGACTGTTCTTCAGTTTGGGTTTGTGTAACATTTCCCCATGATCACATACGGGATGTGCATTTTTGGCAGAAACGTCACAGAGGTGATACGTGTTTTTTTCTCGCTGTATCAGGTGGCACCAGGTGTCAATCTGTCCTGTCACTTGTACTAATTGTGATCACTTGATTAAGGTGGCATCTGCCAGGTTTCACCACTGTAAGATTATTCTTTTTGCCTTTCTAATTAATAAGTGTTTGAGGAGGAGACACTTTAAAACTACATAAACATTCCTATCCTTATCAAATTTCACCCACCAGCTTTAGCAAATTGGGATATTTTAAAATTAATTATTACTATTATTAGTTATTATTATTGCCAAGTGGTGATTTTCCAACTCCATCATCATTCTTTCTAAATATAGAGGTTGGTCTTCTGCTACAAAAACCTTTATTTTCTCCCCATTCGTTTATGTCGAACGGACTCATGTGTTCCTTCTGACTTCCCTATCACAGTTGGAACATTTCCTTACTTTCTGTTTGGGGTCCATCTTGCACCTTTTTAACCCTGGTATCAACCGTTGTTCCAAGTTTGGTTTCTTTTTGTAGAGAACGTCATGTAGAAGTTAATACCTGGGCTCAAGGTGTGCTCATTGCTACTGAGGTATCAGTACTCCCAGCCTTCTCAGTGGACAAATCTAGGGAATATATTTATGTTTGTAAGTGCACACTCACATGACAGAAGTGTTCGATGGCAGTTTAGGGGGACCCTCCTTTAACGTCAACTGATGCCTGCCCTTTGCCTTTCTTCTGTTCTGTGTCCAACTCAAGACTTGAATTTTCTCTTCAGTTCTTTCAGCTTGAGGAATGCCAAGAGTGTTCTTTCCTTTTCATTTTCTAACTACAGATCTTTGCACATTTCATTATAATACTTCACCTTGTTTTCTCAAGCTGTCCTTTGAAATCTGTTCAGCTCTTTTACATCATCATTTCTTCCTTTCGCTTTAGCTGCTTGATGTTTGAGAGCAAGTTTCAGAGTCTCCTCTGACATTCATCTTGGTCTTTTCTTTCTTTCCTGTCTTTTTAATGACCTCTGGCTTTCTTCATGTTTGATGTCCTCGATGTTATTCCACAGCTCGTCTGGTCTTCAGTCATTAGTGTTCAATGCGTCAAATCTATTCTTGAGATGGTCTCTAAATTCAGGTGAAACAGACTCAAGGTCATACTTTGGCTCTCATAGACTTTTTCTAATTTTCTTCAACTTCAACTTGAACTTGCATATGAGCAATTGATGGTCTGTTCCACAGCTGGACCCTGGCTTTGTTCTGACTGATGAAAATGAGGTTTTCCATTGTTTCTTCCCACATATGTAGTTGATTTGATTTCTGTGTATTCCACCTGGTGAGGTCCACGTGTGTAGTTGCCATTTATGTTGTTGAAAAAAGGTATTTGCAATGAAGGAGTCACTGGTCTTGTTAAACTTTATCAAGCAATCTCCAGCATCATTTCTATTACCAAGGCCATACTTTTCAACTACCGATTCTTCTTTTTTGTTTCCAACTTTCTTGTTCCAATCACCAGTAATTACCAATGCATCTTGATTGCATGTTTGATCAATTGCAGACTGCATAAGTTGATAAAAGTCTTCAATTTCCTTATCTTTGGCATTACTGGTTGGTGCATAAAATTGAATAATAGTCGTGTTAACTGGGTCTTCCTTGTAGGCGTATGGATTTTATCCTATCATTGACAGCATTGTGCTTCAGGATAGATCTTGAAATGTTCTTTTTGGTGATGAATGCAAAGCCATTCCTCTTCAATTTGTCATTCCCGGCATAGTAAGCCATATGACTGTCCCATTCAAAATGGCCACTACCAGTCCCTTTCAGCCCACTAATGCCACTAATGTTTATGTGTTCCATGTCATTTTTTACAACTTCCACTTTTCCTAGATTCATATTTCATACATTCCACATTCCAATTATTAATGAATGTTTGTAGCTGTTTTTCTCATTTTGAGTCGTGCCACATCAGCAAATGAACGTCCCGAAAGCTTGACTCCATTCATGTCATTAAGGTCGACTTAGTTTGAGGAGGGCAGCTCTTTCCCAGTTGCATTTTAAGTGTCTTCCAACATGTGGGGCTGACATTCCAGCACTATATCAGACAATGTTCTGCTGCTATTCATAAGGTTTTCACTGGCTAATGCTTTCAGAAGTAGACTGCCGGGTCCTTCTTTCTAGTCTGTCTTAGTCTGGAAGCTTAGCTGAAATCTGTTCTCTATGGTGACCCTGCTGATATTTGAAATAATGGTGCCATAGCTTTTAGCATCTCAGCAATAGGTAAGCCCCTACAGTACGACAAACTGACGGACGTGTGAGGCAACATCCAGGTCTGGAGCTTTATCCCTAGGGAAGCCCCAGACACAGGAAGATGGAGGGGAGAGGAATGAATGATGTAAATCAAAGAACAGAGACAGGAAAACTCAAAGAGGTCTGGGGAGCAGAGCACGGGCTGGCTAGTCCAGGGAAGTACCTGGAGATGAGACTGAAACGAAGGAGATTTGACTTGGACTTTTTAAAGCAGGCATTTTGACTCGGGACAATTTGTACTTCTGCATAAAGAAACACACTTCAAGTTGTTAAAATAATATGCACAGACATCCTTGGCCCTTACACTTCTCCTAAACCCCGCTGTCCTGGAGCAGCTTGATACAGGATGAGCTGAAGCTTGGGGACAGGAAGAGGATTAAGCAGAGGAAGAAAATTTCTGTTGAGTATGTTATTTGGTAATTTTTCAAAGATGAACATTTAATGGGTTTTTATGCCATGTCAAAATGTTCTTGGGCCATATTAGTCATATCAGAATAACTCCTAAAAGTATCTTTTAAAAAATCCCACACATAAAAACAACCACCACCACCACCACAACACAATACCTGTCATGTCAGAAGGACCCCACCAACAGGGTATGTGCTTGGATACGGAAGGAAAACTAGGTTGGGCCAGGCTGTAGAAGACCTCGAGTGCCAGCCAGAGGAAGGAGTTGGACCTCCGACACTGAGGCCTGGTGGAGTCTCTGACCACCAAACTGGCGAACAGCTTGATTGTTGCCATGCTTAGCAGTGGCAGTGGAAGGGCCCACTGGATTGGGAGACGGGGAGACAGGCTGTAGGGGTGCCATGTCAGGCTATGCAGGTGAGTAGGGGAAGGAAAGAGAAAAGGTGGAGTGAATGAGAAACATTCTGAAGGACGGAATAAAGTAGCTGATGGTTGAATTTAGAGCTTAAGAGGAAGGGACTACGTGTGCGGTGGAGCGGGGGTGCATGAACTGTGAAGGCTTTAGGATGAGCATCGGTGACGCAGCAAGGAGAGGCCAGAGAGAGGTGGCTCTGTCTGAGGAAGTGTTGACCCCCTGGAAGACTACAGAAAAAATTACACAGATAACGCCCTCAAAGTACCGTAAAAGCTATGAAGAAGTGAGGGTTCTGTGAGAGCATACAACAGGCTTTTGACATGGACTGGGTGTCAAGGAAAGATTCCTTTAGTGAGGACATCTCATTGGGTTGAGCACTGAAGGATGAGTAGGAATTTACCACAAAGGTGAGCCAGGAGAGAAGCTTCCAGGCTAAGGGAAATGCATAAGCAGAAGCTCTGAGGCAAAGGAAGTAGGACATATTGGAGCAGAGCTTCCCGGGAACACTCCCCTCAAGGCATCCATTGAACTGTAATATATATATCAGGCACACCGGGCAAAAGGGGAGATTCGGGGCACCTAAATGAGGCTTGGAGCCCTGGTGGTGTAGTGCTTAAGAGCTCAGCAGCTAACCAAAAGAACAACAATTTGAATCCACCAGCTGCTCCTCGGAAACCCTATGGGGCAGTTTTACTCTGTCCTGTAGAGTCGCTATGAGTTGCAGTCAACTCTACAGCAATGGGTAAATGAGGCTTAGGAGTTACCAAGTGGCACAAATAGTTAACCACTTGGCTGCTAACCAAAAGGTTGGTGGTTCAAACCCATCCAGCGGCACCTCAGAAGAAGCTTGGCAATCTGCTTCTGAAAGGTCGCAGCACTGAAAACACTGTGGAGCAGTTCTACTCTGCACACTTGGAGTCGCCATGAGTCAGAGTTGACTCGATGGCAACTGGATTTTTTGGCTTTAGATGAGTCTTGGAATAAACTCCTGTTGCATTTCCTTTATTATTACATCATCAGATAAGAACAGTAAAACAGAAGGCATTAGAGAAGGTACTGAGTTGTATCAAATGTTCAAGTGAAATTTTTTTTTTTTTAAGTGAAAAGCTGAGCTTGCTTCCATGAGCATAACTTTTCTTATTTGGTTTTAGGCTTGAAATGGGGACATAGGGCTTCCTGAAATAAAAGATTTCAATGATGGTCTCTTCAGATTCTTCATAAACACTGTCTTAGTCATCTAGTGCTTCTATAACAGAAATACCACAAGTTGGTGGCTTTAACAAAAAGAAATTTATTCTCTCTCAGTCTCAGAGGCGAGAAGTCTGATTTCAGGGTGCCAGCTCCAGGAGAAGGCTTTCTCATCAATCTCCCCCTGGTCTAGGAACTTCTCAGCACTCGGACCCCAGGTCCAAAGGATGAGCTCCCTTGCTGGTTCTTCTTTCTTGGTAGTAGGAGGTTCCCTATCTCTCTCCTTACTTCTCTCTCCTTTTAGCTTTCTTAAGATAAAAGGTGATGCAGGCCACACCCCAGGGAAACTCCCTTTGCAACAGATTAGGGATGTGACCTGAGTAAGGGTGTTGCATCCCCCCAATCCACTTTAATATAACCTAATTTTTGCCTCATTAACCACAGGTGGACACTAATATTTACAAAACATAGGAAAATTACATCAGATCACAAAATGGAGGACGACCATACAGTACTGGGAATCATGGCCTACCCAAGTTGGCACACATTTGGGGGGGATACAATTCAATCCATGACAGACACCAACAAAACCTGTGTTCTTAGAAATTCTTGATTAGAACTTTTAAATCTAAAACCACTTTATTATAGTCATCTAAAAGTTACAATGTTTGAAACCGTTTTCGTAGAATCTAACAGATTTGTTTTCCCAGCAACAAATGTAATGGTGAAATTCTTTGCATAATGTGAATGCATGCCAAATCTGATAACAACTTTTCATATCGAATAGTTCAAAATAATATCAAGACTCCATTTGCAGACTGAGCACATGCTTTAGAGTAGCTAACTTAGACAATGGACTCAAACATACCAATGATCATGAAGATGGCACAGGACCAGGCAGCATTTTGTTCTGTCATACATAAGGTCACCATGAGTTGGAACTGACTTGAAGACAGCAAACAGCAACCACAACAACTTAAACATTACAAAATGACACATCAGCTGCACACAGGTGGAATTATTTAGTATATACGAAGGTGAAGAGTCGACGTACTGTCTGAAGTTATACCAGCCGTGAGCTCCCAGCACCTCCACTAGATTGGACTGCTCCCAGTGTCCATTTGGACCTCTAGAGCATACATTCTCCAGTTACTCCTTGGACACTCTGATCGGCAGTGACATTGTACCCTGGAGCAAAGTCATACAGATGGCACAGATGAATGATAAGATTTATTCATACAAATAAGGGACCTAAGTTGAAAATCCAAATGTCTGCACATGTAATCTTTCACGAGCCAAACGAATGGGTTCTGGTTTAGAACACCACTTTAGGGCAAAGAATTGAACAAGGTAGGAAGCACCAAAAGAAAATGGAAGGAATACACAGAGTCACTGTACCAAAAAGACTTGGTAAATGTTCAACCATTTCGAGAACCAATGGCACTGAAGGAAGAAGTCCAAATTGCACTAAAGGTATTGGCAAAAAACAAGACTCCGGGAATTGACAGAAAATCTATTGAGATGTTTTAACAAACGGATGCATTTCCTGGAAGTGTTTCACTCATCTATGCCAAGAAATTTGTGAGACAGCTACCTGGTCAACTCACTGGAAAAGATTCATATTCATGCCCATTCCAAAGAAAAGTGATCCAACCGAATGCAGAAATTATTGAATAATATCATTAATATCACACGAAAGTAAAATTATGCTGAAAATAATTCAAAAACGGTTGCAGTACATCAACCTAGAACTGCCAGAAAGTCAAGCTGGATTCAGAAGAGGACATCAATGAGGGATATCATTGTTGATGTCAGTTGGATCTTGGCTGAAGGCAGAGAATACCGGAAAGATGTCTACCTGTTTTATTGATTATGCAAAGGCATTTGACTGCGTGGATCATAACAAATTATGGATAACACTGCGAGTAATAGGAATTCCAAAGCACTTAACTGTGATCATACGGAATCTATACATAGGCCAAGCGGCAGTTGTTCAAACACAACAAAGGGATGCTGCATGGTTTAAAATCAGCAAGGTACACATCAGGGTTGTATCCTTTTACCACACTTATTTGATCTGTACGCTGAGCAAATAATCTGAGAAGCTAGGCTATTTGAAGAACATGGCATCAAAATTGGAGGAAGACTCATTAACAACCTGTGATAAACAGATGATACAACTTGCTTGCTAAAAGTGAGGAGGACTTGAAGTATTTACTGATGAAGATCAAAGACTACAGCCTTCAGTATAGATTACACCTCAATATAAAGAAAACAAAAATCCTTACAATTGGACCAATAAGCAACATCATGATAAACAGAAAAGATTGAAGTTGTCAAGGATTTCATTTTATTTGGATCCACAATCAACACCAATGGGAGCCCACTGCTGTCCATTGGCATCAAGTCGATTCCGACTCATAGCTACCCTATAGGACAGAATAGAACTGTCCTATATGTTTTTCAAGGAGTAGCTGGTGGATTCAAACTGCCAACATTTTGGTTAGTAGCCTGAGCTCTTAACCACTGCATCACCAGGGCCCCTCCATTGGAGCAGCAGTCAGGAAATCAAACAACATATTGCATTGCACAAATCTGCTGCAAAAGACCTCTTTAAAGTATTAAAAAGTAAAGATGTCACTTTGAGGGCTAAGGTATGCCTGACCCAAGCCATGGTATTTTCAACCACTTCATATGCAAGTGAAAGCTGAACAATGGATACGGAAGACTGAATAAGAATTGATGCCTTTGAATTATGGTGTTGGTGAAGAATATTGAATACGCCATGGACTGTCAGAAGAATGAATGAATCTGTCTCGGAAGAAGTACAGCCAGAATGTACTCCTTAGAATGCTCCTTAGAGGCGAGGATGGTGAGACTTTGTCTCACGTATTTTGGACATGTTATCAGAAAAGACCAGTCCCTGGAGAAGGACATGTTTGGTAAAGTAGAGGGTCAGCAAAAAAGAGGAAGATCCTCCAGGAGATGGATTGATACGGTGGCTGCAACAGTGGACTTAAACGTAGCAATGATTGTGAGGATGTCGCAGGACCAAGCAGTGTTTTGTTCTGTTGTACATAGGGTTACTATGAGTCCAACCGACTCGACAGCACCTAACAACGACAACATAGGAAAAACTGCACAGAAAACAATGGAGAAGAGATTTAAAGTTACACACTGATATTTAAAACCAAAACCAAATCAGCTGACATAGAGTAGATTTTGATTCATATCAAACCCATGTGCTTTAGAATAAAACTGCGCTCCATAGGGTTTTCAATGGCTATGATCTCTACGGAAGCAGATCAAGCAGCTTTCCAGGCTCTTTCTTGGAACCCTTGGGTGGGTTCGAACTGCCATCCTTTAGATTAGCAGCGGATGGCACACAGCTTGTGCCACATGATTTTCAAGTGTATCAATCATGTAAATGTGAATAAAAAGGCTTTCGAGATGCTCAGAAGTTTGCACTTTGAAATTTTCCCCTACGATCTTTATTTTTATTGTACTTTAAGTGAAAGTTTAAAATTCAAGTCAGTTTCTCAACAAAAAGTTAAACACACATTGTTTTGTGACCCTAGTTGCTCTCCCTACAATGTGACAACACACTCCTCCCCTCCACCCCGTATTTCCCATGTCCATTCAACCAGCTTCTATCCCTCTCTGCCTCCTCATCTCGCCTCCGGACAGGAGCTGCCCACATAGTCTCATGTATCTACTTGAGCTAAGAAGCACACTCCTCACCAGTATCATTTTACATCTTACACTCCAGTCTAATCTTTGCCTGAAGAGTTGGCTTCAAAAATGGTGTTAGTTTTGGGCTAACAGAGTCCAGAAGCCATGTCTTCTGGGGTCCCTCCAGTCTCAGTTGGACCATTAAGTCTGGTCTTACTACCAGAAATTTGAGTTCTGCATCCCGCTTTTCTCCTGCTCCTTCAGGGACTCTCTGTTGTGTTCCCTGTCAGGGCCGTCATTGGTGGTAGCCGGGCACCATCTAGTTCTTGTCTCAGGCTGATGGAGTCTCTGGTTTATGTCTCTCTCTCTTTTTTTTAAATTGTGCTTTAGATGAAGGTTTACATAACAAATTAGTTTCTCATCAAACCATTAGTACACACATTGTTCTATGACATTGGTTAACAACCCCACAACATGTCAACACTCTCCCTTCTCAACCCTGGGTACCCTATTACCAGCTTTCCTGTTCCCTCCTGCCTTCCGGTCCCTGCCCCAGGGCTAGTGCTCCCCTTTAGTCTTGTTTTGTTCCATGGGACTGTTTAATCTTTGGCTGAAGGTGTTACTGGAATCAAATAAGGTTCTTGCCTCTCATTGGTCAAGAATGAACAGGTAAGGCACACAGAATTTTCCTCACAAGCAAAGCTTTATTGAAGAGGCTCGTAAGTGGAGACGAGGAGGGCCTAAAGCAACGCTTACGCCATCTCACAAAACAAGACCCACCCGGGGTTTTTAAAAGTTTTTGGGCAGGAAAATATTCACGTTTATTCGCAGGCATAGGCAGGTGGGGTTTTTTCCAGCATGTAGCCCGTTTTGGGTGGCGATAGGTTAACTAAGGTGTGAGTGCAGCAGCTTTCTAAGACGGCTCCTGTCCTGGAGGCCTCTGGGATTTGCAGCAGGACTTATTATGGGGTGTTGTGCTTGTGCAGTCTCTCGCTCCCTAAGTTTGATTCCGAGCTGTTGCTGCTGCCCCTCACTGCCCCTGGTGGAAGGTCACACAGCGGTCACAGGTAGATGTTCTGCACATATCCCTGGGGCTGGTTTTATCCACCTGCTTCTGTAAGACAACTTTAAAGAAGTTTGCAGGCTATTTTCTGATACCCTGCTCCATCGTTCTGGAGAATGGCGTTGTTTCTGTGCCCTGGCCCATTTCCTGTACTTTGCAGATTTAGGGGGCCGTCTGTTCCCTGTCTTAAAGGGTGAAACTCAGGAGTGACATCATTACTGAATTGAAAGGGTGTCCAGGGGCCATACTCTTACGGTTTCTCCAGTCTCTGTCAGGCCAGCAAGTCTGGTCTTTCCTTTTGAGTTACAATTTTGTTCTACAATTTTCTCTAGCTCTGTCCAGGATCCTCTGTGGTGATCCCTGTCAGAGCAGTCAGTGGTGGTAGCCCGGCACCATCTAGTTTTTCTGGACTCAGTCTGGTGGAGGCCTTGGTAGATGTGGTCCATTAGTCCTTTGCACTAATCTTTCCCTTGTACCTTTAGCTTTCTTCATTCTTCTTTGCTCCCGAACGGGTGAGACCAGTGGAGTATCCTAGATGGCCACTCACAGGCTTTTAAGACTCCAGACGCTACTCACCAAAGTAGAATGTAAAACATATTCTTTATAAACTATGTTATACCAATTGAGCTAAGTATTCCCCAAGATCATGGTCCCCATAGCGCTCAGCACAACAATTCAATCCCCCAAGGAGTTTGGATGTTTCATGGAGCTACCATGAACTTTCCCTGTACAAGTTGTGCTGGCTTTCCCAGTACTGTGTACTGTCTTACCCTTCATCAAAGTCTCCACTTATCTATTTTCTATTAAGTGTTTTTCCATCCCCACTCCTCCCCTCCCTGGTAACCATCAAAGATTGTTTCTTTTTGTACGTAAACCTTTTTATGAGTTTTTACAGTAGTGGTCTCCTACAATATTTGTTCTTTTATGATTGACTTATTTCACCCGGCATAATGCCCTCCAGATTCATCCGTGTTATGAGATGCTTCACAGATTCGTTGATCTTTATCATTGCATAATACTCCATTATGTGTATGTACCACAGGTTGTTTACCCATTCATTTTTTGATGGGCATCTAGGTTGTTTCCATCTTTTTGTTATTGTGAACAATGCTGCAATGAACATGGATGTTGGTCTATTTTACCTGGGGCTCATATTTTCTTGTGTCTTTGGTGTTCTTCATTCTCCTTTGCTCCAGGTGGGCTGGGACCAATTGGTGCATCTTAGATGACACTTGCTAGCTTTTAAGGCCCCAGATGCCACTCACCAAAGTGGGATGCAGAACATTTTCTTAATATACTTTGTTATGACAATTGACCTAGATGTCCCCTGAAACCACGGTCCCCAGGCCCCTACCCCTGCTACTCTGTCCCTCGAAGTGTTTGGTTGTGTTCAGGAAACTTCTTAACTTTTGGTTTAGTCGGTTGTGCTGACTTCCCCTGTATTGTGTGTTGTCCTTCCCTTCACCTAAGATAATTCTTATCTATTATCTAGTTAGTGAATACCCCTCTCCTTCTCTCCCCACCCTCATAACCATCAAAGAATGTTTTCTTCTGTGTTTAAACCTTTTCTTGAGTTCTTATAATCATAGTCTCACACAATATTTGTCCTTTTGCGACTGACTAATTTCACTCAGCATAATGCCTTCCAGATTCCTCCATGTTAGGAGACCTTTCACGGATTCACATTGTTCTTTATTGTTGTGTAGTATTCCATTGTATGACTATACCATCACTTGTTTATCCATTCATCCATTGATGGGCACCTAGGTTTCCATCTTTTTGCTATTGTGAACAGTGCTGCAATGAACATGAGTGTGCATATATCTATTCTTGTGAGGGTTCTTATTTCTCTAGGATATATTCCAAGGAGTGGGATTGCTGGATCATATGGTAGTTCTATTTCTAGCTTTTTAAGGAAGCGCCAAATAGATTTCCAAAGTGGTTGTACCATTTTATGTTCCCACCAGCAGTGTATAAGTATTGCAGTCTCTCCACAACCTCGTCAACATTTATTATTTTGTGTTTTTTGGATTAATGCTAGCCTCGTTGGGGCAAGATGGTATCTCATTGTAGTTTTGATCTGCATTTCTCTAATGGCTAATGATCATGAGCATTTCCTTATGTACCTGTTAGCCGCCTGAATGTATTCTTTGCTGAAGTGCCTGCTCATATCCTTTGCCCATTTTTTAATTGGGTTATTTGTCTTTTTGTTGTTGAGGCTCTGCAGTATCTTGCAAATTTTAGAGATAAAATGCTAATCAGATTTGTCGTAGCCAAAAATTTTTTCCCAGTCTGTAGGTCGTCTTTTTACTCCTATGGTAAAGTCTTTGGATGAGCATAAGTGTTTGATTTTTAGGTGCTCTCAGTTATCTAGTTTCTCTTCTGGTGTTTGTGCATTTTTAGTAATGTTTTATATACTGTTTATGCTGTGTATTAGGGCTCCTACTGTTGTCCCTATTTTTTTTCTATGATCTTTATCATCTTAGATTTTATATTTAGGTCTTTGATCCATTTTGAGCTAGCTTTTGTGCATGGTGTGAGGTATGGGTCTTGTTTCATTTTTTTGCAAATGGATATCCAGTTACACCAGCACCATTTGTTAGAGACTATCTTTTCCCCAATTAACGGACTTTGGTCCTTTGTCAAGTATCAGCTGCTCATAAGTAGATGAATTTACATCTGGATTCTCAATTCTGTTCCATTGGTCTATGTATCTGTCGTTACACCAATACCAGGCTGTTTTGACTACCATGGTGGTATAATTGGTTCTAAAATCAGGTAGTGTGAGGCCACCCACTTTATTTGTCCTCTTCAGCAATGCTTTACTTATCTGGGGGCTCTTCCCTTTCCATATGAAGTTGGTGATTTGTTCCTCCATCTCATTAAAAATGCCATTGGAATTTGGATCAAGATTGCATTGTATCTATAGATCACTTTGGGTAGTATAGACATTTTCACAATGTTGAGTCTTCTATCCATGAGGAAGGTATGCTTTCCCACTTATGTAGGTCTCTTTTTTCTTGCAGTAGTGTCTTGTAGTTTTCTTTTATAGGTCTTTTACGTCTCTGGTTAGATTTATTCCTAAGTATTTTATCTTCTTGGGGGTTATTTTAAATGGTATTGATTTAGTGTTGTTCTCTTCGACGTTCTCTTTGTCGGTGTAGAGGAATGGAACTGATTTTTCTATGTTTATCCTGTATCTTCCTACAATCTTGATGCCCCGTTCTTCTTCATATAGTCCAGCTTCTCGTATTATTTGTTCAGCATACAGATTAAATAGGTATGGTGAAAGAATGCAACCCTGCCACACACCTTTCCTGACTTTAAACCAATCAGTATCCCCTTGTTCTGTCTGAACAACTGCCACTTGATCTATGAAAGGTTCCTCATGAGCACAATTAAGTGTTCTGGAATTCCCATTCTTCGCAGTGTTATCCATAGTTTGTTATGATCCACACTGTCAAATGCCTTCGCGTAATCAATAAAACACAAGTAAACATCCTTCTGGTATTCTCTGCTTTCAGCCAGGATCCATCTGACATCAGCAATGATATCCCTGGTTCCACATCCTCTCCTGAAACCGGGCTGAATTTCTGTCAGTTCCCTGTCAATATACTGCTGCAGCCATTTTTGAATGATCTTCAGCAGAATTTCACTTGCGTGTGATATTAATGATATTGTTCTATAATTTCCACATTCGGTTGGATCACCTTTCTTGGGAATAGGCATAAATCAAGATTGGAGGAAGAGTCATTAACACCCTGCGTTATGCAGATGACACAACCTCGCTTGCTGAAAGTGAAGAGGACTTGAAGCACTTACTAATGAAGATCAAAGACCACAGCCTTCACTATGGATTACACCTCAACATAAAGAAAACAAAAATCCTCACAACTGGACCAATGAGCAACATCATGATAAATGGAGAAAAGATTGAAGTTGTCAAGGATTTCATTTTACTTGGATCCACAATCAACAGCCATGGAAGCAGCAGTCAAGAAATCAAAAAGATGCATTGCATTGCGTAAATCTGCTGCAAAGGACCTCTTCAAAGTGTCGAAGAGCAAAGATGTCACCCTGAAGACTAAGGTGCACCTGACCCAAGCCATGGTATTTTCAATTGCATCACATGCATGTGAAAGCTGGACAATGAATAAGGAAGACCAAAGAAGAATTGACGCCTTTGAATTCTGGTGTTGGCGAAGAATATTGAATATACCATGGACTGCCAAAAGAACGAACAAATCTGTCTTAGAAGAAGTACAACCAGAATGCTCCTTAGAAGCAAGGACGGCAAGACTGCATCTTACATAATTTGGACATGTTGTCAGGAGGGATCAGTCCCTGGAGAAGGACATCATGCTTGGCAGAGTACAGGGTCAGTGGAAGTGAGGAAGACCTTCAACAAGGTGGATCGACACAGTGGCTCCAACAATGAGCTCAAGCATAACAACGATTGTAAGGATGGCACAGGACTGGGCAGTGTTTTGTTCTGTTGTGCATAGGGTCGCTATGAGTCAGAACCAACTCGACGGCACCTAACAACAACAACAACATCCTGTATCTTGATACTGTGCTGAACTCTTCTGTTTGTTCCAGTAGTTTACTTGTGGGTTCTTTGGGGTTTTCTGTGTATAAGATCATATCATCTGCGAATAGAGATACTTTTACTTCTTCCTTCCCAATTTGGATGCCCTTTATTTCTTTTTCTAGCCTAATTGCTCTGGCTAGCACCTCCAGGACAATGTTGAATATGAGTGGTGATAAAGGGCATCCTTGTCTGGCTCCCAATCTCTAGAGGAATGCTATCAGACTCTTTCCATTTAGGATGATGTTGGCTGTTGGCTTTGTATAAATGCCCTTTATTATTTTGAGGAATTTTCCTTCTGTTCCTATTTTGCTGAGAGTTTTTATCATGAATGGGTTTTGGACTTTGTTAAATGCCTTTTGTGCATCAATTGATAAAATCATATGATTCTTATCTTTTTTTTTTTATATATGTGATTGATAACATTGTTTTTCTAATGTTGAACCTTCCCTGCATACCTGGTATAAATCCCACTTGGTCATGGTGATTTTTTTTTTTTTTTTGATATGTTGTTGAATTCTATTGGCTTGAATTTTATTGAGGATTTTTGTGTCTAAATTCATGAGGGATATTGGTCTGTAATATTCTTTTTCTGTAGTGTCTTTATCTGGTTTTGGTATCAGGGTTATGCTGACTTCATTGAATGAATTTGGGAGTATTCCATTCTTTTCTATGCTCTGAAATGCCTTTAGTAGTAGTGGTGTTAACTCTTCTCTGAAAGTTTGGTAGAATTCTCCAATGAAGCCATTAGGGCCAGGGCTTTTTTTTGTTGGGAGTTTTTTAATTACCTTTTCAATCTCAACTTTTCTTATAGGTTCATTTAGTTGTTCTACCTCTGTTTGGAAATCATGGTGGCATGGTGGTTCAGAGCTATGCTGTTAACCAAAAGGTCAGCAGTTCGAATCCATCAGATGCTCCTTGGAAACTCTATGGGTCAGTTCTACTCTATCTTATAGGGTCACTATGAGTCGGAATTGACTGGATGGCAACGGGTTTGGTTTTTTTGGTTTTACCTCTGTTTGTGTTAGTTTAGGTAGGTAGTGTGTTTCAAGAAATTTGTCCATTTCCTCTAGGTTTTCCAATTTGTTAGAGTACAATTTTTCATAGTATTCTATTATAATACTTTTAATTTCAGTTGGGTCTGTTGTGATATCACTCATCTCATTTCTTATTCCAGTTATTTGCTTCCTCTCTGGTTTTTCTTTTGTCAGTTGGCTGATGGTTTATCGATTTTGTTAATCTTTTCAAAGAACCAGCTTTTGGAAGTTTCCTGAATACAACTGAACACTTTGAAGGCCAGAGTAGCAGGGGCGGGGTCTGGGGACCATGGTTTTAGGGGACATCTAGGTCAATTGGTATAACAAGATTTATTAAGAAAACACTCTGCAGCCCACTTTGGTGAGTGGCATCTGGGGTCTTGAAACCTAGCAAGCAGCCACCTAAGATGCATCAACTGGTCCCAAACCACCTGGAGCAAAGGAGAATGAAGAACACTAAAGACACAAAGTAAATATGAGCCCAAGAGACAGAAAGGGCCACATAAACCAGGGACTACATAAGCCTGAGACCAGAACTACTAGATGGTGCCCAGCTACAACAAATGACTGCCCTGACAGGGAACACAACAGAGAATCCACGATGAAGCAGGAGAATAATGGGATGCGGACCTCAAATTCTCATAAAAAGACCAGACTTCAGACTTAATGGTCTGACTGAGACTAGAAGGACCCTAGAGGTCATGGTCCCCAGACCTTCTGTTAGTCCAAGACTGGAACCATTCCCAAAGCCAACTTTTTGGACAGGGATTGGACTGGACTATAAGACAGAAAATGATATTGGTGAGGAGTGAGCTTCTTGGCTCAAGTAGACACAAGAAACTATGTGGGCAGCTTCTGTCTGGAGGCAAGATGAGAAGACAGAGGGGGACAGAAGCTAGGTGAATAGACATGGGGAATACAGGGTGGAGAGGAGGAGTATGCTGTCTCATTAGGGGAAGAGCAACTAGGAGTACATAACCCACTGCTGTTGAGTCAATTCTGACTCATAGCGACCCTGTATGACAGAGTAGAACTGACCCATACAGTTTCCAAGGAGTGCCTGGTGGGTTCGAACTGCTGACCATTTGGTTAGCAGCCGTAGCCTTTAACCACTACACCACCAGGGTTTCCAGGAGTACATAGCAAGATGTATATAAGTTTTGTATGAGAGACTGACTTGATTTGTACGCTTTCACTTAAAGCACAATAAAAACAAAAATAAAAAGAACCAGCTTTTGGTCTTGTTGACACTTTCAAATGTTATTCTATTATCTATTTCATTTAATTCTGCTCTAATTTTTATTATTTGCTTTCTTCTGGTGCCTGAGGGCTTCTTTTGCTGCTCTCTTTCTAATTGTTCGAGTTGTAGGGTTAATGCTTTGATTTTAGCCCTTTTTTCTTTTTACACGTACACATTTATTGCTATAAATTGACCTCTGAGCACTGCTTTTGCTGGGTACCAAAGGTTCTGATAGAATGTGTTTCATTTTCATTTGGTTCTGTGAATTTTATTCCATCCTTAATTTCTTCTATAACCCAGTAGTTTTCGAGCAAGGTGTTGTTCAGGTTCCATGTGTTTTTTTTTTTTTTTCCTTACTTTTTTCTGTTACTGAGCTCTACTTTTACAGCTTTATCGTCAGAAAAGACGTTTTGTAATATTGCAGTGCTTTGGATTCTGTTAAGGCTTGCTTTATGGCCTAATATATGGTCTACTCTGGAGAATGTTCCATGTGTGTTGGAAAGAAAGTATACTTGGCTGCTGCTGGGTGGAGTGTTCTGTATGTGTCTATGAGGTCAAGTTGGTTGACTGTGGCATTTAGATCTTTACTGAGTTTCTTTCTGGCTGTTCTGTCCTTCACTGAAAGTTGCATGTTGAAGACTCCTACTATTATTGTGGAGCTGTCTGTCTCTCTTTTTCCAATGCTGTTAGAGTTTGTTTTATATATTTTGGAGCCCGGTCGTTGGGCATGTAAATATTTATTATGGTTATGTCCTCCTGGTGTCTTGACTCTTTAATCATTGTATAGTGTCCTCCCTTACCCTTTGTGGTAGATTTTACTTTAAAGTCTATTTTATCATAGGTTAATATTGCCACTCCTGCTCTTTTTAGATTGTTGTTTGCTTGATATATGTTTTTCCATCCTTTGAATTTTAGTTTGTGTCTTTAAGTCTAAGGTGTGTCTCTTGTAGGCAGCATATAGATGGACTGTGTTTTTTTAATCTGTTCTGCCACTCTCTGTCTCTTTATTGTGCATTTAGTTCATTTAAATTCAGCGTAATTATTGCTAGGTATGAGTTTTGGGCTGTCATTTTGATGTCTTTTTGTGTGTGTGTGTTGTTGACAGTTTCTTTGTTCCATTTAATTTTCTGTGCTTGGTCATTTTCTTTATGTATTTTCTTTTCATCTTTTTCATTGTTACTGATTTTGTATTTGCTGAGTCTTTATGTTTTTCTTGTATTTTTTTTTATTTTGATGCGTAGGATTTTTAGTCTCCTTTGTGGTTGCCTTAAAATTTATTCTTATTTTTCTAAATTTAAACCAATCTTTTATTTCTTTATATCACATGGACTTCCTCTCAGTATGAAAGATCTATGACTAATTTTTTTGTCCTTCTTTATTGATTTAATCTTGTCATTTTTTATCTTGATTTATTTTTGTGATTTCCCTACCTGGGTTGATATCTGGTTGTTCTGTCCTGTGTTCTCGTCTTGCAGTGTCATATTCTGTTATTGATTTTCTAACCAGAAGACTCCCTTTAGTATTTCTTGTCATTTTGGTTTGGTTTTTGTAAACTCCCTAAACTTCTGTTTATCTGGAAAAGTCCTAATTTCACCTTCATATTTGAGAGACAATTTTGCTGGATATATGATTCTTGGCCAGCAATTTTTTTTTCCTTCAAGGCTTTATATACATCATTCCATTGCCTTCTTGTCTGCATGGTTTCTGCTGAGTAGTCTGAGCTTATTGGTATTCACTCTCCTCTGTAGGTGACTTTTTGTTTATCTCTAGCTGCTCTTAAAACTCTCTGTTTATCTTTGGTTTTGGTGAGTTTGATTTTAATATGTCTTGGTGACTTTATTTTGGGATCTACCTTGTGTGGGGTTTGATAAGCATCTCGGATAGCTATCTTCTCATCTTTCACAATATCAGGGAAGTTTTCTGCCAATAAATCTTCAACAATTCTCTCTGTATTTCCTGTTATCCCCTCCTGTTCTGGTGCTCCAATTGTTCGTAGGTTATTCCTCTTGATGGAGTCCCACATAATTCTTACAATTTCTTCATTTAAAAAAAATTCTTTCATCTTTTTCTTAAGTAAGTTGGTGTCAAGCGCTTTATCCTTAATCTCACTAATTCTGACTTCCATTTCCTCAATTCTTCTTCTATGACTTTCTTTTGAGTTGTCTAATTCTGAAATTTTATTGTCGATCTTCTGGATTTCTGTTTGCTGTCTCTCTATGGATTCTTGCAGCCTATTAAATTTGTCATTATGCTCTTCTCTAATCTTCTTAATTTCTTCTATCGCTTTTTCTGTGTGCTCCTTGCCTTTTTCTGCGTATTGCACGATCTCCTTCCTGATGTCCTGAAGAGTTCTGTGTATTAATCTTTTGTATTCTACCTCCAGTAATTCCAGTAAGTTCTCTTCACCCAGAAGATTTTCTTGAATTTTTGCTTTGGGAGCTTGTTGAAGTCATCATGGTCTGCCTCTTTCTGTGATTTGATATTGACTGTTGTCTCCCAGCTATCAGTAAGTTATTGTACTTATTTATTTTATATTTGCTTACTGTGTCCTAGCTTCTTGCTTTTTTTTTTTTTGTTTTGATATGCCCATATAGGCTGCTCGTGTGAGCTAGTTTGATTATTGGCATCTTTGAAGCTCTAACAGCCTGTCACCAGGTGGTTAGAGCTGTTACTAAGTATGTGAGCCCAGGAGTCTGTTTACTTGACTTGCATGGATTCAGCTCAGGTGTCCAGGCAGTTGTTCACCAAGTGTGGTGCAGGCTCTCACCTACAGTCCTAGATGCGCAGGGGTGATCGGTGTAGGCACAGGTATCTGGCTACAGTAGGCGGTCATGTGCTGAGAAAGGCAGGGGGCTGACAGGCACCCCAAGTGTTGTGAGGAAAGCATGTCCCTGTTCCCTAAACCATGTAGGTGGGTGGATTTTACAGCCAGACTATGGGCACCCAATGCTGTTGGCTGTAAGGACTGGGAGCCATCACTTATTCTTGAACCCCTGCCACGGGTGGCTAGGTGCCATGGGTGGAGCCACCAGTCCTCAGTCCCCTGATGTGGGCAGGTGAGGACACTGCTTAATAGGCTGAATGGTGTCAAATGTCACAAACCTGACTCTCCCCCATATAACTGAAACAGTTGAAGTTAGACTTCAGGTATATACCCTGTTGTACTGTGCTAATGAGGGCCTACACTGTTGAAGTAGGCCCTCACAGGTCTATGCAGGAATGAACGTCATTCAAAGGGGTCTCCAGACCCCTTATACCTGTCCCTAGGCAAAGGAGCTGTTTCTGCTCTGAATTTCTGGCTTAGAGGAGCCAGCAGATTTTTTTTTTCCTGTTTGTTAATTTATTCCTTCTCCAAGGCTGAGAGAATGGCTCAGAGCGTGTGACAGGTCCTACTTCCAGCCCAAGGGAGGTGGCAATCTCTGAAGCCAGCTCAGTCCTAGTGCAGAGTGGGTAGTGGGTAGGTAAACAGGAGAGAGGTTTTTCCCAAAATGGTGTTTTTTACCCGTGAGGTAAGTTAGACGCATGTAATTGTCTTTTGCCAATGGCACACCACTTATCGCTGACTCTGGAGGTGTGAGTGGACTCTCTGCAGCTCGGTCTCTCCCAATGTGGAAAACGCATCCCAAACTCCACTGCTTGCCTCACTGTGCACAATCAACCCTACCTGCAAGGTGCCAGTTCCCACTGGGTCAGGTCTGGAACCTCCTCACTGCTTCTCAACCATCTCTCCCTCCCCCTGCCACTCAGTCTGATTCCTCAACTTTGCATTTGATGTTCAAGGCTCCTAGAATGTCATATATAATCAATTCACTTGTTTTTTTGGTTCTTTGTTCTAAGAAGGACCACAGGAAGCGTCTGACTACTCCGCCATCTTTGGCCCTGTCTGCTCCCTAAGACCTTAATACTTCCGATTTGCATAATGAATATTTCATTTCAGGCTCATCCTATCTTTTTTTTAATAATTTTTATTGTGCTTTAAGTGAAAGTTTACAAATCAAGTCAGTCTCTCACATATAAACTTGTATACACCTTACTACACAGTCCCATTTACTCTCCCCCTAATAAGTCAGCCCGCTCCCTCCTTCCAGTCTCTACTTTCGTGACTATTTGCCAGTTTCTAACCCCCTCTCCCCTCTCGTCTCCCCTCCAGACAGGAGATGCCAACAAAGTCTCAAGTGTCCACATGGTGCATGTAGCTCACTCCTCATCAGCATCTCTCTCCAACTCATTGTCTAGCCCATTCCATGTCTGAAGAGTTGGCTTCCGGAATGGTTCCTGTCCTGGGCGAACAGAAGGTTTCGGGACCCTGACCGCCAGGGTCCTTCTAGTCTCAGTCAGACCATTAAGCCTGGTCTTTTTATGAGAATTTGGGGTCTGCATCCCACTGTTCTCCTGCTCCCTCAGATGTTCTCTGTTGTGTTCCCTGTCAGGGAGGTCACTGGTTGTGGCCGAGCACTATCTAGTTCTTCTGGTCTCAGGATGATGTAGTCTCTAGTTCAGGTAGCCCTGTCTCTTGGGCTCATAATTACCTTGTGAGCTTGGTGTTCTTCATTCTCCTTTGATCCAGGTGGGTTGAGACCAACAGATGCATCTTAGATGGCCGCCTGCTAGCATTTAAGACCCCAGATGCCACATTTCAAAGTGAGGTGCAGAATGTTTTCTTAATTGATTTTATTTTGCCAATTGACTTAGATGTCCCCTGAAATCATAGTCCCCAAACCCCTGCCTCTGTTTTGATGACTTTCAAAGCATTCAGTTTATTCAGGAAACTTCTTTGCTTTTGGTTTAGTCCAGTTGTGTTGACCTCCCCTGTATTGAGTGTTGTCCTTCCCTTCACCTAAAGTAGGTCTTACCTACTATCTGATCAGTAAATACTCCTCTCCCGCCCTCCCTCCCTCCCCCCTCTTGTAACGACAAAAGAATGTGTTCTTCTCAGTTTAAACTATTTCTCAAGATCTTATAATAATGGTCTTATACAATATTTGTCCTTTTGCAACTAATTTCACTCAGAATAATGCCTTCCAGGTTCCTCCATGTTATGAAATGTTTCACAGATCCATTGCTGTTCTTTATCGATGGGTGTGAATGTACCATAATTTATTTATCCATTCATCCATTGATGGACATCTTGGTTGCTTCCATCTTTTTGCTATTGTAAACAGTGCTGCAATGAACACGATTGTGCATATATCTGTTTGTGTAAAGACTCTTATTTCTCTAGGATATATTCCAAGGAGTGGGATTGCTGGGTCATATGGTAGTTCTATTTCTAGCTTTTTAAGGAAGTGCCAAATCGATTTCCAAAGTCATTGTACCATTTTACATTCTCACCAGCAGTGTATGTGTTCCAATCTCTCCACAGCCTATCCAACATTTCTTATTTTGTGTTTTTTGGATTAATGCCAGCCTTGTTGGAGTGAGATGGAATCTCATTGTAGTTTTAATTTGCATTTCTCTAACGGCTAATGAGCGAGAGCATTTCCAAATGTATCTGTTAGCCTCCTGAATGTCTTCTTTAGTGAAATGTCTGTTCATATCCTTTGCCCAATTTTTAATAGGGTTGTTTGTCTTTTTGTGGTTGAGTTTTAACAGAATCATGTTGATTTTAGAGATGAGGCACTGGTTTGAGATGTTGTAGCTGAAAATTATTTCCCAGTCTGTAGGTGGTCTTTTTACTCTTTTGGTGAAGTCTTTAGATGAGCATAGGTGTTTGATTTTTAGGAACTCCCAGTTATCTGGTTTCTCTTTGTCATTTTTAGAAATGTTTTGTATTCTGTTTATGCCTTGTATTAGAGCTTCTAACGTTGTCCCTATTTTTTCTTCCATGATCTTTATCATTTCAGACTTTACGTTTAGATCTTTGATCCATTTTTTTTATTAACTTTTATTGAGCTTCAAGTGAACGTTTACAAATCAAGTCAGACTGTCACATATAAGTTTATATACACCTTACTCCGTACTCCCACTTTCTCTCCCCCTAATGAGTCAGCCCTTCCAGTCTCTCCTTTCGTGACAATTTTGCCAGCTTCCAACTCTATCCTCCCATCCCCCCTCCAGACAGGAGATGCCAACACAGTCTCAAGTGTCCACCTGATATAATTAGCTCACTCTTCATCAGCATCTCTCTCCTACCCACTGTCGAGTCCCTTTCATATCTGATGAGCTGTCTTCGGGAATGGTTCCTGTCCTGGGCCAACAGAAGGTTTGGGGACCATGACCGCCGGGATTCCTCTAGTCTCAGTCAGACCATTAAGTCTGGTCTTTTTTGTGAGAATTTGGGGTCTGCATCCCACTGATCTCCTGCTCCCTCAGGGGTTCTCTGTTGTGCTCCCTGTCAGGGCAGTCATCGATTGTGGCCAGGCACCAACTAGTTCTTCTGGTCTCAGGATGATGTAGGTCTCTGGTTCATGTGGCCCTTTCTGTCTCTTGGGCTCTTAGTTATCATGTGACCTTGGTGTTCTTCATTCTCCTTTGATTCAGGTGGGTTGAGACCAATTGATGCATCTTAGATGGCCGCTTGTTAGCATTTAAGACCCCAGACGCCACATTTCAAAGTGGGATGCAGAATGTTTTCATACTAGAATTATTTTGCCAATTGACTTAGAAGTCCCCTTAAACCATGGTCCCCAAACCCCCGCCCTTGCTCCGCTGACCTTTGAAGCAATCATTTTATCCCAGAAACTTCTTTGCTTTTGGTCCAGTCCAGTTGAGCTGACCTTCCATGTATTGAGTACTGTCCTTCCCTTCACCTAAAGCAGTTCTTATCTACTAATTAATCAGTAAAAAACCCTCTCCCACCCTCCCTCCCTCTCCCCCTCGTAACCACAAAAGTATGTGTTCTTCTCAGTTTATACTATTTCTCAAGATCTTATAATAGTGGTCTTATACAATATTTGTCCTTTTGCCTCTGACTAATTTCACTCAGCATAATGCCTTCCAGGTTCCTCCATGTTATGAAATGTTTCACAGATTCATCACTGTTCTTTAACGATGCGTAGTATTCCATTGTATGGATACACCACAATTTATTTAACCATTCATCCGTTGATGGACACCTTGGTTGCTTCCAGCTTTTTGCTATTGTAAACAGAGCTGCAATAAACATGGGTGTGCATGTATCTGTTTGTGTGAAGGCTCTTATTTCTCTAGGGTATATTCTGAGGAGTGGGATTTCTGGGTTGTATGGTAGTTCTATTTCTAATTGTTTAAGATAACGCCAGATAGATTTCCAAAGTGGTTGTACCATTTTACATTCCCACCAGCAGTGTATAAGAGTTCCAATCTCTCTGCAGCCTCTCCAACATTTCTTATTTTGTGTTTTTGGATTAATGCCAGCCTTGTTGGAGTGAGATGGAATCTCATCGTAGTTTTAATTTGCATTTCTCTAATGGCTAATGAGCGAGAGCATTTCCAAATGTATCTGTTAGCCTCCTGAATGTCTTCTTTAGTGAAATGTCTGTTCATATCCTTTGCCCAATTTTTAATAGGATTGTTTGTCTTTTTGTGGTTGAGTTTTGACAGAATCATGTAGATTTTAGACATCAGGCGCTGGTCGGAGATGTCATAGCTGAAAATTCTTTCCCAGTCTGTAGGTGGTCTTTTTACTCTTTTGGTGAAGTCTTTAGATGAGCATAGGTGTTTGATTTTTAGGAGCTCCCAGTTATCGGGTTTCTCTTCGTCATTTTTGGTAATGTTTTGTATTCTGTTTATGCCTTGTATTAGGGCTCCTAAGGTTGTCCCTATTTTTTCTTCCATGATCTTTATCATTTTAGTCTTTATGTTTAGGTCTTTGATCCACTTGGAGTTAGTTTTTGTGCACGGTGTGAGGTATGGGTCCTGTTTCATTTTTTTGCAGATGGATACCCAGTTATGCCAGCACCATTTGTTAAAAAGACTATCTTTTCCCCAATTAACTGATACTGGGCCTTTGTCAGATATCAGCTGCTCATATGTGGATGGATTTATATCTGGGTTCTCAATTCTGTTCCACTGGTCTATGTGTCTCTTGTTGTACCAGTACCAGGCTCTTTTGACTACTGTGGCTGTATAATAGGTTCTGAAATCAGGTAGAGTGAGGCCTCCCACTTTCTTCTTCTTTTTCAGTAATGCTTTATGTATCTGGGGCTTCTTTCCCTTCCGTATGAAGTTGGTGATTTGTTTCTCCATCATGTTAAAAAATGTAGTTGGAATTTGGATTGAAAGTGCATTGTATATATAGATGGCTTTTGGTAGAATAGACATTTTTACTATGTTAAGTCTTCCTATCCATGAGCAAGGTATGTTTTTCCACTTATGTAGGTCTCTTTTAGTTTCTTGCAGTAGTACCTTGTAGTTTTCTTTCTATAGGTCTTTTACATCTTTGGTAAGATTTATTCCTAAGTATTTTATGTTCTTGGGGGCTACTGTGAATGGTATTGATTTGGTGATTTCCTCTTCAATGGTCTTTTTGTTGATGTAGAGGAATCCAACAGATTTTTGTATGTTTCTCTTGTAACCTGAAACTCTGCTGAACTCTTCTCTTAGTTTCAGTAGTTTTCTTGAGGATTCCTTAGGGTTTACTGTGCATAAGATCATGTCGTCTGCAAACAGAGATAATTTTACTTCTTCCTTGCCAATCCGGGTGACCTTTATTTCTTTGTCTAGCCTAACTGCCCTGGCTAGGACTTCCAGCACAATGTTGAATAAGAGCAGTGATAAATGGCATCCTTGACTGGTTCCTGTTCTCAAGGGAAATGGTTTCAGGCTCTCTCCATTTAGGATGATGTTGGCTGTTGGTTTTGTATAGATGCCCTTTATTATGTTGAGGAATTTTCCTTCTATTCCTACTTTGCTGAGAGTTTTTATCATGAATGGGTGTTGGACTTTGTCAAATGCCTTTCTGCATCAATTGATAAGATCACGTGGTTTTTGTCTTTTGTTTTATTTATATGGTGGGTTACATTAGTTGTTCTAATATTGAACCAACCTTGCATACCTGGTATAAATCCCACTTGGTCATGGTGGATTATTTTTTTGATATGTCATTGAATTCTATTGGCTAGAATTTTGTTGAGGATTTTTGCATCTATGTTCATGAGGGATATACGTCTGTAATTTTCTTTTTTTGTGGTGTCTTTACCTGGTTTTGGTATCAGGGATATGCTGGCTTCACAGAATGTGTTAGGTAGTATTCCATCCTTTTCTATGCTTTGAAATACCTTTAGTAGTACTGGTGTTACCTCTTCTCTGAAAGTTTGGTAGAACTCTGCAGTGAAGCCATCCAGGCCAGGGCTTTTTTTTTTGTTGGGAGTTTTTTGATTACCTTTTCAATCTCTTTTTTTGTTATGGGTCTATTTAGTTGTTGTACTTCTGATTGTGTTAGTTTAGGTAGGTAGTGTGTTTCCAGGAATTCATCCATTTCTTCTAGGTTTTCAAATTTGTTAGAGTACAATTTTTCGTAGTAATCTGATATGATTCTTTTAAATTCAGCTGGGTCTGTTGTGATATGGCCCATCTCTTTTCTTATTCGGGTTATTTGTTTCCTTTTCTGTATTTCTTTAGTCAGTCTGGCCAATGGTTTATCAATTTTGTTAATTTTTTCAAAGAACCAGCTTTTGGCTTTGTTAATTCTTTCAATTGTTTTTCTGTCCTCTAATTCATTTAATTCTGGTCTAATTTTTATTATTTGTTTTCTTCCAGTGCCTGATGGATTCTCTTGTAGCTTGCTTTCTATTTGTTCAATTTGTAGGGACGGTTCTCTGATTTTGGCTCTTTCTTCTTCATGTATGTGTGCATTTATCGATATAAATTGACCTCTGAGCACTGCTTTCGCTGTGTCCCAGAGGTTTTGATAGGAAGTGTTTCCAGTCTCATTGCATTCTATGAATTTCTTTCTTCCATCCTTAATGTCTTCTATAACCCACTCCTTTTTGAGCAGGGTATTGTTCAGTTTCCAAGTATTTGATTGGATTTATGGTCCGAGAAGATGCTTTGTAATATTTTGATGTTTTGGATTCTGTAAAGGTTTGTTTTATGACCTAATATGTGATCTATTCTAGAGAATGTTCCATGCACACTAGAAAAAAAAAGTATACTTTGTGTTCTGTAGAAGTCTATGAGGTCAAGTTTGTTGATTGTAGCAATTAGATCTTCCATGTCTCTATTGAGCTTCTTACTGGAAGTCCTATCCTTCACCGAAAGTGGTGTGTTGAAGTCTCCTACTATAATTGTGGCAGTGTCTATCTCACTTTTCAATTCTGTTAAAGTTTGTTTTATGTATCTTGCAGCCCTGTCATTGGGTGCATAAATATTTAATGTGGTTACATCTTCCTGGTAAATTGTCCCTTTAATCATTACACAGTGTCCTTCTTTATCCTTTGTGGTGGATTTAACTGTAGAGTCTATTTTGTCAGAAATTAATATTGCCACTCCTGCTCTTTTTTGATTGTTGTTTGCTTGATATGTATTTTTTCCATCCTTTGAGTTTTAGTTTATTTGTGTCTCTAAGTCTAAGGTGTGTCTCTTGTAGGCAGCATATAGATGAATCGTGTTTTTTTTTATCCAGTCTGAGACTGTCTGTCTCTTTATTGGTGCATTTAGTCCATTTACATTCAGTATAATTATAGATATTTTTTTATGCGTTTAGTGCTGTCATTTTGATGCCTTTTTTTGTGTGTTGTTGACAATTTCATTATTCCACTTACTTTTTTGTTCTGAGAAGTTTTTCTTTGTAAATTGTGTGTTCCTCATTTTCATAGTAGTTGAATTTATTTTTGCTGAGTTGTTATGTTTATCTTTGTTTTTATTTTGAAGTATGGGATTGTTAGACCTCTTTGTGGTTACCTTAATATTTACCCCTATTTTTCTAAGTAAAACCTACTTGCATCATCCTATATCATCTTGTTTTCCTCTCCATATGGAAGATCTATGTCTCCTGCATTTAGTCCCTCTTTTTTTGATTATTGTAATCTTTTACATAATGACTTCAATGATTCCCTGTTTGGGGCATTTTTTTCTTTTTTAAATTAATCTTATTTTGTTTTTGTGATTTCCCTATTTGAGTTGATATCAGGATGTTCTGTTCAGTGACCTTGTGTTGTGTTGGTATCTGATATTATTGATTTTCTGACCAAAGAATTTCCTTTAGTAATTCTTGTAGCTTTGGTTTGGTTTTTACAAATTCTCTAAGCTTGTGTTTATCTGTAAATGTCTTAATTTCACCTTCATATTTGAGAGAGAGTTTTGCTGGACATATGATTCTTGGCTGGCAGTTTTTCTCCTTCATTGCTCTATATATGTCGTCCCATTGCCTTCTTGCCTGCATGGTTTCTGCCAAGTAGTTTGAATTTCTTATTGATTCTCCTTTGTAGGTGACTTTTCGTTTATCCCTGGCTGCTTTTAAAATTTTCTCTTTATCTTTGTTTTTGGCAAGTTTGATGATAACATGCCTTTGTCATTTTCTTTTGGGATCTATCTGTATGGTGTTCAGTGAGCATCTTGGATAGATATCCATTCATCTTTCATGATGTCAGGGAAGTTTTCTGCCAGGAGATCTTCAACTATTCTCTCTGCATTTTCTGTTATCCCTCCCTGTTCTGAAACTCCAATCACACGCAAGTTATTCTTCTTGACAGAGTCCCACATGATTCTTAGGGTTTCTTCATTTTTTTTAAATTCTTTTATCTGATTTTTCTTCAACTATATTGGTGTCAATTGTCTTATCCTCTAACTCTGCATTCCAATTGCTCAAGTCTGCTCCTTCGACTTTCTATTGAGTTGTCTAATTCTGTCATTTTACTGTTAATCTTTTGGATTTCTGAATGCTGTCTCTCTATGGATTCTTGCAGCTTACGAATTTTTCCACTATGTTCTTGAATAATCTTTTTGATTTCTTTAACTGCTTTATCAGTGTGTTCCTTGGCTTTTTCTGTATATTGCCTTATTTCATTTCTGAGGTCATCCCTGATGTCTTGAAGCATTCTGTAAATTAGTTTTTTATATTCTACATCTGGCAATTCCAGGATTGTATCTTCATTTGGGAAAGATTTTAATTCTTTAATTTGGGGATTTGTAGAAGCAATCATGGTCTGCTTCTTTATGTGATTTGATATCGACTGCTGTCTCCAAGCCATCTATAAGATATTGTATGATTTATTTTATATTTGCTCTTTGAGTCTTCTTGTTTTCATTTTTTCTATATACCCAGATGGGCTACTAGATTGCTCTATCTTGATTGTTGTGGCCTTTGAATCACTTATGTCCTATTACAAGCTGGTTTGAGCTGTTACCAGATATATGAGCTTATGAGTCTATCCCCTATTCTTGAATAGAATCAGCTTAGGTGTGCTGATTGTGTGTTGCCTAGTGTGTGGTGTAGGCTGTCACCTATTAACTTAAAGGAGGAGTGGTGATGGTTGTATGCACCAGATTCTAGTAGTGGCAGGGAGTCACACTCCAAGGAGGGCAGGATGCTGACAGCCTTCCCCCATGTGCCAATGAGGTAGGAGTGTCTCTATTCCCAGAGCACTTTGGTGGGTGGCCTCTGCTGCTGTATCTTAAGCACCCAATGCTTGTACCTCTAAAGATTTGTAGGCGTCACTATCCTCAGACCCCTTTAGCAGGTGGTTAGGTGGAGCTTTAGCCCTCAGTTCCCTGCTGTGGATCCGTGAGGGCTCTGTTTAATAGGTAGAGAGGTATAGACCTCCAAAACTTGTCTTTCCACTGCTTTGCTAAAACAATTACAGTCAGATCTCTGTCAGAATTGCCTTTGCATTATAATAGCCACCTGGTTCCTTGTAGGGATGAAAACCAGAGACTTTGTGGATTTCTTTTGCTTGGCTGGAGCTGGTTGTGTATTATTATTTCAGTTTAGGGAAGTCAGGAAGGATTTTTCTCTCCCGCATTGTTAATTGCTGCTTCTCTTAGGCCAGGAGAATGGCTTAGGAAAAAAAAAACCTGCAGAGCACTTCACTCCTTGGCCCAGGAAATTCAAATGTTAATGAAGCCGCCTGGGGCAGGGAGGGGCGGGATCAGATAGACAGGAGAGAGTAGCACTGCAATATAGGCAAAGTTACTTATCTTGTTTGGTGAAGACTGTTTTATCTGAGATTCCAGAGGGGTGTGTAGCCTGTGTGCGCTGGCTGGGTTGAGATTGGTCAGGCCTGCCTCCCATGCTTGCACCATCTCAGAAAGCCGTGATCAGCTCTTCTGCTCCTAGTCCAAAGCCCAGCACCAAGGCTTTCTCACTGGGACACTGCCTCCCAGGCTCCAAAAACAGTCACTGCTTCTCCGTGGGTTCTCGTTCTCCTGTCAGCTGTGTCAGTGTGCAGCCAGGTTGTGCTGGGTGAATCTCTGCTGAGGTTACTCCAGGGGGTTAGGGGATAGGGCTGCATCCCACGCTTGCCCCATCTCAGTAACCTGCAATCAGCCCAACCACTCTGGCACCAGGGAACCGCGAGGGCTCAAGGCTGTGGCGGGGGGACGCCCGTTCCACAAGCAGTCGCTGCTTCACCATGCAGCTTTTTGCTCCCCTGTCACTCAGGTCAACTCCTTAGTTCTGTGTTTGATGGTCAGGATTTGTAGATTGTCATGTATGTGATCAATTCACTTGTTTTTTCTGAGTCTTTGTTGCAAGAAGGATCTGCGGTAGCTTCTACCTAGTCAGCCATCTTGGCCCCACCTTCTCATCCCATCATGATTAAGGTGGAAAATTATGGGCATTTTAACTGTTGGCCTGAGTGCCTTTCATGTGAGGCCAGTGTGCTCAACAGGTGGTTGTAATAGCTAAGAAGTACCAGAGGGTGGGAAGAGTGGGGAGAGTTACCAGGAGTTGCTGTATCTGCTGATGGACTGCAGGGTGGGAAGAGTGGGGACAGTGACCAGGAGTTGCTGTGACAGCTGATGGACAGGAGGGTGGGAAGAGTGGGGACAGTGACCGGCAGTTGCTTTAACAGGTGAGAGAGTACAGAATGGGAAGACTGGGGACAGTGACCAGGAGCTGCTGTAACTGCTGATGGACTGCTGGGTGGGAAGAGTGGGGACAGGGACCAGGAGTTGCTGTGACAGCTGAGAAGTACAGTAGGGTGGGAAGAATGGGGACAGGGACCAGAAGTTGCTATGACAGCTGAGAGGGACAAGAGGGTGGGAAGATTGGGGACAGGCACCAGGAGTTGCTGTAACCAGGAGGGTGGGAAGGGTGGAGACAGTGACCAGGAGCTGCTGTGACCACTGATGGACTGCAGAGTGGGAAGAGCGGGGAGAGTGACCAGGAGTTGCTGTAACAGCTGATGGACAAGAGGGTGGGAAGAGTTGAGACAGTGACCAGGAGTTGCAGAGAGGTCACTGCACTGAGCTCCAAAAGAAAGGAGCCATGTGGAAAACAATCACTGCCAAAAAGTGGACTTAACACCCAGAAACAAGTCAAAACATATTGTTTAGTAACTATTTTTGTGGGCGTCTAGAGGAGAACATGGCAAAAACTATGAGTGGTCCAATCCTGTGCTCATGGATTGGAAGATTTAATATAGTGAAAATGGCAATTCTATCTAAAGTGATCTACAGATAAAATGCAATCCCAAAGCAAATCCCAACAACATTCTTTACTGAAATGGAAAACTAATGACCAACTTCATATGGAAAAGAAAGAAACCCAGAATAGCCAAAGCAATATGGAAGAAATACAACAAAGTAGGAGGCCTCACACTCCCCAATAGTGAAACATACTATACAGCCACTGTAATTAAAGCAGCCTGATATTGGTTCAATGATAGACAACATAGACCAGTGGAACAGAATTGAGAACTCAGAATTAAACCCAGCTGTCTTTGGACAACTGATTTTTGACAAGGGGTCAAAGTCCAGCCAGTGGGGGCAGACAGTCTTTTTAATAAGTGGTGCTGGCAAAACTTGATATCCACGTGCAGAAAACTGAAACAACACCCATACCTTACACCATACACAAAAAATAACTCAAAATGGATCAAGGACCTAAATGTTAAACCTAAAACCATAAAATTCCTATAAGAACACATAGGGAGAAAACTATGGGAACTAATCCTTTGTAAAAATAGGATAACAAACATAACAAATACATAAATGTTGTTCGTAGGTGCCATCAAGTACGTTCTAACTCATAGCAACACTATGTACAACAGAACAAAATATCGCCTGGTCCTGCACCACCCTCACAATTGTTGTTACGTTTGAGCCCATTGTTGCAGCCACTGCATCAATCCATCTCCTCAAGGGTCTTCCTCTTTTTTGTTAGCCCTCTACTTTACCAAGCATGATGCCCTTCTCTGGGGACGGATCTCTCATAATAACATGTTCAAAGTATATGAGATGTAGTCTTGCCATTCTCCCTTCTAAGGAGAGTTCTGGTTGTACATCTTCCAAGACAGATTTATTCGTTCTTTTGGCAGTCCATGGTATATTCAATATTCTTCACCAATGCCACAATTCAAAGGCGTCAATTCTTCTTCAATCTTCCTTATTCATTGTCCAGCTTTCGCATGCATATGATGCAATTGAAAATACCATGGCTTGGATCAGGTGAACTTTAGTCCACAAACTGACATCTTTGCTTTTCAACACTTTAAAGAGGTCTTTTGCAGCAGATTTGCCCAATGCAATGCATCTTTTGATTTCTTGACTGCTGCTTCCATGGGTGTTGATTGTGGATCCAAGTAAAATGAAATCCTTGACAATCTCAATCTTTTTTCTGTTTATCATAACCTTGCTTGTTGGTTCAGTTGTGAGGATTTTTATTTTCTTTATGTTGAGGAGTAATCCATACTGAAGGCTGTGGTCTTTGATCTTCATTAGTAAGTGCTTCAAGTCCTCTGCACTTTCAGCAAGCAAGGCTGTGTCATCTGCATCATACAGGTTGTTAATGAGTCTTCCTCCAATCCTGATGCCCCATTCTTCTTCATATAGTCCAGTTGCTCAGATTATTTGCTCAGCATACAGATTGAATAGGTATGGTGAAAGAATACAACCCCGATGCACACCTTCCATGACTTCAAACCACACAGTATCTTCTTGTTCTGTTCAAATGACTATGTGTAGGTTCCTCATAAGCACAATTAAGCATTCTGGAATTCCCATTCTTTGCAATGTTATCCATAATTTATTATGATCCACACAGTTGAATGCCTTAGCATAGTCAATAAAACACAGGTAAACATTTTTCTGGCATTTTCTGCTTTCGGTCAGGATCCATCAGACATCAGCAATGATATCCCATGTTCCAAGTCCTTTTCTGAATCCGGCTTGAATTTTTGGCAGCTCCCTGTGAATATACTGCTCCAGTCACTTTTGAATGATCTTCAGCAAAATTTTACTTGCATGTGACAATAATGATATTGTTCAATAATTTCTGCATTCGGTTGGACCACCATTCTCGGAAGTAGAATAAATATGGACTTTTTTATGGACCTCTTCCAATCTGTTGGCCCAGAAGCTGTCTTCCAAATTTCTTGGCACAGATGAATGAGCACTTCCATTTCTGCATCCATTTGTTGAAACATTCCAATTGGTATTCTATCAAGTTCTGGAGCCTTGTTTTTTGCCAGTGCCTTCAGTATATCTTGGACTTCTTCCTTCATTACCATCGGTTCCTGATCATATGATACAAATAGAAAATACACAAATAGAAGAATACAAAATAGATGAATAGGACCTCATAAAAAATGAAAAACTTATGCTCATTAAAACGTTTTATCAAAAGCGTAAAAAGAGAATCTTTAGACTGGGAGAAAAATATTCAGAAACAACTTATCCGATAAGGGACTAATCTCTAAAATTTATAGAAAACTGCAACAACTCAACAAGAAAAAGACCAACAACACAATCACAAAATGGGCAAAAGACATGAACAGAACTTTCTCCAAAGAAGACATCCATACAGCCAACAAGTGTGAAAAGATGTTCACAATCATTAGCCGTTGTTTTGTTATTGTGTGCCATTGAGCCAATTCTGACTCATAGCGACCCTATAGGACAGAGTAAAAACTGCCTCATCTGGTTTCCAAGGAGCGGTTGGTGGATTTGAACTGCAGATCTTTTGGTTAGTAGTCTGAGCTCTTAACCACTTTGCTACCAAGTCTCCATTGGCCATTGTTGTTGTTGTTGTTAGGTGCCGTGGAGTCGGTTCCGACTCATAGCGACCCTATGCACAACAGACTGAATCACTGCCCGGTCCTGAGCCATCCTTACAACTGTTGTTATGCTTGAGCTCATTTTTGCATTGGCCGTTAGAGAGATGCAAATCAAAACTACAGTGAGATACCATCTCACCCCAGGTAAAATCGCACTGATTAAAAAAAAAAAAAAGCAGATAACAACAAGTGTTGGAAAGGATGTGGGGAGATTGGAACCTGTATCCATTCCTGATGAGACTGTAAAATAGTACAACCACTATGGAAAACAGTATGGCACTTTCCCGAAAAACTAGAAATAGAGCTACCCTATGATCCACCAATTCCACTTCTAGGTATATACTCTAAAACAAAACCAAACCCACTGCCATCAAGTTGATTTCTACTCACAGTGACCCTATAGGACAGAGTAGAACTGCCCACAGGGTTTCCAAGGAGGACCTGGTGGATTTGGACTACTGACCTTTTGGTTAGCAACTGTAGCTCTTAACCACTATGCCACCAGGGTGTCCAGTATATACTCTAGAGACCTAAAAACAATGACATGAACAGACATACGCACACTTACATTCATTGCTGCTTTATTCACAATAGCAATGAAATGGAAACAACTGAAGTGCCCGTAAATGAACGCATGGATAACCAAATTATGGTACATACATACAATGGAATATCATACAACCATAAAGAACAATGATGAGGACACAAAACATATTATAACATGGATGGACCTGATGGGCATAATGCTAAGTGAAATAAGTCAAGCATATAAGGACAAATATTGTATGATCCCTCTTTTATAAAAAGACAAGAATAGATATAGAGATAGAGACCAATGTTCATTGGTGGTTACCTGGAAAAGGAGGGGAGGGAAAAGTACACTTCAGATCATAGAGACTAGTTATTTTTGGTGATGGGAAAAGTGACCCTGAACATGAATGCAGTGACCATAGCACAACCAAAGTAAAAACAAGTGTTTGAGCACATATGGATGGATACAGGCATACTGGCATATGGGTAGGTATAGATATGTACGTAGGTGAGAACAGATGGAAGTATCTGTAAAAAAAAAAAAAAAAAAGTGTAAATACATATATGTGGGTGCAGGCATATATATTCACGGAAGACACAAATAAGGATACTCGGCAGACATATTCAAACACCTCCCAATATTGATTTTCTGGGTTTGAAGGCTTAGGACCGTAGTCTCATGGGACAACTCAGTCAGCTGGCAGAATAACACAGCTCACAAAACTCATGATCTGCATCCTAGTGAGGTGAATAGCCTCTGGGATCTTAAAAGCTTGTGAGTGGCCATCTAAGACACAACTACTGGTTTCTACTTGCCAGGAGCAAAATAATAAGGAGGTATCTAAAAACTCAGAGAAGAAACAAGTCTACATGAGCCTTGACCTCATCTACCCTGAGATCAGAAGAACTAGATGGTGCCTGGCTACCACCACTGACCATTCTGACCTGGGTCACAATAGATGGTCCTGGATAGAAAAGAAGAAAAATATAGAACAGAACTCAAATTCTTATTTTTTTTAAAAAAAAATCCAGACAAACTGGAACCATAGAGAACAGAGGACTCCCCGAGACTATCACCCCGAGACAGTCTTTAAACCTAGAACCGAGCCTATCCCCTGAGATCACTCTTTAGCAAAATAGCAGAGTGGCATACAAAATAAAAGACATCACCCGTAAGCTCGGTGTTCTACTTAAAAACTATCAGTATGAGACCAAAAGGTCAACAATTACTCAAAAGCAAAGATGAGAAGATAAGGGGGCAGGGAAACTAGAATACTGGAAATGGAATAAACAGAACGCAATTAAAGAGAATGTTGACACATTGTGATAACTCTTACTAATACCACTGAACAATGTGCGCAGGAATTGTCAAATGGGAACCTATCTTGCTGTGTTAACTTTCGCCAAAAACTCAAATTAAAAAAAAAGAAGAAAAAAATACTCTGAGTCATCCCCGATCAACCCCACTTCCTCTCCTGACACAATCTGTAAGCCCCTATACCACACACCAGGAGGTTCCCAAACACATCTTGATTTTAGCAAAGCACCTCACAAAGTTTCCTTTTATATCCTGATGGATAAAATGGTGAACTGTGGGCCGAATAACACCACTCTTGGGCAGGCCCTTAGCTGATTGAATTACTCCGTCCAGCCAGGACCAATAAACATATTTATTAGCATGAAAGGAGTTGATTACCAAAATGTCAATGAGTTCTGCTACTGGTTTTGAGCTGGTCAGAACTAATTTAAACCAATGGAAACATGCTTATCAAAGTCGCTGAATTATGCTATCTTCTACGGATAACTATTATTACAGATAATGATTGTGTTAGCCTCCTGGGGCCCCTATAACAAAACGCCACAAACTAGGTGGCTTATAAAAACCAAAAACCAAACCCACTGCCATCGAGTCAATTCCAACTCATAGCAACCCTATAGGACAGAGTAGAACTGCCCCCACAGAGTTTCCAAGGAGCACCCAGCAGGTTTGAACTGCTGACCTCTTGGTTAGCAGCCATAGTACTTAACCACTACGCCACCAGGGTTTCCAGGTGGCTTATAAGAACAGAAGTTTATTCTCTCACAGTTCTGGAGGCCAGAAGTCTGAATCCAGTGTCGGCAGGGCTGTGCTCCCTCTGAAGGCTCTAGCTTCTTACCTCTTCTGGCTTCTGGAGGCCCAGACATTCCTTGGCTTGTGGAAGCATCACTCAAGTCTTTGCCTTCATATGGCCATCTTCCCTGTACATTTGGCTGTCTTTCTGTCTATCTTTCTCTCTTCTTATGAGAACACCATTCACTGGGTTAGTGTTATCAGGAGGGACCAGTCCCTGGAGAAGGACATCATGCTTGGTAAAGTAGAGGGTCAGTGAAAAACAGGGAGACCCTCAAGGAGATCGTTTGACACGGTGGCTGCAACAATGGGCTCAAACATAGTTGCTGGACTGTGAGGTTGGCGCTGGACTGGGCAGTGTTTTTGTTCTGTTGTACATAGGGTCTCTGTGAGTCGGAACCAACTCAATGGCACCTAACAACAACAACAATTACTCCTGTATGACCTCATGCTAACCGAATACATCTGCAAAGACTATTTCCAAACAAGCTCATGTTCACTGGGGGTCGGGTCTTGAACATATCTTTAGGGCGGGGCACAATTCAAACCACAGTAGTGACTAAGATTCCATATGATTTCATGTGGTTGACAGTCTGAGCTGAAAGCAATAAGATACAGAGATTTAAAAAAAATCATAAACATGTAGAATGAAAATACACGGTCCACACCAGCACTATCCAACAAGGATATAATTCAAGCCACATATGTTATTTTAAATTCTCTAAGTAGCCACATTTTTTAAAAAGTTAAAAAGGAACTTCGAAAATTAATTTCCAAAATAATTTTTATTTTAACTCAATATATCTAAAATATATAATCATTTCAACATGTAATCAATGTGTTGTTGTGCTGTTAGGTGTCGTGGAGTCGATTTCGACTCATAGTGACCCCACGTACAACAGAACGAAACATTGCCCAGTCCTGCGCCATCCTCACAATCATTGTTATGCTTGAGCCCACATTGTTTCAGCCACTGTGTAAATCTATCCAGTAGAGGGTCTTCTTCTTTTTCTCTGACCCTCCACCTTACCAAGCATGATGTCCTTTTCCAAGGACTGATCCCTCCTGATAACATGTCCAAAGCATTTGAGATGTAGTCTCACTATCCTTGCTCCTAAGAAGCATTCTGGTTGTACTTCTGAGATAAATTTGTTCACTCTTCAATGTAAGAAGTTATTCATAAGATATTTTACATTCTCTCTCTCTCTTTTTTGTTTTTCTACTAATGTGAGTATCTTACACTTACAGCATACCTCAGTTCAGACTAACCACTTATCATGTGCTCAATAGCCACACGTGGCTAGTGGCTACCATGTTGGGTGGCCCAAGTCTAGAAAATAGTATATGTAAAAATTAACATACGAACGTAATTGATCACAACCTTGATGTAAGCCACTAAAAGAAATAATCCAATCTCAGGCTGCACAGATGGGGTAATGTATCACCTATCTATTGCTAAAATAACACTGCATAAGAATCAACCCCCAAGCCTCATCGGCATGCCGGTAAACCAGTCACGGTCAAGCTGATTACAAGTCATGATTACCTCACACGCGTCAGGGTAGAACTGCTCCACAGGGTTTTCAAGTGTTAATTTTTCGGAAGTAGATCACCAGGTCTCTCTTCTGAGGCACCTCTGGGTGGACCTGGCCCTCCAATCATTCAGTTAGTAGCAGACATGTTAACCGTTTGCACCACCACGACTCACAAGTCCACAGGGTAACTAAGAACTGCTCTTACTGAAAGGGCTGGACTCAGCTAGGCTCGACTGGGCTAGCTCAGGCATCAGGGCCTGGCCAAAGGGTCAGCTGGTACAGGCTGGTCTGGGATGGCCTCCCTGTGACAAAGCGCCTCTCCTCACTGTGCTCTGTCCTCCTCCAGTCGGCAGCCTGGGCCTGGCCTCACGATGAGGGTGGATTGTCCACAGAGCAAGCAGAAGCCCACAGACCTCGAGAGCGGTTGACCAGAACTGGCACAGCCTCACTGTTGGCACATTCCACGACCACAGCGAGTCTCCAGACCAGATCCACGAGGTGGGGACAAAGACTGTGCCTGTGGATGGACAGAGCTGAGAAACTGCACTGCGAAGGAGGGAGACAGAGAGGATGTTGACCGGGTCTGCAGCGCAATCAGTATGGCATGGGAAACAATAGTCTCAGGACTTTTATGCTGATCCAAACACAGATGGATCGGCATTTCTAGAGACAGGCACCATTTTAGACTGCTCTGGGTCGAACATCGCCTCCCCAAAAGTAATGTCCACCCGATCTCTCAGTGTTGTTTTTATTGTTGGGTTCCATTGATTGTGGATCCAAGTAAAATGAAGCCCTTGACAACTTCAATCTTTTCTCCATTTATCATGATGCTGTTTATTGGTCCAGTTGTGAGGATTTTTGTTGTCTTTATGTTAAGTTGCAATCCATACTGAAGGATGTGGTCTTTGATTTTCATCAATAAGTGCCTCAAGTCCTCTTTACTTTGAGCAAGCAAAATTTTGTCATCTGCATAATGCAGGTTGTTAATGAGTCTTCCTCCAATCCTGATGCCCCGTTCTTCTTCATACAGTCCAACTTCCCAGATTATTTGCTCAGCATGCAGACTGAATAGGTATGGTGAAAGGATACAACCCTGATGCACGCCTTTCTTGACTTTAAACCCCGCAGAATCCCCTTGTTCTGTTCAAACGAATGCCTCTTTTTTTTTTTTATGTACAGGCTCCTCATGAGCACAATTAAGTGTTCTGGAATTCCCATTCTTTGCAATGTTATCCATGATGTATTATGATCCACACAGTCGAATGCCTTTGCATAGTCAATAAAACACAGGTAAACATCTTTCTGGTATTCTCTGCTTTCAGCCAAGATCTCTCAGAATGTGACCTTATTTGGAAACAGGGTTTTTGCAGATGTAATTAGTGAAGATGAGGTCATACTGGAGTAGGGTGGGTCCTCACTCAATAAGACTGTTGTCTTTGTAAGCAGAAAACACAGAGACACAGGAACTCAGGGAGAAGTCCGTGTGGATGTGGAAGCAGAGTCTGGCATGATGCCGTCACAAGCCAAGGCACCCAAGGATCACCAGCTTCCCCAGAAGTTAAAAAGGGCAAGGAAGGATCGTCCTCAGATAAGCAGGGCCCTGACAACACTCTGATTTCAGACTTCTGGCCTCCAGATATTTCTGTGAGAGAATGAATTTCTGTGGCCTTGTGCCACCCACTTGTTACAGCTGCCCTAGGGATCACTGCTGAAGGATTAAGTGGAGTGGTGCATCTGAGAGGTCAGGCATTGGGGGCCATGCTCCATTAGCAAGCGCAGGAGGGACTGAGCGTGTTTCGTCCCATAATGAGAACGTTAGGGGATGGCATGAAGACTAGCTTCAAATTTATGATGAGCCAACACGTATTATAATGACATGTACAAACACCTGGAATTAGAATGCCAAAAGGGAAGAACATGCTCGGCTTTTCTCAAGCTGAAAGAACTAAGGAAAAAATTCAAGACTCGAGTTCAATATTGAAGGATTCTACAGAGGAAATATTAAATGATGCAGGAAGCATCAAAAGAAGTTGGAAAGAATACACACAGTCACTATACCAAAAAGAATTGGTGTGTTTAACCATTTCAGGAGCATATCATCAGGAACCAGTGGTACTAAAGAAAGAAATCCAAGCTGCACTGAAGTCACTGGTGAAAAACAAGGCTTCAGGAATTGACAGAACACCAACTGAGATGTTTCAACAAACAGATGCAGGGCTGGAAGTGTTCGCTCGTCTGTGCCAAGAAATTTGGAAGACAGCTACCTGGCCAACTGACTGGAAGAGATCCATATGTACACCTATTCCCAAGAAAGGTGATCCAACAGAATGTGGAAATTATCGAATATCATTAACATCATATGCAAGTAAAATTTTGCTGAAGATCATTCAAAAGTGGCTGCAGCAAGTACATCAACGGGGAACTGCCAGAAATTCAAGCCGAATTTCGAGGAGGACGTGGAACATGGGAAATCATTGCTGATGTCAGATGGGTCCTATGCAAAGGCATTTAACTGTGTGGATCATAACAAATTTTGGATAACATTGGGAAGAATGGGAGTTTCAGGACACTTAATTGTGCTCATCAGGAAGCTGTACTTAGACTAAGATGCAGTCATTCGAAAAGAACACGGGGACACTGCATGGTTGAAAGTCAGGAAAGGTGTGCATCAGGGTTGCATCCTTTCACCATACTTATTCAATCTGTACGCTGATAAAATAATCCGAGAAGCTGGACTATATGAAGAAGAACGGGGCATCAGGACTGGAGGAAGGCTCATTAACAACCTGCGTTATGCAGATAACACAACCTTGCTTGCTGACAGTGAAGAGGACTTGAAGCACTTACTGATGAAGATCAAAGACCACAGCCTTCAGTACGGATTACACCTCAACATAAAGAAAACAAAAATCCTCACAAGTGGACCAATGAGCAACATCATGATAAACGCAGAAAAGACTGAAGTTGTCAAGGATTTCATTTTACTTGGGTCCACAGTCAATAGTCATGGAAGCAGCAGTCAAGAAATCAAACGACGTATTGCACTAGACAAATCTGCTTCAAAAGACCTCTTTAAAGTGTTGAAAAGCAAAGATGTCAGTTTGTGGACTAAAGTTCACCTGATCCAAGCCATGGTATTTTCAGTCGCATCATATGCATGTGAAAGGTGGACAGTGAATAAAGAAGACCAAAAAAGAATTGATGCCTTTGAATTGTGGTATTGGCAAAGAATATTGAATATACCATGGACTGCCAAAAAAATGGACAAATCTGTCTCGGAAGAATACTCGGAAGAATACTAATTAGAAGCAAGGGTGGCAAGACTTCATTTCTCTACTTTGGACATGCTATCAGGAGGGACTGGTCCCTGGAGAAGGACATCATGCTTTGTTAAGTAGAGTGTCATCAAAAGACAGGACAACCCTCAATGAGATGGACTGACACAGTGGCTGCAACAGCCGGCTCAAGCATAACAATGATTGTGAGGATGGCGCAGGACTGGGTAGTGTTTTGTTCCGTCGTACAAAGTGTCGCTATGAGTCGGAACAGACTGGACAGCACCTAACAACAAAAACAACAAAAGATGGAAGAAACAACAGTCTTGTTTTCAGTTCCCCTAACATGTTCTGAGGTTTTGATGTATAACAGGAACTGTGCTAGATGACAAAAGTAGAATGAGGCAAGTTTCAGTAGACAGCTGCTTTTCCAAAGGAAAAGTTTTGTAACAAATGAATGTCGTTGTTCTTGTTAGGTGCTGGTGAGTTGGTTCTGTTGAGTTGGCTCAACAGAACGAAATATGGCCTGGTCCTGCGCCATCCTCAGAATCATCGCTGCGTTCGAGCCTGTTGTTGCAGCCACTGTGTCAACTCCTCTCATTGAGGGCCTTCTTTTTCACTGATCCTCTACCAGGTGTAATGGATTTAATTGTGTCCCCCCAAAATATGTGTCAATTTGGTTAGGCTGTGATTCTCAGTATTGTGTAATTCCAATTTTGTGATCTGATGTAATTTTTCCTATGTTTTGTAAATCCTAATTGCCATATTGCAATGGGAAAATCTGTTGCAAATGATACCTTTAAAGTGTTAAAAAGCAAAGATGTCACTTTAAGGACTAAGGTGCACCTGATTCGAGCCATGGTGTTTTCAATTGCCTCATATGTATGCAAAAGCTGGACAATGAATAAGGAATGTAGAAGAAGAATTGGCACCTCTGACTTGTGGTGTTGGTGAAGAATATTGACTACACCACGGACTGCCAGAAGAACAAACAAGTCTGTCTTGGAAGAAGTACAGCCAGAATGTTCCTCAGAGGCAAGGATGGCAAGATTTTGTCTCATGTATTTTGGACATGTTATCAGAAGGGACAAGTCCCTGGAGAAGGACATCATGCTTGATAAAGCAGAGGGTCACTGAAAGAGAGGAAGACACTCAATGCAATGGTCTGACACAGTGGCTCCAACAATGGGCTCAAGCATCACAGCGATTGTCAAGATGGCGCAGGACCAGGCCATGTTTCATCTTGCTGTACGTAGGGTCACTATGAGTCAGAACTGACTAGAGGGTACCCAAAAACAACAATCTCGGTCTTTGGTTCATGAGGCAAGGTTATGTTATGTTAAAGAGGATTAGGGTGGGATTCAACACCCTTACTCAGATCATAGCCCTGATCATACATAAGGGGGGTTCCTCTGGGGTGTGACCTGTATCACCTTTTATCTTAAACCAAAAAAAACCCACTGCCGTCGAGCCAATTCTGACTCATAGTGGCCCTATAGGACACAGTGGAACTGTCCCATAGGATTTCCAAGGAGCCCCTGGTGGATTCGAACTGCCAGCCTCTTGGTTAGCAGCCATAGCTTTTAACCACTACGCCACCAGGGTTTCCACCTTTAATCTTACAAGGGATAAAAGGAGAAAGCAGTAAGCAGAGAGATAGGGAACTTCATGCCACTAAGAAAGAAGCACCAGGAGTGGAGCATGTCCTTTGAACCCAGGTTCCCTTTGCTGAGAAGCTCCTAAACCAGAGGAAGATTGATAACAAGGACCTTCTCCTGGAGCCGACAGAGAGCGAGGTCCTTCCCCTGGGGCTGGCGCCCTGAATTTGAACTTCTAGCCCCTAAGCTGTGAGAGAATAAATTTCTCTTTGTTAGAGCCATACACTTGGGATATTTCTGTTATAGCAGCACTAGATAACTAAGACACCAAGCATGACGTACTTCTCCACAGACTGGTTCTTCCTGATAACATGTCCAAAGTATGTGAGACGAAGTCTCTCCATCTGCACTTCTAAGTAGCATTCTAGTTGTATTTCTTCTAAGACAGTTTTGTTCACTCTTTTGGCAGTCCATGGCATATTCAATATTCTCCCCCCAAACCATAATTCAAATGGGTCAATTCTTTGGTCTTCCTTATTCATTTTCCAGCTTTCACATACATGTGGGGCAACTGAAAATACCATGGCTTGGGTCAGGTGCACCTTAGTCCTCAAAGTGACATCTTTGCTTTTTAACACTTTATAAAGGTCTTTTACAGCAGATTTATCCAATGGAATATGTCATATGATTTCCTGACTACTGCTTCCATGGGTGTTGATTATGGATACAAGTAAAACATAATCCTTGAAATGAATACTATCAAATAATGATGCTATTCAGTGCCGTTGAGTCAATTCCGGCTCACGGCAATCCCATATGACAGAGTAGAAACGTCCCATAGGGTTTCCTAGGTTGTAATTTTGCCGGGCGGTAACTATATAAGTTGCTAGATCTCTCATAAGAAGTATAATAACCACATTCTAATACATTTAAAGACAAACAAACAAATCTGTCTTGGAAGAAGCACAGCCAGAATGCTCCTTAAAAGCAAGGATGAAGAATCTATGTCTCACATACTTTGGACTTGTTATGAGAAGGGATCAGTTCCTGGAGAAGGACATCATGCTTGGTAAAGTGAAAAAAAAAAAGTAAAGTGAAGGGTCAGCGAAACAGAGGAAGACTCTCAACGAGGTGGAGTGACACGGTGGCTACAACTATGGGTTCAAGCAGAGCAACGATCGTGGGGATGGCGCAGGACTGGGCAGCGTTTTGTTTTGTTGTACATGGGGTCACTATGACTTGGAACAGTCAACAGCACCTAACAACAACAGTCTACTGGAGCCAATCACCAGCTCTTTTTCCTGCAGAGCCGCTAGCGGGTTTGAACTGCTAACCTCTCTGTCAGCAGCCAAGTGCTTAACCATTGCACCAATAGTTCATCCGCCATAGGTGGGTTCAGAAACTGAAATTATTTAAGCAGAGTTGTTACAAAAGGCATTCACTCCCCAGTTGGAGGCACAAGAGCTAACTTCCAAATGATTTTCCGACTCTCAGCTCTCAACTCTACGGAGCTGGTCCTGCAGCTGTGACGGGTTCTTGGGGACCTATCATACCATGCTTCACACTCACAGACATATTTAGACTTCCTAAGTGCCTTCGTCAGAGACATAACACTCTGTTTCAGCATCAACCCTAAATTGCTAAGTGCTTGCTCACCTGTTTTGTCAAACTGAAGGGTGAGAAAGCACAGCGCAGCTGGGCGCCTTAGGGTCACGTGACCCCTGCGTCGTGTGGCAGTGAAGTTAGAGAGGGCTGGTGTCTCCAACAGGTCAGGTGGTCCACAGGGCCAGTCTGACCACAAACCCAAGACAGAAGGCCCAGTACGTCTTGAATTCACAGTAGATCATTGTTCTCCTGCGGCTGACTACGTTTTTCCCCTTTACATAGAGAAGTAACTTGAGTTAATCTTTGGCGAACTAACACAAGCCAAATTGTTACCAGAACCAGACTTAGAATTCAAAATGACTAGGCATAGAGGTTCTGTGTAAAGGGTAAGGACGTTACACTGGGTTGTTTCTATTTCCTTACGAATACAAGATAGTGGAGAAACTTGAGGACTTCACGTGGAAGCTGCCGTGGAGGAAAGAGATAATCATGAAAAACACTGCCCCAGTCACACTCAGCTGAAAAGCTGTCACTGTCAGTTGGCTTGCTTTCTGTCTCAGTAGAAACAGTAAGAAGCCTGAGTCAGATCTTTGTGGTTCTTAGAAGTTACGTAAATGTAGGGCAAATAGGCCATGGTGGAAATTTGCAACAAGACCTTTTGTTGCTGGCTTACTAGAGCTTGACTCTGAGTTTTCAAAATCTCAAAGCTCTGGGAAGAAAGTGGATAAACCTTTCTTCTCAGATAAATCTGTGCCAGGGCCAGGGGGATTCCCTAGAAAAAAAGAAACACCTTTTCTTTTTAGGTCCAACATTACTAAAGCCTCTCTGATGATGAGGGTGGTCTCAACTGAAGCCCAAGGTATTGGTGGTTCAGTGGTAGAATTCTCATCTTCCACACAGGAGACCCGGGTTCATTTCCCGGCCAGTGCACCCCACACACAGCCACCACCCGTCTGTCTGTGGAAGCCTGCGTACTGCCATGGTGCTGACCAGGCTTCAGCAGAGCTTCCAGACTAAGATGGACGAGGAAGAAAGGCCTGGCGATCTGCTCCTGAAAATCAGCCAGTGAGAACCCTGGGGGTCACAACGGTCCAGTCCACAGCCAACCACGGGGATGGAGCAGGAACAGGTGGAGTTTCACTCCACTGCGCGTGAGTAGCCATGAGTCCGGGGACTCGATGGCAGCCAACCGCAACACCACCTGAAGTCCACTGGGGAAAGAACACCCACAGTCCAAGGGGAAATATGCCGTGAAGAAAGTAGAGTTTGGCAAGTGACCAGGGCTCAAGGCTCTGGGGCATCAGGCTGGTCTCAGCATGCCCGAGATTGACGAGGCAGCTCCTCAGTCCCTCCACGCGATGCTGAGAGCCCTGGGGAACAGCGCTGAGAATGTGCAGGCAGAGAGAACCCCTGAGCTCAGTGGAGCCCTCAGCTTCCTTAGAACACCCCTCCCGCCTGGTCTAGACTAATGTCAGTGGCACGTTCACAGACAACACCTGTGACAGGTGACAGCAGCGTCAGCGGGAAACAGGCAGCCTGTGCTCGTGCCAGGGGCAGACCAGGGCCTCCACTCTCCACCCTGGATGCCAGGAAGCGGGACGAGCCCCTCACGGCCCAGCTCCCAGGACTCCGGGGGAAATGTGAGGAGCAGCATCTGGAGTCTCGGGTGGTGCAAACGGTTAGCACGCTCGGCCACTAAACAAAAGGCTGGAAGTCCAAGTCCACCCAGAGGCACCTCGGAAGACAGGCCTGGTGATCTACTTCCAAAAGATCAGCCAAGGACAACCCCGTGGAGCACACTTCTACCCTGACACACATGGGGTCGCCATGAATCAGCGTCCACTCGGTAACAACTGGCACAGCAGTGTTCTACATCTTGACTGTGGTTGTGGTTACACTGGTATAAACTTGTCACAACTCATTGAAATAACCCCGAAAACGGAGACATTTTATTGTATTTAATTATATCTCAATAAATTGATTTTTAAAAAGATGTGACCCCACCCCTCAAGTTAGTAAAGATATTATGAGGTGGATTTTTAGTACTTGATATAGAGTATAAATGAGACTTAATGACGCTCAGTTTGGCACAGAGCTTTTGCCAAGAAGGCCTTGAAGAGGATGCTAGGCAGAGTTGCTTTGGAAACGTACTCTGGCCTCCTTCCTTGTTGCTTTCCACAGATTACCACTGTTGAATTCCATTGGAATGATGAGAGAAGAGACTTCTAAAGCTGCTCTGGGGGCCCTCCTCACCATCTCTCGTCTGAGCATCTGTGCACCCCCAGGGCTCAGGCTGTGGGCCACTGTCACACTCAGCCTTGCGTGACCTCGCCCATTCCAAGGCTGCAAACACACGTCTGGAAGTGGAGCCCTGCATTAAGCTCTACGAGTCCTTTGTGGCTGCCAAAACAAAGAATCGCAAACTGCATGCCTTAAAAGAACAGAAACATATTCCTGGACAGTTCTGGAGGTTGGAAGTCCAGAATCAAGGTGTCGGCAGGGTTTCTTCCTTCAGGAGGCCCTAGGGAAGAGACTACCTGGTGCCTCTCTCCTAGCATCTGGTGGCTGCCAGCAATCCTTGGCTTGTGGCTGCGTCACTCCACTCTCTGCCTTCATCTTCACATCTCCTTCCCTGTGTCTCTCAGCGTCTTCTCCTCTCAGAAGGGCACCAGTCATTGGATTTAGGGCCGGCCCTAAACTCGAGATGATTTCATCTAGACATCCTTAACCAATTACATCTAACCAAAAACCAAACCAAATTAGTTGCTGTCAAGTTGATTTTGACTCATGAGGACCCCTGAGTGTCAGAAGAGAATTGTGGTCCATAGGGTTTTGCATCTCTTGGAAGCAGATCGCCAGGCTTTTCTTCCAAGGTGCCTCTGGGTGGGTTCGAACCAACTTCCTTTCAGTTAGTAGTCAAGTGCTTAACTGTTCGTGATATCCAGGGACTCCAGTTACATCTACAAAGACCCTATTCCCAAAGAAGGCTACAGTTGGAAATTCCAGGTGGATGTAAGTTTTGGGGGGAGACCATTTAACACACTACAGCCCCCAAATTGTATCTCCAGGCCAGACCCCTCTCTGGAACTCCAGACTTCAGTATTCCCACTTGGAACTTTCCGAAAAATCTCCAACATCTCATGTCCAAAGCTGAACTCAACTTTCCTGACTCCAGTCCTGCTCTTCCACAGCCTTCTCATCTCAGCAGCAAACCAGGGAGTCATCTTTGAGTCCTTATCCTCCACATCGAATTAATCAGCCACTCCTGTCAATTCTCTCAGCAAAATAGACACCAAATCCAGTGACTTACTCTGTTCACGCCAACAGCCTGGACTCTTGCGTTCACATTCCACATAGGCTCCTGGAGGTACTACAGTCTGCTCTCTGCTCAGCAGAGAAAGCAAGACTTTGAAAATAATTCAAACCACGCCTGTGTTCTGTTTGGAATTCTCCCGGGGCCTCCCAAGTGCATCAGAATAAAAACTCAAGTCCCAGCTATGACCTATGGGCATGTAGAGGACTTGCCAAGCCAAGCTCTCACCACCTCCATGACATCATCTCTTGAACCTCTATGGTTTACACCTGTCACCCCAAAATCTTACCATTCTGTAAGTTTGCTGAGCACATTCCTGCATCTGGGCCTTTGTCCTTGCAGTGTCCTTAGCCAGGAGTGCCTTTCTGCCAGACAAGCATGAGAAGAGGCTCCTAGATGTCCACTCTTACACCGAGGTTTCCCTGACCACCCCCATTTCTGCTCTCACACTGCTTTAGTTTTCTACCTGGCATTTATCACAGTCTGGCATATTTGACTGCTTGCTATCACCAGTTGGTGAGACCCAGGAGAAGGAGCTTTGCCTGTTTTGCCCCCTGGGAGCCCCCCACAAATTGGAATTGACTTCATGGCAATTGGTAGATGGTCATGAGGCCATGCTGGCTCAGTGGTAGACTGATAGGATAGCCACAACAATGGACTCAAACACACCAATGATGGTGAGATGGCACAGGACCAGGAGACACTTCGTTCTGTTGTGCATGAGGTTGTCACGAGCCAAGGGCAAGTACCAACAACCTCACCCTGGTGTCTGAAGCAGAACCTAGCAGATGGCAGGAAGTACCTGCTGAGTGAATGAATGCATGAGCTAATGATTGGCATGAAAAATTAAAGCCTGTGGGGTTTTTTTTTTTTTTAAGTTTATCTCGTTTTTGCAATAATCTTCAGACCTGATCCTGTATCGGCTTTAGTTGATGCCTAGATAGGGCAGGATAGCAGCAGTGTAGGCCAAACCAATTTAATGATTTGTCATCTAAAAAGAGGAAGAGGTTTTAAGTTGAAAGAGAAAAAGAAGTGGACGGCCTGTACAGGCAACACTTAGGCGGAACTTCATTCTGGCCAGAAGCTTCCTTCCCAACTTCTCCTTCCTCCGGACACTGCCCATGCACCCATTCCACTGAAGGCCACAGAGCACTGCAGACAGCCGGGAAGGTGAGGTGTCTTCATCTGACTCACACAACTGGGTACAGAGACAAGCTCTGCCAGTGGATGCCTCTGTGTCAGGAAAATGAACGTAATCCCAAACTGGGTGATGTTCCTCCCCCTTGGTCACATGACTAAAGTATACACTCCTAGGAAACTGGAATATATGGGAAATGAGGCCCCCAAGAACGGGGGAAGACTGTGGGGGTGCCACCTGGATAGAGATACACAGAGACAGCCTCTTCACTGAAATAGGAGGTCATACAGCTTGACGGTTAACTACACAGACTTTGCAATTAGGTCGTCATTTGAATCTTGACTCTACCACTTATGAACTGGGTGTCTTGTAAGTTTCTTAATCTCTCTGAGCCTCAGTTTCCTTATGTGCGAAATATGGGGACAACCAGCTCATAGGTACGCATTTGACACATTCGTTGTTGTTGTTAGGTGCTGTTGAGTCAGTTCCTACTCATAGAGACCCTATGGACAGTGTAGAACTGCCCCTTAGGGTTTCCAAGGAGCAGCTGGTGGATTCCAACTGCCAACCTTTTGGTTAGCAGCTGAGCTCTTAACCACTGTGCCACCAGGGCTCCCATTTGACACATTAAAAAAAAAACCCATTGCCATCAAGTTGATTCCGACTCATAGCGACCCTATAGGATAAAGTGGAACTGCCCCATATGGTTTCCAAGGAGCACCTGGTAGATTCGAATTGCCAACCTTTTGGTCAGCAGCTGTATCTCTTGACCACTAAGCCACCAGGGTTTCCATTTGACACACAGCAGATGTTAAATCTTAACACAAAGGGTCTCCATGAATCAGAATTGACTTCACAGCAACTGATAAATGTGAAATGGGGCAGAGGCGGCTCAGTGGTAGAACTCTCGTCTTCCATGTTGGGAGACGTGGGTTTGATTTCCAGCCAAGGCACCTCGCATGCAGCCATCAGTTGTTTTTCAGTGGTGGGTTGCATGTTGCTGTGATGCTGAACGGAGCCCTCGTGGCGCAGTGGTTAATAAGAACTCGGTTGCTAACCAAAAGGTCGGCAGTTCAAATCCATGAGCAGCTCCTTGGAAACCCTATGGGGCAATTCTACCCTGCCCTATAGGGTCACTATGTGTCAGAATCAACTCGCCAGCAATGGGATGGTGATGAACATGTTCCAACAGAGCTTCCAGACTAAGAAGGACCAGGAAGAAAGCCCTGGCAATGTACTTCTGAAAATCAGCAAATGAAAACCCTATGGATCACAACATTCTGTTGTTTAGTTGCATGGGGTCAACATGAGTCAGGGGCCGACTCAGCAGCAGCCAACAAGAACAGATGTTAAATAACTGGGGAGCTAAGAGGAGGAGAAGCATCTAAGTCATGCCTAAGTTACCCTAAGCTACTGATGACACAGATCTAATTTATATTAATTCAATTCATTAGAAGGTTGCTAAAAGCTTTCATTAAACAACTAAACTACAGTCCAGATGCTTACTCCTTACTTCAGGCTAAGAACGCCTTTTGGGAACCATTTCTTCAGATACTCAGCAGGAAAATTACCCTTTCTGATATAGCATTTCTGGGAGATCAGATGATAGAATTTTGCAAGACCAATGACTTACACATTGGAAATACTTTTTTTCAACATAAATGGCAAAATACACAAGGACCTCGCCGGATGGAACACACAGGAATCAAATCAACTACATCTTCGGAAAGAGATGATAGAGAAGTTCAATATCATCAGTCACAACAAGGCCAGGGGCTGACTGTGGAACAGACCATCAACTGCTCCTGTGCAAGTTTAAGTTGAAGCTAAAAATGTTAAAACAAGTCTACGAGAGCCAAAGTATAACCCTGAGTATGTCCTACCTGAATTTGAAGCCCGCCTCAAGAATAGATTTGATACATTGAACACTAATGTCCAAAGACAAGAGACACTGTGGGATGACATCAAGGATATCATACACAAAGAAAGCAAAAGTCATTAAAAAGAAAAGGAAAAAAAGGCCAAAATGAATGTCAAAAGAAACTCTAAAATTTGCTCTCGAACGTAGAGTAGCTAAAGCAAAAGGAAGAAATGACAAAGTAAAAGTGCTAAACAGAAGATTTCCAAGGGCAGCTTCAGAGACAAAAAATAAGTAAAGTGTTATAATGACGTGTGCAAAGACCTAGAGTTAGAAAACCAAAAGAGAAGAACATGCTCAGTATTTCTCAAGCTGAAAGAACTGAAGAAAAAATTGAAGCCTAGAGTTGCAATATTTAAGGATTCTAAGGGGAAAATATTGAACGATGTAGGAAGCATCAAAAGAAGATGGAAGGAATACAGAGTCACTGTGCCAAAAAGAACTGGTCGACATCCAACCATTTCAGAAGGTGGCATGTGACCAAGACCTGATGGTGCTGAAGGAAAAGTCCAAGCTGCACCGAAGGCATTGGCCAAAAACAAGGCTCCAGGAATTGACAGAATGCAGCGCTGGAGGTGCTCACTCATCTATGCCAAGAAATTTGTAAGACAGCTACTTGGCCAACCGACTGGAAGAGATCCATATTTATGTCCATTTCAAAGAAAGGTGATCCAACAGAATGTGGAAATTATAGAACAATATTATTAATATCACACACAAGTGAAACTGTGCTGGAGGTAACGCAGAAGCAGTTTCAGCAGCACACTGACAGGGAACTGTCAGAAATTCAAGCCAGATTCAGAAGAGGACATGGAACCAGAGATGTCATTGCTGATGTCAGACGGATCTTGGCTGACAGCAGAGAATACCAGAAAGATGTTTACTTGTGTTTTATTGACTATGCAAAGACATTCGACTCTGTGGATCATAACAAATCGTTGATAACGTTGCGGAGAATGGGAATTCCAAAACACTTAATTGTGCTCATGAAGAACCTGTACATAGACCAAGAGGCAGTCATTCGAACAGAACAAGGGGACACTGGGTGGTTTAAAGTCAGGAAAGGTGTGCTTTAGGATTGTACCCTTTCATCATACTTGCTCAATCTGTATGCTGAGAATACAATCTGAGAACCTGTGCTACATGAAGCACAGAGCATCAGGATTGGAGGAAGACTCTAACAATCTGAGATATGCAGATGACACGATCTTGCTTGCTGAAAGCGAAGATTTGAAGCACTTACTAACGAAGATCAAGGACTACAGCCTTCAGTATGGATTATGCCTCAACATAAAGAAAGCAAAAGTCCTCACAACTGGACCAATAAGCAATATTGTGATAAACAGAGAAAAGATCGAGGTTGTCAAGGATTTTATTTTACTTGGATCCACAATCAACACTCATGGAGGCAGGAGTCAAGAAAACAAACAATGTATTGCATTGGGAAATCTGCTGCAAAAGACCTCTTTAAAGTGTTAAAAAGCAGTGATGTTATCTTGAGGACTAAGGTATTACTGACCTAAGCCATGGTATTTTCAATCTCCTTATATGCATATGAAAGCTGGACAAGAAATAAGGAAGGCCGAAGAAGAATTGACGCCTTTCAATTGTGGTGTTGGGGAAGAATATTGAATATACCATGGACTGCCACAAGTATGAACAAATCTGTCTTGGAAGAAGTATAGCCAGGATGCTCTTTAAGAGGGAGGGTCGTGAGATGTCGCCTCATGTATTTTGGACATGTTATCAGGCAGGACCAATGTCTGCAGAAGGATAACACGGTACAGTACAGCGTCAGCAAAAAAGAGGAAAACCCTCAACGAAATAGATTGACACAGTGGCTGCAACAGCGGACTCAAATATAGCAACAATTGTGAAGATGGTGCAGGACCAGGCAGTGTTTCGAGTGTTTAGTTCTGTTGTACACAGGGTCGCTATGAGTTGGAACCAACTGGATGGCACCTAACAAAGCAGAACAGGTGCAACTAGTGTGTCGGTCAGTACTTTACATACAGGAACCCAAAATGGAGGAAGTGGGCTGTGGAGGAAACAGAAAAGAAGGAAAAAAACAAAGCAGCCACAAGAAGTGAGGTGACAGCTCCTTTTCCTGCCACCTGGAGGAAATACGAGGCTAATTAAGGAGACATCAGAGTTTCTATTATTTTGGCAGAATCTAGAAAGTTCCCCTCCTGAGTAGAAGGAAGAAAGTCCTTTATCTGCTGTCCCATGGAGAAAGGAGACAAATTCAATTATTTCTTCCATTGGAGACCCTCAAAGAAAGGAAATGCCCACTCTGGCTCTTTAAGCAGAGTTGTCTTGCCCATGCACAATTCCCCAAGGTGGTGGTGGTAGTGATTTTTAGTTGCTGTCAAGTCATCTCCGATTCATGGAAACCCCATGGTTCAACAGAAGGAAACGCTGCCTGGTCCTGGGCCATCTTCATATTTGTTGGTATGTTTGAGTCCATTGTTGGGGCTATTTTGTCAGTCTTTCTCATTGATGGTTTTCCTTATATCTTCACTAACCCTCCACTTTACCAACCATAATATCCTTTTCTAGCAATTGGTCTTTTCCTATGATGTGTCCATAGCAAGCAAGCCAAAGTCTCACCACCCTCACTTATAAGGAGCATTCTCATATTTCTTCTAAGACTGATTTGTACATTCTTCTGGAAGTCCACAGCATAAGCAATATACTTTGAAAACCTCATGGATATCAAGAGAATTCCCCAAGGAACCCAGCCTTAATCCATAGCTTCTTGCATTAGAATTCCTTCCTCTCACCTGTCCACCCCACTGGCTCCTTCCTATTCTTAGTGATTTGGCTCAACAGTAATGGCTACTTCTGCTCTCATATTCGCCTCAGACCAAAGCCATGGTTGACTTCGGAGCACTTGGCAACCTTGTATACCCAACCCTGGCCCCATGAGACATGGCACGGACATAACCCAAAGCAAACTTGGGTTCTGGAAAGGCCACTGCTGTTCTGTGGTCTCTTTCTGGAGGAAAGATGGCCATGGGATCTTACAGTGACCCAGGAGGACTTTCTATTCTAAACCACACCAAGAGGCTGCGGCTGTCCACCATCTTTGCCCCACAGCTTCCTTGGTTACCAAGTTCCTGGGATGGAAGACTGTTAGTTTATCGAGGATGTCTGTTTTTCCCCAGGGACTCCTATTTCTTCACATTGACCATGTCAATAATACAACTTCTTATTAAAAGGAAAGGGATCCTCTTGGGTTTAACCAAGACTGCAGTCTCTTAGCAGCTAAAAGCTCATTTACTTCTGCTCAATCTGGCCTACCCTGACTCAACTCAGCCACTCACCAATGAAATGGAGATCTTCTATACCAGTGGGAAGCCATCATACACTAGTGGAGGACCACATATTACCGTCTCCACCACTCTGTTTAATTCTCTAGGAAAGCCATTGCAGTTAAGGTCAACTTCCTCCCTGCAGGAGCAGGAACCATTTGATTACATAGGCTGCTTGTTAGGCAGAAAGTCAGAGATCTCCTGCATCAGACTTTCAGGGATAGTACCAAGAAACTTCCATGTCTTAACAAACTCCCACCAAGCACTTCTGATGTTAGCTAAATTTGGAAACCACTAAAGTAAATGATAACAAAAGACTTAAAAAAAAAAAAAGTTTTTTTTTTCCCTAAAATTTAAGTCTAGGATTGACTCTTGTATTATTTCTACTGTTGTTGTTATGGTGCCGTCAAATCAGTTCCTAGTCACAGCAACCCTATGCACTAGAGAACAAAACACTGCCAGGTCCTATGCCATGCTCACAATCATTGTTACGCTTGAGCCCATTGTTGCAGCCACTGCATCAATCCATTTCATTGAGGGTCTTCATCATTTTGGCTGACTCTCTACTTTACCAAGCATGATGCCCTTCTCCAGGGACTGATCGCTCCTGATAACACATCCAAAGTACGTGTGATGTAGTCTCGCCTCCTTGCTTCTCAGGAGCATTCTGGCTGTACTTCTTCCAAGACAGATTTGTTCATTCTTTTGGCAGTCAACCATATACTCAATATTCTTACCCAACACCACAATTCAAAGGTATCAATTCTTCTTTGCCCTTATTCGTTGTCCAGCTTTCACATGCATATGATATGATTGAAAATATCATGTCTTGGGTCAGGCGCACCTTAATCTTCAAGGTGACATCTTTGCTTTTCAACACTTCAAAGAAGTCTTTCATAGCAGATTTGCCCAGTGCAACGCGTCTTTTGATTTCTTGACTGCTGCTTCCATGGGAGTAGTTTATGGATCCAAGCAAAATGAAATCCTTGACAACTTCAATCTTTTCTCCATTTATCATGATGTTGCTTATTGGTCCAGTTATGAGGATTTTTGTTTTCTTTATAGCATAAAGTAATCCATACTGAAGGCTGTGGTCTTTGATCTTCATCAGTAAGTGCTTCAAGTCCTCTTCACTTTCAGCAAGCAAGGTTGTGTCATCTGCATAACGCAGGTTGTTAATGAGTCTTCCTCCAATCCTGAAGCCTTTTCTTCTTCGTATAGTCCAGCTTTTTAGATTATTTGCTCAGCATATAGATTGAATAGGTATGGTGAAAAGATACAACCCTGACACTCACCTTTCCTGACTTTAAACCATACAGTATGCCCTTGTTCTATTCAAACAACTGCCTCTCGGTCTATGTACAGGTTCCTCATGAGCACAATTAAGTGTTCTGAGATTCCCATTCCTCACAATGTTATCCATAATTTGTTATGATCCATACAATTGAACGCCTTTGCATAGTCAATAAAACATAGGTAAACATCTTTTTGGTATTCTTTGCTTTCAACCAGGATCCATCTGACATCAGCAATGATATCCCTGATTCCAAATCTTCTGAATTGGGCCTGAATTTCTGGCAGTTTCCTGTCGATACACTGCTGCAGCCGCTTTTAAAGGATCTTCAGCAAAACTTTACAGGCATGTGATATTAATGATATTGTTCAATAATTTCTGCATTTGGTTGGATCACCTTTCTTGGGAATAGGCATAAATATGGATCTCTTCCAGTTGCTGGCCAGGCAGCAGTCTTCCAAATTTCTTGGCATAGACAAGTGAGCACTTCAGCACTGCATCTGTTTGTTAAAACATCTCATTGGTATTCCAACAATTCCTGTAGCCCCGTTTTTTGCCAGTGCCTTCGGCACAGCTTAGACTTCTTCCTCCAGTACCATCAGTTCCTGATCATATTCTACCTCTTGAAATATCTGAACGTCAACCAATTCTTTTTGGTACAGTGACTCACTGCATTCCTTCCATCTTCTTTTGAAGCTTCCTGCATCGTTTAGTATTTTCCCCATGCAATTCTTCACTCTTTGAACTTGAGGCTTGAATTTTTTTTTTTTTTTTTCAGCTCTTTCAGCTTGAGAAATGCCAAGTGTGTACCTCGCTTTTGGTTTTCTATCTCCAGCTCTTTGCACATGTCATTATAATATTTCACTTTGTCTTCTAGAGCTACCCTTTGAAATCGTGTGTTCAGTTCTTTTACTTTATCATTTCTTCCTTTTGCTTTAGCTGCTCGAAGTTCAAGAGCAAGTTTCAGAGTCTCTTATGACATCAATTTTGGTCTTTTCTTTCTTTGCTGTCTTTTTAATGACCTCTTCCTTTCTTCATGTATGATGTCCTTGATGTCATTCTACAACTTGTCTGGTCTTTGGTCATTAGTGTTCAATGCATCAAATCTGTTCTTGAGATGGTCTCTTAATTCAGGTGGGACCTACTCAAGGTCGTATTTTGGTTCTCATGGACTTGTTCTAATTTTCTCCAGTTTCAACTTGAACTTGCATATGAGCAATTGATGGTCTGTTCGACAGTCGGCCCCTGGCTTTGTTCTGACTGATGATATTGAGCTTTTTCATCATCTCTTTCCACAGGTGTAGTTGATTTGATTCTTGCGTATTCCCTCTGGCAAGGTCCATGTATATAGTCGCCATTTATGTTGGTAAAAAAAAAGGTATTTGCAATGAAGAAGTCATTGGTCTTGCAAAATTCTGTTATTCAATCTCTGGCGTCATTTCTAATATATACTAATGTTTCAAACATTGGTATGAACTTGATGCTAGCAAGCGATTTGAAATTACTTCTTTGAGATTAAAAGAAAAACTTTGAAAATTTCAAAATACTATCCTACCTCAGTGGCTTGCATTTACAGCATTATTCTTTGGGTTCCTCCCACCCATCCCTGGTGCCATTTTTTCATAATTTTACTTAGTTGCTGTTGATTTCAATTCATGGCAACCCCATATATGTCAGAGCAGACTGTGCTTCATAGGGTTTTCTGTTTGTTTTTTAAAGTTTAGTCATTTTGTTATTGTTGAGAATATATACAGAAAAACATAAACCAATTAAACAGTTTGTACATGTGCCATTTGGAGACACTGATTGCATCCTTCGAGCTATATAACCATTCTTACCCTTCTTTTCTGAATTGTTCTTTCTCCATTAACATAAACTTACCACCCCCTAAGGTCTTCATCTAATCTTTCGAGTTGCTGTTGTCACTTTGATCCCCTATAGATATGCCTCTAAAAGAGCACAATGCTCAAGGCAGACCTTTTTTTTTACTAGTTAACTATTGTTCAGTTTTAAAAACGATTTCAGGGAATAATTTTCGGTTTAAAGGTTATCTCAGGGCTCAGAATCAACTCAATGGCAATGGGTTTGGTTTGGTTTTGGTTATAGTTTCAGGGGTCTCCATAGGGTTTTCAATAGCTGATTTTTTCGAAGTAAATCAGCAGGGATTTCTTCTGAGGTAAGCCCTGGTGGTGCTGTGGTTAAGAACTCAGCTGTTAACTGAACAGTCGGTAGTTCGAATCCACCAGCTGCTCCTTGGAAACCCTGTAGGGCAGTTCTACTCTGTCCTACAGGGTTGCTATGAGTCAGAATCAACTCGAGGGCAATAGGTTTGGTTTTTGATTTTTTTTCGTCTGAGGAGTTTTTGGGTGGACTCAAACCTCCAACCTTACATCTAGTAGTCGAGTGCTTAATCGTTTGTGCCACACACGAATTCTTCTGTTTTACTTACACATATGTTACACACCTACTTCCTATTTTTGCTTTAGTCAATTACCTTTGAAAGCAGTTAATTATAATAAAAGCCTATTTAAACCACTGGGCAGGGCCAAGATGGTGGAATAGCCAGGTGCTTCCAGCGATCCCTCTTACAACAAAGACCCAAAAAATCAAGTAAAATGATTATATTTATGACAAGCTAGGAGCCCTGAACTTCAAAGGCAAAGTTAGAAAACAGACTGAGAGGCAGGGGGAGGAAGAGATGGTTCAGAAGCAGGGAGGAGTTGCTGGACCTGAACTGCCGAGATGCCTCAGGCACCACTTCCGGGAGTAGCTGCGGCAGGCTGGAGTAGCGTTTGGCTGCAGTTTCCTCAGGGAGAAGCAGCCAGCTGTGCAGCCTGCTCACACCTCCAGAGCCAGAGAAGAACGGAGCTCTAGGCAAAAGCTACACACTTGCATATATTTTACTGCACCTGAACCCCCAAGCTGGCTTCAGTAGCTCTTGATTTCCCCACTAACCAGGGGAGCTCAGGACAGAAGCGGCTCCTGTCCAGGTATAAACGGCCCGCAGATTTTGAATACTTTTCCCTGCTACATGGACCACGCGGGCCTATTTCAGGAGAATAGGCCCTTGCTGGCAGACTGCAACTGTTTAAGCTGTGCAGTGGAGAGGTGGGTGTTTGATGTTTGACACCGCTTTGCCTACTAAACAGGGTCCTCACCTACCCACATCAGGGGCCAAATGGCTGGTGGCTCCATTCAGGTCACCCAGCCACCAATGACAGTGGTCCAAGGATAAGTGGTACCCCCCACCCTTTACAACCAAAAGCATTGGGTGCCCATGATCCATCTGCAGAACCCATCCACCTGTACACTCTATGGAATAGAGAAGCGCTTTCCTCAGAGACACTAGGGTGACAGCGCTTAGCTCCATGCCTTGTTCAGGGCATGACCCCCTGCTGCAATCAGATACCGGTACCTACACCAAACACCTGTGCTCCTCAAAGATTCTATGACAGAGATTGTATGACGTACTTGATGATCAGCTACCTGGACACCTGAGCTGAATCCACACAAGAAAAGTGAATGAATTCATAAGCTCATATACCTGATAACAGCTCTAGCCATCTGGTGACAGGACGTCAGAGCTCCAAAGGTGAAAATAATCAAGCTAGCTCACTCAAGCAACCCATTTGGGCAAATCAAAACAAAACAAAGCAAGAAACTGGGATACAAAAGCAAACATAAAATAAACTAATAACTTACAGATGGCTCGGAGACAACAGTCAATATCAAACCATATAAAGAAACAGGCCATCGTCGCTTCAACGAGCTCTCAGCACAGAGCATCAAAGGATCTTCTGGATGAAGGTGCCTTCCTGGAATTACCAGATACAGAATACAAAAGATTAATATACTGAACTCTTCAAGACATCCGAAAGGAGATCAGGCAATACACAGAACAAGCCAAGGAACACAAAGATAAAACAGTTGAAGAAAGTAAAAAGGTTCTTCAAGAACATAAGCTGCAAGAATCCATAGAGAGACAGCAAACAGAAATCCAGAAGATTAACAATAAAATTACAGAATTAGACAACTCAGTGGAAAGTCAGAGGAGCAGAATTGAGCAAGTGGAAGGCAGAATTGGTGACCTTGGAGATAAAGCACTTGGCACCAATATATTTGAAGAAAAACCAGAAAAAAAGAATTAAAAAAATGAACAAACCTTAAGAATCATGTGGGACTCTATCAAGAGAAATAACCTATGAGTGATTGGAGCTCCAGAACACGGAGGGATAACAGAAAATACAGAGAGAATTGTTGAATATCTGTTGGCAGAAAACTTTCCTGATATCATGAAAGATGAGAAGATATCAATCCAAGATGCTCATCAAACTCCACATAAGGTAGATTTTAAAAGAAAGTCACCAAGACATATTGTAATCAAACTTGCCAAAACCAAAGATAAAGAGAGAATTTTAAGAGCAGCAAGGAATAAACAAAAAGTCACCTACAAAGGACAGTCAATAAGAACAAGCTTGGGTTCCTCGGCAGAAACCATGCAGGCAAGAAGGCAATGGGATGACTTATACAAAGCATTGAAGGAAAAAACTGCCAGCCAAGAATCACATATCCAGCAAAACTGTCTCTCAAACATGAAGGTGAAATTAAGACATTTCCAGATAAACAGAAGTTTAGGGATTTCGTAAAAACCAAATCAAAACTACAAGAAACACTAAAGGGAGCTCTTCAGTTAGAAAATCAATAATATCAGGTATAGATCTAAGACTAGAACACTGCAGGGCAATCATATGTCAATCCAGGCCCGGAAATCACAGAAATAAATCAAGATAAAAAACGCTCAAAACCGGGAAACAGTGACGTCATTATGTAAAAGAAGACAACATTAAAACAATAAAGAGGGACCAAGAAAACGTAGTCACAGATCTTTCACATGGAGAGGAAGACTAGGTGATATAAAGAAATAAAAGTTAGGTTTAAACTTAGAAAAATGGGGTAAATATTAAGGTAACCACAAAGGAGACTAATTATCCTATTCATCAAAACAAAATACAAGGAAAAAATAGAGACAAAATCAACAACAACGAATAAGAGGAAAAGATAATATATAAAGATATACTACTCAGCACAAAAATTAAATTGGAAAAAGAAACTGTCAACAACACACAAAAAAAAGACATCAAAATTACAGCACTAAGCTCATACCTATCCGTAATCGCAATGAACGTCAATGGACTGAATGCACCAATAAAGAGACAGAGTGGCAGAATGAATAAAGAAACATGATCCGTCTACATGCTGCCTACAAGAGACACACCCTAGACTTAGAGACATAAACAAACTAAAACTCAAAGGATAGAAAAAAATATATCAAGCAAACAACAATCAAAAAAGAGCAAGGGGGGAAATATTAATTTCTGACAAAATAGACGTTAAAGTTAAATCTACCACAAAGGATAAGGAAGGACACTATATATTGATTAAAGGGACAATCTACCAGAAGGATATAACCATATTAAATATTTATGCACCCAATGACAGGGCTGCAAGATACATAAAACAAACTCTAACAGCATTGAAAAGTGAGATAGACAGCTCCACAATTCTAGCAGGACACTTCAACACATCACTTTTGGTGAAAGACAGGACTTCCAGTAAGAAGCTCAATAAAGACACGTAAGATCTAAATGCCACAATCAACCAGCTTGACCTTATATACAGAATACTCCACCCAACAGCAGTCAAGTATACTTTCTTTTCTAGTGCACATGGAACATTCTCTAGAATAGACCACATATTAGGTCATAAAGCAAGCCTCAGCAGAATCCGAAACACTGAAATATTACAAAGCATCTTCTCTGACCATAAGGCCATAAAAGTGGAAATCAATAACAGGAAAAGCAGGGAAAAGAAATCAAATACTTGGAAACTGAACAGTACCCTGCTCAGAAAAGACTGGATTATAGAAGACATTAAGGACGGAATAAAGAAATTCATAGAATCCAATGAGAATGAAAATACTTCCTGTCAGAACTTTTGGGACACAGCAAAAGCAGTGCTCAGAGGTCAATTTATTTCAATAAATGCACACTTACAAAAAGAAGGGCCAAAATCAAAGAATTATCCCTACAACTTGAACAAATAGAGAGCAACAAAAGAAACCCTCAGACACTAGAAGAAAGGAAATAATAAAAATTAGAGCAGAACTAAATGAAATAGAAAACAGAAAAACAAATGAAAGAGTTAACAAGACGAAAAGCTGGTTCTTTGAAAAAATTAATAAAATTGATAAACCACTGGCCAAGTTGACAAAAGAAAAACAGGAGAGGAAGCAAATAACCCAAATAAGAAATGAGATGGGCGATTATTACAACAGACCCAACTGAAATTAAAAAAATCATATCAGATTACTGTGAAAAATTGTACTCTAACAAACTTGAAAACCTAGAAGACATGGGTGAATTCCTAGAAACACACTACCTACCTAAACTAACACAAACAGAGGTAGAACAACTAAATAGACCCATAACAAAAAAAGAGACTGAAAAGGTAATCAAAAAAGGCCCAAGAACAAAAAAAAAGCCCAGGCCCAGACACCTTCACTGCAGAGTTCTACCAAACTTTCAGAAAAGAGGTAACACCACTACTACTAAAGGTATTTCAGAACATAGAAAAGGGCGGAATACTCCTAAACTCATTCTATGAAGCAGTATATCCCTGGTACCAAAACCAGGTAAAGACTCCACAAAAAAAGAAAATTACAGAACTATATCTCTCATGAACTTAGATGCAAAAATCCTCAACAAAATTCTAGCCAATAGAATTCAACAACATATTAAAAAAATAATTCACCATGACCAAGTGGGATTCATACCAGATATGCAGGAATGGTTCAACATTAGAAAAACAATTAATGTAACCCATCATATAAATAAAACAAAAGACAAGAACCACATGATTTTATCAATTGATGCAGAAAAGGCATTTGACAAAGTCCAACACCCACTCATGATAAAGACTCTCAGCAATATAGGAATAGAAGGAAAATTTCTCAACATAACAAAGGGCATTTATACAAAGCCAACAGCCAACATCATCCTAAATAGAGAGAGTCTGAAAACACTCCCCTTGAGATTGGTAACCAGACAAGGATGCCCTTTACCACCACTCTTATTCAACATTGTGCTGGAGGTTCTAGCCAGAGCATTTAGGCTAGATAAAGAAATAAAGGGCATCCAGATTGGCAAGGAAGAAGTAAAAGTATCTCTATTCGCAGATGACATGATCTTATACACAGAAAACCCTAAGGAATCCTCAAGAAAACTACTGAAACTAATAGAAGAGTTTAGCAGAGTATCAGGATACAAGATAAACATACAAAAATCAGTTGGATTCCTCCACACCAACAAAAAGAATATCGAAGAGGAAATCACCAAATCAATACCATTTACAGTAGCCCCCAAGAAGATAAAATGCTTAGGAATAAATCTTACCAAAGATGTAAAAGACCTACACATAGAAGACTACAAGACACTACTGCAAGAAACCAAGAGACCTACATAAATGGAAAAATATATCTTGCTCATGGATAGGAAGACTTAACATTATAAAAATGTCTATTCTACCAAACGCAACCTATAGATACAATGCAATTCCGATCCAAATTCCACTGACATTTTTTCATGAGACGGAGAAACAAATCACCAACTTCATATGGAAGGGAAAGAGGCCCCGGATTAGAAAAGCATTACAGAATAAGAAGAACAAAGTGGGAGGCCTCACTCTACCTGATTTTAGAACCTATTATACCGCCACAGTACTTAAAACAGCCTGGTATTGGTAGAACAACAGATACATAGACCAATGGAACAGAATTGAGAATCCAGACATAAATCCATCCACATATGAGCAGCTGATTTTTGACAAAGGCCCAAAGTCAGTTAAATGGGGAAAAGACAGTCTTTTTAACAAATGGTGCTGGCATAACTGGATACCCATCTGCAAAAAAAATCAAACAAGACCCATACCTCACACCATGTACAAAAACTAACTCAAAATGGATCAAAGACCTAAATATAAAATCTAAAACGATAAAGATCATGGAAGAAAAATTAGGGACAACACTAGGAGCCCTAATACATGGCATGAACAGTATACAAAACATTATTAACAATGCAGAAGAGAAATCAGATAACTGAGAGCTCCTAAAAATCTATGCTCATCCAAAGACTTCACCAAAGGAGTAAAAAGATTACCTACAGACTGGGAAAAAGTTTTTAGCTATGACATTTCTGATCAGCATCTGATCTCTAAAATCTACATGATACTGCAAAAACTCAGCCACAAAAAGACAAATAACCCATTTAAAAAATGGGCAAAGGATATGAACAGACACTTCACTAAAGAAGACATTTAAGTAGTTAACAGATACATGAGGAAATGCTCACGATCATGAGCCATTAGAGAAATGCAAATCAAAACTACAATGAAATTCCATCTCACTCCAACAAGGCTGGCATTAATCCAAAAAACACAAAATAAGAAATGTTGGAGAGGTTGTGGAAAGACTGGAACACTTATACACTGCTGGTGGGAATGTAAAATGGTACAACCACTTTGGAAATCAATTTGTTGCTTCCTTAAAAAACTTGAAATAGAACTACCATATTATCCAGCAATACCACTCCCTGGAATATATCCTAGAGAAATAAGAGCCTTTGCACAAACAGATATACGCACACCCATATTTATTGCAGCACTGTTTACAATAGCAAAAAGATGGAAGCAACCAAGGTGCCCATCAACGGATGAGTGGATAAATTATGGTGTATTCATACAATGGGATTTTACTCATTGATAAAGAACAATGATGAATCCATGAAACATTTCATAACATGGAGGAATCTGGAAGGCATTATGCTGAGTGAAATTAGTTGCCAAAGGACAAATATTGTATGAGACCACTATTATAAGAACTTGAGAAATTGTTTAAACAGAGAAGAGAATATTCTTTCATGGTTATGAGAGGGGGTAGGGAGGGAGGGTGGGGGAGGGTTTTCACGAATTAGATAGTAGATAAGAACTATTTTAGGTGAAGGGAAAGACAACGCACAATACAGGAGAGGTCAGCACAACCGGACTAAACCAAAAGCAAAGAAGTTTCCTGAATAAACTGAATGCTTCAAAGATCAGCGTAGCAGGGGCAGGGGTTTGGGGACCATGGTTTCAGGAGACATCTAAGTCAACTGGCATAATAAAATCTATTAAGAAAACATTCCGCATCCCACTATTAAGAGTGGCGTCTGGGGTCTTAAACGCTAGCAAGCAGCCATCTAAGATGCATCAGTGGGTCTCAACCCATCTGGAGCAAAGGAGAATGAAGAATACCAAAGACACGAGGTAATTATGAACGCAAGAGGCAGAAAGGGCCACATAAAGCAGAGACTACATTAGACTGAGACCAGAAGAACTAGATGGCACCTGGCTACAACCAGTAACTGCCCTGACAGGGAACAAAACAGAGAACCTCCAAGTGAGCAGGAAAGCAGTGGGATGCAGACCCAAAATTCTTATAAAAAGACCAGAATTAATGGTCTGACTGACACTAGAAGGACCCCGAGGTCATGGCCCCCAGACCTTCTGTTAGCCCAAGACAGGAATCATTCCCAAAGCCAACTCTTCAGACAGGGATTGGACTGGACCATGGGATAGAAAATGATACTGGGGAAGAATAAGCTTCTCGGATCAAGTAGACACACGAGACTATGTTGGCATCTCCTGTCTGAAGGAGAGATGAGAGGGTAGAGGGGGTCAGAAGCTGGTGGAATAGACACGAAAAGAAAGAGCAGAGGGAAGGGGTGTGCTGTCTCATTAGGGGGAGAGCAATTAGGAGTATACAGCAAGGTGTTTATAAATTTTTATATGAGAGTCTGACTTGATTTGTAAACTTTCACTTAAAGCACAAAAATTTTTTTAAAAAAAGCATACTTAGTATTTATTTCTGCTATTACTGTGCTCTCCATTTGTGTGGATCCAAATTTCCTCCTGGTATCATTTTCCTGCACCTTGAAGGACTTCTTTTAACATTTCTTATAGCACATGTTTGCTGTCAACGAATTAGATAAGCTTTTGTTTATCTAAAAAAAAAAAATTTTTTTTTGCCTTCAGTTTCGAAAACTATTTGTGCTGGGTATGGAATTCTGGGTTGACAGGTTTTAATTTTTTTTTTTCTTTCAGTACTTTAAAGATGTCACTCCATTCTCTTCTAGCTTGCACAGTATCTGACAAGAAATTTAGGCACCAGAGACAAGAGAACATTCAGAGAAGGACTGGGCCTTCAAGTCATCAATGTGCCCTGTGAGAGGCTCCAGATGTGGCCACTAGGGAACAAAGTATGGGAGAAAGACCGCTCTTGCTCCTCCTGCCAGAGGTTTAAAATTCAGGGCTTGTAAAGGGACCCTCATTGAGTAACTGTGCAACTGCCCTTGTTTTTTATGACCACACCAGAGCAGCACCATTTCTAGCTCTGAAAGGAATGCTGAGTTGTTCTCCAGGCCAGTGTTGCTCAAATTTTAATATGTGCGTGGGCAACCTAAAATCTTATTACATTCCAGGCTCTGACACAACACCTCAGGCCTTGGTGTGAATATCTGCTCTTCTTCCCACTCCAGGGGGTCAAGGTGCTGCTGGACCCTCTAGGGAGCAGGCTTGGGGCAGCAATGCTGAGGACACAGACCAAGGCCCGATCCACCGGGTCCTTCCCAGGACTTGTGACTCTAGTGGCTCTCATGTTCAATGGTCTGTGAGAGGCCCCGACGGCTCTCACCGCTTTCGTGTTCAATTGTATGACAGAGGCCCCGACAGCCCTCACTGCTCTTGTGTTCTGTCGAAAGGCCCCGACAGCTCTCACTGATTTCGTGTTCAAGTTTATGAGATGGACCCCGACAGCCCTCACTGCTCTTGTGTTCTATCGTATGTGAGGGGCCCCAACAGCCCTCACTGCTTTCATGTGAGAGGCCCTGACACAGAAAAGAGCGCCCACAGCTAGAAACTCCCACATTGACTGAGAGGATGTCTCGAGTGGAGGACCTGAAACTGAGGCTTTTATAGAGGGCCTCACTGGAAGTGTGGGGACTTCCCCAACTTCTGAGACAGGCCTAGAGCCAAAAAGACACAGTGGCAGCTCCCTCAAAATGCTGTGATCACATGCAGGCCCATACTGAGCACCCACTCTGAGCTGACACTAAGCGGAGCACTTGTAGATACGGCATCATTCCAGTTTTCACTATTTAATGATTTTTCCAAAGGAATGCCCCCAACTACACATCAACATGTTACTATAGGTCTGGGGAATATTATAAAGTTGTTATTCACAAATTCCAGTTTCTTTTGTCTGCATATTCCCAATCCCCCTCCTACCCTGAGATTTCACTCTGCCAGCTGTAAGACTTACCTTCTCACTCTCATTATTCAAACCTCCCCCCACCCAGAAGAGAGGCATCTTACCCAAGGTTGTCAGTGCTGCATGCCATTGAGTCAATTCCAACTGACAGTGACCCTACAGGACAGAGTAGAACCGCCCCATAGGGTTTCCAAGTCTGTGCCCCCACATATCTGAAAAGCAGTGGAACATTGCCTGATAACAGTGCTGGATGATGAACCACTCAGGTTGGAAGGCACTCAAAAGATGACTGGGGAAGAGCTGCCTCCTCAAAGGAGAGTCAACCTTAATGACACGGATGGAGTCAAGCTTTCAGAACATTTCGTTTGCTGATGTGGAACCATTCAAAATGAGAAGAAACAGCTGTAAACATCCATTAATAATCAGAACCTGGAATGTACAAAGTATGAATCTAGGAAAATTAGAAATCATCAAAAATGAAATGGAATGCATAAACATTGATATCTTAGGCATTAGTGAGCTGAAATGGATTGGTATTGGCCATTTTGAATCAGACAATCATATAGTTTGCTATGCCGGAATGACAACATGAAGAGGAACCTTGGGTAAGCCACCTCTCCTCTTGAAATTTCACTTTCTTCATCTGCAATTTTTCCACCTCACAGACTTGTTGGGAGAACTCTTAGCTAATCCATGCAAAGTGGTTAGCACATTGCTGGGTACAGAGCAAGGCCTCAGTAATTTTACCCAGAATTGTACTTTCTAGATCTATCCTGAAGTACAATGCTGTCAGTGACAGGATAATATCCATACGTCTACAAAGACCAGTTAATACAAGTATTATTCAAGTTTATGAACCAACCACTAAGGCCAAAGACGAAAAAATTGAAGATTTTTACAAACTTCTGCAGTTTGAAACTGATCAAAAACGCATTGATAATTACTGGCAAATGGAATTCGAAAGTTGGAAACAAAGGAGGAGGATTGGTAGATGGAAAACATGGCCTTGGTGATAGAAATGATGCTGGAGATCGCATGATAGAATTTTGTAAGACCAATGACTTCTTCATTGCAAATATCTACTTTCACATAAACGGCGACTATACACATGGACCTCATGAGATGGAACACACAGGAGTCAAATTGACTATGTCTGTGGAAACACATGACGGAAAAGCTCAATATCATCAGTCAGAACAAGGCCAGGGGCCGACTGTGGCACAGACCATCAATTGCTCATACGCAAGTTCAAGTTGAAGCTGAAGAAAATTAGAACAAGTCTACAAGAGCCAAAGTACGACCTTTAGTATATCCTACCTGAATTTAGAGACCATCTCAAGAATACATTTGTCTTTTGTTTCCATTTCATTCTGTTCAAAATATTTTCTAACTTCCTTTAAGTTTTTCTATTTTACCCATGGCTTATAGAAATGTACCGTTTAATTTTCAAGCGTTTAGAGATTTTCTTGTTATCTTTCCTTTATTGGTTTCTAGTTTAATTCCATTATAGAAACATACTTTGTATCATTTCATTTGTTTTTAATTTGTTAAGGTTTTTTAACGACTTTAGATGTAGTCTATTTATGTGTGTCTTAGTTACCTAGTACTGCTATAATAGAATACCACAAGTGAACAGCTTTAACAAAGAGAAACTTATTCTTTCACAGTCTAGGGGGCTAGAAGCTTGAATTCAGGGCATCAGCTCCAGGGGATGGCTTTCTCTCTCTGTCAGCTGTGGAGGAAGGTCCTTGTCATCAGTCTCTTCCTGGGGGAGGAGCTTCTCAGAGCAGGGATCCCGGGTCCAAAGGACACGCTATTCTCCTGGCTCTTGTTTCTTGGTGGTATGAGGTCCCCATGTCTCTCTGCTCGCTCCTCTCTTTTATATCTCAAAAGACACAACCTAATCTTGTAGATTGAGTCCTGCCTCATTAACATAACTGCCTCTAATTCCACCTCATTAACATCATAGACGTAGTATTTACAACACACAGGAAAATAACAGCAGATGACAAAATTGTGGACAATCAACACAATACTGGGAATCATGGACTATCCAAATTGACATGCATTTTTGGGGGACACAATTCGATTAACGACAATGTGCATATTTCATACGCTCTTGAAAAGAACATATATCCTGCTGTTGTTGGGCGGAGGGTTCTATAGACCTAGTGACTGGTATTTTTGTTAATTTTCTGTGCATGTGTTCTATCGCTTACTAAGACGGGAGTGTTCAAATCTTCAACTACAATGGCAAATTTACCTTTTCCTCTTTTCAGTTTGTCAGCTTTTGCTTCATGAATTTTGAAGCTCTCTTTTTAGGTATCTTCTTTGTAAATTGACCTTTTGTCATTATGCAATATCTCTCTTTATCCTTGGTAATTATATTTGCTCTGAATTTTATTTTGCCTCATATTAATAGCAACATTCCAGCTTTCTTTTTATTGGTATTTGTATGGTGTATCTTTTTTTCATCCTTTTGGTTTTAACTAATCCATATAGTTTTATTTGAAATGAGTTTCTTCTGGAGAGCACAGAGTTGGGTTCTTTTATTATTATTCTATCTTTAATTGATATGTTTAGACCATTTATATTTAACGTACTTATTGATGTTTATATTTATGTCTACCATTTTATTTTTGTTTTCTGCTTCTGTCTTCTTTTTCATTCCTGTTTCTTCTTTTCTGCTTTCTTTTGCATTGTTTGAACATTTAATAGTATTCTATTTTATCTGTTGTGTTTACTATATCTCTTTTTATAATTTTTAAGTGATTGTTCAATAGATTACCTATATAAAATTCACTTTTCATGATATACTTGTTGTTGTTGTTCTTAGGTGCCGTTGAGTCTGTTCCGACTCATAGTGACCCTATGCGCAACAGTACAAAACATTGCCTGGTCCTGAGCCACACTCACAATCATTGCATGTTTGTTGGAACATCTCAGTTGGTATTCCGTCAATTCCCAGAGCCTTGTTTTTCGCCAATGCTAAGGAGCCCTGGTGGTGCAGTAGTTAAGCTCGCGGCTGCTCAGAAGTTGATGGTTCAAGCCCACCAGCTGCTCCACAGTAGAGCGACGTGGCAGTCTGCTTCCGTAAGGAAACCCTACGGGGCGGTCCCACTCTGTTCTGGAGGGTCACTAGGAATTGGAATCGACTTGACCGCAACAGGTTTCTTTTATGTTGTTTTTTCCTGTGTGAGTTGAGATTTTCCTGGTTCTTTGTAAGCAGTGTTGTTTTGGGTTTTATTTGAATATTATAAAAGCCTGGATCTTGTTTTAACTTGCATGAATTTTTTGTTTCTTTTGGCAAGTAATCAACCAAATTGGGTTCATGCCACAAGTTCCTCCCAGCCTCCTGTGGGTTGTGATTCCAATGTTAGTTCATTGTCTATGCCTTCACAGTGGTACTCCTATCTGTCTCAGGTATGTGTCATCCAGTGGCCAGTCTTGGACCTGAGTGGCAGTCTATCCCATAGTTCAGTACTCAAGGTCTATGGCATGTTGTTTAGGGTTGGAGTCATGCGTGCACAGCCTAGGAGTGTGCCAAAGCATTCATAAACAACATTGTGAGGTCTTCCCTCTGCAATCTCCCTGGTGCTCTCTGGTTCCTTGTTGTTAGGTTGCTGTTAGGGGCCATCGAGTTGGTTCCGAGTCATAGTGACCATATGCACAACAGAACGAAACACTGCCAGGGCCTGTGCCATCCTTATGATCATTGTTATGCTTGAGCCCATTGTTGCAGACACCGTGTCAATCCATCTCGTTGAGGGTCTTCCTCTTTTTCACTGACCCTCTACTTTACCAAGCATGATGCCCTTCTCCAGGGGCTGATCCCTTCTGATAACATGTCCAAAGTACGTAAGGTGAAGTCTCGCCATCCTTGCTTCCAAGAGCATTCTGGCTGTACTTCCTCCAAGACAGATTTGTTTGCTGTTTTGGCAGTCCACGGTATATTTAATATTATTCACCAGCACCACAATTCAAAGGCTTCGATTCTTCTTCAGTCTTCCTTATTCATTCTCCAGCTTTCCCATGCACACGGGAAACACCATGGCTTGGGTCAGGTGCACCCTAGTCCCCAAGGTGACATCTTTGCTTTTTAACACTTGAAAGAGATCTCTTGCAGCCGATTTGCCCAATGCAATGCATCTTTTGATTTCTCGACTGCTATTTCCATGGCTGTTGATTGTGGATCTAAGTAAAATGAAATCCTTGACAACTTTAATCTTTTCTCCGTTTATCTTGATGTTGCCCATTGGTCCAGTTGTGAGGATTTTTATTTTCTTTATGTTGAGGTGTAATCCATACTGAAGGCTGTAGTCTTTGTAAGTGCTTCAAGTCCTCTTTACTTTCAGCAAGCAAGGCTGTGTCATCTGCACAACGCAGGTTGTCAATGAATCTTCCTCCAATCCTGATGCCCAATTCTTCTCCATAGAGTCCAGCTGATTCCTTAGGATTCCCTGTCTAGTTCTCCTGTCAGGAAGATCTAGCTTCAACTACTCCACACTGCTGCCATTTCTCATGACTGCACCTGCATCAGGGCGAAGCTTCTGGAGGAGAGACAGAAATGATATAACAGGGGCTTGCCCCACCCTCTTGGGACTTTGGTTCCTTCTGTCAGAGAAGAGGTATCTCCTCCATCAGTGTTTTAGCACCTGTGGCATCTGCTGGACCACTGCTATTGCAGGACTGCCCGGGGACCACAGAACAGATGGAGAAAGAAGAGTGAGGCATTTCCCCCACTCTTGCTGAATGTTAGGAATCCCATTTCCCAGTCAGAGCCCAAAGGCTTCTCCTGGAGCTGTTTCTATCCATATCCACTAACCCACTCCTCTCCTCACATACGATGACAATTGCATACTTAACATGGCAGCAGTCTCAACCACCATCTCTTTTTTTTTTTTTTAAGTAAAAGATGTTGTTCCTTAACCGAGAACTGAAGCCACTCGCAAAGTGTGCCTTTCAGCCAAAGATTAGACAGACCTTTAAAACAAACAATAACACATGTGAGGAACGTGCTTCTTAGTTGAATCAAGTATACGAGACCGAGTGGGCAACACTGGTGGTTGGAACCACCAACCTTTCAGTTTTGCGGCTAAGCTCTTAACCACTGCGCCACTAGGGCTCCTTCATATTTGTTAATAAGCACTCAGAAAATTGCTTTTCAAATTAATCTTGGTTTTTCTTTCATACAAAAGTATTTATTGGGTGCCCATTTATGACAAGGTGCAGTCCTGGTGGTGCAGTGGCTAAGAGCTTGGCTGCTAACCAAAAGGTCAGCAGTTCGAATCCAACAGCCACTCCTTGGAAACCCTATGGGGCAGTTCTACGCTGTCCTGTAGGGTCGCTATGAGTCGGAATGGACTCGATTGCAACAGGTTTGTGTTTGTTTGTTTGTTTTTTACGACAAGGCAGGTACTGGACAATGTCGGAGATACAAAGATCAAAACAATAGCTCTCCCTCACCCCTGCTACTCTGGAGTTTACTGTCTAGTGAGGGAAACAAAGATTCCCAATAATTTTAAACACAAGGTTTACAAAGGAGATAAGAAGGTTGTTAAAACATAAATTAGTGATTGAGTGGATGAGATCATTTTTTACATATTTTCTAGCATATAAATTCATTAGGTTTCACAGGAAAAGAAAATCAACAATCCCACATGCTGAGATGACACAGCCCTTGGAATTATCAGACGAAAGACTTCAGTTATTATAATAATGATCCTTGAAATGGACGGAAAGAGAAATTATCAGAAAAGAAGACATTCAAATAGCTAGAACTGAGCTAAGAGATTATTCTCAATTAATGAAAAGATCTTGAGTCTGTAAAGAAAGAAGTTGAAATATGGGCATTCATTAAGGCTACTGATTAATGGGTGTGCATTTTAAATATGTTTCTAATGTTAAAGTTTCCAGATTTCTCATTTAGAGAGAGAATCCTGTTAATGAGAACACGCTGTCTCTGAGTAGTCTTATTTACCTGGGTTTTACCCGGGTATGGCCTGGACAAAGGCTGATGGACAAGCACACCTACAGTATGGTTGTTATTACTTAACAGCACACACTCTGAGGATACACGTTATTTCTAAAACCACCGCGGTCAGACCACAGGGGAAAACTCAGCTACTCTGGAGAGAAAAAGCAAGATAACCTTCTGCAAGGTTTCCTATTCCGGCAGGCATTCTAAGGTGCCCTATATTTCTAAAGCTTTTAAAAGCCCACACAATTAAGGAGAAAATATTTTCTAAGCAAAAAGACACATACACATCCTATCATTATGGTAAAACTGGAAAGAGGTGCCACACTACGTGGTGCCTGCACATGTCCTGTGCTGTGAAAGGGAATTGGGAAACCTGACAGATTTTAGGACTAGGAGTCTGTCTCCTTTGCTTTGTATTCAATCTCACTGGTAGCCTTTAAATATTAATGAGATATTTTAAACATTTCAAAGGATTTTACTCCTTTTTATTAGACAAATAGACTTCTCAGAAACCTGAAATTTTTCAACTCATTCTTTGAGAATTACTTAGGTTGGGTGAGTAGAAATCACCTATAAAAATTCATTTGTGTGTAAGTGTGTGGAGGGGTCTGCGTGTGTGCATGTAGATGTGTGTAGTGTGAATGTATGCATGTGGGTATGTGTGCACCTGTATGTTTGTATGCATGTGTACACATGTGTGCGCGTGTAGATGTGTGTAGTGTGAATGTGTGCATGTGAGATGTGTGCACCTGCATGTTTGTATGCATGTGTGCATGTGTGTGCATGTGGATGTGTGTAGTATGAATGTGTGTGTGTGCACACGTGGATGTGTGTAGTGTGAATGTGTGTATGTGTGCACGGTTGTGTGCATGTGTGTGTCCACGTATGCATGTATATGTGTATGTGTGTACATGTGTACTGTGTGTGCATGTGTATATGTGTGTATGTGTGTGTGTGTCAGTTTCAAGTATTCTCAAAACCAGGCTGAAGGTAGTCTGTGGGTTTTATGCAGCTCTGAAGCAAATATCTGATGAAATGAAATTACTTTCTTCACACCACTGTAGTTGGGAATATTTCTTCTCAGGAGGCATCTAGTACCAACAGATCCAGAAAAGTTAATAATTGGTTGCCGTGATAGGAGAGTTGTGTGGGATGGTTCATGACTGATGCATGAATTATGTGGTAGCTCTATCAGTAGACTCCGACTCTGATAAGGTCTGCCCCAAAACCCAGGTTAGCATAACGTATAAAAAACTGTGTAACTTTATTTCATCTCAGAAAACATTGATTCATATGTGTGCTGTTGATTTTACCTTCCCCCTCCTTCCGCCCAGCTCTCCCTCTAATGCCCTTTCTCCTCCTTTCTCAACTCCTCCCTCCCTTCCTTATCACTCTCTCCTCCTGACCCTGGTTTCTATTTCTCACTTTCTCCTCTGTTGTCTCTTCTACTCTCCCTCATACAATCCTTACCTGACCATAACAAATCAACTGAAAATTATTAATTTTATTCTGTTCTTATACTATTGGTCAGCTAAACACTTTCTCTCTAAAAATCTGTAATTTTTTCCCTAGTTTCCTGAGTCTTCAATTTCTCAGTGGAAAAATGTTGAAGGTTCTCTGCTGTTTCTTAGGAGACACATTGCCAAATATTTTTATAAACCCATGGCAATGCTTTGTTTTTTCAAGTGGAAATCGCTGCGGGTAAAGCGCCCTCACCACTCATGTGGTCTGAGTCAAAAATGTGAACTGGTTAAACGACCTATTTTCATTTGTTGTTATTACTGAGCATACTACGTAGATGTTCTCTAAATACCTCAGTTCACACAGAGAAACATTAAATAGTTCTAAGGGGGTTTTTTGAAGATGGGGTTACTTTTAAAACATTAAATAATTCTAATAATTACTTTCACTAAACAAACTAAACCTAAAGCAAGCAGAAGGAAAACATTAAAGATTAGAGCAGAAATCAGTGAAACAGGGAAAAGAAAAACAATAGAGAAAATCAATAAAACCCCAAAGTTAGTTCTTTGAAAAGAATAACAAAATTGATAAAGCTTTATCTAGACTGACCAAGAAAAAAAGAGAGAAGACTCAAATGACTGATACCAGGAATGAAAGACGACACATCACTACAAAGCTTGTAAAAATAAAAAAACGTTATAAGGGAACACTATGAACAATTGTATGTCAAACAATTACTTAACTTGAGTGAAATGGACACATTTCTAGAAAGACAAACTATCAAAACTGACTTAAAAAGAAATAGAAACTCTGAATAGGACTATAACAAGATTGAATTATTAATTTTAAAAAAATTCCCCCCCCAAAAAGTCCAGGCCCAGATAGTAAATTCTACCAAATAGTTAAAGAAAAATTAATATCAATTCTTTACAAACTCTCCCAAAACACAGAAGAGGAGGGAACACTTTTCAACTTATTCTGTAAGTATTACCCTGATGCTAAATCCAGACAAAGGCATCACAAGAAACGAAACTATCGACCAATAACTCTTGAATATAGACATGGAAATTCTCAACAAACTGAATATAGCAACAGATAAAAGGGGATTACATACCATGCCAAGAGGGATTCATCCCAAATATTTGTAATGTAAAAACTACAAGATCATTTCGTGGACACAGAAAAAGCATTTGACAAAGTCAAAAAGACAAAGTCAAAAGCTTTATAATAAAAACACTCTACCAACTAGGAATGGAAGGAATCTTCGTCAGCCTGATAAAGACTGAATGTTTCCCCCTAAGATCAGGAACACGAGAAGGATGCCCGTCTCACCACTTCCATCAACACTGCACTGGAGATTCTAGTCTGGAAAATTAGGCAAGAAAGAGAGAGAAGAGAAAAAAAAAAACAGCATCAAGATTGGAAAGAAAGAAGTAAAACTATATTTGCAGATGACATGATATTCCCAGAAAAAAAACGTATGCAGAAAATTCTAAAGAATCCACACACACACACACACACACACACACACACACAAAACTGTTGGAACTAATAAATCAGTTCAGCAAAGTTACAGGGTAAAGATCAATATAGAAAAATCAATTATATCTCTACACACTAGAAATTAACAAACCAAAAATGAAATTAAGAAAACAATTTCATCTATAATAGCATCAAAAAGAATAAAATACTTAGAAATAAATGTAACAAAAAGGTACAAGTAAACTGACACCTATAGAACATTGCTAAAAGAAATTCAAGAATGTCTAAAATAATGGAGAGACACCCCTTGTTTGCGGACTAGAAAAGTTGCTAAGTTTGTTAAGATAGCAATATTCCCTAAATTGATGTACAAATTCAATTCAATCCCCATCAAAATCCTAGCAAGATGGGTTTTTTTGTTTGTTTTGTTTTTTTCTCCAGAAATTGGTAAGCTTATCCTAAAATTCACATGGAAACTCAAGAGACTCAGAATAGCCAAAACAATCTTGGAAAAGAACAAGGTTGGAAGACTAACTTCCTGGTTTCAAAGCGTAGTACAAAGCTGCAGTCATGAAGAGAGTGTGGTACCAGCATATGGATAGAAACTGAGCATCTAGAGACAAACCCTCACGTGGATTTTTCCACGACTGCCCAGACAACTCAAGGGGAAAGGAGAATTTTTCAACCAACAGTGCTGGGAGAACTGGACACCCACATGCACAAGAATGAAGTTGGGCCCAGGCCTCCTTCCTCATGTCAGAGACAAAAATTACCTCCATGTGGATCAGAGGCCTAAACGGAGGAGCTAAACCTATGAAACTCTTAAAAGAAAACGTAGAAGTCAATCTTTACGATTTTGGGTTAGGTAAAGAATTCTTAGATATGATATCGAAAGCACAACAACAACAACAAAAAAAAAAACCAGATAAATCTCACTGCATCAAAATTAAAAACTTTTGTGTTTCAAAGACCACCACCAGGAAAATGAAAAGACAACCCACAGAATGGGGGAAAAAAAAAAATCATATATTTGATAAGTGGCTTGTATCCGGAAATCACCAAAACACTCTTACAACTCAAGCCCAGATAAATCAGTTAGAACTGGACAAAGTACCTGAATAGACATCTCTTCAAAGAAGATACGCAAACGGCCAGTAGGCACAGGGAAAGTTGCTCAGTGTCATTAGCCATTAGGGAAATGAGTATCTAAACCACAGCGAGATACCACTTCATACCCACTAGGACGGTTATAATAAAGAAGACAGATAACAGCAAGTCTTCATGGCGATTTGTAGACGCTGCATCGTGCCAGGTTGTGCTCTGCGCTATGCAGCCCGCCCTCTGCTTGCCCCATACGTTACCTCGCTCAGCCAGCTCCGTCTGCCCGCCTTTCTCCTTGGTGAGCCATGACCAGTAGCGGGGCGTGGGTTGTGGGGCTGGAGAGACAGGTTTCTGTGTTTCTGGATGGTCAGGGCTTTCTGAACAACTTTTACTGGTACCTAGATCAAAACAAAAGGCCATGGAAGTGACTGACTAGATAGAAATGTACCTCTCTGAGGTGTCTGCTTACATCCTGGGGGCGGGGGAGGTAGGGGGTGAGACCTGGAGCAGAATCCCTAAGGAGACTTTGTTTACATTCAGAGGACTAAATTTCTGTCCCTCTCTGGGGAGGTGAGGGAGGCTCCCAGACTCACGTTTTTCAGGTTCCCCATCTACAGTACAGACCTCAGGCCCTATAGGGGTATCTGCCTGGTTCTCATCACATCCCCGCAGAAAGGGGCAGACATTGCTGTCGGTAACGCTCCATCTGCCCCGGCTGCAGAAACTCCTGTTGACTTTCAGGACGTGAATAATTACCAAGAGTAAACACTGATGAGGGTTGTGTCCATTTCTCCCCCTGCCACTCTCAGAATCCGTTCTAGCTACCCAGACATGCATGCTGCCCTACAGATGGGTATGAGGGGGTGGCCCTGAACAAAGTGGGTGTCCCGACTAAACCCCAGCCCTGCTAAAACACACGTGTTCACGGCCTGCTCGTCCTGTCTGAAAAGGCGCTGGTTCTGACTCCGCAGCTTTACACGGTCTTCTCTGTAAAACTGGGTAGCGGGGCAGGTTACCCAACCCAACGCCGTCCAGTCGATTCCGTTAGGTGACATTTATCATTGAAATAAGCATACAGCAGGGACTGGAGCAGCACACCTATCTTCACAGAAAACACTCTGTAAGCTGTAACAGTTCTAAAAATAAGCCTAAACCCACTGCCATGGAGTCAATTCTGACTCACAGCGACACTACAGGACAGAATAGAACTGGCCCACGGGGTTTCCAAGGCTGCAATCTCTACCGAAGCTGACGACCATATCTTTCTCCCTTGGAGAGGCTGGTGGGTTTGAATTGACAACCATCTTGTTAATAGCCAAACGCTAAACCATTGCACCACCAGGGCTCCTTATGTCTTGTCTTGGATACAAGCTCTTTATCAGATATATATTTTGCAAATATTTTCTCCCAGTCTACGGTTTGTCTTTTTTCATGTTATTAATAGTATCTTTTGTAAAGCAGAACTTCTTAAATTTTAATAAAGTCCAACTTACCCATTTTTTCTCTCAGGGATCATGGTTTTGATGTTGTATCTAAAAACTCATCAACAAGGTCATGTAGATTTTCTATGTTTACTTCTAGACATTTCATAGTTCTGTTTTACATTTAGGTCTATAACCCATTTAATTTCTGTGAGAGGTGTAAGGTCCATGTCTCAACTCATTTTTAAATTTGCACACAGATGTCTAATTGCTCCAGCACCAAAGGCTGCCCCTTCTCCACTGAATTGCCTTTACCCCTTCGCCAGAGATCAGTCGACTCCTAAGTTTGGCATTTATAAAGGCCCCTCCCAAAGACCCTCTTTGCCAGCAAGACTGCTCACTGTACACCAGAGACGTTCAGCGGACTACAGACCTCTCCACATTTGTTTTTATCTTATTTCTTTTTAAAAAGTGATTTGCATTAGCGGCTGCTATTAAAATAACCACCACGCGTGATAGCCGCTGAAAATAACTCGGAGCTGAAACTGTTACGAGTTCGAACCACAAACAGCTTCGCAGGAGAAAGGCTTGTTGATCTGCTCCCATAAGGAAGACAGCCTGGGAAACCCTACGGGCCAGTTCTACTCTGTCACATGGGGTCACTGTGAGTCGGGACCGACTCAGTGCCACACAACAACATCCAAAATATAAACGTCAAATTTGGTCACCCAAGAGCTATTTTTGTAAGGATTCAAGGTGATTTCTTGTATTTGAGGCACTTGCCTGTGGTAAATATTACTAGTTCTCAGCAGTATTTCTGGTCCTCTCCCGCCTCCTGGGTACACAGGAGTCAGTGTTTCCGACACCCCTTGCAGCTGGACAGGGCCATAGGAGGAGCTCGGTCCAACGGGCAGTGCCAGGGGTGACATGAAGCTTTCAAGAGTGGGTACGTGAAACTCTAAACTCTATCCTCCACTGTCACCAACCTATGGTCCTGTGTGAGACAAAGTTACCACCCACTGGGAGCAGCCTGCAGCGCTGAACCACCACAGGCCTGCAGTGGACGGGCATGAGCAAAAACGTGCATCTCTGTTGTGGTAAACCATGCAATTCTGAAGCACAGTCTGGCTTATTCAGACCTGCTTCCTCATCAAGTTGTGAACATGAAGAATCCACACAGAGTGCTTAGCACGACTTCAGGCACACAGTAGTCACTCAATAAAGGGTGACTGCTATGCTTATCCCCCACTGCATGAACTCTAAGAAATTCCAACAGAGGAATGGCAGCAATGACCACCTGCCGTGGTTCTTCTCACCTCCTCCATCTTACTTGGGGAGTATTCCCCAGGTGACGTGAGTCTTGCTGGGAGGCAGCTGCCCACTGCTGAAACCAAAGGGAACTTGAGGCTCCTTCCTCCCTGCCCCTTTGGGGCAAAGGCATGGACGCATAACTTGGGCTGGCCGATCACAAGCCGTGAGTTTTGCATTCTGAGGGAGCAATGGACCGTCTCACAACAGTAGTGTTGGTGGCACCAGTTCCGAGGCCTATGCTCTGCTCACTGTCCTGGCCAGACTGTTCCTGTTGCCTAACCTTCCTTGGTTCCAGCCTGCTTTCTAAACCTGTTTCTCCACCCTGTCTTTCCAATAAGTTCCATTTCCACTTGTTAAGGGCAGAGTGATTCTGTTGCTTGCAACTAGGAACTTGGGCTGCTAAGCACAATGACGGAGCTGCAGTATAAGCGGCTGACTTCATTTGATGTTGACTGCATTTGTGAAATTTAAATCCCTGAAGGGTGAGTGATCCTGGAGAGGGGCTGATCTTCAGTAACGTCATGAGATAATCGAACATATTAATCTCGGGTACAGCTCAGCATATGGTATTCTCGTTGGATAAATTTGCGTGAGTGATGGAGGAGATGACGGTGCAGCGTTTAGGTCCTTCTCTGGAAGGTTCTCAGTGTGAGTTTCAGGAGGCACGATGTCACCAACTCTTAACAAAATTCCTCAAAGTTATCTGAGGTACAGGGTCTGCTCAGATTTCAGACTATGACATATTTTCAATAATCAATGCTACTGAGAACAGAGTTAAACTGTTTTTCACCTCCTCTACTTCCTTTTCAATTCTATTCTATACACATACCAGCGTAGATCCTTGTTTTATGGAACCCGAAGCTTATACAGTTTGCAGGCAGTCTCTTTAAGAAAAAGGATACAAAATTACTTATAAAAGTTAGCTATAAATGTAAACACTTTGAATGAGGAAAAAAGACAATAAACTTAAATTTTCAAAAATCTGACAAATACCACAAACATCACAAAATCTAATAACAAATTTTTTTATTAACTGCCTGACAGATCTTTGTTTTTTTTCCTACACGGCTTTACTACATACTTCTTTATGTTGCCTTTTCATATGACAATGATTTTGTAATATCTCACCATAGATATGAAATAAAGATTACTCTAGAATGATCAAAAATTATTCTTACAGAGCTCCATTCATTTTCGCAATTCATTTTTAGAAATGTCACGTAAGTTTAGAATTGTCAAATTTGGGAAACATTTTTCAGGTTCTTTTTTCACACAAGAGTTTAGGATTTTAGAACGTTTCAAATTTTCTTATGCAGTGACTAATAACCTTAGTAGTAGTATACTCTTTTACTTACTGAATCCCTGGGTGGCGCTAATGGTTAAGCACTCAACTACTAGCCAAAGGTTGGCGGTTCAAACTCGCCCAGAGGTGACTCGCAAGAAAGGGCTGGTAATCTATTTCTGAAAGGTCCCGGCCGTGACTATCCCACGGAGCGCAGTTCTACTCTGCAACTAACAACGACGACCCTCATTAGCTAGTTTTTATCAGTGTCCTCGTGGTAGCGGCATATTGTAGCTTCATATTATCATCATCAGTGTTGTGTCCAATCAGTGACAAATTTAAATATTTTTCAATGTGTCTGTATGATGTGCCCCTCTTCACTAACTGGATTATCAACTAATACAAGTGCCTACTCACTGTTTCTATTCAAAATTAACCCTTGTACGACTCTTTTTGGTATGCTCGGAAACATTTTTGTTACAATTACCTTTGATTGGGGACTATCTCTAATGATGTCACCACTCATCCTTGTCACCCAGATTTCACATAACTCAGGCAGCCTCAAGCAGCTTTGCATCGGAATCCAATTTCCTTTGCTTGGCTTCCTCCCCCACGGCACTACAGTAAAATCTGGCTTTCTTTGCTTGGAAGCTACATGTAAACCCCACTTCTCCTGCGTAGCACGATTACCAACGTTGCAACATAACTTGTACGAACTCTCTACTTGTAAAACCCTTAGAAGTAACTTATCCTGTCGCCCTCCGGGAACAGTCTCAGCAGCAGCAGCTCGAATTCCTTTCTTTGTGAAACAAAATAAAGGTGTCTTTCCTGCTCTCCCACCTGGGTCTCGGTCTCCTTCACCGGCCAATTACAGTCACGTCCAGCAGAGCCTGGGGTTTCCACAGGTAACAGAACAGCAGGAGTGACTAATGATGCCCATCACACAAGTTCCAGTCTGAACCTTACTTCTGGATGGCAGTCTGTCATGTACTAAGAATGGCGATATAATCCCACGCCTCGCCCGTGATGAAAATTAAAATGCATTTCTCGGTGTTAAAAACCGTTTTCAGTGTAAACTTTACCGCAAGCTGTGACTTTCATTTCCTGAATATGCTGGAGGGCTCCTCTGCCCACGTTATGGTGGAGCCGAGTGCAGATGTCGGGAGCCGCGCGGGATGCCGCAGGATTGCACACACATGCAGTGCCCAGGGGCTCGGGCCGTGACAGGGGCTTTACAGGGAAGTGCCAGCTGAGCCAGGCCCGGGAAGGGGAACAGAGTCGAGGGAAACACGGCAGGCATCCCAGGTACTCTTTCTCCATACCCTCAACATCCAAGACAACACCCAGTCTCATGGATTTTACCTTCTTAATAATCAATGTTCACATTCTGAGTACTTACTACTTGCCAAGAACAAAGTCTAAACGCTCCACCAGTGTGCTCTCATTTCACCCAGCAGCAGCCCTATAAGGGGGTATTTTATCCCCTTTTACAGATGAGGAAACTGACTACTGATAAACAACCTGCTCAGGGCCACTCAGCCTGCAAGTTACTCGTCCAGGATTCCCATCCATGTGGCAGGATTTCAAAACCTATACTCAGCCACTCTGCCTTCCTGCCTCTCTCTGCTGTCTCCCAACACTGTGCCCACCTGTCCTTGCTTGCATGGCCCTGTCCCCCTGAGGATGGCCCCCTGCCGCGAGGCCCTGGGAGGACTGCCAGTCACATTGAGCCCATGGTCCACCAGTTAAGGAGACAAGCAGAGGCCAGCACAGCTGGAGCTGGGACTACTCAGAGCCTGCCTTCCTTTTCTTTTGCTTTGGGGGGGCGGGTATTACTTAGTGTGGCTGTCTACTCTTCTTTTGGAAGAGCAGACCTGGAGAGAGTAACTCTACCTTTGTGCCATATTCCACACCATCACTCTCCCTAAAGACAGCCAGGTGTAATTCTAAAGGCAAAACATTTCTGCAAATTTTGGGAGCTCACCTGCTCTCTCCTCCACCATGCCACCACACCAGCACCAAAAGCCAGGACTGGACAACTGCTTCCGGGGGGGGCTGCTTTGGAACAGGTGTGGGCTATGTCCCCTTGCCATTTGCTGCTGTTGTTGGCCCAGGGCCGATGCCTGGTGGCCGCTGGGGCATGCAGGGAGCTAAAAGGGAACAGATGAGGGTGCCTGGCTCAGAGGGGGCAGAGAAAATCTCCTTCCTCCAACGTGGGGGCTGAAACATGGAAAAAAGGCAAGGCCTTGCCCACATGTATATGGAAGAAAAAGGCAAAATGCTAAGTGCTTTAAAAGGGAACTTACCAAGAACCTGCCTTTCAGAAAAGCTACCATTCAGGTTCAGAAACAACAGATGATTTAAAAGAAAACATTTAAATATAACTGAGATCTATAGCCAACAGCCTGGCAACTTACAAACATAACAGAATTGGCATTTTTTGAAACTATAAACAGCCTTGGAAAAAGCAGTGTCATCAGAACATCTGAAGATCCCATAAATTGTCAATAACAAAGGCCTCGAGTTAAAAGGTCAGAACAATGGTCGTTTTACTGCCACTGTCTGTCCTTCTCTCTGCCGGTATCTACAGTCCCCACTAGTCCCTCTGCCCCACGTGCACTGAGACCGGGGCTCCAGGAAAGACCCTCTCCATTCCAGGGCCACATCCTGTCCTCTCTTCAGAAGGCAAGTTGTGGCAAGGTGAAAAGGACATCAGGCTGGCTGGCAAGGCCACAGAAGGCAGGCAGGAAGCAGCCAGGAGCAGGTACTCCTGGTGGTGCCACCTGTCGGGTCCTCTCTCCCAGCTGGTGGCAGCAGTGTGCTCGGCTCCACAGGACCACCACCCAGAGCCCGAGGACTCCTGGGACACATGGTCAACCTGCCCTTGCTTCTTGATTTGTTTTCTATAGGCAGGAAGGTATCTTTTTATCAGGCAATCATTTCTAGATTCAAAACTCCGTCTTCCTTATAGCTTTGTAGTCACCGGTCTGTTGTCTCCCAGCACCTCATAGCTTTGTGTCGCCGGTCTATTGTCTCCCAGCACCTCATAGCTTTGTGTCGCCGGTCTGCTGTCTCCCAGCACCTCATAGCTTTGTAGTCACCGGTCTGCTGTCTCCCAGCACCTCATAGCTTTGTAGTCACCGGTCTGCTGTCTCCCAGCACCTCATAGCTTTGTAGTCACCGGTCTGTTGTCTCCCAGCACCTCATAGCTTTGTAGTCACTAGTCTGTTGTCTCCCAGCACCTCATAGCTTTGTAGTCACCGGTCTGCTGTCTCCCAGCACCTCATAGCTTTGTGTCGCCGGTCTGCTGTCTCCCAGCACCTCATAGCTTTGTGTCGCCGGTCTGCTGTCTCCCAGCACCTCATAGCTTTGTGTCGCCGGTCTGCTGTCTCCCAGCACCTCATAGCTTTGTGTCGCCGGTTTGCTGTCTCCCAGCACCTCATAGCTTTGTAGTCACCGGTCTGTTGTCTCCCAGTATCAGGTGCAGGCCACAGTCTGACGCTGTTCTCCTCCTGGTTCCTTTCAATGAATCACCAAGGGCCCTATTTTTTCTTTTTTTAACAAAGAATTGTCCAGTTCTTCCAGGATGCACCCAAGGGCCTCCTTTGACTGAGGAAATTCTTTCCCTGTGCATGGCCTGCACAGTCCTAGCCTCCCGGAACTCCTATCACAGATGTCCTTAATGGTTCCCTGCCCACATCCCTCAGCTTCTCTTTTCCATCCTGGCCTTTTGCTCAACATGTAGAGAGTTCTTTGAATTTGAAATTACCAATTTTTTTGAGTCCCCCCATCACTAAGCCCTTCTACCAAATGTCTCAACCCAGCAACTTTAGTTACCAGGTTGTTTCGATACTTCTTTCATGTACCAAAAAATCATCTCCAATCTGAGTAGTTAGGCTTTTCACAATTATCTTGTCCTCAGAATTGTTTTCTCCAAGACCAGCTGTTCTTTGCCTCAGCCTCCTGGTACATGCTGTTTTTCTTGAGTCGGGAGACCCTTCGTAGGCCATGCCCTCATGACGGTGATACTAGGGTCTCATTTATGTAGCTGTCCTGCACTGACGTCAGATGGAGGGGCTGCTGGGTACGGGCCTAGGAGGGCAGGGGGTGGGATTCATTTCAGTGTGCCTGGGCAGAGAACGGATCTGGGGATCCCTACCAACTCATGCCCAAATCTCAGAGGATGTCACTCCAGGCAGGGATAAAAACAAAAATCTAAGCAGTTGCTGTCAAGTCAATTCTGACTTACGGTAACCCCAAGTGTGCAGAGTACAACTGCTGCATAGAGTTTTCAAGGCTGTGACCTTTTGGAAGCAGACACCAGGCCTTTCTTCCGAGGCACCTCCAGGCAGGTTCAAAACGCCAACTTTTTTATTTGTAGCTGAGTGCTTAATCATTTGTACCACCTAGGGACTCTGTGGGGACAAGGACTCTAATTTAGTGTCTTTTTCTCCAGGAAGAGCTGCCTTTCCTTTCGGGCCCACCTTCCATGGCTAGCAGGGCAGTCCTGCTCTGTTCCCTCTCCTGTGCCTGCATCCAAACCAGAGGCCACAGACAGAAGGCCGGTCACTTCCTCTGGATAGCAGTTACATGCCCAGCCTTGGTGGTGGGCTCAGCTGTCCAGGCCCACCCTGGTGCTTACAGGGCCTGTTCACAATCCCAGAGATGTTTAACGAGCATGCAGGACAGGCCAGATGCTGTGCTAGGTACCAAGTTAAAAACACCAGAAAAGGTGCCTGCTGAGAGTATGTGAGAAATAAACATGGAAGTGAAGACCTAAACAAGGTCATTGCAGACACTGACAAGAGGTGAGTAAAGTAAAATGGTGTCCTGTGACAGAGTGCCAGCAGGGGGGCACCCCAGGCATGGGAGGCACACATAGCATCCTGAGATGGGAACAGCCTGAGCAGGCCATGGTACAGACAGGAGCCCCAATGGCCATCTGACCAGAAAGAGGGAGAAGAGCCTAATAGATGGGGTTGGAAACCATAGCAGAGGAAGGCAGGAGCCAAGGACAACATCTATGCAAGTGGCTTCTGGTGATGAAAACATGCCGTAAAACACAAAAGGTGTGAGAAAATATAAACAAAGAAAGAATAAAAGATTTTTATTCATTTTTAGTTATCATCCATAAAATGAAAGACCTGGAGTTTGAAATACTCCACTTTAACACAGGTTTTACCAAAGAAATGCTTTTCACGGTTTAACATTTCAATAGACATTTTTTTTTAACAAAAAGAAAGTCCTAATCACAATCAAAACCTTCTGTCATTCCACATCTTCACATTTAACAGGTTAGTAATGTCTCACCAAAGTATACAGGTAGAAACAAAACCTTCTCATGGTTGACTTTTAAGTTATTCAACATTATTCAATAAGATGGATGCAGCGCTGATGACAGAGAAATGTTCACATTTGGAATTCTCCCCCACCTTCCTAATTATTATTCAAAGGTCAGATTCTCTGGGGAACGGAAAAATGGCAGATTTCAGATGGTACTATTCAAAGGTTTCCCACAAAATTAAGGCCACATCCTGCTGTACGTTCCAATCCTTCTACTGAAATCTAACTTCAATCAGATAAAACTAAAAATAAAGCACACGTCTGACACAGACTGCAGAGGAGCAGAGAAGTCCAGTCCTTTACAGACAGTAACTCCGTTTCACACACTGCTCACAGCGATGACAAAGGACAAAATCATTTTATAACCAGCAAGCTGGGGGACTGCTGGCAACATGACATCCTTACACACAACACTGTTTACTCAACAGAGCACACACATAAAAATACAAAAACCCCTAATTCAATGAGATGATGCTTTACACATTGAGGGCAGCTCTTAACAGGGGCTTTCAAGCTACACTGGCCCGTTTTCTGTCCTACTTCCTCTTGATGTTTAAAGCTGTCTCACTTAAATTAAAAAAAGAAAAAAATCTGATTTAATGTCATACAGCCTTTAATCCTGAAACGTTTTTACTTCTCTTTACCTTTTGTTGTTGTTGATACGTGCCGTCGAGTCAGTGTTGACTTATAGCAACCCTACGGGACAGAGCAGAGCTGCCCCCATAGGGTTTCCAAGGAATGGCGGGTTGATTTGAACTGCTGACCTTTTGGTTAGCAGCTGTGCTCTTAACCACTATGCCACCAGGGTTCCCTTTATATTTTAGGGCCCAACAAATATTTTTATAATATCTAGGGTAAGAAATGAGAAACTGATATTATGCAAACCATGGAGTCTGCTTACTTACTGAGATCAAAAATCTGGTCTAATTTTAATAAAAAGTCATAATTTAATTGAAATTTAAAAATATAAGAATTTAACACAATCACAGCTTCACTTCTGTGTATCTGAAAAAGGACACATCACTTCTCATTGTCGTTCTCCCCTGCACATTTTAAAATCCTGCAGCCTCATCAAGGTCAGGACCCACACATCAGCAGCGTGCTGTACACAGCACAATCGAGGCTTCCTGAAACCCTACCATTCACTCTGTTCCCAAAGGACTCTAAGGAAAGTATGTACAGTATATAAAGCTTCTGGCAAACCGAGTATGGTCTTAGGCCATTACTACTGTTACAGTCCAATTTGGATTTTAATATAATCAACTTACAGATCTGAAATTAAAGCACTGCTTAATGGTTTCAGATGTATTTTGGTATCTGTTTCGAGGCATCTTTACAAATAATAAATTATAACCATAAAGAAGAGAACCTGTGACTAAAGTCTCCCACGTGGACACAGGGACGCCAACAGCCAAGCTAAGTCTACTGACAAAATTTATGAATTAAGAGTCATGACCGCTTCTAAGCTTCTTAAAAACAAGCAAAATTAAGTAGCATACAAAAGAGTACTGTAATATAACCTCAATGGTCTAACGAACCTTCCAAATGGAAATACACAATAAAGTTGATATGTCAAATTTAACTTATATCAATATGCTTCATTACCACAAAGTTACCAGGGTCTTTTGCCAACTAGCTGTAAAACTACCTAATATCAAAATATAATACAGTGGGTAGGCTTCAAGTCTAGAAAGCTAAAGCCCCCGTTTTCCAACGCCATCCTGTAACGTCAACCACACACACGCAAACACACTCACACACAGTTCTGGAGACCTACCACTTTATCGGCACCTGTCGGTGTGCTCATAATACTGCTATTTTCCATGGGCTCGCTCCCGTAACGAACCTGAGCTCAGGCAGATAATCACCGTCCACAGAGAAATGTGCACCTAAATCAAATTAAGAATATTAAGTCTTCCACACATGGGCTCAAATAGCAAGTATTTTGTTTAGTAGTGAAAAGTTAACTTTCAAAATATCCGTAGTCTTTTCGAAACACAAGGCACCATCAACAGGGGGCAGACATTCCAGCCAAAAATGATCGTCTGACAAAACGCAGCCAGAGTCCCTTGTCCTTTTCCGTGCGAACACTTCCTTCTTCTGTGTCTATGCCACATCTTCCAGGTAATCCGCCACATCGCTGAGCTGGGACACAGTCAGGTCCTGCGTCGGGTCGTCAAGCTGGGATGTTCAAGAGAAAGGGAAGAGGCAGTGTCAGAACGCAAGCAGTGTCCTGAGTGACAGTGAAAACACAGCTAAGATGTAAACGGGACTTTATACCGCGCTCATTGCTTCAGAGGTAAAGCTCAGGAGGTAAGGCAACGCAGAGGCCCTAAGAAGCCCATTGCCTGAGATCACACAGCTCGTTAACTAAGTTCAGTGTTTCGTACAGACTGCACTCTCAAATGTTTCACGTGGGACTTAACAAAACAGACAATACCCTAGGCATTATTCTAATTTAATCTAAAAGCTGAAATGAGCAGAAAACTGTAAAACGCCTTACCTGGATACAGTCTCAACACTGATTCTGCACATAGTAAACATCACCCTATGAATTCCCGACCTCTAAAACTCGGACCTACATAGTACATTTTATTGAACTTCACTGAAATGTGTAATATTCTCGTTTGAAAAGTATTATTTGCTCTGTTTTTATAAGACGGCAGGTGAAGCATCAACTCAAAGTATGACATCAAACCAGCTGCCTCCATGGCGACTCCGGCTCATGGTGACCCCATGTGTGTCAGTATAGAACTGCTCCACAGGGCTCTCAGTGGCTGGTTTTTCGAAGGCCTGTCTTTCGAGGCTTCTCTGGGTAGACTCAAACCTCCAACCTTTTGGTTAGCAGCCGAGTGTGCTAACCGTTTGCACTCATGGACTCCCACGTTAGGTACCCCACCAAAACCCACTGCCGTCGAGTCAGTCCCGACTCATAGCAACCCACAGGGTTTCCAAGGCTGTAAATCTTTACGGAAGCAGACTGCTACATCTTTCTCCCACAGAGCCACCTGTGGTTTCAAGGCGCCAATCTTTCATTTAGCAGTTGGTTGCTTTAACCACTGCACCACCAGGACCATATACGCATAGCACCCTCTCATACTGTGTCAACTGAAGCTAAAGCCATTCTCCCCTTTCGGAGGCTGTCACAAAACAGACAAACCAGACTGCCCAGCGAAGCAATCAAGTTCTGTGTTAACACTGTTTCTCAACTGCAGACGAGTGAAGAGAGAAGAACTGTGGGTAGAAAAGTACTTTCTTAACCTGGATAATTCTGTTATCAGGTTGTATTCAGTCCTGTTTCAAGGCAAAGAGAGACCATAGTAACAACTGAAAACATCCCGAGAAGAACCACATAACTGAAGATAGCCAGAAGCAAGGAAGCTGGAGGAATAGACACTAAGTAGGAACTGAGGGCTACTTAGTAAAGGCTTTCACGCCTCACCAGTTTCAGAATTAGGACTCAGTTCAAAATATAAAAATAGAGATTTTTCATGTCACGAGATAAAAATATCTCAAAGAAACGTTTTAAGCATTGAAAAGGAAATTATGGATCTCTGTGACAGCAAGTTAAATATCAATTAGCAACAAAGAACTTTTCAAAAGATTTCCAAAATCTTTATCAAGTGTAAATGCACCCCGGTCTGCTGAGTCAGCAGCAGCGTGCTGGCTACTGCTCCGTCCCTGGGGGAGGCCTGGCTCTTCCCCTACACACGTCTCGGCTCTTGCTGGCTGTCCCTCTGTTCCTCCTTCGTCACCTCTGATTCCTGGTCCAGACTGACCTTCAGAGAGCCCAGCAGCCCAGTCACGTCACCTCCTCCCCCGGCTCTGGGCTGAGCTGTGTCCATGAGCCCCAGACTGGTGGCCTCATGCCCCAGGGGTCTCACAGGCCCTATACCCTTCACTTGACAGCTGGTCCATGTGGCTCTCTCTACTCCAGACAAGGCTCCCACCTGAGCATGGCCATCTTTCGAATCCAGGTCAAAGATCAGTTCCCTTCCTGAATCATCACAGCTTTAAAGTGATGCATACCTGATGACACGCCCCTTTTCATTGGGACTGTCATGCATTTATGGATGTGGTTTTTCTCCTAATCCTATAGGACCCCTGGAGGGCAGTGTCCATCTCTGTTTGAACTGTGACTCTAGCTACCACTTACTGCAAGCCAGCTCTGCTAGGGCCTAGCTGCAGACCACACAAGGCCTCTCACTTTCACACCCACCTCCCTGCATGAGAGATGTAATAACGCATGTGAGCAACCCGAGACACAAGACATTCTATGAGTGGTAAGGGGCAGACCCAGGATTCCCACCAGACCTGCAGGACTACAAAGCCAGCCTACTCTCCCAGCTGCCCTCTTTCTCACGACCCCCCACCCTTGCTATGCTTTCTAGACAGCAGGTACTTAATGGGGACTGCTTCAGTCCCTCAGCTAGCCACTCCACTAGGGCAAACCTCACAAACTCTCTGTGTTCCCAGATGCCTGCACAGAAGTCTTTAAAAAATGCCACTCACAAACCAGATGAAGGTTACAATGGTACAAAGTTAGGCTTTTAAGTGAAAATTCCAAAAGACATATGATGGGGCAAGGACAGGGAAGCAGGAGCCATGAGGGACAGCCCCCAGAGCCGTTGGGGCCACCTGCAAGGAGCCCAAGGTACCCAACGGCAGAGTCACGTGTCTATCTCCTCGGCTACCCACCCCTCAAATCCACAAATCACAGCTATGCAGCCATGTGTTCATAATCCTCCAACTCGTTTTTATCTCCATACTTTGAAAGCTGTGATAATATCAAGAGGCTGGGCCAACAGCTGAACTCTATCTTAACTCTACCAAAAAAACTGATGGTGCAAACAGTTCTATAGTATAACTTTGTATAACTTTAAAGTAACTTTTTAGGCCTCTTATGATGATATACATGAAATGCAAATTATTATAATCCTGTATCAGGAATTAGACAAGATACTTCAGATATTATCAAATTTAACCTTCAAAATAACCCTATTAGGCAGGTATTCATACTTCCACTTTACAAATAAACTGAGGCTTGAAAGTCAAAACTTACCTCAGAAAACACAGGGGATACAAGAGTCAGAATTCAAAGCTGGGCCTGCTGACTCAGGCTGGGGTTTTCATGTGAAACCAACGCTACCTCTCAGACCTGGCTGTACACACCACTGCACAGTGCAAGCTCTGGAGAGCCCCCTCATCCTGGACAGCACTGTCACGTCCCAGCCAGAACAGCCCACACATGACGGCAGACTCACCTCTGGATACAGCTCAGGACCCTCCACACGCTCTGTCCTCAGCCCATGTGATAAGGTCAAACCTGGGTCCTGAGTAAAGACGTCTAGTCTGACAGCCTGGCTCCATCTTGGCCTTTGCTGCCTGCTCGCACGGCCCATCTGCCTGCTGCTCTGCATCTTACCTGGCTAGGGCATGAAGCTGCATGCCCTGGGGGCATAGTGCTGACAGGTGTGGCAGCTCTCCCTGACCTGAGCAGGGCCTCCTGCACACTGACTGCAGCTCTGGCTCTGGCCCAGCCCACTGTGGCCGACCTCACCCCACAGCATCCGTGTCCCGGCAGAACATCAAACACTTCAGAAGTGCTCACCCAGCAATGACAGCCCAAAGTAATCCTGCATGCTCGGGGGAGGCTCCACTCAGGTGTGGGCCAGCTAACTTAGCAATGAACTCCATACGACTTTCAACCGGCTTTTCTCCTAATCAATCTACACTTCTGAAGCTTTGCAGTAAATCAAGCAGCAAAGAGTCAAGACCATCATTCTGCAGCAAAGACACGGCACGTACTTTATCACTGGTATTGATGTCATCGACTTCCACAGAAAGGTCTTCTTCCATCTCCTCACCAATGCTCATCTCACTTTTTTCTGAGCGATGGCTGGCACTCATTTCAGGGGAAAAAAAAACGTAAATAAGAACTCTGAATGTCAACATTTAAGAGAGTAACTACCATTCTTTAACATTTGGGTATTTATTTTAATCCTTTAGATAAAACATTATAAACTGCAAAAAAAAACTAAACCCATTGCCATCGATATCATTCACTTCACATATACAATTCCACTTGGTCCCTAGAGTAACTCTGCAAGGGCAGCAACACAGACAATTTAACAGATGAGAAAACTCAGGTTTGTAATGGTGACTAGTCAGAATGGCAAGAAATACCGATTTTTAAAACTCCACCTACTACGCCACGCTCTCTCTCAAAAAACGATCAGTTGCTAAAAAATTATTACAAACTCTAAACAGAAAAAAAAAATGTCACATTTAAAATCCTCAGCCATCTGATTTCAATTTCTAACTATATCCACATTATACAGTGAGTTCCTGACTTACGACCAGGTTCTGTTCCAACAACTCCATCGTAAATAAGTTCTGATGTTAATACCTCCCCCCACTTTTATTTTTTTTTAGTTCCACTATCATTGGCCTTTATTATCAGTATCTTTATAACTTCAACCTTTACTTGTCCTTGGGGGTTGCCATGAAAATGATAACATCAGCAAATTACACACATGCAACATTGTATGTAGTACACAGTACTAATGATATCAGACGGTCATGAATGAGGTTCATATAACTCAAATGTTTTAAGTTGGGCACGACATGTATCCAAATCTGCTGTTGTAAGATGCCATCGACTTGGTATCCTCTACCTTACGAAGCACGATGTCCTTCTCCAGGGACTGAACCCTGCTGGTAACATGTCCAAAGTACATGAGATGAAGTCTTGTCATCTTGCTTCCAAGGAGCACTCTGGTTATGCTTCTTCCAAGACATACTTGTTCATTCTTCTGGCAGTCCACGATGGTATATTCAATACTCTTCGGCAACATTGTAATTCAAATGCCTCAATTCTTTGGTCTTCCTTGTTCATTGTCCAGCTTTCGAATGCATGCAAGATAACTGAAAATATCATGGCTTGGGTCAGGTGCACCTTAGCCCTCAAAGTGACATCTTTGCTTTTTAACACTTATTGAAAGGGTCTTTTGCAGCAGATTTGCCCAGTGCAACATGTCGTTTGATTTCTTGACTGCTGCTTCCATGGGCGTTAATTATAAATCCAAGTAAAATGAAATCCTTGACAACTTCAATCTTTTCTCTGGTTATCATGAAGTTCAGTTGTGAGGATTTTTGTTTTGTTTATGTTGAGGTGTAATCCATACAGAAAGCTGTGGTCTTTGATCTTCATTAGTAAATGCTTCAAGTCCTCTTCACTTTCAGCAAGTAAGACTATGTCATCTGGATATCACAAGTTGTTAATGAGTCGTCCTCCAGTCCAGATGCCATGTTCTTCTTCACGAAGTCCAGCTTCTTGGGTTATTTGCTCAGCATACAGACTGAATAGGTATGGTGAAAGGATACAACCCTGATGCACACCTTTCCTGACTTTAAACCAATCAGTATCCCCTTGTTCCGTCCAAACAACTGCCTCTTGATCTATGTAAAGGTTTCTCATGAGCACAATTAAATGTTCTAGAATTCCCATTCTTCACAACGTTATCCACAATTTGTTATGATCCACACAGTCAAATGCCTTTGCATAGTCAATAAAACACAGGTAAACATCTTTCTGGTATTCTCTGCTTTCAGCCAGGATCCATCTGACATCAGCAATGATATCCCTGGTTCTGTCCTCTTCTGAATTTGGCTTGAATTTCTGGCAGTTGAATCTATAGGTTGTTTTGGGTAGTACTAACATTTTCACAATATTACATCTTCCAATCTAGGAACACAGGGTGTCTTTCTATTCACTTAGGTCTATTTCAGCCTCTCATAGCAATGCTGTAGTTTTCATTATACAAGTCCTTTACACCTCTAGTTTGGTGTATTCCTAGGTTTTTTTTTTTTTTTTTTTAGGTGCTATTGTAAATGATATACTTTTCTTGATTTCCTTTTTAGACTTCTCATTGTTGATGGATAGAAACCCCACTGATTTTTGCATGTTGGTTTTGCAGCCTGCAACCTTCCTAAATTCCTCAGTTAGCTGTAGTAATTTTCTTTCTTTTAGGTTTCCATTTGATAATTTGTACACAATTGTTCAGTGACATTATAGTTCCAGCTACTTTCTTGTGGACTTTTTGGGGTTTCTACATACAGGATCATGTCATCTGCAATAGTTTTACTTCTTCCTTCCTAATTTAACACACCCTTTATTTCTCTCTTTCTTCATTGCTCTGGCTAGGACTGGCAGAACAGAACTGAATGGGAGTGGGGACAGTGGGCACCCTGCCTCGTCCCCGTAGTCAAGGGGAAGGCTCTCAGAAAAAGACTCTGAGATGCGAGGTGGAGAAAGAGAGCTTATAACATGGCAGCATGACTGCTTCTAAATGGCCTGAGTCATTCCCCCATATTATTTTTTCTTAACAAGTTTCCTGAATTTACTGCAGACATATATTAAAAAACATGCTCCCAAGTCAAATACGTAATTTTAGATTAACTATCTCTTATTTCCCGTCAATGGATACGAACAAGAGAATCCAGTGCAGGAATGTAAGCACGGATATAACTCTGTCTCACTTTCCTGGGTTCGGAAATTACTTAAAATTTATGCATTTGTTGCCCAACTCTTTTTCTTACCTATTAAAATCATCGACATAGTCATCTTCCTCTGCAGTCCCTGGTGAGTTTAAAAAAAGATACGTTATATTCATGTAAATACACTTCATGAAAACCTACCATTAAATACACACACAGAGAGACTTGCTTCAAAAAACGCACATTACGGAATTACGTGGCATCATTAAATAATAAACTTCTAAACTTAAAACTCTAGTCTAAATACTAAAACGATCAGAAATATTTTTACTATGCATAATGAAGGCAAATGACAAAATAAGCTACCTAGGAAATAGTAAACTTTTTTAAGAGAAGTGATTATACCATATCACAAAAATGTAGTTAATACCTAGTCTCTTATTCTAGGCGCTCAAGAGTGTAACTGTAACATGCTTACCATATATGTGGTCCTTTCACATTAAAAGCCAATCTGAAGTTATTAACGGGATACAGCACAGTAAATTATAATCAACGCCTTTAGTCACCTTTTTTAAATTACTGAGACATTTCAACCCAATCCTAGCTATAAAATAAAGCCATCGCACAGTAAGCAGAGCACAGCACAGAAGTGCTGACTGCGGGGACAGAGTAGGGTCACACTCAGGAACCCCGTTTGCAGCTATATGAACTTGGCAGTTACTGGACATCTTTTGGCTGTTTCCTCAGCTCTAACATGGGGTCAAACCACGCAATCCCACAGCTGGCCTGAGGAGCTATGTCTGTCAAGGGCTCAACACTGACCTCAGTGCACAGGACGCTCTTGATAAAAGGCTGCAGGATAAGGCCAGGGACCAGCGCTACCAGCTTCTACAAGTGGGCCGTGTGCACGTGAGGCTCTGCCAGTGGACGCCTTTACCACCTGCTTCAGGCTACAGAGGACAGGCTCATACTATGCTTCATCCCCCATGTCTTCTGAGGGCTGGCTGAGGGAAACAGGTTGTCAGCCTCAAGAGAAAGACTTAGAGGCACGTGACAGCCATCTTAAGCTGCAAGCAAACGACACGCTACAGACACACAACGCCTACGTCTGGGCACGAGGGGACGAATCCAGGTCGCCAAGAGAAATCCGGGCTCAGTAGCCAGCTGTTGGAGATGCCGCTGGCGCTGCCCCTCACATCCCTCAAAATGAAGACTGGCCTTACTCTCAGGTCAGGTACATTGTTGAAGGGATTCAAGTTCTGGACAGGCAGTTAGAGAAGGTGGTTCTCTTATGATAAAATGGCATCAGAATTACTGTATTCATTTATCAACATGAGACCACTAGGTGCCAGGCACTGAGAGCTGTCCCTGGGGACAGAGCTATAAACCTGATGACCTTGCTGACCTCAGGGCCTGACACTAAACAAGCCAAGTGCTACAGGATGACTGCGAAGGACCTGCGGAGGTGACAGCACAGAAGTACAAACCACAGGGCAGTTGTGTTCCAAGCTGCGATACGCGCACCAAGGCCTGAGATGGGAGGGCTGGTTGTGTGGAGAATCACTGAATGATGAGCGGGGAGGGGCACCAAAAGGGCCTGCAGGCCAGCTCATTTAGGCTCTTGTAGGTCAAAGTAAGGATTTCAGCCCAAATCCTGAAAATGGTGACCGCTGGGACTCCTGACCACTCACTAGTAACTGCTGAGGACTCCTGACCACTCCCTGGTGAGTGGAAATAATGGTGGCGGGGGGGGCGGGGGATGTGTTAGGCGAGCAGTGAAAGAGAACGGGATGTGGTGTCTGGTTTCTGTTTTTCCACAGGCACTCTGACTGCTATAAGAACCATGTGTTCAGAGCCAAGATGCAAGTAAAGAACAGAGAAGGCTACTGCAGAAGTCCAGGCTAGAGAGGACAGGGCAAGGGCTAGGGTGGAGGCAGTGAGGCTGGACCAAGTGTCCTACAGATAAGACAATCATTCCATGGGGTGGGGAAGACAGGGTATCAGAATATGAAGAAGACAAAAGTCACAACTGTTGCTAGGCCCACACCCTCATGGACAGCTCATCAGGAGACCCTGACAGTCCGCTTGAGTGGTCAGGAGTCCACAACGGTCACCAGTGTGTGGTCAGGAGTCCCAGATGGTCACCAGTGAGTGGTCAGGAGTCCCCAAAGGTCACCAGTGAGTGGTCAGGAGTCCCCAGCAGTCAGCAGGGAGTGGTCAGGAGTCCCCAGGAGTCACCAGTGTGTGGTCAGGAGTCCCCAGGAGTCACCAGCGAGTGGTCAGGAGTCCCCATCGGTCACCAGTGAGTGGTCATGAATCCCCAGTGGTCACCAGGGAGTGGTCAGGAGTGCCCAGCGGTCACCAGTGAGTGGTCATGAATCCCCAGTGGTCACCAGGGAGTGGTCAGGAGTGCCCAGCGGTCACCAGTAAGTGGTCAGGAGTCCCCAGCGGTCACCAGGGAGTGGTCAGGAGTCCCCGGCAGTCACCATGAGTGGTCAGGAGTCCCCAGCAGTCACCAGTGAGTGGTCAGGAGTCCCCAGTGGTCATCAGTGAGTGGTGAGGAGTCCCCAGCAGTCACCATGAGTGGTCAGGAGTCCCCAGCAGTCACCGGCGAGTGGTCACGGTGAGTAAGGCCCAGTTCCCAGATGGCTTTCTCCTCGTTTTCCTCCCAGCCAGGTACTGATGCTGTACCTGTTCGAGTAAGAGCCCACCTCCACTAGTAGCCAGGTGAGCCGTGGCCTCATAGGTTAAGGGGCTGCAGAACACTCTTGAAAAAGGAGGAACAGTCAGTCAGAGAACAAGAAGAGTGAGGTTAGCACTTTTCTGACTGAAGGAACCCCCACAGTAGGTTCCTTGCCAGTGCCATGGAAGACCTGTAGGCGTAGCTGCCAAAGCTGAGACAGCCACCCGGGACCCACCCTAGGGCCCCCGTGCGAGACCCAATGCCGACAGGCGCACAGGACCAACCACTGGGCCCGTGTGAGACCCAATGCCGACAGGCGCACAGGACCAACCACTGGGCCCGTGTGAGACCCAATGCCGACAGGCGCCCGGGGCCCACCATCAGGCCCCGTGTGAGACCCATTGCAGACAGGCACCTGGGACCCACCATCAGGCCCCATGTGAGACCCAATGCAGATGGCAAAAGTGAGCATCCAGCCCAAGCAATGGAGCAGCTGTGGCTGGAGCTTAGATTTAGGGCAAGCTAACTGCATCTCTACCCTCCAGCACGTGCAGTCATACTCAAAGCACTAAGTATTTCCTGAAAAACATGCTAGAACCTAGGATTCGATTCTGACCTTCTGGTTATGGCACAGATAGCATTACCTCACCATAACAAGTCAGTGGGTTTTAACAGACTATGTATCACTGTAAATCAGGGGTGGGCAAACTACAGCCCACGGCATGTTTTTGTATGGCCTGGGAGCTATGAATGGATTTTATATGTTTACAGGATTGTAAGAAAACCAAGAGTATGAGACAGAGGCCATCTGTGGCCCACAATGCCTAAAGTACCTACTGTTTGGCCCCTTATAGAAGGCCTGGTGCCCCTGCTTTACACACTTGATGATCTGTCCACAAGCATTTCATCTGGTTGCCTCTGACTAACGATAGAAACCATACCAAAACCAAAATCAGCCTCTTACAGTTTACAAAGCTTTGTTTGTAAACTGTTCCTTTGGAGCACCAAACTCATTTCCCAGTTTAACGATATTTAAATGTCTACATAATGTGTGGCCGTAAAACACAGTGGTTAACAGCACCAGCTTTGGTGACGTACCAGGATTCTCAAAGCTGACGGTCATAGGTACGCTGCTCAAGCTAGGCTCTTCATCTGTAGAAATGGAGATAATAATACCAGCTACCTCAGGATAAGAATGAAGTAAGTTCTTGGTACTGTGCCAGGCATGTATCACTAGCATCATCCCAGGTTATCCACTGACGTTTACACATTACCTAATACACCTGGTATTGGGTGCCATCAAGGAGATTCCGACCCACAGCCACCCGCTATATTACAGAGTAGAACTACCCTGTAGGGTTTTCTAGGCTGTAATCTTCACGGGAGCAGAGTGCCAGGTCTTTTTCCCACAGTGCCACTGGGTGGGCTTTCAGTTAGCATAACCGTTGCACCACCAGGGCTCAACTAACATACCTATGGTACTATATATTTATAATGGAAAAACAGAAAACGACACTGTTGTAATACCATCAGACAAAACTAAATAAAACTTTATTTCACAAAATGATCAAATAGATTGGCTAGTGGATCGGTTAGTCTGAGCTGTTTAACTACTAAAACTCCCAACCCAGGCTTGCCCGGGCGGCCAGCAGGAGGGGCGTGACGCAGTACAGCACCTCTCCACTCTCACCGGAGCCAGCAGCCATCACATCCCCACCAGGGAGGAGGAGTCTTAGCAACAGGCTGGGGAGGCCCTTGCCCTGAGGCAGAACAGGGCACTCAGAGAGAAGCTAAACGGTGTGGCAACAGAGTGACACAAAACACAAACTGCTAAGGAACAAGGGCCGACCCCAGAACTCCGAGGTCTAAATGTCTCCCGGTGGCCCCTGGTGAGAACAAGAAGCAGGTTTACAGTGGGCTGTGGACAAGAACATCTCGCTGAGGTGTCGGTGAAAGTCACAGAGACAGGCACGGGGAGGGGGCAGGCCCACCTAACCCAGGCAGCCAGCAAGGTGCGCCAGCTGCACAGGCAGTCACCAGCCTGCGGCGCGGCACCGCACCGCAGCGGCTGGGGTCCTGCAGCTCAGTAGAGCATCTCTTCTTCTGCAAATGCTGCAAACGGGAACAAAGCAACATAAACAGGAAACTAACGTTTATGGGCACCGATCACGCCAGGCACTGCACTTGTACGTTCAGGTGTGTATTTATTTAAATTCTACACAGTCTTTAAAACGAGGTAGGCATCATTAGCTCCACTTCACAGATGCGGACAGAGCTCAGGTCAGCTCCCCACCTTCCTCCTGGGTTAGTGCCACATCTGGAACTTGAGCTTCATCTGCCTAACGCCCAGGCCCATGTTCCCCACCCAGAACGCCCTCCAGCAGAGGGTGCAGGCACTGCTCTGGGCCGCCAGCCCGCACGTTCCACGCACGTGCCTGCACTGAGACACTCCAGAGAATGGGGGTGCAGCCTCCTGCTGCCTCTGCTTGTGAGGTCCTGCTCACTGCTGCTCTGAACACACCGAGATCAGGGAGAACCCACTGCTGCACCACAATACACTTCACGGCCCCCAGAGACGATGGTCAGCCTGGGCTGAGGAAGTGGGCCTGGATACAACTGTCACACGGGTCTGTGGTTCTGCACAGGACAGAAAATTAGACGAGAACTTTGTTCTCAATGTATGGCCCATGGTTCAATCATGTCTGCACCGAGACACCTGCTTCTGCAGGAATGTGCTCACTCACAAAGGGCTCTGAACACCCACCAACCGCATGCTCAGAACTGAACATGGATCTCATAACTTTTCTTTACACCGGTCTGCCTGCCAACAGGCTGCACTCCCTGCACCTAGAGAAGTGACCCGCTATATCCGTGGCACGTGGTATAATCCTGGATACATAAAAACTATCCAAACATCTGCTGCAGAAGGACAGGAAAATGCTCCATGCAGACTGACCTAGTCACTTCATTTAAGATTTTATCCTAAAAAACAATCCACAGCAACCAATATCGAAAATTAGAAATCTAGTTACCTAATCCAAGTGATCCAATCTTATCACTGACCAATTTCAGCTCTTTCAAAACTGCATTTCCTCTTTTACCTGTGAACAAGAAAAAGTATTAGCATTCAACGGACTTTTACAACACATTTTCTGAAGCATGTCAAACTTTTTTTTTTAGTATGAGGCTTCTTTATATGACAGCAAACTAATAACTAATGGTTGCTTAATTTACACAAACCAAAAAAAACCCCAAACTCATTACCATCAGAGTTGATTCCGACTCATAGGGCTCAGCAGGACAGAGCAGAACTGCTCCACAGGGTTTCCAAGGCTGTAATCTTTATGGAATCAGACTGCCCCATCTTTCTCCTGAAGAGTGGCTGGTGGATTCAAACTGCTGACCTTCTGGTTAGCAGCTGAGCGCTTAACCCCTGTGCCACCACGGCTCCTCTAACTTTTCCATTACACCCAAGTTTTTTTTAACCATAAGCAGTACTCCTCTTTCTTGGAAGACGACCCTCAAAACCCTTTCTGCCCAACAATAAGACGTCACCTTCTACGAGAAGGTCCATCAGTGTGAATTCATGGACTCTTAACTATTCTCATCCATTCTGTTTTTCCTTTGAGCTTCTAGATCCGGCTCCAGTTTAACTGTCTTTCATCTGCCAAACTGATACCCTCAGTGCTTTGATTTCTCTCGTCCCTCACTTTCATGTCTTCTTAAAATCACTGTTCCTTACCCAGTGTTAGCATGACCTCAGACCCGAGTGACCTGGATTCCCTTGTGGAAGGTGGCGATAACCACAAGAAAGGAAAAGAAGAGAAAAGGAAAGTGGCAGTATTCGTAGGTACATGCGGTATACTAGGTCTCACAGTGTCCCAGAAGCCCACAGCTGTACCACGTGCCCAGAAGGGGTGAGGAAGCACTGTAAAGTCATACCAGATGGCATTCCACATTTCAAGGAGAGATTTACTTCTTTAGGAAACTTTGTCAAAACAGACATTTTTATGTGCTAAACACTCTGCCCATGAAATCCCGTATGTTTTTGCACACACAGTATGCAAAGTTTATCTATGTACCTATGTAAGTACATTTAAGGCTACGCTCTTTGATTCTGTGTGGTGGAGGGATAAGAAGGTAAGCTGTACAATACCTTGGCTGTTCTATTTTCTAGATAGCAATCCCTATCTCTGCTACATATAAAAAGATATGTCAGACCCAAATCCCTGAAGGCATATTATTAACATTCCCATGAGGATTACTGGGATCACAGAATCTAGGAAGCAAATTTTTTTTAATTAATTATTTGAGCTACTAAGATCAATCTGAATGTCCAACATACAAGAGAAGGTCTGAAAATTTTATCTACAGATAATGTAAGGCAACTAAAAAAATCCTACTTCCTAAAAATACAAAACGATAGAGACAATATGACAATTGCGTTTTAAAAGAAAATTAAAAAATATAACAAAATATTCACAGGAAATATTTCTGTGTGATAAAACCGCAGGCTACTTTTACATGTGTTTTTCTGAAAAAATAAACCATGATCATAAGCTATTCAACTAGAGAAAGAACCGTCATCAGCAGATAAACCTCATGAGGCTGCCAGGGCACTTACTTTCCGAGTCTTTTAATGACGGGGCTCCTGCCAGGGAGCTGAGCCCACTCTTCAGGGGCGGTGCGTCTGAGAGTGACGCCAGACCTCCCCGCTGCTTGCTGGGTTCACTTCTCCTAACAGAAAAAAACATACAGTTAACGCTTTATGGCTTTCAGTCTACAACTCCTGTACTTCTGCCAAGTTCATTTCTAAGTATTGTATTTCTTTGATGTATTGTAAATCAAGTTGTTTTCTTGATTTCATTTTTGGATTCTTCACCATTAGTAAATAGAAATGCAATTTTTACATAGGAATCTTGTATCCTGAAACCCCGTTGATCTAATTTATTAGTCCTAGCAGGGTTTTGCCTCTTTGGGATTTTTTTTTTTTTATTCTTCAGGATTTTCTACATTCAGGATCAGTTTTTATCTGAGAATAAAGTCAGTTTTGTTCTTCTTTGCCATCTAGGGGAGATTGCCTTACTGTAGCTGTGCTGGCTGGGATCCGCACACACTAGTGACTAGAGGAGTAAGGACACTCTTTCTTGTTCTTAATCTGGGGGGAGGCGGAGTCAGCCTTTCACTAATAATTCTGACGTTAGTGATGGGTTTTTAGTCGAGGCCCTTTATCAGGCTCAGGAAGTTCCTATCTATTCCTGGCTAAAATTTTCTCATGAATATGTATTAGATTTTGAGAAATGCTTTTTCTGTGTCAATTAAGATGATCGTGGAATTTCTGTCCTTTATCTTACTAATATGGCATATTACGTTAATTAATTCTTGGGTGTTAAGGAGATCTTAGTTCCTGGTTTAAATTCCACTTTGGTCGTGGTGTCTGATCTTTCTGTATGTTGGTGGTTTACCGATATTTTGCTGAGGGTACTGCACCTACGGTCACGATGGAAACTGCTCCATAGTTTTCTTGTGATGTCTCTGAACTCACAGAATGAGTTGGGAAGTTTTCCTTCTTTTTCCTGGAAAAGTTATTTGGGGAAGTTTTAATTATTTTTTCTTTAGATATTTGGTAAAATTCGCCAGGGCTTGAGCTTTCCTTTGTGGGAAAATTTTAATTGCTAATTACCGGTAACAGGTTTCTTCAGATTTTCTATTTCTTCTCTCACTGAGTCAGTTTTGGTTGTCTGTGTCTTATCTATAACCTGGCGACTCCTCAGTTTATATCTCAAGCCCACATCGTTCCCTTAACCCCCAAACTCATACATCTGATAGCCTCCTTGATACTTCCACTATGAATCTTCTCACACTTAACACATCTGAAAGGGAATGCTGGAGGTGAACTCCGGATTGCCACATCACCCGCCTGTGCAACGCAGTCCTGCTCTTCCCAGTCTTCATCTCAGTCAATGGTGCTCCAACCTTCTAGTTATTTGGGCTATGAACTCTGGAGTTCTCCTCAACATTACTTTTTCCTCTAATACTTGTGAGCAAATGCTTTTGGATGTAACCTCAAAATACACCCAGAAACCACCTATTTCTCACCACTTGCATCACCTTATCTCATCTGCTTATTGCAATAGCCTCCCACCTGCACCCCTGCCCACAGCAGCCAGGGTGGTCCTCTCACAACATAAGCTGGATTATGTCTCCTCTGTTCACAACCTCACTCATTCCTCTACTTGGACCAGCCCTCTAGGCTCTCTGAACCCATCTCCTACAACTCCCCCTCCTACTCTCTCTGCTCCAACCACACTGTCTTCCCTGCTGCTCTGCACCTGCCAGACACCTTTGCCTTTTTCCTCTGCCTAGAGCTCTCTAAGCCCAGATGTCTGCGTGGTGCACTCTCTCAGCTGTTAGCTCTTTGTTCAAATGGCACCCACTAAGTGAGGCCCCTCCAACTGAGGCTCTCTCCAGGTGAGACCCCTCCAGGCGAAGCCTCCTCCGGGAGAAACCCCTCCAAATAAGTCCTCCTCCAGGTGAGACCCATCCAAGTGAGGACCCCGACGCCCAGTAGATGAGGCCTCCTCCAGATGAGGCCCTCCTCCAGGTAAGGCCTTCTCTGACACCACTTAAAAATACATATCAATCACACACTCCCGCTCTCTTCCTATACTCTTTGTTCTCCATAGGCTTACTGCCATCCAACACGCTCTTCTTTAATTATTCATTGTCTAATTCCAGCCTCCTGAAATGGGTGACCTTGACCAATTTTTTTTTGGTACAGTGGCTCGGTTTATTCCTTACATGTTCTTTTGATATTTCCTGCATCATTCAAAATTTTGCCTATAGAATCCTTCAATATTTCAGTTTGAGGCTTGAATTTTTTCTTCCATTCTTTCACCTTAAGAAATGCCAAGCATATTTTTCCCTTCTGGTTTTCTAACTCCAGGTTTTTGCACATTTCATTATATTTTGTCTACTCAAGCCCTTTTGAAATTTTCTATGCAGCTCTTTTACTTCAATATTTCTTTCATTCACTTTAGCTACTCTGCGTTCAAGAGTAAGTTTCAATCTGTATGCTGCGGAAACAATCTGATAAGCTGGACTATATGAGGAAGAACAGGGCATCAGGATTGGAGGAAGACTCATTAACAACCTGCATTATGCAGATGACACAACCTTGCTTGCTGAAAGTGAAAGGGAGTTGAAGCACTTACTGATGAAGATCAAAGACCGCAGCCTTCAGTATGGATTACACCTCAACATAAAGAAAACAAAAATCCTCACAACTGGACCAATGAGCAACATCATGATAAACGGAGAAGAGATTGAAGTTGTCAAGGATTTCATTTTACTTGGATCTACAATCACACCCATGGAAGCAACAGTCAAGAAATCAGACATATTGCACCGGGCAGATATGCCGCGAAAGACCTCTTCAAAGTGTTAAAAAGCAAAGATGACACTTTGAGGATTAAGGTGCGCCTGACTCAAGTCATGGTATTTTCAATAACCTCATCAGCAGGCAAAGGCTGGACAACGAGTAACGAGGACCTGAGAAGAACCGACGGCCCTGAATCACGGTGCCGGTAAAGAGTATTGAATATGCCGTGGGTGCCAGGAGAATGAACACACCTGTCCGGAAGCAGCACAGCCAGAGTGCTCCTTAGGAGCGACGACGGCCCGACTTTGTCTCACATCCTTTGGACATGTTATCAGGAGGGACCAGTCCCTCGAGAAGGACATCATGATTAGTAAAGTAGAAGGTCACTGAAAAAGAGGGAGACTCTCAATGAGATGGACTGACACAGTGGCTGCAACGATGGGCTCAAGCGTAACGACTGTGAGGATGGCGCAGGGCCGGGCAGTGTTTCTTTCTGTTGTGACTGGACAGCACCAACACCACCACCACCCATCCCCTCCATCCTCAAGACTGCAAACTCCGTGAGGGCGAGAAACAGTAACTGGCACACTGTCAGTGCACAGCTGGTAGACACTCCGTGTGCACTCAGACAGGCAGTAAGCTGCCACGGAGTCCACTCTGACTCACAGCAACGTCAGGCACACCGGAAGGCAAGGCCGTCGCCGCGTCACGCTGGAGACCGCTGGCGTGTCTGCGTCTGCGCACCGCGGCCGCTGTGCCGGCCCGTCTCACCAAGGGTCTTCCCCACTCTCGCTGCTGCTTCATCAAACAACAGATCCCTCCTGATTCCATGTTCAAAACAAGCAAGTCGGACAAGTCTGTTGTGATCCATGGACTTTTCCTGGGCTAAGCCTCTCTTCCTAATCTTAGTCTGGAAGCTCTGCTGAAACCTGTGCACCACAGGTGACCCCGCTTATATTTGAAGCATCAGTGGCAACACGCAAGCCACCACAGAACGACAAACTGAAAGACGGGTGCTGACAACATATACTTAATTACCGAAATATTTAATGTCTCTTTTTTTTAGACCTGGGGTTTTCTTACAACTTTTGACACAAAATCAGACCTATGGACTTAACAGTTTTGAATTTAAAATGAAAATATTTAGAAAATATATTTTTAAACTTCTAAGTAGTACGACAATTCAGGAACAGTTCACTCACCAACCGTAAGTTTTTTCTGGTTTAGGAATGGGATCATCAAAGAAAGAATCTCCTTCCACATCATCTTCATCTGGACGAAGGCCAGCTTTGTCTTTGCCATCTAAAGATTTGTTGCTTAAGAAAGATCCAGCTTTTGTCTCATGGGCCAGTAAGTGGAGACTGCTTTTGCTCTTTTGTTCTGATGAGGAGGTACTCGTGTCACTCTGACTAGTTTCACTGGACTTCTAGAAAAAGAGAAAAGGACAGAGAAGGGGTGGACTCACATATGTTTCACCTCGGTGAAATAAAACTCTGAATATCTTAAAACAATAAAAAGAAGCAATCTGTGCACACAAACCCTCACGTGTGTTAAGTAACGTCTACGTTGTCTCAGAACAACATACTCTGCAGTGTGCTGCCGTGATTGATCAGCTCATTCCTGCGCTTCGTAACATGGATAATCACTGAAGGGACAAAATGCCCAGGAAGTATGTTTATACCGTTCCTTCTCTCCCGCCCTAAGTGGAAATGCCTTCACTCTCCCTAGCTGTCCCTCTTCCTCTTCATGTATGTCACTGCCTCAGAAATTAGTGTTTTCAACTTGCACACAGGAGATGACATTACTGCTAAAGAGGAGATGAAAATCATTTCAGATAAATGAACCAAGTGTTTAAACCAACTATTCTTAAGCGAAAAAAATTTCTCCATCCAGTGCCAAATACAATGTGCATCGAGATGAAAGATGCTGGATTCAACTATTCATGTTTACGGTGTTAAGATTTTCTAGTTAAGATAATTACCTTAATTCAGACTTTCGGAGTAATGCCCTAACCCCCCCCTGACTTAAATGTCCACAAGCATGTATGTTTCTCTGTCTTACACCAACTTAAAAAATTGTCCACTATTCTTACCCATGTCCTCCTGATGAGGTAATACTAGCACAAAACACCAGGCTGTATTTCCTTGTTTTCAGTTAAGTCCTAATCTTTACACCCTGATTTTCTTCTATCCTTGGCCAAACTGCTTTTTGCCCTTAGACATGTCTATGCCAATAATAGTAACAAAAAATGATAGCAATAACAAAAGCAGCTAACATTTACTGAAAGTATTCAAATGCTTCATGCATGTTATTTGATCCCCTAAACAGCCCTACAGTATGGGGTGAGGTATTACTGCCTCTAAAGATCTGAAACATGAGACAGGGAGATACAAGTCACTTGCCAACATCACCAGCTAGGTAAAGTGGTAGGGGCAATACCAGAATCAAAGTATGATTTCAGAGTTTTGCTCTTAATATTTACATCACATGATTAGGACGAATGGCATGACAGGGCTGTTTTTTATAGGTTAAAAATGATGATTTCCTAAGATTCGGACTTAAATACTAAAGAGAACAGTACTGTATAAAATATGTGTGGTGTACTAGAAAAGCACTGAACTTAAAACAAGGAATCTGGAATTTAGTCCATGCTTCACTACTAACTACAAAATCTAACTTTAATTTTCCTAGGTATGAGTTTCCACAAGAGTCAACTAGATTAGTTATTTTCCAAATAAAATAACTAGGTTAAGGAAGAAAGCATAGGTGGCTGGGGAAGGGACAAAAATAACTACTAAGGCAGGGTGGTAAAAATGTGGGTTAAAAACTATTGAGCAAGCTACTACCTAAGGTTTTTTTCACTTTTAATACAAGCAGACAGAATGTATTATGTATGTATGAAGTTAAAAGTTCACATGTTCTACACCAGTTAGATGCCATCAGTAAACTAATCAGTTGCCAGCAAGCAAGATAAACACTATAAATTTCAGGGCTTTGTGACTCAACAACACAGAGCTATACATTCCATGTATCTTCAAAGAAGCTAATTTTTCAAAAAATTTCCTAACAACTTTCTTAAGGTTTTCCTGCTGTTATCAAACACAAAGAATACTATCTACTTATGTATTTTAGATTCATGTCAGTTGTAATTTCTGAGTTATAAATATTATAACTACTCGTTGCTGTTGAGTCAACTCTGACTCATTGCAACCCTACAGGACAGAACAGAACAGCCCCATAGGGTTTCCAAAGAGCGGCCGGTGGATTTGAACTGCCAACCTTTTGGTTAGCGCCGTAGATTGCTGGAGCTCTCAACCACTGCGCCACCAGGGCTCCAATGTTATAATAATCATCTGTATCTTTTCAAAGGTATATGAATTTGGAAAGAAATATTCTGACGTCTTGGGATATTTAAACACAATTTACAATTACGGATACTGGAATAATGATAGATTCTGTCCTTCAAGACACTCCTGAAAAAGTTCAAGAGGACAAAGGCACGATATAAACTGAAATGGAAACTTAAAGCACATTACCAAAAACAAGAAATTATCCAATAATAGAATCTTTCCCCCATGAATTCACATTTCCCACATAATTTAAGTCCATGCAGTGAACTATCCACACTTAGTAACCATTACGAATCCATGGTTACTTTTGGACCAGTTTCCGTAATACTCCTGCCGTGAGCAGAAAAGCCAGCTTTAGGAAGACAAGTCTCATGTAGAAGTACATTTCTCTGTTCCACACAATACATAATAGTTTTGTAAATAATAGAATTATTTTCTCCTGAAAATAGAGGCAATAGAGTTCTACTTATCTATATTGTCAAATGAAATTTTCAAAATACTCCATCTCCTTTGGAAGTGCTCTCAAAATCTGTTTCTATGTCACACGGGAACGTTTCGTCACCATGTAACTACAGCTCATTTTAACTGAAATGAGCATCACCCAACTGGTTAATTAATCAGTTCACTAAATTCGATTCCAAAAACTTTCACTATTTAAAAAAAATACACAGTAAGAGGAGCAAGTTTTGTCATCAAAACATTTTACAGAGATTAAAACAAAAGTATTGCAGGTTTTTAGAACAATTTCCATGGGGGGAAATCAAATTTTTTGAGCAACAACCAATCAACCCATGACGTATAAGCTCTGGAATCTCTGTTTATAAAATCCTTACCATGGCGTACAACAAGTCTTTATGTTATATAACCTTCAAATTACTTGGATTTTCTACCACCCAGATTTGGGTAAGTTGGAGTTAATGATTCAGGATGAATTTAAATAACTAAGGTTAAATATCTCTTAAAACCAAGAAGTGCTACTAAAAAAAACAAAAAACCTCTCATGATAATGTCTTAGAATTCACCCTCTGGATGACCTCAGAAATATTTGTAATAAATATATAAAACTTATAATGAAGTTCTGTTTTCATAACAACGAGGGACCCTGCACAACACTACAGCAGTCATTAAATTCCCTGGGATGGCCTACAAGACCAATAATCTTATGTAAATTATAGTAAATTTCTACATTATCGACAAATTAGAATCATAGATAAATTTCACAGTAAAATAACTAGCTAATTTTCCGGTCTTAAGAACATAGAAAAAACAATATTTTTCCAAACTAAAGGCTTAATCTGCACTGTTCATAATGAGAAACATCAATGTCAAAGAAATACCCCAGTTCTGCAAAATTGTTTGAAAAATTCATGCAACATTTAACTCTCTTCCTTCTCCCATTCCAGCAGCCCCCTCCACCCGCCAACGGCAGTTTCTGGTCCCTGAGCTATCTGTGAGCAACTGAGAGAAGAGGGTTTACTACACCTGTAACAGGGACACGGAGTTCAAAAGTTTAACTCAGTCACCTAGGAGGTGATATGATGGATTTCTACACTACAAAACGAAGACTTAAATCCTGCTTTCCAAAAATCAGCTTCTCTAGGGGAAGTCTATCCCACTCCCTATAAACAATATGTAATTGCTACCACGCTTTGTAATCAGAGGGGAAGATGACCACCTAGCCGCCATTTTGCTCCCTGTGTCCTCCCTGAGCCCAGCGCAGCCCACTCAGTCAGGCTGAGACGGTTGGGCTGACAAGCAGCGCTAAGATTTCAAGTCTAGAATTTGAAGTAGCTAGGATCATGGAAGCGAGGACATCAAGACTTCATCTCACACACTGTAGACATGTTATCAAGAGGGATCAGTCCCTAGAGGAGGACGTCATGCTTGGTAAAGTAGACGGTCAGCGGAAGAGAGGAAGACCCTCAACAAGATGGATTGACACAGTGGCTGCAACAATAGACTCAAACATAGCAACAACTGTGAGGATGGGGCAGGACTGGGCAGTGTTTCCTTGTGTTGTACACAGGGTCACTGTGAGTGAGAACTGACTCAACGGCACCTAACCACAACAGGGTCATAGGCAATGGAAAAGGGCTGTTTGGTAGGACTGTTCATTCACTCATGATGGTTGGGGGCGTGCGTGTGTGTGTGCGTTAAGACGGTCATAATCCTCAGTTTGTCTGGAAAGCCCTGAGGTGACTGCGGAAGACAGAGGAACACATATGCTCCCCTGCCCCCCCAACAAAAAGAAAAGCCACAGGTACAGTATGACACCCTCACTGGCCTAAACCAACGCGAAGCCAGTCTTATACCGGAATACTGAAAACTAGGAATGATAAATTAAGAAGAGCTTTAGTTTTAAAAATTTAAAAATAAAAAGTACCTCAGCACACATTAGTTTTAAAACACCTGAAAACTGATTATAAAAAGAAAGGTCTTTCATGTTATATTTACTGTGATAACAGATGCACTTTATTCTAAGTATTAAAAAAAAAAATAAAAGTACCTACTGAGCACCTGGCTCAGTTTCTAACTGATGGTGAGGACCTAAGTTAGCGGAACCCAGCAAATGTCTGCTGTAATTATTGTGATGTCTATTTTTCTCCTAGACAACTAGGACAATGTTCCGTACAACAAAATGGTTTAAAATGAGACAAATTCTTATAGGTGACACTTTTAAGTCAGAAAGTATTAACAGAACTCACTAAAGAAATGCCCTCCTAATTAATATTCATCCACTTGTATTCCAATGCTTCTATCCATCCTATTTTGCCTCTCAACAACAAGAAAAATAAGAAACAAATATAACTTCCAGTTTACTCATTTACATTAGTTTAAAAAACCTTAACTTTGCTTTCGACACATCGGTCGTTACGCAAGTACGAATGATTTCCAAGTCTGTTTCTAACGCGAGCACAGCTTCCCTGAATGAGGCCTCCTTGCTCAGTGCTCCAGGCTGCTGTCCCGCTTCCTGGACAGAAGGGCAGGGCTGCACATGCAGCCATGCAGACGGGGCACGGCACAACCTGGGAGCGCCATCCACCAGGCGTCCGGGACTCTGGCCGTGTGCACCTTGCACAGCCAGATGCAGCAGCGCTGACAAACGCCCAGGATGCAGGAGCATCCTGCCAGCACACAGCAAAGCCAAAGGCAGCAGGTGAGAGCTCAGGTCCATGTGTAAGGTGGGAGGAAGGCAGCAGGTGAAATCTCAGGTCCATGTGTAAGGCGGGAGGCAGGCAGCAGGTGAGAGCTCAGGTCCATGTGTAAGGCGGAAGGCAGGCAGCAGGTGAGAGCTCAGGTCCATATGTAGGGCGGGAGGAAGGCAGCAGGTGAGAGCTCAGGTCCATGTGTAAGGCGGGAGGCAGGCAGCAGGTGAGAGCTCAGGTCCATGTGTAAGGCGGAAGGAAGGCAGCAGGTGAGAGCTCAGGTCCATGTGTAGGGCGGGAGGAAGGCAGCAGGTGAGAGCTCAGGTCCATGTGTAAGGCGGGAGGCAGGCAGCAGGTGAGAGCTCAGGTCCATGTGTAGGGCGGGAGGAAGGCAGCAGGTGAGAGCTCAGGTCCATGTGTAAGGCGGGAGTAAGGCAGCAGGTGAGAGCTCAGGTCCATGTGTAGGGCGGGAGGCAGGCAGCAGGTGAGAGCTCAGGTCCATGTGTAGGGCGGGAGGCAGGCAGCAGGTGAGAGCTCAGGCCCATGTGTAAGGCGGGAGGCAGGCAGCAGGTGAGAGCTCAGGTCCATGTGTAAGGCGGGAGGCAGGCAGCAGGTGAGAGCTCAGGTCCATGTGTAGGGCGGGAGGCAGGCAGCAGGTGAGAGCTCAGGTCCATGTGTAAGGCGGGAGGCAGGCAGCAGGTGAGAGCTCAGGTCCATGCGTAAGGCGGGAGGAAGGCAGCAGGTGAGAGCTCAGGTCCATGTGTAAGGCGGGAGGCAGGCAGCAGGTGAGAGCTCAGGTCCATGTATAAGGCGGGAGGCAGGCAGCAGGTGAGAGCTCAGGTCCATGTGTAAGGTGGGAGGAAGGCAGCCCTGGGGAAGGCACACGTTCCTTTCTAAGGCAATTCAGGAACAGTATCCAGAAGTAAGAGGGAAAAAGCTTCAAAGTGATAAAGTATCCTGAGCTCAGGAACACAATAGCAAGATAGAAGAGGCCCAGGCCACCGCCCCAAACTCCAGGCCATGCGCCGGTGCGGACCCTCCAACCACTCAGGGGAGCAAGGGAGGCCCGGGCAGGGCGCTGTGGGGGGAGTGAGGGAGGCCCGAGAAGGGAGCTGTGGGTGGAAGTGAGGGAGGCCCGAGCAGGGCGCAGTGGGTAGGTGGGAGCGAGGGAGGACCCAGCAGGGTGCTGTGGGTGGAAGTGAGGGAAACCTGAGCAAGGCGCAGTGGGTGGGTGGGAGCCAGGGAGGCCCAAGCAGGGCACTGTGGGTGGGAGCGAGGGAGGCCTGAGCAGGGCTCTGTGGGTGGGTGGGAGCAAGGGAGGCCCAAGCAGGGTGCGGTGGGTGTGAGCGAGGGAGGCCCAAGCAAGGCGCTGTGGGGGGATACCGGGGAGGCCGGAGCGGGGCGCTGTGGGTAGGAGCCAGGGAGGCCCTAGCAAGGCGCAGTGGTTAGGTGGGAGTAAGGGAGGCCCGAGCAGGGCACGGTGGGTGGGAGCCGGGGAGGCCCCAGTAGGGCACAGGAGTAGGAAAGGCTGGCCACAGTAGTGCTCCTTTGCACAAGATCAGAAAACCTGCCTCTTAGGATGCTCTTGTTACATGTGCCAACTTCTGCAAAATGTATGAACTTCTTTAGAACCCCTGTCATCAATAAGATTGTAAAAATTTAATACTGAGAAATATGGCTCTTTTAACCTTAACGGAAAAAAAAAAAAGTCCAAGGAACTGATTACAAAGCCTCTATAAAGAGCAGGCTGTTTTATGTTCTTCTGTTTTATACTCTCATCTTTTCCATGGTACGTCTCAGCTCTCCAATAAGACTGTCACAGCCCCTTAATAAGTTCAGTCTGTCTTGCCCACAGCATTGAACAGTGACTTCCACCAGGTAAATGTCTAAATAACATTTGCTGAATAATATTTAGAACACCTTCTCATTTAATAACAAATAGGGAATACTGTGCCCAAAGAGCATACAACAGGAATTTACTACTGAAAACACTGGAACTAATGCCAGCTCACACAGCAAATATAATTTTTAAAAACCCCTTCATTTTGGAGGTTTTTCAACTTAGTGAAAAAAAAAATCTACATGAAAACCAAGGTTCAACGAAGGACTAAGGACCCTCACAGAACTAAAAGTTAAACCATTTTGTCTTACTCTAAATATGTATAAAAATGGCACTGACATGCTTCTGAGAATTATCTCTAATATTTAAACTTTATCGGCAGCAAATGAGCCTACTGGCTTAGTCAACGTGTGATGTTTGGGGAGCAAACCAAGAAGCCAAGGCAGTGGCCACCTACAGGCCCCCGTTGGTGTCCACCACACAGGTCGCTAGCCCATAAGCACTCAGAGGCCAGGGGCTCCCAGGCCAGGTAATACGTGGGCAGTGATGGCATAAATTGCTCAACATACATGAAAATGTCATTTCTCAGCTGGGACTTAATCTAGAAAGCTGTCTGATATTCTAGTTTTCTCAGATAAAAATCAAAATGTTTAAGAATATGTACACCATCATCCATTCAAAAGGAAAATAACCATATAAAAATTTTTTTATTGCCAATAAAACAATTTTTAAAGTAAAAACTGCAACGTAGTTTTAAGATACATCAGTATGATTTTCACCTGGATAAAAACTGAAAGTCAAATTGCTTTTTATTCCAGGCCACCATTACTCTGTATTGTTCGGATTCTAAATAAATCAAAGTGGCCACTCAAGAGAACTTAAAAACCCAGGCCGATAAGCATTTAACACCAACTCAAGGTCCCATCAACCCCGCTGTTCTGCAGCAGCAGCTGCTTTCTCCCTACAAGAGATCTGACAGCGCTCGCCAGGCCTGTGCTCTCATGCACTTTACCTTTGCACCAGACTTCTCCTCGCTTTTCTTCTTTTTACCTTGTCCTTTATACCTTGGTATCTGAGCATGAGAATAAAATGACATTTTACCACAAAATATAACTCTTAAAAAAATAAACTCATAAGCAAATTAATAAAATTTCCTATTAAAATTTTTCTTTTAAAAATGGAAAATCTAATTAATACGTTCTCTGAGCCTAATTTTTTATCCTTCCTTAACGCTACTCCTCAAATGCTCCAAGTCATGTTTCATCATTGTTCCCAGCAGTGGTTTGGTCACATGTGGGTGTCATGACCTTAATACTGAGTGTCCAGTACGTGGAGAAGCTACTAGACAGCTGCAGCTAGCAGCTCTCTAAATAAATTATGCTTGAATCCCCAAGCAGCTTAGTTTAAGAACTGTCCCACCTTACCTTACCATCTTCAGGGGCACAGAAACTGATGCCTAAAGGTTTGGGATAGGCCCTGTTTCTGTCTACACCTTTCCTGAGAGCCCCTACTGCTCTCTGTTGACTCTCAAGACTGACAAGGGACCTGACTCTTAGAGCCCAAAACTATTCAAAGAAGACTGAGAGGTAGGAGAAATCTGGCAAGAAAAGGGTGGGAAAAGTACTGGAATCCCCAGTTGAGATCCTTCAGGACCAGGGAAACTGCATTTTAATTTGCAAAATAAGGCCTTAACTTCAAACAGAGTCCATCCCAGCCCCCACCAGAGATCATCTATGGTACTTCTCAAGTGGCCATTGGCCATCACAGATTCATAATTCTGTCTGAAACCAAGCACACTGCCATCGAGTCGATTCTGACTCACAGTGACCCTATAGGACAGAGTAGAACCTGTCCCATAGGGTTCCAAGGCTGTAATCTTTGAGGAAGCAGACTGCCACATCTTTCTCCTGAGAAGCTGCTGGTAGATTTGCACCGCTGACCTTTCAGTTAGCAGCCGAGCACTTAACCACTGTACCACCAGGGCTCGTAACACAGACTGGGGGCCCAAAAACGGAGACCAAACTGAACAAAATTAACATGTGGATGGGAGAGATTTGGTGCCACCTGGAGGACAGAGTGCTGTTTTCTAAATTAGCCTTAAATCATTGCCACTCCTCTGTAAGTATTTAAACATTTCCTAATTGGCTTAAAACACTTAAGATTCTCACAATAATCCTTAGATCTCAAAAAAATATACGTAGAGGGAGTAAGAATATGTAAAACAGACATTGATATTTTATCATAAAGAAACACCAGTGTGGAAGGCTAGCATTGCTAATTTGCTTAAGACATTTTTCCTAAAAAGAGAACTTTCAAACAGCTCCAATTGCTTCCCAATGTTCTACGTGCTCACAAGTATACTGGAATATGAGTTAATTTTAATCTCTCTAAAGGAGACAGTTTCACAAAAACAGCAAGGCAGTTTTACAAAGGCTCTTACATCTGGCAATAAATTAAAGGTTTTTTGTTTGCTTTTTTTTTTAACTTTACTCATGACCATGTTGTTACTGTGGTTACAGCCTCCCCTGGGCATCTTTTAAAAAGGGCCTTCCTGTCCAAAAAGGCTGGCCAGAGATCTCAGACAGATGGGACAACTATGAACAGCAAAATGGTCTCTTTCCTTGGTGAGACATAAAGTATAAAATTCCTCTGAATTTCTAAATCTAAAACCATTAAAAGGAGCAACATCAAACAAGCAACAAAAACGATGGTAACCATTCCTCAGTGTTCTGTGCCCAGACACCTGTAAAAGGAGGAGAAATCTCGCAGAGTGACTACTACCTTCTCCAAGTTCACCCAGCGTAAGAAGATGTAACGTTTACACCCGAGTCTACGGACGGACCGTCGTAAACCACTGTGAAGCCTAACCTTTTGGAATGGTCTCTATGGCAGGGCTTTCTTTTCACCGAGTGGACACCAGAGGAGCAGTCACACACCACAAACCTGACCACCCCATTCTGTGTGAGGCCAACAGGCTCTGTCACCTCAGGCTATACACTGTAACCAATCACAGAAGACACTACTCTTACTGGCATTTTTTTTTTTATCCATTCCAGTTACTATTACATACATCCTTGATTTTAAATTCAAGGGTTCAACTCAATTTTTTTCTCCATATGCCAAATCCCTAAAATCAATGCATAAATCAATTCATAAAAGAACATGAAAAAACAAAAAAAAGTAAGCAGAGTACACAGATTTTCTCACAAATTCCACCAAAAAATAGCCCATTAATATAAAAACCATCATGACATACAACTCCAAATCTGGTCATCTGTCTAAAATACAATATTCAACACAACAATTTCATATTCTGCAACTGGCCACCTGACAAGAGATGCCTATCCAAAGAAAGGTGGCTCAAAAGAATGCACAAATTATTGAACAATATCATTACTATCACATGCAAGTAAAATTTTACTAAAGATAATTCAAAACAACTGCAGCTGTACATCCACAGGGAACAGAGAGAAATTCAAGCCAGATTCAGAGGAGGACGTGGAACCAGGGATGTCACTGCTGCTGTCAGATGGACGCTGGCTGAAAGCAGAGAATACCAGAGAGATGTTCGCCTGTGTTTTACTGACTATGCAAAGGCACTCGACTGTGTGGATCATCACAAATGATAGATAACATTGTGAAGAACGGGAATTCCAGAACACTTAATTGTGCTCATGAGGAACCTGTACATAGACCAAGAGGCAGCTGTTCAAACAGAACAAGGGGACACTGCATGGATTAAAGTCAGGAAAGGTGTGCATCAGGGTTGCATCCTTTACCATACCTATTCAATCTGTATGCTGAGCAAATAATCTGACCAGCTGGACTATATGAAGAAGAATAGGACATAAGGATTGCAGGAAGACTCATTAACAACCTGTGTTATGCAGGTGACACGACCTTGCTTGCTCAAAGTGCAGAGGACTTGAAGAACTTACTGATGAAGATCAAAGACCACTGCCTTCAGTATGGATTACATCTCAACATAAAGAAAACAAAAAAATCTCACAATTGGATCAATAAGCAACATCAGGATAAACAGAGAAAAGATTGAAGTTGTCAAGGATTTAATTTTACTTGGATTCAAAATCACGCCCATGGAAGCCGCAGTCAAGAAACCAAACGACACATCGCACTGGGCAAATATGCTGCAAAGGACCTCTTTAAAGTGTTAAAAAGCAAAGATGTCACTTTCAGGACTAAGGTGCACCTGACCCAAGCCATGGCATTTTCAATCACCTCATATGTATGCAAAAGCTGGACAATGAATAAGGAAGACCTAAGAACTGAGGCCTTTGAATTATGTATTGGGAAAGAATATTGAATTTACTATAGACTGGCAAAAGAATAACAAATCTGTCTTAGAAGAAGTACAACCAGCATGTTTCTTGGAAGCAAGGATGAAGAGACTACGCCTCACATACTTTCGACATGTTATCAGAAGGGACCAGTCTCTGGAGAAGGACATCATGCTTGGTAAACCAGAGGGTCAGCAAAAGAGAGGAAGACCTTCGACAAGACAGATTGACACAGTGGCTCCAACAATGGGCTCTAGCATAACAACGATTACGAGGATGGTGCAGGATCGGGCAGTGTTTTGTTCTGGTGTACACAGTGTTTTGTTCTGGGTCGCTACGAGTCAGAGCCGACTTAATGGCACCTAACAGCAACAATATTCTCAAGCTAAGAATTTATAAGTAAACTTCCTCGTGAATGGAAGAAAAGAAGTGTTCCATGTGTACCATATGAGCCAAATAATTCTACAAACCTGTTTTTTAACAGAATATTCATTTCAGTGATAGAAAATTCAAAATACTACCAACGAAGCAGAAGAATTAACTTCTTTGAGATACATAATTAAGGGGGAAAAAAACACTTTCAAGAAACTAAAGAGCACCTGTGTTACAAAAACAAGACCAAACCTCATAACAAATGAAGACTAGAGAGAGAAAACCAGCTGTATGTATGGAGTCATAGACCACAGTTACCTCCATATCCCTGAGGCTGACTTACCTTACTTGGAATTGTATGGGAACTTGTTTTTCCTTCTGGCGATTTTGGTGGTGAATGTACATCAGATAGATCTAGTGCACCCTAAAATATTAAAATTAAAACATTAAAAAAAAAAGCACACATAAATGAATATAATATTTACACTTCAAGAGAGCTTTAGCACTTAAAAACTCTACACAATGTTAGATTTTTATTTGTTCCTATTGTGAATATCTGTATTTTCCTCTACCAGAATAATAATCAAAAAAACCAAAAAAAAAAAAAAAAAAACCACTTAGATTCTAATTGCTTGCCAAGTATCCCACTGGCTCTCCCTGAAGAGGCAAGCAGTCCGCACTGGACACGCCCCAGCCTACTATCCCGTCTACGATTCCTGCATCACTTTCTCCCTGTTCAGCAGACTATTCTATGATCCTCAAACTGCTACTGCCTACCCTCCTGGGATTGACTTCCTTACTTCACTTTACCTCAAGGAAAATAGCAAACAGCAACTCTCTCATGAAAAGGTTCACCCCTCCAAGCGGCAGTTCTGTCTCCTGCAGAGTGTTACCGCACACACTCTAGTCCCGCTGCTCTGCAGTTCCTCATATCTGCCTGATCACACCCCATCACCTCAGCATCACCCACTTCAGAGCAACAACTGCTGGGTCCTAGGTACTGTGGTAAAGGCAAAGGATGAAGGTTCTACAAACATTCCTTGAGTAAAAATCACTTCTTAAAATTCATCTACTGTGTGTATGTTAAACAGCAGCTATCTTGTTACAAAACTCCTTTCGACAACTCCAACTTTTTAAATAAGGTGTGCTGGTCTTCGTAACTCACACTCTCTCCCCATCCTAAGTCCCACTATTTCTGTCATCTGCAACGTCTCCTCCCAGGCTAAAATTCTAAAGCTCACCTTGGAAAGGTTTCCTTTTTCCCATTGCCCTCTAGGACCCTGCCCCTGTAACAAAATACTAGTTTACCAAGTCTTGTTGATCATTGCTTTATGAGGCAATCTTCATCTGTCTGTTGGAGTCCCTGGGTGATGCTATGGCTACTAACCAAAAGGCTGCTGATTTGAATTCACCAGGGGCACCTCAAAAGAAAGGCCTGGCAATCTACTTCCAAAAGCTCACAGCCATTGAAAACCCTATGAAGCACAGTTCTACTCTGAAACACATGGGTTGTCAGGAGTCTGGGCTGACTGGATGGTTGGTTTTTTGGTTTAGTATCTGACCTTTTATTACTATTCTTCCTGCTGCCATTCTTGTCTAGATTTGCCTCATGGGTTTCACTTTTTCTAGTTTTCTAACTTCTCCAAATTCCATGCAAATTATCTTTTAAGAAATCACTATGTGTTAGACTTACAAGGGATACAAGAGAAAGACACAGCCCTTGTCCTCAATAAGCTCATAATTTAGTAGTAGGGCAAAGACGCGTGCAGGTAACTTTTACAACCAAGCAGAGTGCTGCAAACTCAGTAAGGAGAGAGGAGGAACAAGAGAAAACAGCACAGAAAGTCACAGCTGAGGAAAGAAATCAATGATGAAATTCCACAGATGGTCAAGGGGGAAGACGTATCATTTCAGGTGGAGAATAAGGTAAAAAAAAAAAGGGGGGGTGGAATTCCGAGAAAGTAAAAGCCACTTTCAAGGAATAAATTCAGTGTGGGCTAACTCCAAGGTTCCACATTAACAGGAAGGCAATCAGGCCAGAAAAGTCAGCTCGTGCCGACTGCGCAAGATCTTCAAAGCAAGGAGGAGCCATCGGGAGACCACCTGCAATCACACAGACACTGCAGTTTTTAAAGAAGAGAAGAACAGACTGAGAGCTGAGTTCTAAAATGAACTCAGTAACAATGAAGCAGAACTGAAAAGGGAGAGGCCATATCATCTCAAAGACACACGGAGGCTAGGCCGCTGCAGACCAGAGGAGGACTGGCTGGTAACAGGCACTGGAGACGAACAGGCCTCACCAAGGTGCTCAGAAAACAACCATCTCCAGCTAGGGACATTCACTGCAATCATCCAAAGTCAGGATGGCATGTGTGAGGCACAGCAAGCTCTTGAGGTGGCTTTAAAATGCAGTTGGGCAAGAGCATCAGAACTGAGTTCACTGCTCTCCATCCACAGCTCGTTTTCTTCAGCAGAAACAAAAGTCAAAGGAAGGTCAATAAAAACAATCTACATACTTTTTATGTCATTGTTAGTGAGAGGGCCCCTCTCAAAGTTGTATAGTAAAGCCACAGTAACGATGGAAGGGCCAAAACGGAAACCTGTGTACTCCTTATTACTAAATTTGGGCGAATAAAACAATGACCATTAGAAGATAGAGAAAACCACAAGCTGGGTTCATGAAGACGGACTCACACCTGCAAAACTGGGCAAACTGACGGGGTGCTCAGGGTGCAGTCAGAGTGGGATACTGAACAATACATTTACCTAGTTTTGGTTTTTACACCAAACCACCCACGTAGGAAAGCTTTCACTGAGTCTAGCAGAGAACAGTAGTCAACGGTTCCCCTACAACCTGAAGCCAGAGCTCTCGGGCCCAGGAGAACATGAGTCCTTACCAACAGACTGGCTGACATGGTACAGTGAGAAGGCCACGCCTTGGGCTGAAACCAAGGAGTCACAGTAAGAGAGTCGGAACAAAGAAGTGAGGAAGAACCGGAACCGGGTCTCTGGGTGGGTTTATTTCTGTCTTGCGTGGCTTCACTTCACTGAAAGTAAAGAGCATACATGGCTCAGGTTTTTCCATGCGTGATTTAAATGCACTAGTGGGATAACCAGGTGGGTCTGTTTTGTGAAGAACTGGGAATTCTGGTCCAGTGCTAGGGGAAAAGGTTAAGCTGGATTTAGGGAGACTTTCGGAGTCATCCAGACTGTAATAAGAAAAACATGAAATGGTAATGATTACAATGGCGAATATTCACGCAAGGATGACTACCTGCCCAGCACTGTTCGAAGAGCTTTACACACAGGAATTCCTTTAGTTAGTCCTCCTTACAACCCTGTGAGGTGGGGGCTGTAACTGCCTCCATTTTATCGATGGAGAACCTAAAGCACGGGGAAGCTAAGTAACTTACAGAGGTCACAAAGCTAGACAGAGCTGGGAGTCGAGCCCAAGCAGCCCAGCTCCACTGTTAGGGAAGGGAGCTCAAATGGGGGCAATCGCCACCGTGAAGAGGTGAGAAGGGCAGCTAGCTAAGGAAATGAAGGGCAGGCAAAAGACAGGAACGTAGGCCAGTGGCACAGAAGCCAAGAGCAGCACGGGCCCAGTAGGGTTGTCACTACCCGCTAAGGTGACCCCAGGAGAAAGCAGGCACCAAGGTGGTTCAGGGTTTTTAAATTGGTTTATTTTGGGGAGTGGGCTTAGTGGGAGTGCCTAGCACCATACCCATCATATAGTAAGCACACAACATAACGCAGGAAGTGAGTGACGAGTGAGCACATGCATAAACGAACAACCCGAAACACTGTGGTGCTGAGGTGAGAACTCGGGCTCCAGCCAGGCTCACTGTCCACAGGCCTGGCTATGCTTCCAGCATCCACATTTGCTCGTAATGCCCTGTCTTCTTGGCATGTCCTTCCCAATCCTGTCCTCACAACTGACACCCTAGTCTTACCCATCACGGCTGAGGTTATCAAACCATTAGCGTGAAACAATCACTACTCCATTTTAACTGAAATGATTATTTATGGACTGTTTGGAAAGAAGCATATATTGTATGATACTTCCTCTACAATCCTAAGCCACTATTTTAATGTTAATTACACTTTGTGAGCATTATCTCATCCTGAACAGCTCTAAGCTCTTTAAGGCCACTGAACTTCCTTATATTTATATCTAGTATTTCCCACAGAATCTATTTACAGTGACTTATATTCAATAGGGGAAACCCTGGTGGCATAGTGGTTACATACTATGGCTGCTAACCAAAGGGTCGGCAGTTCGAATCCGCCAGGCGCTCCTTGGAAACTCTGTGGGGCAGTTCTACCCTGTCCTATAGGGTCGCTGTGAGTAGGAATCGACTCGATGGCACTGGGTTTGGTTTAGTTTTTTTTTTTTTTTTAATATTCGATAGGTACTCAAGCAAGCTTTACTCATTTCCAAAGATTCTAACCTGACAGGAAATACACTGTGAAACTCCAAATGGAGTAACTGAGCAGCCCATAGCCCTCCATGTTCTACCTATAAATTTGTTACTGAAGTCCACTTTACCAGAGATCTGCAACACTTACAGCTGCTGCCTCTGAGAAAGAGTATCTGCAGGTAAAGCTAATGTGCTGAAACAGAGACCAGACTACTCATCTCATCAGCAGGGTCTCCTCCCCAAAGAAAGAATAAGAGGAAGAAAAACTGCCAATCAAAAAAGTAGAAGTTTGAAAACATTTAGAAACTAAGTGAAAGCAAGAACTTACTTTTAACAATACCTTCCAAAAAATTAACTATACTATATATCAGCCCTTTTTATTATATATACCATGTCATTACATAAGATACATTTAATTATATAAAATGTTATATATATATATATATATATTATTATATAACAACAAAAATAACTGACAATTAGTTTTTTCTATGCCAAGCACTGTTCTTAGTGTTTTACACAGAATACCATCACCTGCAGCCATGGATTCGAATCCGACTTTGGTGACCCCGTACGTATCAGAGTAGAACTGTGCTCCTTAGAGTTTTCAATGGCTGATTTTTCAGAAATAGATCTCCAAGCCTTTCTTCTGAGGCAATTCTGGGTGCACTTGAGCTGCCAACCTCCTGGTTAGCAGCAAGCACCAGCAGGGACTCTCCTATATACAAGGAGAGGGATCTTACCTGTTTTACAAATGAGGGACAGGGAGCTAAGTCGCAAGTCCCTGCTAGCTACTAACAGCGAAGCCAGGATCTGCTCCTTGGTAGTCTGGCCCCTGAACCCAACACCGCGAGTGTCGACAACCAGAACAGCTGGGGCGGCAGCCTTAGAGTCATCCCATTTGCAATTTCATTACAATTACCATGTTAGAATCTGAGTGTATTTCACCTTGTTTCTAAGCTAAAGGCTTTTTGTTTAAACCTTGTACTAACGAGCATGGCTAAACTCAGTAGCCGATAATTAAACCAGAAACAGAACGAGTAACAGATGATTATACTTACTTCCCCGCTGGTTGGTCCTTTTTCTTTTTGCTGACAGCGTCTAATCACTTCTAATAACAAGGGTCCACCCACAGTACCTTCTGCTTCAATAATACCTAAATCTCGGGCTAAATTCTCTCGACCTTCAAGACCCTGAAGCTAGAGAAGAAACAAGATTAAAGTCCATAAAGCGTAGCAAAAAATAGTTTCAGAGCTTAAATAAAGATATTTTCGGAGCTTAAAGACATCCCTGAACTCAAAAAGCCTGTCTTTCTGATAGACAAAATGTTCGCTTTTAAATACACTTATTTCTTTTGCAAAACCTGTACATTGTTTCCACTAACAGCTGCAGGCTAACATCCTAAGGAAATAAACTCTACAACAAAAGACTCCTGCCTCAGCAAACTTCCCCGAGGGATAGGAAGCAGCAACACCGAGGCCAGCTGCCTGACAGCTCTGCTGGCTGTGAAGAAAAACATAATCAACTCTAAAAAACAATCTATATGCAAGAAACTGTAAGTTGTCAAGTGTCGCTAACTTGTAGCGTATAAATAATCCCCTGGCACCAAGGAGGTCTCGCAGGACACATGTAAGGATCATTATTCTTACTGTGCTAGTTTCAGGTTGAAAAACAGCCAAGGTAAAGTCAAGGTTGAAAAACTGAAGAAATTCTGCAACGAGACTAGCCACTAAACGACCTGTAAAGATCAAGAAAAAGAATGTGGGTAAGCAAATCTTTAAGCACTTTGAAAGTCCTTTCATGAACATCGTGACACAAGATAAACTAAGTTAATGAAACAGAATCCTAAATTTTTTAAATAACAAATTTCATCTCTTTATATTAATATGATTAAGTAATGAAAGTGCCTATTTCCCAATTTTTTCATTATGATCATCAGTCTGCAATTATGTATTAGTAAGACAACGTCACACTTTATAAATGGCTAACAGCACTCTGCTTTATGTAGTAAAAAGTACTGTAGACATCAAACAATAATCTGAAATTCTTGATTTCTCCCAAATTGTGTCAAGATTTGAAAATTCAGAGACAGATAAAACCAAGTAGAACATCTTACCATCTTTCGTATTTAAAAACTTCTTCAGGCTCTCGTTGACTAAAGGAGTTTTGTTCTGTTAAAAAATGAAATATTTTAAGTGTCATATATTTATCCTAAAAACTACAAAGTGTAGATTAAGTTCACTTTTATGACAAAAAACATAAGCAATACATTGTCATTCATAAATTATGGTTAAAACCATGCCACAACTGCTGATTACCACAGGAATCGTTTCATGCTATTTAATAATTTTTCAAAATTAATACAACAAAACTATACATGATGGTTTGTATTATATTTAATTTCTAAACGTTTAATAAATTATTAAATTGCTTTAGAAGTTAAATCTTCAAATGCCCATTTGCATGAAATGAAACTTATATAAAACTGTTTATTCTTTCGAGTATATGAAATTTGACACTTTGTTTTCCCTCTAACTACATATCTACCATTTACAGCACAGTCACTACAAATGGGACTTTAATCATACACACTTGCAAGTCCCAGTTTATCAGCGGTATGTGAGATGACATATGTGGCACAAAGCCCGATTTATGTGTCTTTGTAATTATACATCTGAACAAATATAAGAAGAAAAATTTCTAGCACATCGAATCTGTGATAATTGCTGAGAATGAGGCTAAAGCAGGTAGCATACGGTAAGCTTTCTTAAACAGGCCACGTGCTCTACAAGGACAGTGCACCGGCACACTCACGAATGCTTCAAATCTAAACGTGCAGTCCTAACTGCTGGGAATACAGACAGTGCAGACGATGTCGGTCACTAAGTGGATTCACACGTCCTGCACGTCTGTCAAGTCGTCACTTCTGAGGTTACCCTGAAGGTCAGGGCAGTGGTGATTCTCTCCTCAAGGGCAAGGAACCGATGACACCAGAGGGGAGGAAGTGGAGAGTGCTGGTTTTAAGGTTAGCTGGGTTGTGTGTCTTCTCACTGCTGACTTTCAGAGTTTCTCTGGCCACTCTAGGTCCTCTGCATTTCCATAGGCATTTGAGAATCAGCTTGTTAATGTCCACAAAATGGCCTGCTGTAGATTAATTTGAGGAGAACTAACATCTTAACAATACTCATTCAGTCTTGTGACCGAGGAACAAGGTAAACCAAAAATCCCGCTGCCCATGAGTAGATTCCGACTGATAGCAACCCTAGAGGACAGAGTAGAACTGCCCCATACAGTCTCCAGGACTATAATCTTTATGGAAGCACAATCTCACATCTTTCTCCCTTGGAGCAGCTGGTGGGTTCTAACAGCCAACCTTTTGGTTAGCAGCCTAGCATTTAACCACTGCACCACCAGGGCTCCTGGAAAGGTATATCTCTCCATTTATTTAGGCATTCTTTCATTTCCCTCAGCAATGTTTTATAGTTTGCAGTTCAAAGTCCTACACATCTTTTGTTAGATTTACTCCTATCTAAATGGAGAGCTGTATCTCACTCGTGCAAAGGGCCTAGAATAGCCAAAGCCAGCTTAGAAAGAAAACCAAGCTGGAGAGCTAAGACTAAGTGATTTCAAGACTTACGACAAAGGTATAGTAATTACAGAAGTGTGGCAGTAGAATAAAGATACATCAATGGAACAAAACAGAGGACGGAAATAGCCCTGCACATATACGGCAACTGAGTAGGTATAGGACAGTCTTTTCAACAAACAGTGCTGGAACAACTAGATTAAAAAAAAAAAAAAACTAGATAGCCACATGCAAAAAAACGAACTTGAATCCATAACTTGTACCAAACGTAATGTCTGAAAGTACAGAACGTCAAGAAAACGCAGAAGGAAATTATCACAACCTTATGTTGGGCGAGGATTTCTTAGATATAACATCCAAAGCACAACCCATAGAAGAAAAAAAGTGATATTGGACTGCATCAAATCAAAAACTTCTGCTCTTCTAAAGGGCTCCTGAACAGAAGGAAAAGACAGGCCACAGGCTGGTAGAAAACATGTGCAAAGCATTTATCTTGTTAAGAATTTGTATCCAGAATATATAAAGACCTCTCAAAACTCAACAAGACAAAAAAACAAAATCTATGGGCAAAACATTTGAACAGACGTTTCCCAAAATAAAATATATAATTAGGCAAAAGAAAAGATGTTCAATATTGTTACCCATTAACCCATTGCTGTCTAGCTGATTCCAACTTATCGTGACCCTAGAGGACAGGGCAGAACTGCCCCATAGGGTTTGCAAAGCAGTAATCTTTATGGAAGCAGACTGCCACATCTTTCTCCCACAGAGCGGCTGGTGGGTTCGAGTCTGACCTTTCCGTTAGCAGCTGAACGCTTAACCACTGCACCACCTGGGCTCCTTTGATAATCATTAGGAAAATGTAAATTACATCCACAATGAGATACCACTACACACATCTGATCTACCAAAAGCTGACAACGGTGTAGAGGAACAGCGACCCTTGCCCACTGCTGATGACAATGTGTGAAATAATGGTACCACCACTAGGAAAACCAGTTTGGCAGTTCCTTAAAAAGTTAAAAATATACCTATTATGTGATCCTGCCACTCTACATCTACGGGTTTCTCTGTCCCGAGAGAACAGAAAGCACATATCCAAACAAAGACTTGTACACAAAGTTCCGAGCAGCTTTGTTCCTAACAATACAAAACTGCAAACAACCCAAATGTCCATCGACAAGTGAATGGCTAAACATTGCAGTCTATCAATACAATGGAATTTCACTCAAGAACAAAATGGAATGAAATATTAATACACACTTCAATATGAATGAATCTCAAATGCATTTTGCTGAGCAAAAGAAACCAGACCAAAAAAAGAGAGAATATACTCTATGACATCATTTGTATGTTGTGTTGTTAGGTGTCGTCGAGCCAGTTCCGACTCATAGAGACCCTATGCACAACAGAACAAAACACTGCCTCGTCCTCAGCCATCCTTACAATCATTGTTAGGCTTGAGCTCATTGTTGCAGCCACTGTGTCAATCCACCTCGTTGAGGGTCTTCCTCTTTTCCACTGACCCTGTACTCTGCCAAGCATGATATCCTTCTCCAGGGACTGATCCCTCCTCGCAACATGTCCCAAGTATGTAAGAGGCAGCCTCTTGCCTCTGAAGAACATTCTGGCTGTACTTCTTCTAAGACAGATTTGTTCGTTCTTTTGACAATCCATGGTATATTCAATATTCTTTGCCAACACCACAATTCAAAGGCGTCAACTCTTCTTCGGTCTTCCTTATTCATTGTCCAGCTTTCACATGCATATGATGTGACTGGAAATACCACGGCTTGGGTCAGGCCCATCTCAGTCTTCAAGGTGACGTCTTTGCTCTTCAACACTTTAAAGTGGTCCTTTGCAGCAGATTTACCCAATGCAATGCATCTTTTGATTTCTTGACTGCTGCTTGCATGGCTGTTGATTGTAGATCCAAAAGAAATGAAATCCTTGACAACTTTGATCTTTTCTCTGTTTATGAGATAATATCACATGCAAGCAAAATTCTGCTGAAGATCATTCAAAAACAGCTGCAGAAGTATATCAATAGGGAACTGCCAGAAATCCTGGCTGGTTTCAGAAGAGGACATGGAACCAGGGATATCATTGCTGATGTCAGATGGATCCTGGCTGAAAGCAGAGAATACCAGAAGGATGTTTACCTGTGTAAACCCTCCATTTGTGAGGGTTTTTGTTTTCTTTATGTTGAGGTGTAATCCATACTGAAGGCTGTGGCCTTTGATCTTCATTAGTAAGTGCTTCAAGTCCTCTTCACTTTCAGCAAGCAAGGTTGTGTCATCTGCATAACGCAGGTTGTTAATGAGTCTTCCTCCAATCCTGATGCCCCATTCTTCTTCATAGAGTCCAGCTCCTGGTATTTGCTCAGCATACAGATTGAATGGGTACGGTGAAAGAATACAACCCTGACGCACACTTTTCCTGACTTTAAACCAATCGGTATCCCCTTGTTCTGTCCAAACAACTGCCTCTTGATCTATGTAAAGGTTCCTCATGAGCACAATTTAGTGTTCTGGAATTCCCATTCTTCGCAATGTTATCCATAATTTGTTATGATCCACACAGTCGAATGCCTTTGCGCAGCCAATAAAACACAGGTAAACATCCTCCTGGTATTCTCTGCTTTCAGCCAGGATCCATCTGACATCAGCAATGATATCCCTGGTTCCAAGTCCTCTTCTGAAACCAGGCTGAATTTCTGGCAGTTCCCTGTCGCTATACTGCCGAAGCTGTTTTTGAATGATCTTCAGCAGAATTTTGCTTGTGTGTGATATTAATAACATTGTTCCATAATTTCCACATTCAGTTGGATCACCTTTCTTGGGAACAGGCATAAATGTGGATCTCTTCCAGTCAGTTGGCCAGGAAGCTGTCTTCCATATTTCTTGGCATAGACGAGTGAGCGCCTCCAGCGCCGCCTCTGTTTGTTGAAACATCTCAATTGATATTCCATCAATTCCTGGAGCCTTGTTTTTTGCCAATGCCCTCAGAGCAGCTTGGACTTCTTCTTTCAGTACTATTGGTTCCTGATCATATGTCACCTCTTGAAATGATTGAACATCGACTAATTCTTTTTGGTATAATGACTCTGTATTCCTTCCATCTTCTTTTGATGCTTCCTGCATCATTTAATATTTTCCCCATAGAATCCTTCGCTATTGCAACTCAGGGCTTGAATTTTTTCTTCAGTTCTTTCAGCTTGAGAAACACCGAATGTGTTCTTCCCTTTTGGTTTTCCATCTCCAGCTCTTTGCACATGTCATTATAATACTTTACTTTGTCTTCTCGAGAGGCCCTTTGAAATCTTCTGTTCAGTTCTTTTATTTCATCATTTCTTCCTTTTGCTTTAGCTGCTCGACGTTCGAGAGCAAGTTTCCAAATCTCCTCTGATATCCATCTTGGTCTTTTCTTTCTTTCCTGTCTTTTCAATGATCTCTTGCTTTCTTCAGGGATGATTTCCTTGATGTCATTCCACACCTCGTCTGGTCTTCAGTCACTAGTGTTCAATGCGTCAAATCTATTCTTGAGATGGTCTCTAAATTCAGGTAGGATATACTCAAGGTCATATTCAGGCTCTCATGGACTTGCTCTGATTTTCTTCAGTTTCAGCTCGAACTTGCATATGAGCAATTGATGGTCTGTTCCACAATCGGCCCCTGGCCTAGTTCTGACTAACGATATTGAGATTTTCCATCATCTCTTTCCACAGATGTAGTCAATTTTATTTGTGTGTGTTCCATCTGGCAAGGTCCACGTGTATAGTCATCGTTTATGTTGGTGAAAGAAGGTATTTGCAATGAAGAAGTCGTTGGTCTTGCAAAATTCTATCATTCGATCTCCAGCATTGTTTCTATCACTAAGGCCATATGTTCCAACTACCGATCCTTCTTCTTTGTTTCCAACTTTCGCATTCCAATCACCAGTAATCATCAATGCATCTTGATTGTGTGTTCAATCAATTTCAGACTACAGCAGCTGATAAAAATCTTCTATTTCTTCATCGTTGGCCCTAGTGGTTGGTGTGTATATTTGAACAATAGTCGTATTAACTGGTCTGCCTTGTAGGCGTATGGATATTATCCTATCACTGACAGCACTGTACTTCAGGATAGACCTTGAAATGTTCTTTTTGACAATGCATGCAACACCATTCCTCTTCAAGTTGTCATTCCCAGCATAGTAGACTATATGATTGTCAGATTAAAAATGGCCAATACCAGTCCATTTCAGTTCACTAATGCCTAGGATATTGATGTTCATGCGTTCCACTTCATTTCTGATGATTTCCAGTTTTCCTAGATTCATACTTTGTACATTCCAGGTTCCAATTATTAATGGATGTTTGCAGCTGTTTCTTCTCATTTAGAGTCGTGCCACATCAGCAAATGAAGGTCCCGAAAGCTTTACTCCATCTACATCATCAAGATCGACTCTACTTTGAGGAGGTAGCTCCTCCCCAGTCATCTTTTGAGTGCCTTCCAACCTGGGGGGCTCATCTTCCAGCACTATATCAGACAATGTTTCACTGCTATTCATAAGGTTTTCACTGGCTAATGTTTTTCAGAAGTAGACTGCCAGGCCCTTCTTCCTAGCCTGTCTTAGTCTGGAAACTCAGCTGAAACCTGTCCTCCATGGGTGACCCCGCTGGTATCTGAATACCGGTGGCATAGCTTCCAGCATCACAGCAACACGCAAGCCCCCACAGTACGACAAACTGACAGACACGTGGGCGGTCATTTGTATAGCTCCTAAAAAGGCCAGGGTTGTCTGAGCACGACAAAGGGCAAACTCTGGAGGGCCACAGTTACGTTCACTACCTGGCACATGGTCATTATTCCATGGTTGCATACCTCTGTTAAAATTTAACAAACTGTATACTTCAAACATGTTCAGTTTACTGTAGGTGAATTATACCTCAATGAAATTCCTTTAAAAAAAAAAAAAGATGAGGGGAAAGATCACAAAGATACTAGGAAGGCTGGTCTAGGAAACATTAAGACACTGAATCAACCGAAATATTTAAAGAAAATGGAGGGCCAAGATCAGATGTGTATTACATACAACCCATCTGGGCCCACTGTGGAGAAGGATTTCAGGAAGGTGGTGAGGGACAGCAGACAAGGGGAAACGGGAGACAGGGAAGGTGGCAGCCATCTGGAGAGGAAATAACTAAGCGGGACAAGTAGCCTGACATCAGTCATTTCTCATGCCTCCCTTTCTGTTGGCTCTTCCTTTCAACATGCAGATACGTCTACATTTCTTTTAAAGAGAAAATTCTTTACCCATATTCTCTCAGTGTCACTGCTTTTTTGCTTGTAGTCAAGTTTTTGAAGAACATGTACGTCTTATGCTGTTCCTTAAGCTTCAGGCACCTCTTTATCTATTAAAATCTTACATCACTGCTACTGTACCTAAGTAATTTCTCTTGTTGTGGTCAAGAAGAATCTCCAAATTAGGTATTTTTAGTTCTTACCTATCAGTCTTCATTTTTGTGGCATTTGACTTTAATTCCTTCTTGTGCTTGAAAATTCCCTTGACCTCTGGGGCCGCTTTTTGTTCTGTTTCTCTTTTTTCTTTTGACCACTCCTTAGTTTCTTTAGCATGACCTTTTTCCTGTATACCTCACTGAAATCGCTGGTGCAATAGCCTGTAAGAGTTCTGGTCACATTTTTATTCTGCGGTCTCTATCTGGATGACCTAAAGCAAACCAGTAACTTCAGCTCTAATCTCCCAACCTGAGCTCCAGACAAGTTTCTGAGACCGCCCGCTAGGCTGATCTTACTTAAGGTACCTTCATTTTAAGCAAGCAAGAAATCTGACGCTTTCCTAGCCATCTGCCCTGTCAGTTCTGCATCTGAAATGCCCGGTCCCCACTCCCCGCTTCGTACAGCAGAAAGCGAGGCATGAGAAACGATTGATGTCAGGCTACTCAGGAGATTTAGAGAACATGAAAGGCAAACACAGACTAAAGATTTAGAGCAGACACGTCCTCTCCTAAGGTAAGCAGGAACGAGGTGCAGACAACACAGATGCACATAAGCTTTTTCTGAGGGGAGTGGGAGGTTGGGAGCAAGGGAGAAAAAAGTGAGGGTCTGATGGCTGCTATGTTCTCTGTGAAGGGAGACACAAGACCATCTGCTGAGAGTGAGGCCAGAGTGAAGCTGAAGTGGGAGCTGCTGGGTGAAAACCATAGCTGCTGGGCCCTGCTCAGGACCCAGCTGAGGTGTCAGGGCCGAGTGACTTTTCTCTAGCAGCACTGATGCACAGACAGAGGAGGAAGTCGCTTTACTGATTAAATCACTAATTTTTTTTTCAGCCACTCGTCTGTCAGTTTGTCATATTGATGGCTCACACGTTGCTGTGATGCTGCAAGCTATATCACCAGTGTTTCAAATAGCAGCTGGGTCACCCGTGGTGGACAGGTTTCAGGACAGCTTCAAGACTCAAACAGACTATGAAGAAGTACCTGCTGATCTACTTCTAAAAAACTGGCCAGGAAAACCTTATGGATAGCAGCAGAACACTGATATAGCACTGAAAGATAAGCCCCTCAGGTGGGAGACACTCAGAACACGGCTGGAGAAGAGCTGCCTCCTCAAAGGAGAGTCCACCTTAATGACGTGGATGGAGTTAAGCTTTGGGGACCTTCATTTGCTGATGTGGCAAGACTCAAAATGAGAAGAAACAGCTGCAAACATCCATTAAAATTCCAAACACAGAATGTACAAAGTATGAATCTAGGAAAATTGGAAGTCTTCAAAAATGAAATGGAATACATAAAGATTGATATCCTAGGCATTAAACCCACTGCTATCAAGTCAATTCCAACTCATAGTGACCCGACAGGGCAGAGTAGAACTGCCCCATACAGTTTCCAAGGAGCAGCTGGTAGATTCAAACTCCCAACCTTTTGGTTAACGGTCACAGCTCTTAACCACTGCATCATCAGGGCTTCTCAAAAATGAAACTGAAGGCGTAAAGATGGATATCCTAGGCATCAATGAGCTGAAATGGGCTGGTATTGGCCATTTTGAAATGGACAATCACGTAGTCTATTATGTTAGAAATGACAAATTAAAGAGGAATGATATCCCATTCATCGTCAAAAAGAACATTTCAAGATCTATCCTGAAGTACAACTCTGTCAGTGATAGGATAATATCCATACGCCTACAAGGAAGACCAGTTAATGCAATTATTATTTAAATTCACGCACCAACTACTTAGGCCAAAGATGAAGAAATCAAAGATTTTTACCAATTTCTGCAGTCTGAAATTGATCAAACACGCAATCATGATGCGTTGATAATTACTGGTGATTGGAAGGCAAAAGGAAACAAAGAAAAAAGGATAAGTGGTTGGAAAATACAGCCTTGGTGACAGAAATGACACCGGAGATCACAGGAAAGAATTGACTTATCCACTGTAAATACCTTCTTCAAACAACATCAACAACAACTATACACGTGGACCACGGTGGACAGAATACACAAGAATCAAACTGTCTACCTGTGTGGGAAGAAACAATGGAGCTGCACAGTATCGTCAGTCAGAACAAGGCCGGGGCGACTACTGACAGACCATCCATTGCTCATACGCAAGATCAAACTGAAGCTGAAGAAAATTAAAACAAGTTCACGAGAACCAAGGTACAACCTTGAGTATATCCCACCTGGTTTAGAGACCATCTCAAGAAAAGATCTGATGTGTTGAACACTAATATCCGAACATCAGAGAAGCTGTAGGGTGACATCAAGGACATCACACATGAAGAAAGCAAACGGTCATTAAAAAGGCAGGAAAGAAAGGTCAAAATGGATGTCAAAAGAGACTTTGAAACTAGCTCTTGAATGTAGAGTAGCTGAAGCAAATGGAGGAAATGATGAAGTAAAAGAGCTGAACAGAGATTTCGAAGGGCAGTTCAAGAAAACAAAGAGCTGTACATGTGCAAAGACCTGGAGTTAGAAAACAAAAAAGGAAGAACACGTTTGGCATCTCCAAAACTGACAGAACTGAAGAAAAAATTCAAGCCTCGAGTTACAATACTGACAGATTCTATGGGCAAAACGGAGGCCTGGTGGCACAGTGGTTAAGAGCTAGGGCTGCTAGATAAAAGGTCACAATTCGAATCCACCAGCCACTCCTTGGAAGCCCGATGGGGCAGTTCTACTCTGTCCTATAGGGTCACTATGAGCTGGAATTGTCTCAAAAGCAACAGGTTTTTGTTTTTTATTTTACGGGCAAAATATTGAACAATGTAGGAAGCATCAAAAGAAGATGGAAGGAATACACAGACTCACTGTACCAAAAGGAACTGGTCGACATTCAGTCACTTCAGGAGGTAGCAAATGATCAAGAACCAATGGTACTGAAGGAAGAAGTCCAAGCTGCACTAAAGGTATTGGCACAAACTAAAGCTCCAGGAATTGACGGAATACCAATTCAGACGTTTCAACAAACAGATGGAACTGAAAGTGTTTACTCTTCTATCCAAGATTTGGAAGACGGCTACCAGGCCAAACGGCTGGAAGAGATCCCTGTTAGTACCCATTCCAAAGAAAGGTGATCAATCAATGCAGAAATTATCAAACAAAATCATTAGTATCGCACATAAGCAAAATTTTGCTGAAGGTTAACTCAAAAACAGTTGCAGCAGTGCACTGACAGGGAACTGCCAGAAATTCAAGCCAGATTCAGAAGAAAACGTGGAATAACGGATATCATTACTGATTTCAGATGGCTCCTGTTTGAAAGCAGAAAATACCACTAAGATCTTTACCTGTGTTTCTTTGACTACGCAAAGGCATTCCACTGTGTGGATCATAAGAAATGATGGGTAACATTTCAAAGAATGGGAATTCCAGAACACTTAATTGCGCTCATGAGGAACCTGCACACAGACCAAGAGGCAGTCATTCAAACAGAACCAGGGGATACTGCGTGGTTTAAAATCGGGAAAGGTGTGTGTCTGGGTTGTATCCTTTCAACGTATTTATTCAATCTGCATGCTGAGCAAATAATCCGAAAAGCTGGACAATAAGAAGAAAGCAGCATCAGGATTGGAGGAAGACTCATTAACCCACTGTGATATGCAGATGACAGAGCCTTGCTTGCTGAAAGTGAAGAGGACTGGAAGCACTTACTGATGAAGATCAAAGACCACAGCCTTCAGTATGGATCACACCTCAACATAAAGAAAACAAAAACTCTCATAACTGGATCAATAAGCAACATCGTGATAAATGGAGGAAAGACTGAAGTCGTCAAGGATTTCATTTTACTTGGATCCACAATCAATGCCCGTGGAAGCAACAGCCAAAAAATTAAGCGATGTATCGCACTGGGCAAATCCGACGCAAAAAAATCTCTTTCAAGTATTAAAAAGCAAAAATGTCACTACAGTGTACCTGAGCCCAGCCGTGGTACTTCCAATTCCCTCATGTGCATGTGAAGGCTGGATGATGAGTAAGGAAGACCAAAGAAGAATGAATGTGTTTGCATTATGGTGTTGGCAAAAAAATATTGACTGTACCAGGGACTGCCAGAAGAACAAACAAATCTATCTTGGAAGAAGTACACTGAGAATGTGCCTTAGAAACGAGGATGGAGAGACTTTCCTTCACATACTTTGGACATATTATCAGGAGGGATCAGTCCCTGGAGAAGGACACCATGCTCGGTAAAGAGGAAAACAAGGAAGACCCTCAACAAAATAGACTGACACAGTGGCTGCACCAATGGGCTCAGATGTAGCAATGATTGTGAGGATGGCGCAGGACCTTGCAGTGTTTTGCTGTTGTACACAGGGATGCTATGAGTCAGAACGGACTCTACGGCACCTAGCAGCAATGATAACTAATTTTTTTTTACAAGTATGGCTGGAAAGCAAGGGAGTTAAGAGTTTTGGAGGGTATAGGTCATGGGGTCCGGACTAGTGGAGAACAAAAGGCAGCCCAGAGAAGACTGATGCCTGGAAATCCAAGAGAGAGCAAAGGCTGGGAGAGTCTGATGGGATTATAGAGCAGGTATGTAGGTCTACAGAGGTGACGAGGAGAGGAGACTGACTGTCACAGAGAAAGCCTTTAAGACTTGGACAAGGAGTGATTCTTGTTGACCAAAAGGTCCAGGATATTTACTCAGGATGGTTGTAAAACTTGGGAGTAAAGAGAAAGAGTTAAATCATGTACTTCACCCCAGAGAAGTGACTGGACTTTGGATGGCAAGAAAGATTAGCATGATTTTAAAATAACTGGGTAGGCAGGTGAGCTGGGGAAGAGTGGGGTTCTATATACTTTCTCCCCATCAGAATTCATGACATATATTAGCATATTAAAATTTCTCAAGAGTCCTGCAGCAAAGTGTATCACTAACAATAGAACCATTTCTTCAAGTAAGTCCAATGGTCATGTATTTCAGATTTCGTCTATGAAAAGGAATTATCAAACTTAAGATTTAAAATTAGTCTCAAAGTTATTGTCGTAGCCTGATGTTCTTAAGTTAACCTAAAGCTCTAAAATATATACAAAGAAAGACTAATATTTTTTAGCTCCCTCCCAAAATAAAATAATTCTTTACCACCACCTGTCAATCTGTCATACTGTAGTGGCCTGTGCCCCCAAGTGTCTGTCTGTCTGTCCTACTTGGGTGTTGCTGTGATGCTGGAAGCCAAGCCACTGGTATTCAAATACCAGCAGGGTTACCCATGGCGGACAGGTTTCAGTTAAGCTTCCAGACTGACAGACTAGGAAGAAGGACCCGGGAGTTTACTTCTAAAAAGAATTAGCCAGGAAAAACTTTAAAAATAGCAGCAGAACACTGTCTGATATCATGGCGGAAGATGAGCCCCTCAGGTTGGAAGGCACTCAAAACATGACTGGGGAAGAGCTACCTCCTCAAAGTACAATCAACCTTAATGACACAGATGGAGCCAAGTTTTCCGGACCTTCATTTGCTGATGTGGCAAGACTCAAAAGGAGAAAAAATAGCTGCACACATCCACTGATAATCAGAACCTGGAATGTATGTACAAAGTATGAATCTAGGAAAATCGGAAATCATCAAAAATCATATGGGACACATAAACATCAATATTGTAGATGTTAGTGAGCTGAAATGGACTGGTATTGGCCATTCTGAATGGGACAATCATATGGTCCACTACGCCAGAATGAAAACATGAAGAGGAATGGCATTGCATTCATCGTCAAAAAGAACATTTCAAGATCTATCCTGAAGCACGACGTTGTCAGTGATAGGATAATATCCACAGGCCTACAGGAAGACCAGTTCATACAGCTATTATTCGAATTTATGCAGCAATCACTAAGGGCAAAGTCTGAAATTGATCGAATATGAAATCAGCACGCACTGGTCATTACTGGAGATTAGAACGCGAAAGTTGGAAACAAAGAACAATCAGTAGTTGGAAAATACAGCCTTGGTGACAGAAATGATGCCGGAGATCGCATGATTGAATTTTATAAGATCAACGACTTCTTCAATGCGAATACCTTTTCTCACTAACATAAACGGTGACTATATACATGGACCTCACCAGAGGGAATACACGGGAATCAAATCGACTACATCTGTGGAACGAGACAATGGAAAAGCTCAATATCATCAGTCAGAACAAGGCTAGGGGCTGACTATGGATCAGACCATCAATTACCCACATGCAAGTTCAAGTTGAAACTGAAGAAAATTAGAACAAGTAGACAAGAGCCAAAATATGACCTTGAGTATATCCCACCCGAATTTAGAGGCCATCTCAAGAACAGATTTGACGCTATGAACGCTAATGACCGAAGACTAGACAAGTTGTGGAATGACATCAAGGACATCATATGTGAAGAAAGCAAGAAGTCATTAAAAAGACAGGAGAGAAAGAAAAGACCTAAATGGATGTCAGAGGAGACTCTAAAACTTGCTCTTGAATGTCGAGTAGCTAAAGCAAAGGAAGAAATGATGAAGCAGAATTGCTGAACAAAGAGCTAAAGAAAACAATGTAAAGTATTATGATAACATGTGCAAAGACCCGGAAGTAGAAAACCAAAACAGAAGAACACGCTCAGCATTTCTCAAGCTGAAAGAACTGAATAAAAAATTCAAGCCTCGAGTTGCAATACTGAAGAATTCTATGGGGAAAATATTAAACGATGCAAGAAGCGTCAAAAGAAGATGGAAGGAAAGCACAGTCACTGCACCAAAAAGAACTGGCCAACATCTAAGCATCTCGGGAGGTGACATACGCTCAGGAACTGCTGGTACTGAAGGAAGAAGTCCAGGCTGTACTGAAGGCACTGGTGAAAAACAAGGCTCCAGGAACTGACCGAGTAATGATCGAGATGTTTCCACAAACAGATGCAGCGCTAGAGATGCTCACTCGTCTATGCCAAGAAATTTGGAAGAAACTACCTGGCCAATCGACTGGAAGAGATTCATGTTCATGCCTATTCCCAAGAGAGATGATTCAACCGAATGCAGAAATTATAGAATATCGTTAACATCACGTGCAAGGAAAATTTTGCCAAAGATCATTCAAAAACCACTGCAGCAGTATATCGAAAGGGAACTGCCAGAAATTAAGGCCAGATTCAGAAGAGGACGTGGAATAAGGGATATCATTGCTGATGACAGATGGATCCTGGCTGAAAGCAGGGAATACCAGAAAGATATTTGCCTGTGTCTTACTGAATATGCTACAGTATTCGACTGTATGGATCAGTCGAATCATGGATAACATTGCAGAGAAGGGGAATTCTGGAACACTTAATTGTGCTCGTGAGGAATCTGTACATGGATCAAGAGGCAGTTGTTCAAACACAACCAGGGGATACTACATGGTTTAAAATCAGGGAAGGTGTGCGTCAGGGTTGTCTCCTTTCACCATACGTATTCAATCTGTATTGCTGAGCAAATAATCTGAGAAGCTGGACAATATGAAGAAGAACGGGGCATCAGGATTGGAGGAGGACTGATTAACAACCTGCGTTATACAGATGACACAACCTTGCTTGTTGAAAGTGAAGAAAACTTGAAGCACTTACTGATGAAGATCAAAAACCACAGCCTTCAGTATGGATTACACCTCCAAATAAAGAAAACAAAAATCCTCACAGCTGGACCAATAAGCAACATCATGATAAACGGAGAAAAGATTGAGGTTGTGAAGGGTTTTCATTTTACTTGGATCCACAATCAACACCCATGGAAGCAGTAGTCAAGAAATCAAAAGACACATTGCACTGGGCAAATCTGCTGCAAAAGACCTCTTTAAGGTGTTGAAAAGCAAAGATGTCACCTTGAGAACTAAGGTATACCTGCCGGAAGCCAGAAGCCCCTGGTGTTTTCAATCGCCTCATACGCATGTGAAAGCTGGACAGTGAATAAGGAAGTCCAAAAACGAATCGAAGCCTTTGAATCGTGGTGTTGGTGGAGAATACTGATATACCAGGAACTGCCAAAAGAATGAACAAATCTGTCTTGGAAGAAGTACAACCAGAATGCTCCTCAGAAGCACAGATGCCGAGACTACGTCTCACATACTTCGGACGTGTTCTCAGGAGGGATCAGTCTCCAGAGAAGGACATCATGCTTGGTAAAGCAAAGGGTCAGCAAAAAAGAAGACCCTCAATGAGACGGACTGACATAATGGGGTCAAGCACAGCAACAATTGTGAGGATAGAGCAGGACCAGGCAGTGTTTCATTCTGTTGTGTTGCTGTGAGTCGGAACCAACTCAATGGCACCTAACAACAACAGTGGCTTGTGTTTTGCTCTGACGCTGGAAACTGTGCCATCAGTACTTCAAATATCAGCAGGGTCGCTTACGGTAGACAGGCATCAGCTGAGTTTCCAGACTAAGACACTCTAGGAAGAAAGGCCTACAGATCTACTTCCAAAAATTAGCCAATGAAAACCCCATGAAATCAGAACAGAGTACTGACCAACTACAATCAACCACATCAAGGATCATGAAGATGGTGCAGGATCAGGTAACACTTCATTGTTATATACAGGGTTGCCATGAGTCATAGCCAACTGGACAATGGCTAACAACAAACAATCCTTAACGGTCCAAAAGGATCTTTGACGCTAAACCAAAACCCACTGCTGTCGAGTCAATTCCAACTATAGAGACCCTATAGGACAAAATACAACTGACCCACACAGTTTCTAAGGCTTTAAATCTTCACAAAATCAGACTGCGACGTCTTTCCTCTGCAGGGCAGCTAGTGGCTTTGAAGCGCTGACCTTTTCGTTAGCAGCCAAATGCTTAACCATTGCGCCTCCAGGCCTCCTTTATCCTTGACTATGCACTATGCACTACTATAAACACTAACTATAAATTATGAGTTAAACATTAATGAATATGGTCATATTAAAATTTGTAAAGTTCATACCTCTACTTTTTCTTGCTCCTCTAGTGCTAGAAACACAGCTGCTCGTAGTTCAGCCTTAAAAAAAAAAAAAAAGGAACAATTATCTCAGGACAATTTTCACGACAAGGCACACACAAAAAAATCCCTAAATTATCAGTTGCCTTCCACACTGATTTTTCTACTCCTGATATATTTTTTGTGTCTGTCTATTAAGGAATTGAGGAAGTTGAAATTCATAATGTGGGGGTGGCCCTAACTCTTAGTAAGTTCCACGGGCACCATCCACACCATCTAACCCCAAAAACGAAAGCTAGCAAGGCAATAATGCAGACTAGGACAGTGCAGACGAGAGGTCGGAAAGTCATCCCAAAGTTCTAAAGAGTTATTATAAGCTCTCCATTTCTCCACAAGCCTATTCCCTCTCCTTGTAATTTTATTTTAGTAATCACTGTTTAAGGGAACCCTAGTGGTACGTGGTTAAAGTGCTCAGTTGCCAACCTAAAGGTCAATGGCTCAAACCCACCAGGTGCTCTGCAAGAGAAAGGTGTAGCAGTTTTCTTCCATAAAGATTACAGCCTTAGCAGTGGGATGCAGAACTCAAATTCTCATAAAAAGACCAGACTTAATGGTTTGACTGAGACTGGAAGGACCCTGGATGTCATGGTCCCCAGACCTTCTGATAGCCCAAGGCTTGAACCATTCCCAAAGCCAACTCTTCAGACAGAGATTGGATTGGACTATAAGACAGAAAATGATGCTGATGAGGAGTGAGCTTCTTGGATCAAGCGAACACGTAAGACTATGTGGGCAGCTCCTGTTTGGAGGGGAGATGAGAAGGCAGAGAGGGGTGGGAGCTGGCTGAATTCACACGGGGAATACAGAGTGGAGAGAGGTGTGCTGTCTCATTGGGGGAGAGCAACTAGGGGTACATAGTAAGGTGTATATAAATTTTTTTATGAGAGACTGACTTGATTTGTAAACTTTCACTTAAAGCACAATTAAAAAAAAAAAGATCACAGCCTTAGAAACCGTGTGGGGCAGCTCTACCTTGTCCTAGAGAGTTGCTCTGAGTGGATATCAACTGGACGGCAGTGGGGCATCACTGTTTTGGTTACACACTCTGCTTTCCCTCTATTAACGAGTGCTTAGTGTCCAACTGAGTCCCAGGGTGGTGGAAACTGTTTATGCATTGGTCTACTATCCAAAAGGGTGGAGGTTCAAGTCCATCCGAAGGTGCCTGGGAAGAAAGGCCTGGCGATGTACTCCTGAAAAACCAGCCACTGAAAACCCTACGTATGGACCTAGTCCTAGTCTGACACACACGGAGTCGCCATGAGGTGGAGTCTACTCCAGAGCAACTGTTTTTGTGTTTTTTTTTTTTTTTTAACGCCCAACAACTCTAAGAAATAACACACAGAAACCAGCCCAACAGCTCTGTTAAAACAAGCTGGAGGCGTTCACTCCACCTTCAGCTGCCTGGCCCCACAGTCAGGAGAGGGCGTCTGAAGAGAGGGTTTGCCGCTCGGTAGCTGCCGCGGAGCGGATTCCGACTCCTGACGACCCCAGGTGTGCCAGCCACCGCTGCCCAGGGTTTCCACGGCCGCGACACTAGGGAGCAAACCGCCAGGCCTGTCTTCCGAGGAGCCTCTGGGTGGGTTCCAACCGCCAGCTCTGCGGCGAGGAGCCCGGAGCGTAGCCTCGCAGGCGAGCGCACAACCGTCCGCGCCACCCCGAGCGTTTGCCACTCGACTCCCTGCAGCACGGCGGCGGCCGCCAGCCAGCGGGGTAGGTGGTCGCGGACCCGGTGGTCGCGGGCTCGGTGGTCGCGGACCCGGTGGTTCGGACCCGGTGGAGCCGGCGGTCGCGGACCCGGTGGAGCCGGCGGTCGCGGACCCGGTGGAGCCGGCGGTCGCGGACCCGGTGGACCCGGCGGTCGCGGACCCGGAGTTCGGAAGCCGAGGCCCAGCAGGGCTGAGCGGTCCTAGGCCTCCCGTCCTGGCGCGCGCGGCCTGGCTGCAGGCGTCCCCGCCGTCCCCCAGGCCGCGCCGCGGACAAGCCAGGCCGCCCCCGGGACGACGCCGCGTCTCGCGCTTCTATCGGCCCCGCGCTCACAGGGCCTCCCGCCCGTCCGCGGCCGACCCAGCTCCAGCGCGGGAATCGGCCCGCTCGCCTCGCCAGCCGGGGGACGCAGGCGCGGGCCGGGTGAGGACCCCCCGCCAGCCACGACCGCCGCGGCCGCCCCGCCGCACCTTGATCCGGTTGAGAACCCCGCTGTTCTCCAGCGTCTGCACCAGCAGGTCCCGCAGCTCCGTGTCCTCCTCCGCCACCACCGCGGTCGCCGTGGCCGCCATCTTGCTTCTCCAAGACAACCGCCAAACCGCACTAACGGCCAACGGCCGCCGCGGATTCCAGGTCGCGGGGCGGGGCGACGCGGTGGGCGGGGCCTTGGGCGTGCGGGAGGTGCGACGCAGTGGGGCGGGGCCTTGGGCGTGCGGAGAGTGTGACCCCTATAGGGGCGGAGCCTTAAATCGCGGGGCGTGGCTTCAGATTTGAGACTGCGGCGTAGGGAGGCGGGGCCGGCGGCAACGGGGTGACGCAGTAGGCGTGGCCTCGGGCGTGCGAAAAGCGCGGCCCGGAAAGGGCTGGGCTTCGGGCCGCGGGGCGGGGCCTTGGGCGTGGCGTGAGCGTGGACACCCGGGGGAGGCGGGCACGTTCGCCCGTCAGCTCCGGACGCTGCGGTGCGCGGGCTGGCGCGACACGAGGACGGGGCGTCGGCCGCACCTCCCGCCCGCGCTCCGTACGCTCTCGGGCTGGCTTTCCCGCGCCCGTGCGCCGTCTGCGTGAACGTCACAAGCACCGGCGCTGACGTTGCGCGCTGGTGCACGTGTGCCGTTTTTCCCTGCGCCTTCGCGTCCGGTTGTGGAGAAGCCAGTCCGAGGAGCTGCTGCGGGGCGGGGTGCTCCGGGGAGACCGTGACGTGGGCGGCTCGCGCTCCGCCGGTGCAGCCGGGGCGGGAAGCTGCGCTAACAGGACACGCGCGGAGAGCGGGAAGCGGCTCCGCTGAGGCACGTGCTTGGAGGGTGTGTAACTTTCAGCACACTGCCGTGTCGTCCTTTACATTTCTCCGTGTGTTTGAACGGTTCGCAGTAAAACGCTGGGGAAGGAGAAGGAATCCAAGATGACCGACAAGCAGCGGGACTTCGACGGTAGTCTGTGTAAGAGTCCCTAGGAAGCGCGTGAGAAAAAAGGCAGGTGCTGCGTCTCCACCCCCAGGTGTTCTCACTCACGGCGTCTGGGGAGAGTCTTAGGAATCTTCTTTTCCACAGGTGGCCCGTGTGATTCTAACGCAGGTGGTCTGTAGATTCTCATTGGAGATACAAATACTCCTCTCTCTATCTGCTGGGGGTTTTTTCCAATACATCCCCCGTACCAAAATCCGCGGATGCTCAATTCCCTTCCATAAGATGGCATAGTACTTGCCTATAACCTATATGTAGGTTCTCCCACATACTTTAAATCATCTGTAGATTACTTATAATACTTAATTAAAATGTAAATATTATGTAATTGTTGTACTGTATTATTTGCGGACTAACGATAAGAAAAAAAAGGTTTTCCCCCCACCCCTGAATATTCTCGATCCATGGTTCGTTGGATCTGCAGGTGTGCAACCCACGGATAAAGAGGGCCAACTGTAATATAAAGTAAGAAAGTAAAAGTTGAGATTTCTACTTTCTTTTATTTCTCCGTCCTCCCGTACTAATATTGTTACATTTATTCTTATTTCTATGCTATCAAAAATTTGCATTCTCTTCTATCATTAGTAATGACGGCTCACCCAAGAAGCCAGGTAGGCATGGGCTTACTTGTGCTTACTTACTAATCTGTAGTACACTACAAATTAGTAAGTAAACACAGTTAAGTCCGTACCTACCTGGTTTATTGGTTAATCTGCCCTGATCATTATAATTAAATATGTCTAGCTTTGTCCATGGATTGGAAACCAATCAACAGCATTCACAGTGTTAGGGGTGAGACAGACCTGTTGGGTATAGTCTATGTGCCCTTGAACTGAACATTTTACTCAAACTGGTTCAACTGCGAAGTCCAGCAGCTGAGAGTATTTGCCTGCTGGAATTCATGAACCCTTCCATATTTTTGGAGCCCTTTTGGTGCAGTGGTTGAGAGCTTGGCTACTAACCAGCAGGTCAACAGTTTTGATTTACCAGCTGCTCCTTGAAAACCCTATGGGGATGTTCTACTCTATCCAATAGGGTTACTGTGAGTTGAAATCAGCTCAATGGCACCGGGTTTCGTTTTTCGGTTTTGGCTCTCTCTGGCCACCAGAGCCTGCTCTGCCTGTGTACAGGAAAGGCCTGAGATGCCAGGAAATTGACACCTTCTGGGAGTGCCCTCAGCTGGACAGATAAAAGCCCCAACACCTTTACCCGTGGGGGCAGGGAGGTAACCTAAGGTGAGTTCTACGCAGACTTCCAGTGTGTCTGGTTTCAGGTCCAGTTAAATAGAAACCAGCTTGCTGGCACACATGGTATTACCTTCCATTCCTTCCTTGGCCCATTTCCCCATTCCCTACAAGTGTTTCCTGGGATCACCTTCCACGCAAATAATTTGCACTCAAATCCTTATCTCTGGGTCTGTTTCTAGGAAACTCAAACTAAGACAGTTACACCAGATTTGGGCGCACTAAGCGAATGCTAGGATTTGGATCCTGGAATTGAGTTACTCTCCAGCCAGGTGGCAACAAGGACCCCATTGTTAGTGGTAAGTGCGGTGGTGGTGATAGTCACAGCATGGTTTAGCAGTTACAATTATGAGAAATTTCACCTGTGTTGTCTTGAAATGGGAACACAGGTGGAAGGGGAGGTATTGACTTATGCGATATCTATAGCATTTGAGAGAAGTGGGAAAAAGTAATTTTAAAGACTTTTTTTTTTTTTTTTATGACACCAAAGTGCTGAAGAAATGACAGACACAAGTCAGCCAACTATCGGTGTGCGGCAGAACGTGGGAGCCATTTTTGTAAGCCAGAAACTCCCCTGATATTATTGGTAGCTTGCAGTCAGCTATGGTGGGAGTATTACACTGTGGAAATAGGCAAATACTGTAAACCAGGACTTGATTTGCCTTTTTTTTTTTTTTTTTTTTACAGACAGCGAATTGTTAAACATTTAGCAGCACTCCACTGTATTCCCTAGGCTTCCTGAATCTGAGGGTTTATACTGTTAATTCTCAAAGTCTCTAGACCTTTCTAAGCCTCAGTTTCCTCAGCTGTGAAATATATAACCTGTCTCTCAGAGTTTTGTAGAATAAATGAGATGGTTTGTTGGAAATCACACCTATTTCTCGATACCAGGAAAGAATTCATTAAGAAGGCAGTTTTGGCCTTGAGGAGAATAATTAAGTCAGACTGATGTAAGAGAAGGAAGTCATTCTAAGCATAAGGGCCAACATGAATAAAAGAAAAGGGACTGGAAAGTACTGCTTGGGTTGCGGGATCTAATCTGATGAGAATTTGGGCACATGAGAGAAAACGGTGACCAATAGACCTGGAAGATAAGAAGAAACTCAGTGAGTAAGTGGACTTTAATGAAGGGCGTGGTATCCTCATAAGGACATCATGGTTGCTAAAGTAGAACCCTGTTGCAGTCATGTTGATTCTAACTCATGGCGACTCCATGTGTTACAGAGAACTTCTCCATCGAGCCTTCTTCGTTGCAGTCTTTATGGAAGTAGATCACTAAGTCTGTCTTCCATAGCGCGGCTGAATGGGCTCAAACTGCCAAATTTTAGGTTACTAGTCAATTGTAAACTCTTTGTGCTACCCAGGGACCTTTGGTAAAGTGGAGGGTCAGCGAAAACAAGGGCAACCCTCAATGAGATGGATTGACACAACAGTCAAAACAATGGACTCAAACATCCCAATGGTCATGAAGATGGCGTAGGACCAGGTAGTGGTCTGTTATGCAGGCATACGTCAGAGATATCGCAGGTTCAGTTCCAGACCACCGCACTAAAGTGAATACTACAATAAATGCAGCCACATGAATTTTTTGGTTCCCAGTGCATTTAAAATTTACATTTATGCTGTGCTGTAGTGTAATTAAAGGAACACTGGTTGCACAGTGGTTAGAGCAATGGCCTGCTAACTAAAAGGTTGACAGTTCAAAAACACCAGCCGCTTCATGGGAGAAAAATGTGGCTGTCTGCTCCCAAAGAAATTTACAGTCTTGGCAACCTGGTGGGGTCACTGTGGGTGAGAATCTACTCAAGGGCAGTAGGTTGGTTTGTTTGTTTTTGGTAGTTTTTATTATAGCATCTGGTCTAAAAAACAATGTACGTGCCTTATTTAAAACATGCTTTATTGCTAAAAAATGCTAACTGTCATCTGAGCCTTGAGCGAGCTGTAATCCTTTTGCTGGTGGAGGGTCTTGCCCCGGTGTTGATGGCTGCTGACTGATCAGGGTGGTGATTGCTGAAGGTTGGGGTGGCCGTGGCAATTTCTTAAAGTAAGACAAGAGTGAAGTTTGCTGCATCCACTGACTTCCTTTCATGAAAGATTTCTCTGGAGCACGCAATGCTGTTTGATAGCATTTTACCCACAGTAGAACTTCTTTCAAAATTGAGGTCAGTCCTCTCAAACCCTGGCTACTGCTTTATCGACTAAGTTTATGTAATATTCTAAATCCTTTGCTGTCATTTCAACAATGTTACAGCATCTTCACCAGAAGTAGATTCCATGTCAAGAAACCACTTTCTTTGCTAATCATAAGAAGCAACTCCTCATCTGTTAAAGTTTTATCGTTGGATTGCAGCAATTCAGTCACAGCTCCAGGCTCCACTTCTAATTCTAGTTCTCTTGCTGTTTCCACCACATCTGCAGTTACTTCCTCCACTGAAATCTTGAACCTCACAAAGTTCTCCATGAGAATTGGAATCAGCGTCTTCCAAACTCCTGTTAATGTTGATATTTTGACCTCCTTCCATGAATCACAAATGTTCTTAATGGCACCTAGAATGGAAAATTCTTTCCAGAAGGTTTTCAGTTTACTTTGCCCAGATCCATCAGAGGAATCACCATCTATGGCAGCTGTAGCCTTACAAAATGTATTTCTTAAATTATAAGACTTGAAAGTCAAAATTACTCCTTGATCCTTGGGCTGCAAAATAGATGTTGTGTTAGCAGGTATGAAAACATTAATCTCCTTGTACATCTCCATCAAAGCTCTTGGGTGACCACTTGTATTGTCAATGAGCAGTAGTATTTTGAAGGGAATCTTTTTGTTTCTGAGCAGTAGGTCTCAACAGTGGGCTTAAAATATTCAGTGAACTGTTATAAAAACAATATTGTCATCTAGACTTTGTCGTTCCGTTTATAGAGCACAGGTAGTACATTTAGCATAGTTCTTAAGGGCCCTAGGATTTTGGGAATGGTAAATGAGCACTGGCTTCAACTTTAAATTCAGCAGCTACTTTAAAGTCACCAGCTGCATTAGTCCCTAAAAAGAGTCAGCCTGTCCTTTGAAGCCAGGCATGCACTTCTCCTCTCCATGGAAATCCTAGATGGCAATGTTTTCCAGTAGAAGCCTGTTTCCTCTACATTGAAAATCTCTCGTTGAGTGTAGCCGTCTTCATCAGTTATCTCAGCCAGGTCTTCTGGATCACGTACTGCAGCTTCCAACCGACACTTGCTACTTCACGTTGCATTTGTATGTTATGGAGATGGCTTCTCTCCTTAAACCTCATGATCCAACCTCTGCTAGCTTCAAATTTTCCTTCTGCAGCTTCCTTGCCTCTCACGGTCTTCATAGAATTGAAGAGAGTTAGGGCCTTGCTCTGAATTAGGTTTTGGCTTAAGGGAATGTTGTGGCTGGTTTGATCTTCTGTCCAGACCACTAAAACTTTCTCCACGTCAGCAATAAGGCTGTTTCGCCTTCTTATCATTAGTGTGTTCACTGGAGTAGCAATTTTAATTTCCTTCTAGAACTTTTCTTTGCATTCATAGATTAGCTGTTTGGTGCAAGAGTCCTAGCTTTTGACCTGTCCCGGCTTTCAACATGCGTTCCTTACTGAGCTTAACCATTCCTAGCTTTTGATTTAAAGTGAGAGACTTGTGACTCTTCCTTTCCCTTGAACATTTAGAGGCTGTTAATTGGCTTAATTTCAATATCGTCTTGTCTCAGGATAAGGAGGCCCAAGGAGAAAGAGGGAAACAGGGGGAATGGCCAGTTGTTGGAGCAGTCAGAACACACCAACATTTACCAATTAAGTTTGCTGTCTTATATGGGTATGGTTTGTGGCACCCCAAAACAATATCAATAGTAACATCAAAGATCACTGATCACAGATCATCATAACGTATGTAGTAATAATTTTAAAAGTTTGAAATACCAGAACAATTACCAAAATGTGACGCAGAGACATGAAGTTAGCAAGTTCTGTTGGAAAAATGGCACCAATGGACTTGCTCAAAGCAGGGTTGCCACAAACCTTCAATTTGTGAAAAACGCAGTATCTGTCAAGTGCAATAAAACAAAGTATGCCTTGTCTTAGTTATCTAGTATTGCTATAACAGAAATACCGTAAGTAAATGGGTTCAACAAACAAGGTTATTCTCTCTCAGTCTAGGAGCTAGAAGTCCAGGTTCAGGATGTAAGCTCCAGGAGAAGGATTTCTCTGTCAATTCTGGAGGAAGGTCCTTGTCATCAATCTTCCCTTGGATTAGGAGCTTCTCCATGCAGGAACCCCAGGGTCCAAAGGACACACTCTGTTCCTGGTCCTACTTTTTTTGTGGTATGAGGTCCCCCTGTCTCTCTACGTCTGTCTTTTATCTCTTACAAGATAAAATGTGATACAGGCCACATCCCAGGGAAACTCCCTTTACATTGGATCAGGGATGTGACCTGAGTAAGGGTGTTACATCCTACCCTAATCCTCTTTAACCTCATCAACCACAGGGAGAGATTAGGATTTACAACACATAGGAAAATTACATCAATCACAAAATGGAGGACAACTGTACAGTATTGAGAATCCTGACCTAACCAAGTTGAGAGATATTTTGGGGGGATAAAATTCAATCCTTGACATTCCTGTACATAAGATCCCCATGAGTTTGAGCTGACTAGATGGCACCAAACAACAATCACAACAATCAAGGGAAGACAAAGAGAAAAATGTCTTAGGTGGGGGAGAAAACACGTCAGGAGGCGGGAAAGCTTGACCCACTGGGAATGAGAACAACGTCAGTATCGTTGGTGGAAATCAGCAGGCGTGGGGTATGACGCATTAATCAGACGTGTGACGTGTGACAAGTTGAGGTGACCGCTGAATCTCTAGGTTTGGACTTCCAAAGGACGGTTCGAAATCCATCTTTTCAACGCTTTGTATCGATCGAATACATACTGTGTCCTAGGCTTGAAATTAGGTGGTCAGTAGAGAGAGACAAGACCTAGTTCCAAGGATTAAGGAGCTCAACAGTCCCAGGTTCAGACAGAACATACGACAAAAGGGAAGACTCAGGATGAGCTTCTCTGAGATGGTGAAGGAAGAAGAGGGACAAGGGAGCATATTTAAGTCCCCGAGGGCTGCCGCACAAAATACCACGAAGTAGGTGGCTTATGAGGAAGGCGTCTATCGTCTCGCGGCTCTGGAGGCCGGGAGTCTGAGTTAAGGGTGTCAGCAGGACCGTGCTCCCTCTGAGGGCTCTTGTCTCTTCCAGGTGGTCAAATTTAAATTAATCTAGACATATGTAAAAAAGTATGTGATAACATTTGTCCTTGGCTTGTAGCCGCATCACCACACTCCCTTCCTCCATCATCACATGGCCATCTTCCCTCTGTCTGGCTCTCTGTGTCTCTTCCCCTCTTGTACAAGGACATCACTCAGACGGGATCGGGACCCACCCTGGTCTAGTATGACCTCATGTTAACTAGTAACACCTTCAGTGACCCAATTTCCACACAAGGTCATGTTCACAGGTACCAGGGTTAGGACATTAATATTTCTTTTCCGGGGGGGAAACAGTTCAGTCCATAACAGATGGCTTCACCAAGGAGGTGACGATGTCAGACACAAACACCTGTTACGCTAGAGGGTTTCCTGCCCGTGGAGAGAGTGAGGACATTCCACGCAGAGGGACCAGCACGTGAGGATGCAAAGGCCAAGAGGCTCAGGGAGTTGGCTCTGTGCAGAGGACGGCGAGTGCTGTGTGAGACTGGGGACAGTGCAGGGACCTGGTCACCAAGGACTTATCTACCGGTGTGATGAACCTGAATTTTATCCTGAAGGCCAAGAGGCTCAGGGAGTTGGCTCTGTGCAGAGAAGGGCAAGTGCTGTGTGAGCCTGGGGACAGTGCAGGGGCCTGATCCCCAAGGACTTATCTACCGGTGTGATGAACCTGAATTTTATCCTGAAGGCCAAGAGGCTCAGGGAGTTGGCTCTGTGCAGAGGACGGCGAGTGCTGTGTGAGCCTGGGGACAGTGCAGGGGCCTGATCCCCAAGGACTTATCTACCGGTGTGATGGACCTGAATTTTATCCTGAAGGTAGTAAATGTTGTTGTTGATTGTTAGTTGCCGTGGTGTCGATTCCGACTCCAGCAACCCCGTGTGTGCGGAGCGGAACTGCTCCCTAGGGGTTTTTGAGGCTGCAGCCTTTTGGAAGCGGATTACCAGGCCTCTGGGTGGGTTTGAACAGCCAACCTTTTGGTTAGTAGTCCAGTGCTTAACCATTTGTACCACCAGGAACTCCCAAAGTCAGTAAATAGTGTACTAAAAATAACTTTAAAAAGGAATACAGCATTAGCTCATCGGATATTAGAGTGGTCTGGGCGGGGGGGAACAGATTGGTTATGGTGACAGGAAGACAAGGAAGCTGTTCCCATAGTCCAGGTGAGAGTTTAGAAGGGCCCAAGCTAAAGGTGGAGAAGTGCAGACGGAGAGAAGAGGATGGATTTTACTGAGGTAAGTAGGTTACAATAACTTAAAACCTAGGTGCCAACCAGTCAACTCTGACTCGTGGCGACCCCACGTGTGTAAATGTAGAACAACTCTGACTCGTGGCGACCCCACGTGTGTAAATGTAGAACAACTCTGACTCGTGGCGACCCCACGTGTGTAAATGTAGAGCAACTCTGACTCGTGGCGACCCCACGTGTGTAAATGTAGAACTGTGCTCCGTAGGGTTTTCAATGGCTGATTTTTTTAGAAGTAGATCGCCAGGTCCTTTGAAGCACCTCTGGGTGGACTCGATCCACCAACTCTTTGGTGAGCAGCCAAGCACATTAACCGATGGCACCACCCAAAGACTGCTTACAGTGACTTAGAGTCTCTAAATAAGTCTTACAAGAAGAAATCCAGGAGCACGTAATAGGAAAAAAGCCTTCTGACCTCCCACTTGCATATCCTTAGAATAGAAAGTCCCTAATTTTTTGGTATTAAAAACTAAAAATGTGTATTGTATCATGGAGATCATCTATTAGTCTGTGCTCAGTAATTTTAGTGATTTCTCACTTGAGGTCAGCCATCCTGTTTTTGCAATAATTGGCATAGTTTAGTTGGTGGTGTTGTTGCTAGGTGCCATCGAGTCAGTTCTAATTCCTGGCAACCCTTTGTATAACAGAAACACTGCCCGGTCCTGCGCCATCCTCACAATTGTTGTTATGCCTGAGCGCATTGTTGAAGCTACTGTGTCAGTTCAGCTCACTGAGGGTTTTCCTCTCTTCTCTGATGCTCCAGTTTACCAAGCATGATGTCCTTCTTGGTTAAAGCAATTGACTGCTAACCAAAATGTTGGTGGTTCGAAACCACCAGAGGCTCTGTGGGAGAAAGATGTGGCAGTCAGCCTCTGTAGAGGTTGATAGCTTTGGAAACCTTATGGGGCCGCTATGAATTGGAATTGACTGGACAGCAGTGGGTTTGGTTTTTGGTGGGATTTCCTTTTCTAGGGACTGGCCCCTCCTGATAACACGTCCGAAGTATGTGAGACATGCTCGCCTAAGTCTCATCATCACCACTTCTAAGGAGTATTCTGGCTGTACTTTTTCTAAGGCGGATTTGTTTGTTCTTCTGGCAGTCCATGGTATATTCAATATTTGTCCCCAATACTGTAATTCAAAGACATCAATTTTTCTCTGGTCTTCCTTATTCACCATCCAGTTTTTGCACTGGACAATGAATAAGTGCAAAGGGCTCCTTTGCACGGGTTCGAATCCTCTTTCCAGTTATGTTGCCCTCTGTGCTTTGGTCGTCCCGGTCCTAAAGTGGTGATGAGAACATGTATGTGTGTGAGTGCGACTCTATGTGACGGTTGCTAGATAGCATTTAATTCTTAAACAGAAAGTGTGATAAAATACTGTCATTAGTGGTTTTGCATATGTAGCCCCATTTAAATTTTTCTGGGATGCTCCAAGCTAGTTGATGTTTCTTTAACCCCATTTTATAGATGAGACAACTGATGCTCCCAGAAGATAGGTAGTTTGCCTACAGTCACATGGCTACAGCTAAGATTAAACACCCACATCCATTTGGTTCACTGTATTTTGTTTCCCCCCGATATTTGTAGAATACACTTTAATTAAACCAAATACAGTAGAAAAGCTAATTAAATGGAGGAAGTGTGGAATATGACTCACAGAGCTAGAAAAAACTGACTCCCAAAGACAGATTCAAAGACAAAGCCAGCTTGGCTAACGGACGCCACCAGGGGGCAGTGTGCACCAGGCCAACCAGCAGAGGGCGGCTTCATTATTGTTCATTTGCCGCTCAGACAAAGAAGTAATGCAAAGGATGGGGGGGAATGCTGTCAGTTAATGGATTCTCCATGTAACTCATTTCCATTTAACTCACGCCTTTTAATTAGACGTTCCTCGCAGCTGAGAACAGTATGAAAGCAGTTTTCTTCTACTCTATCTACTACTTCTCTGGGGTTTTTCTTTATTATGCTTTATGCCAGCTGGGTCTCTTTGTAAATTTAATCACCTGGTTGCTAACTGCATTTCTGTGCACAATAGATTGGTACGAAAGCCGTCCCTACAGCACTACGGCAGTATATGGTCCACTTAAGCCATGGAAAGGCAGTTTCTATTTCTTTCTTTATTATTTGGCTTTACACTGACTAGGCCCCTCACAAATCTGATGATCACGTTGCGAAATGCATTCTGTGAACAACTGATTGATAGGAAAGCCATCGCAGCAGCACCTTGGTGGTGTATGCTACGTTCAAACCCTGGAAATGCAAATCCTCAGTGTTTTAAAAGCTGTATACCACTCGTATTTGAAGGATTAAAATCTTTTTTTAGTTATTTGAAATTGGTATTAACCCACTATTTTAATCCATTACTTAAATATCTTTGACATTCAACCTCATAAATTGGCAAATATGTTAAGACTGAGATAATTAAAGCCATTAGATGCCAATACTATTTTAGTACGAAAAAAAATGGATGTGAATTAATTCCCTAAAACCTGGGTAAAATAGAAAAATGGACTGATTTACGTTATTGTTGAATCTAAAAAACGCACGAGATAAACACAAAAATGCACACAACGCACAAAGATTGGGATGTGGTCATTGAAAAAACTTTTGTTGTTGTTGTTGTTAGGTGCCACGAAGTCAGTTCCAACTCATCACAATCGTACATACCATGGAACAAAACACTGCCTGTTCCTGCACCATCCTCACAATCGTTGTCACGCTTGAGCCCATTGTTGCAGCCACTGTGTCAGTCCATCTCGTTGAGGGTCTTGCTTTTATTCACTGTCCCTCTAAAGAAAGCCTTAGTATCTTAAAATGTCTTTTGTGTATATGTGTAAATGTCCATATATCGACTCCCTGTGTTTTTGTTTTGACTTTTCTGTACCAGTGACTCTACCACTGTAGTTCTCAATAAGGGTGACTTTGTCCCCTCAGTGGGCTTTCAGGGTGGCAGAGAGGAAGCAAATGTTAGGCAGAGGCCAGAGATGTGGCTAAACATTCCACATTACCAAGACAACGCCCTAAGCAATATGATCAGGCCCCAAAATTCAGTAGTGTCTGGGTTGAGAAACCATGCTCTAGCACTGTGCCCTGATTACGAATGGGGTTATGTAAGTACAAGCTGTCAACTCTGTGTCCCACTTTTAGTGTTTTGGTCCAAGATGAATTCCCTCCACCTTCCTATATGTCTCCTCTTTCTCACCTGATCAGCTGACTGGGAGCTCTTGTTGTTGTTGTTCTTAGGTATCAGATTGGCTCCGACACACACTGTGGACATGTTATCTAGAGGAACCAGTCCCTGGAGAAGGACATCATGCTTGGTAACGCAGAGGATCAGTGAAAAAGAAGAAGACCCTCAAGGAGATGGACTGACACAGCGGCTGCAACAATGGGCTCAGGCATGACGATTTTGAGAATGGCACAGGACTGGGCAGCGTTTTGTTCTGTTGTACATAGGGTTGCTGTGAGTTGGAACTGACTCGACGGCACCTGACAACACAACACGGCAAACCTGATTATCATTTTGATATAATATTTGATAGCATACAAAAATGTGTAACATATATATAAGCTATAAAGCATAATAAAAATAATGAACTTTTGTGAACCTACCCCCGAACGTAAGGACAAGATCGATGTCATTCCTACCAACTACCTGTGGCCTCTCCCTGTATCCCATCCCCTTTTCCCCATCATTGTTGTTGCAGCCACTGCGTCAGTCCATCTCATTGAGGGTCTTCCTCTCTTCTACTGACCCTCTATTTTACCAATCATGATGTCCTTCCCCAGGGACTGATCCCTACTGATAATGCGTCCAAAGTACATGAAATGCGGTCTCACCATCCTTGTTTCTAAGGAGCGTTCTGGCTGTACTGCTTCTGAGACACATTTGTTCGTTCTTCTGGCAGTCCGTGGTATATTCAGTATTCTTCACCAGCACCATTCAGAGGTTTCAGTTCTTCCTCAGTCTTCCTTATTCATCGTCCAGCTTTTGCATGCATGTGAGACAACTGAAAATGCCATGGCTGGGAGGTGGGGCCAAGACGGTGGAGTAGTCAGATGCTTCCTATGGTCCCTCTTACAACAAAGACCCGAAAAAACAAGTGAATCGATTATATATGACACTGTAGGAGCCCTGAACATCAAAGACAAAGCTGAGGAGTTAGACCGAGCAGCAGGGGGAGGGGGAGACAGTTCAGAAGCAGTGAGGATTTGCCAGACCTGACCTGCCTGGGCACCCTGTAGGCTGGGTCGTTTGGCGCACGTGAGCTGAAGCAGGCAGTAGCACATGGAACGCATATTCCACATTGGGAGAAACTGAGTGACGGAGAGTCTGCTCAAGACTCTAGAACCAGGGGAAGTGGCGCCGGATGTGCAAAAGCTACGTGCAAGCGTCTAACCTACCACACAGGATCCAGATAACCTTCCCTGTATGGGAAGTGCCTCTCTTCCCCTCACTCACCCCCTCCCCACTCTACTCCAGCCCCAGTCCAGCAGTGTTCAGCAGTTGCCACACCCTCTAGGCCAGAAGTAGGGCCTGTCTCATGCCCAAGCCAGCCTCCCAGCTTTGGGGAGGGAACAAATAAACAAATGAACGAATAAGAAAAAAGAAGCTGCCAGCTCCTCTAAGCCAGGAACTCAGGGCAGGCACAGCACTTTTGCCGAGGCACAGGCGTAAGGAGTCCACAGACTTTACATGCCTCTCACCCCTGCCTAGACCCGTGTGGACGCATTTAACAGCATAAGCCTTCTTCAGCATAGTACAGCAGGGTACATACCTGAAGCTTGTTTTCAACTGCAGCAGCTAAGGGGGAGTGGCAGATTCATGACATTTGACACTATGTTGCCCATTAGGGTCTTCACCTAACCACATAAGGGGCTTGAGGACTGGTGGCTCCATGCACTTCACCTAGCCACCCACAACAGGAGTCCGAGAATAAGTGATGCTTCCTAGTCATTACAGCCAACAGCATTGGGTGCCCAAAGTCCAGCTGCAAAACCCACCCACCTACGCACACTCGGGGACAGGGACACACCTTCCACCTAGGCACTCAGGGACAGCTGTCAGCCCTCTACCTTGCTCAGCACGTGACCCCCTACTGTAGCCAGATACCTCTATCTGCTCCAATCACACCTATGTAGCTCTGCCCATCTAGGGCTGTAGGTGAGAGCCTGTACCACACATTCAGTGACCAATGACCTGGACACCTGAGCTGAATCCACACAAGAAAAGTAAACAGACTCCCGGGCGTATACACCTAGTAGCAGCTCTAACCACCTGGTGACGAGATGTGAGAGCTTTAAAGATGCCAGTAATCAAAGTAGCTCACACACCCACCCTATTTGGGCATACCAAGACAAAGCAAAACAAGAAACCAGGACACGGTAAGTAAACATAAAATAAATAAAGGTAATAACTTATTGATGGCTCAGAGACAACAGTCAATATCAAAACACATAAAGAGGCAGACCATGGTGGCTCCAGCAAGCAACCAAAACAAAGAACCAGGAAACCACCCGAAGGAAGAGAAGATTTTGGAATTACCAGAGGTAGAATTCAAAAGATTAATATACAGAGCTCTTCAAGAGATCAAGAAGGACATCAGGCAAAATGCAGAACAAGCCAAGGAACACAAAGACAAAGCAATAGAGGAATTTAGGAAAGCTCTACAAGAGCAGAATGACAAATTTAACAGGCGGCTAGAATCCATAGAGACAGCAAATAGAAATCCAAAAGATAAGGAATAAAACTTAAGAATTAGACAACTCAATAGAAAGCCAGAGGAGCAGAATTGAGGAATTGGAAGGCAGAATTAGCAAGATTGAAGATAAAGCACTTGGCACCAATATATTTGAAGAAAAATCAGGTAAAAGAATTTAGAAAAATGAAGAAATCTTAAGAATCGTGGGACTCTATCAAGAGAAATAACCTATGAGTGACTGGAGTACCAGAACAGGGAGGGATAACAGAAAATACAGAGAATTGTTGAAGATTTGTTGGCAGAAAACTTTCTTGATATCGTGAAAGATGAGAAGATTTCTATCCAAGAAGCTCATCGAACTCCACACAGGGTAGGTCCTAAAAGAAAGACACCAAGACATATAATCAAACTTGCAAACCAAAGAGAATTTTAAGAGTGTCTAGGGATAAACAAAAGAGAGTCAATAAGACTAAGCTCTGACTACTCGGCAGAAACCATGCAGGCAAGAAGGTAATGGTATATAAAGCCTTGAAGGAAAAAAACTGCTAGCCAAGAATTACATTTCCAGCAAAACTGTCTCTCAAATATGACAGCAAAACTAGGGCATTTCCAGATAAACAAAAGTTAAAGGAATTTGTAAAAGCCAAACCAAAATTACAAGAAATACTAAAGGAAGTCCTTTGGCTAGAGAATCAATAATATCAGATAACAACCCAAGACTAGAACACAGGACAGAACAGCCAGATATCAACCTAGATAGGGAAGTCACAGAAATCAGTCAAAGCTAAAACACTGAAAATAAGGAAACAGAGATGTCAACATGTAAAAGATGAGAACATTTTTAAAAAAAGAAAAGAGGAACTAAGTAGTGTGGTCATAGGACTTTCATATGGAAAGGAAGTTAAGGCAATATCAAGAAATAAAAGATTCATTTAAACTTAGACAAATAGAGGTAAATTTTAAGGTAAGCACAAAGGAAACTAACAATCCTACACATCCAGATAAAAAACAAGAAAAACATGAAGACTCAGCAAATACAAAATCAAGAACAATGAAAATACATAAAGAAAAAAACTCAGCGTAGAAAATTAAAGGGAACAAAGACACTGTCAACACCACAAAAAAAAAAATCAAAATGACAGCACTAAACTCATACCTATCAATAATTACACAATGTAAATGAACTAACCGTACCGAAAAGAGACAGACAGTAGCAGAGTGGATAAAAAAACACTATGCATCTCTTTGCTGCCTACAAGAGACACAACTTAGACTCAAACACACAAAATGAACTAAAACTCAAAGTACGGAAAAAATATATCAGGCAAACAGCAATCAAAAAAAGAGCAGACCTGGCAATATTAATCTCTGACAAAATAGACTTTTAAGAAAAACCCACCACAAAGAATAAAAAAGGACACTATATAATGATTAAAGGATCAGTACACCATGAGGACATAACCATAATAAATATTTATGCACCCAATGACAGGTCTCCAAAATACATAAAACAAATTCTAACAGCACTGAAAAGAGAAATAGCTCCACAATAATAGTAGGAGACTTCAACACACCACTTTCGGTGAAGGACAGAACATCCAGAAAAAAGCTCAACAAAGACACGCAAGATCTAAATGGCTCAATCAACCAACTCGATCTCATAGACATATACTGAACACTCCACCCAACAGCAGCCAAGTATACTTTCTTTTCCAGCACACATGGAACATTCTCGAGAATAGACCATGTATTAGGCCACAAAACAAGCCTTAGCAGAATCCAAAACATCAAAACACTACAAAGTATCTTTTCTGACCATAAAGCCATAAAAGTAGAAATCAATAACAGAAAAAGCAAGGGAAAAAAATCAAGTACATGGAAACTGAGCAACACCTTGCTCAGAAACTACGGAATTATAGAAGAAATCAGGGACGGTATAAATAAATTCATAGACTCAAATGAGGACAAAAACACATCCTACCAGAACCTTTGGGACACAACAAAAGCAGTACTCAGAGGTCAATTTATAACAATAAATGCACACATCCAAAAAGAAGAAATGGCCAAAATCAAAACATTAACCCTACAATTCAAACAAGTAGAAAGGGAACAGCAAAAGAAGCCCACTGGCACCAGAAGAATGGAAATAATAAAGATTAGAGCAGAATTAAATGAAATAGAGAACAGAAGAATAACTGACAGAGCTAACAAGACCAAAAGCTGGTTTTTTGAAGAGTTCAACAACATCAATAAGTCATTGGTCAAACTGACAAAAGCAAAACATGAGAAGCAAATAACCTGCATAAGAAATGAGATGGGTGATATCACAGCAGGCCCAACTGAAATTAAAAGAATCATAATACAATACTATGAAAAAATTATACTCCAACAAATTTGAAAACCTAGAGGACATGGACACATTTCTAGTAACACACTACCTACCTAAACTAACACAAACCGAGGTAGAAATACTAAATGAACCTATAACAAAATAAGAGATTGGAGAGGTAATTAAAACAAAACAAAACTTCAAACAGGCAGAAAAAGAGCCCTGATCCTGACAGCTTCACTGGAGAATTCTACCAGACTTTCAGAGAAGAATTAATACTCGTACTATTAAAGGTATTTCAGAGCATAGAAAACAACGGAATAGTCCTGAACTCATTCTATGAAGCCAGCATAACCCTGATGCCAAAACCAAGTAAAGACACACACAAAAAGAAAATTACAGGCCAGTATCCCTTATGAGCATAGAAGTAAAAATCCTCAACAAAATTCAAGCCAATAGAATTCAACAATATATCAGAAAAATAATTCACCTTGACCAAATGAGATGCATACCAGGTATGCAGGGATGGTTCAACATTAGAAAAACAATCAATGTAATCCATCACACAAGTAAAACAAAAAATAAGAACCACCTGATTTTATCAATCAGTGGACAAAAGGCATTTGACAAAGTCCAACACCCATTCATGATAAAAGCTCTCAGTAAAATAGGAGTAGAAGGAAAATTCCTCGACATAGTAAAGGGCATTTATACAAAGCCAATAGCTAACATCATCCTAAATGGAGAAAGTCTGAAAGCATTCGCCTTGACAACCAGAACCAGACAAGGATGACCTTTATCATCACTTTTATTCAACATTGTGCTGGAGGTCCTAGCCAGAGCAATAAGGCAAGAAAAAGAATAAAGGGCATCCAAATTGGTAAGGAAGAAGTAAAAGTATCCCTACTTGGAGATGATATGATCTTATACACAGAAAACCCCAAAGAAACCATAAGAAAACTACTGGAAATAATAGAAGATCTCAGCAAAGTATCAGAGTCCCAGATAAACATAGAAAAATCAGTTGGATTCCTCTGCAACAACAGAGGACTTTGAAAAGGAAATCGCCAAATCAATATCATTTACAATAGCTCCCAAGAAGATAAAATACTTGGGGTAAGCCTAATCAGAGATGTAAAATACCTATAAAAAGAAAACTACATGACACTATTGAAAAAAACCAAAAGAGACCTACATAAATGGAAAAACATAACTTACTCATGGGTAGGAAGAGGAAGACTCAACATTGTGAAAATGTATATTCTACCCAAAGCAATCTACAGACACAATGCAATCCTGATCCAAATTCCAATGGCATTTTTTTAAACAAGATGGAGAAACAAATCACAACTTCATATGGAAAGAGAAGAGGCCCCAGAGAAGTAAAGCATTACTGAAAAAGTAAAAGTGGGAGGCCTCACACTACCTGATTTTAGGACATGTTATACCACTGTGGTAGTCAAAACAGACTGGTACCGGTACAACACAGATTCACAGACCAATGGAAAAGAATTGAGAATCCAGACCTAAATTCATCCACCTATGAGCAGCTGATATTTGACCAAGGCCCAAAGCCCATTAAAGGGGGAAAAGACAGTCTCTTTACCAAATGGTGCTGGCATAACCAGATATCCATCTGCAGAAAAGTGAAATAAGACCCATACATCACATCATGTACAAAAGCTAACTTAAAATGGATCAAAGACCCAAGTATTAAATCTATGGCTATAAAGTTCATGGAAAAAAAAAATGGGGACAACACAAAAGCCCTAATACATGGCAGAAACAGAATAGAAACCATATCTAACAGTGTACAAACAGCAGAAGAGAAACTACATAACTGGGAGCCACTAAAAATCGAACACTTAGGATCATCAAAAGTCTTCACCAGAACAGTAAAAATACAACCTACAAACTGAAAAAAAAACTTTTGGCTATGACCTATCCGATAAGGGTCTAATCTCTAATATCTACAAGATACTGCAACACCTTAACAACAAAGACAAATAACCCAATTAAAAAGTGGGCAAATGTAATGAACAGACACTTCACCAATGAAGACTTTCAGTGGCTAACAGATACATGAGGAATTGCTCATGATCAGTAGTCATTAGAGAAATGCAAATCAAAACTCCAATGAGATTCCATCTCATCTCAACAAGGCTGGCACTAATCCAAAAAACACAAAATAATAAATGTTGGAGAGGTTGTGGAGAGACTAGAACACTTATGTACTGATGGCGGGAATGTAAAATGGTACAGCCACTTTGGAAATCGATTTGGTGCTTCCTTAAAAAGCTAGAAATAGAAGCACCATATGATCCAATAATCTCACTCCTTGGAATATATCCTAGAGAAATAAGAGCCATCACATGGCTATTGCAACACTGCTCACAATAGCAAAAAAAATGAAAACAACCTAGGTGCCCATCAACAGACGAATGAGTAAACAAATTATGGTACATACACACAATGGAATACTACACAGCGATAAAGAACAATGATGAATCCTTGAAACATCTCACAACATGGATGAATCTGAAAGGCATCATGCTGAGTGAAGTTAGTCACAAAAGGACAAATATTGTATGAGACCACTATTATAAGAACTCAAGAAAAGGTTTAAACACAGAAGAAAACATTTCATGATGGTTACGAGGGTGGGGAGGGAGGGAAGGGGAATTCACTAGATAGTAGACAAGAATCATCTTAGGTGAAGGGAAGGACAGCTCACAATACAGGGGAAGTCAGCAGAACTGAACTAACCCAAAAGCTCAGAAGTTTCCTGAACACAACCAAACACTTTGAGGGACAGAGTAGCGGAGGCTGGAGTCTGAGGACTATGGTTTTGGGGGATATCTAAGTCAATCAGTATAACAAAGTTTTATTAAGAAAATGTTCTACATCCCACTTTGGTGAGTGATGCTTGGGGCCTTAAAATCTCACGAGCAGCCATCTAAGATGCATCAATTATTCCCAACCTTCTTAGAGCAAAGGAAGATGAAGAACACCAAAGACATAAGGAAAAGATGAGCCCAAGAGACAGAAAGGGCCGCATAAACCAAAGACTCCATCACCCTGAGACCAAAAGAACTAGATGGTGTCTGGCTACCACCAATGACCACCCTGACAGGGAACACAACAGAGAATCCCTGATGGAGCAGGAGAAAAGTGTTGAGCAGAACTCAAATTCACATAGAAAGACCAGAGTTAATGGTCTGACTGAGACTAGAAGAACCCCCGATGCCATGGCCCCCAAACTCTCTGTCAACCCAGAACTAAAACCATTCCTGAAGCCCACTCTTCAGACGAAGATTAGACTGGACTATAAAACAAAATAATACTCTTAAAGAGTGTGCTTCTTAGTTCAAGTAGATACACAAGACTAAATGGGCAGCTCCTGTCCAGAAGCAGGATGAGAAGGCAAAAAGGGACAGGAGCTGGCTGAAAAGACGTGGGAAACCCAGGGTGGAAAAGAGAAGTGTGCTGTCACGTTATAGGAATTGCAACTAGGGTCACGTAATAATATGTGTATAAATTTTTGTATGAGAAATTAACTTGAGCTGTAAACTTTCACCTAAAACACAATTAAAAAAAAAACATGGCTTGGGTCCGGTGCACCTTAGTCTTCAAGGTGACATTTTTGGTTTTTAACACATTAAGAGATAGCAACTATTCTGTATTTTGTGTTTATTATCCTCCTCCCCCTTTTTTTTTTATTTGGTTTTGTCACATGTGTTTGTGTACCTAAGCCGTATTTTTGAGCTTTGTAAGTTGCATCACAGTGTTCCTACTCTTCGGGACTCGCTGTTTCTCTCAGCCCGTGTTCCTAAGCTGCACCCGTATACTTTGTACAGCCGTAGTAGTTCGTCCTCACTGCTGCGTACGATCAGTTATTAAGTGGATGCGCCCAACTTAATTAGCCTTTTTCCTGGGGATGAACATTTGGATTTGATAATAGAACGTTTGGTTTGTTAGCAAAATACCAATAGACATCTGAGGAGACTTTCCAACATGCAGACAGAGCTTTGCACCTTCCCAGTTCCTTCCATGAAAACACACAAAGGTACACAAAACAAAACACGGACACCATCCACAAGGTAGCCTTGTGAACTCCAAAATACGACTGGTTGGGAACAAATAACTTCAGTGTGGTATCAGCATCTGTTAAGGTAGAAGCGAAGGGAGTTAATAAGATGACTGAAGGGCCCGAGAACTCCAATTTAAACAAGAGGCATCCACTCAAAAGCTCAGCACGTCAATTTGCGCATAGAGCGTAAACTGCAGAGGATTTGCACAGCCAAATATGTGAAAGCAGGCGGTGTGGTAAGGTCTGAAGGGGCTGGAGTAGTCTGAGCTTCATGAACTCTCAAAACTAATGAGCAAGAGCTCCTTCCTAGAGCAGAGCTCCTACCGTGGAGAAACTGCTAGGAATAGAATCCCCGTATTGGGCAAGACTGAAAAAATACAGACAAAGGAAATGAAAAGGTCTAAAGAAAAGTGGAGGAGAAGAAGAGAGCCAGTAGGTCTGAGAAATAAAGTAGGAGCATTTCTTAAGAAACATCATGATAGACAGAGAAAATACTGAAATTGTCAGATTGTCCAATATTTCATTTTACCTGGATCCACAGTCAACACCCATGGAAGCAGCAGTCAAGAAATCAAACAGTGTATTGCACTGGGCAAATCTGCTGCAAAAGACCTCTTTAAAGTGTTCAGAATCAAAGATGTCACTTTAAGGACTAAGGTGTGCCTGACCCAAGTCATGGTATTTTCAATCGCATCATATGCATGCAAAAGCCGGACAATGAATAAGGAAGACCGAAGAATCGATGCCCCTGAATTATGGTGTTGGCAAAGAATATTGAATATACCATGGACTGCCAGAAGGATAGACAGATCTGTCTTAGAAAAAGTACAACCAGAATGCTCCTTAGAAAGAAGAATAGCGAGACTTCATCTCCCTATTTTGGGCATGCTATCAGGAGGAACCAGTCCCTGGAAAAGGACATCATGTTTGGTGAAAGAGAGGGTCAGCAAAAAAGAGGAAGACCCTCAACAAGGTGAATTGACACAGTGGCTGCAACAGCGGGCTCAAGCACAACAACGATGGTGAGGATGGCGCAGGACCGGGCAGTGTTTCTTTCTGTTGCACCGGGGGTCGCTGTGAGTCTGATCCAGCTCGACAGTACCTAACAACAACAAAAGCATTTCTTTAAGGCTTGACAAAAACAGCAGAAGAGGGAGCAGAGCCATGAAAATAGAAAAACTACCATACATGAATCTTCCCTTCTAATATTTCAAGAGAGCTTGTTTTATAAAAAAGATGAGCCACGGAAAAGGATTAAGGGCAACTCTCATACAAAGTCATTATAAGGAGAAAAGAAGATAAGAAACAGCCCTACAGACCATAAATCATGCCAGGAAGTCATGCCTCCAAAACAGATGAAAACTATAATACTTTAAAATAAACTAAGAGGCATCTACAGTGACATGAGATATGAAAGAGCAGCATGTGGCAGATTCAGAAAAACTCAGAAATGAGACGACAGAAGTCAGGAAGGATTTAAAAATTTTTTTTTCAGAATTAAGAGATAATTAGAAGGAACACGAGATCAAAAAAACACAAGTGATAACGTATTAAGATGAAAAAATAATGCTAAAAGAGATGTATGGAAGGCACCATAATGGCCCCTCAAAGATGTCCACGTCCTAATCAACGGAACCTGTGAATGTGTCACCTTACACGCAGAAGTGACTTCGCAGGTGTAATTAAGGATCTCAAGATGGGGGATTATCCTGGATCATCTTGGTGTGCCCGAGTCAGTCGCATGGGTCCTTACACGCGGAAAACCTCTCCCAGCTGCGGTCATAGATGTAACCACCAAAGCCTGGTCATGTTGGTACAATATTGCTGGCTCTGAAGATGGAGAAAGCGTCCACTAGCCAAGGCATGTGAACAGCTTCTAGAAGCTGGAAGCAGCAAGGAAAAGAATTCACCCCTAGAACCCCCCAGGAAGGAACGTAGCCCTGTGGATACCTTATTTTAGCCCAGTGACCCCAGTGTTGAATTTCTGACTTATGGAACTGTTGTTGCTGTCGAGTCGATTCTGACTCATAGCGACCCTACAGGACAGCATAGAACCGCCACATTTTAGGCCGCTAACTTGGTGATAAAGTGTATAGCAGCAATAGAAAATGAATACGAGATTAAAAAGTTGAGTACATGACAAACATATAAGACAGGCCAAGAAGATCCTACTTGTATAAGATGTCTGTGTGTACAGACAGATGCAAACATTTATAATTCAATAAATGTTTCCTGAAAAAAGTATTTGAAATTACATATTGAAAGATAACTTGTACACCTTGGAAATCAAATCTGAATGCCAAATACCAAGACATATTCTAGTAAAATAATTAGAAGAGAAAAAAAGGAAGCAAAGGAGGGAGGGAGGGAGGGAGAAAGGGAGAGGAAGGAAGACAGAAATATTGTTGGTCACCCCTACCTCCAAAAAGACCGAACGACATACAATTGAAAGAATTAGTTGGTCGTCAGATTTTTCAACAGCAACGCCTTATGCCAGAATAAAATGGAGTTAGTTGCATATTTAAGATCTTTGAGAAGAGTAAAGATGAGCCAAAGGAATTTCAAGTAAAAAGGTAACAAACTGTTATCAAAATGCAAGGACCCCAGGAATGTTGCCCTATGACCACTCCTGAGGAATCTGCTAGAAAACAAGTTTCCAACAACCAAGCAACTGAAGAGACATTAGCACAAAGATCGATGACAAATATTAAGTAAATGTAAATGTAAATGAAGATATAAGCAGTGGTCTGCTTGAGACGGCTTGAACGCACTCATGAGAGCCAATTCTAAAATTCCAAGGATTTTGTGAGCTGGCTGCTAAAGACAGACGTTACAAACAATTAAATTACATAAACATGCAATTAAGTAAATTATATTAAAAACAAAGGTAATAAATACACAAAACACACCATTCCTAAGTATATCACTGCATTTTACAACTTTCTCTGCTCTTGAGGTTTTTTACGTCTGTTGTACCTGGTGATGGAAATACGGTCCGCCGGGTGCATCTCTTCTGACACTGTACATGCAGTGACATCACACCGGTAGTTGGAAATAGGCCAGGGTGAAGGTATTTACTCCACGGAAAGGTGCAAAATGCTATACATCGGGGCTTCCCCTTCCCGCCTCAGAGAGCTGCTTGTAAACACTTACCAACACACCACTTGGTATAGGCAGAGAGGAACGATATAGAAAGGATATATGATCTGACAATGTAGATACGGTAAAAGTGAAAAAAAAATGAAATCATTAGAGCATATGCAAAATTTTTTTCACTTTTCAAAAATCATTTTGGGTGATAATGATGGTGTTATTTTTTCGAAGAATGCTTTGTGTATAATGCGCATTAAAGAAAATGGATGTTGTTAGGTGCCGTCGAGTTAGTTCCAGCTCATACTTACCCCATATATAAAAAAAAAAAAAAAAACCAAACCCAGTGCCGTCGAGTCGATTCCGACTCATAGCAACCCTGTAGGACAGAGTAGAACCACCCCATAGAGTTTCCAAGGAGCGCCTGGTGGATTTGAACTGCTGACCCTTTGGTTAGCAGCTGTAGCACTTAACCACTACGCCTCCAGGGTTTCCAACTCTATGTATGTAACAGTAAAAAACATTGCTTGGTCCTGTGCCATCCTCACCGGTAATAATAAGTCTGTTTGAGCCCATTGTTGCAGCCACTATGTCAAACCATCTCCTGGAGGGCCTTCCTCTTTTTCGCTGATTGTCATGGATTGAATTATGCCACCTCCCAAAATGTGTGTATCAGCTGGGCTGGGCCACAGTTCCAGTACTGTGTGACTTTCCTATATGTTGTAAATCTTAAGTCTATGATGTTAACGAGGTTGGCAGTTGTGTTAGTGAGGCAGGACTCAGTCTACAAGATTGGATTGTCTTGAGGCAATCTCTTTTGAGATACAAAACAGAGAACCTGGGGCATGGGGGGACACCTCATACCACCAAGAAAGCAGTGCCCAGACCAGAAGCATGTCCTTTGGACCCAGGGTCCCTGCCAGGTGAAGTTCCCAGTCTGGAGGAAGATTGATGAGAAGGCCAACACATAGGGAAAGCCTTCCCTTGGAGCTGACACCCTGAATTTGGACTTTTAGCCTACTTTCTGTGAAGAAATAAATTCCTTTTTGTTAAAGCCATCCACTTGGGGTACTTCTGTTGTAGCAGTACTAGATGACTAAGGCAAATACCATCCATGAAGTAGTATTGCCAAAAAACCCTGAACTTAAGACTTTGTATCCAACTACCAATTTACAGAAAATACAAAGGACAGAGGGATATGCTAATCTTCACCGTGGGGATGCAGTTCATGAGATCTGAACTGTAGAAAACTCCATAGGAAATTGCAAGGTGAAAAAAAGATGTGGGAACCTACAGTTTAAAAGAGATGTAAAACAGATTAAAAAGCAGTTAGACTACAGTATTTGGGAATGCACGTTTGATAATGCACCCCTACCCCAACAAAGCCTAAAACCAAGCCTTGACAGGATCAAGCTAGGCTGCCAGTGAACTGACTGCTCACGAGAAAGAAAAAACTCAATGCTCTTTAAAGAAAGACAACCAAATCCATTCTCTCCACAATGTAGCATTCACAACATCAGGCATAAAAAAATAAATAAAAATAAAAATAATTAAATGTAAAAGAAGCAGAAGAATGTGAACCATTTCCAGGGGAAAAAAACAGTTAATAGAAATAGACCCAGAATTATAAAGCCATTTGAAGAAAACGTAGAAACATATATATACAACTTTGTGGTAGGCAGAGACACCTTGGATAAAGCATAGAAAACTGTAATCAGAAAAAGGTGATAAATTGGGTTTTATCAAAATTAAAATTTCTCTTCATCGTTAAGAAAATTTAATATGTAAGGAAACATTCACCAAGCTAATATCTGACCAAAAACTTGTATATGTAACATGTAAAGGACTCCTACGACTCAATAATAATAAAAATACAACTCGAGAAAAAATGGACAAAACACTTGGACACATCACAAAAGAAGATATGCAAATGGCCAATAAGCAGATGGACGGTTGCTCAGCATTGTCAGCCACCAAGGGAATACAAATGAAAACTACACCGAGACATCATTTACCACTCGCTAAAGTGGCCCAAACAAAAAATGCTGGAGCTGTCTAGAAGCTCCGCTGAAGCCCGTTGAGCATCACAGCAACACGCAGGCCTCCACTGATAGAGGGGGGTGGCTGTGCCTGAGGCGCATTGCTGGGAATCAAACCCGGATCTCCCACACGGAAGGCAAGAATTCTACCACTGTCTTCATATGTGTACAAGGGAACGCTGCTTATTAATAAAGGGAAATGAGCCACTGACACAGGCAACGGCATGGGTGAATTTCAAAAACATTATGGTGAGCAAAAGAAGCCAGACCCAAAAGGATACATACTCTTGATTCCGTTTATGTGAAGTTCAAGGACAGGCAAAACTAATCTGTTAGAAACCAGGACATTGATTGCCTGTGACGTGGGGAAAGATTTACTAAAAAAGGACCTGAGGGAATTTTCTGGGTTGATGTAAATGTTCTATATCTTGATGGGGGGAGGGTTACTTGATGTATATATTTGGCAGACTCATCAAATTGTGTATCTATGACCTGTGCATTTCAGTGTGTATACATTACGCCTCAGTCAAAACATCAGTTGTTGTTTCGTCCTGTGGAGTCGACTCCAACTCAGGGCAAGTCCCTACGTTACAGGGTTGAGCGGCTCCATAGGGTCTCCTTGGCTGTAGTCTGTATGACGTTACAGGGTTGAGCGGCTCCGTAGGGTTTCCTTGGCTGTAGTCTGTATGGAAGCAGATCACCAGGGCTTTGCTTCCACAGGGTTGCTGGGTGGGCTCCAGCTACCAACCTCTTTCAGTTACCAGCCAAGTACAAATCGTCAGCACCACCCAGAGACCTTAAAGTGTCAGTTAATGTTTTTTTTTTTTATATGTATATGAACAATAAGAGCAAGGAAATCAAATTTCAATAGAACAGTTGGATGATGAAGTTAAGTAAAACGAAAAGCTGAAAAACAGAGAAGACAAAGGGCCGAAAAGCAGAGAATAGATCTAAAAGTTGGAAGATCAATCCAAGGAGGGTCCAGATCTGAAAAGCAAGAGTTTCCAGAAAGAAAGTGCAGAGAAAACCATGACCACCAGTAGGAAATTATCAAAGGAATACACGAGGAAATCTTCCACAACTGAAAGTCATGAGTTTAGAGACGGAAAAGGACCACCAAGTATCCAGCACAATGAATTTTAACTAAAACCATACCAGGAAATCTCAGATTGCCATGGATGAAGGGAACCTCTCAAAAGAAGTCAGAGGGAAGAATATCTGGCCTCATACAAAGGGTCAGGACTGAGAACAACACAGGACTTCTCAGCGGCAACACTGGAAGCTAAAAGATAGTGGTATAGTCCATTTAAAATCTGGAGGGAAATTTATTTCAAATCTAGTTTTCTACACCAAATAAAACAAAGAAAACCCAGCATTTTCAGATGTGTAAGGACTCAACATTTATTTTCCGTGTATCTGTTTTAGAAAATTACCAGAGGATGCATTTTGTTTTCGGTAGTAAACCAAGAAAGGGGAAAACATGGACCCTAGGAAGGAGGGAAACAAAGGTGAGGAGCAAAGAGAAGTCTAAGAAGACATGTGTGTGTACAGCAGGACTAAGGAGAAGCCTGGTTAGACCAGAGTAGAATGATAGCAGGATTCTCCAGGAGAAAGCTAAATAAAATTAACAAGTAGCTTCTATGTTTCACCTTTTGGAAGATAGTATTTTGTTTTGGTTTTAATATACAATTCTTTTGGAAAGTCTAAGAAGAAATAATAGAAGACTTAGAAATATAAAAAATGTTAACTGTAGGAAAAGCAAAATTGTACAAGAAGGGGATGTAGTCATAGTATACAACTTGCCTCAGCAGGAAGAATTACATTGTCGTAAAGGTAAATAAGGAACACTGTTTTAACAACCCATTGCGTGGAAGGAAAAAGGATGATTTGGGGGAGATGATGATACGGGCCATTAAATTCTCATCTTCCATTGTTGGGAGTCCACGGACGGCCTCTTCAGCTGGTATGTGAAGAAATGTAAGTACAAGCGTATTTGGAAATATGGAGAGAAATACCTGTACAAACAGCAAAGGGAGTTGAAAGAGGCTGCCTCTTTCAATCTCTACACAAGATTTTGTTTTTCTTTAAAAACATTGCTTCATTAAGTGAAAATACTGTAACAAGTGAAATAAAGAGTATACTTGGCTTTTTCATTTTGCTAACTCCTTGTGTTTAACGTGTATATTTTATGTATATTTTATGGTAGTTTACATGCGGCAAATGCCATGACGTAGAAACTGAGTTCACAGTTAATCAAGTACTGTCCTGAGAAAGTACCAGCCATTTCTTTCAGCTCAAAAGATTTTAACTTTGAGGCTTGATTTAACATTTTTCTGTACGTATTTTGTTCCACATTTGGTTGGAATTCTATGACTGATTTTAAGTCAGTAACCAAGTCTTTGAACAGTTAGGTGTGAATGTAATTGGATTGACACCCAGAAAATAATAACCATAATGTATGGTTGTCGTGGATGGAATTATGTCCCCCAAAAATGTGTGTATCAACTTGGCTAGGCCATGATTCCCAGTATTCTTTGGTTGTCCTCCATTTTGTGATTGTAATTTTATGTTAAAGAGGATTAGGATGAGATTATAACACTCTTACCAGGGTACATCCCTGATCCAATGTAAAGGGAGTTTCCCTGGCGTGTGACCTGCACCTCCTTTTATCTCTCAAGAGATTAAAAAGGAAAGGGGAGTGAGCAGAGAGAGGGAACCTCATACCAGCAAGAAAGCAGCGCCAGGAGCAGAGCACATCCTTTGGAACCGGGGTCCCTGCTCCTGAGAAGCTCCTCAACCAGGGGAAGATTGAGGACAAGGACGTTCTTCCAGAGCCAACAGAGAGAGAAAGGCTTCCCTGGAGCTGACATCCTAAATTTGAACTTTTAGCCTGCTTTACAATGAGGAAATAAACTTCTCTTTGTTAAAGCCATCCACTTGTGGTATTTCTGTTTTCAGCAACACAAGATACCTAAGACGATATTTTACATTTTAAGATTCTAATTTTTAAAAATGATATCTCTTTTTTAAAAAGTAGCATGAGTTGATTACAGAACATTTGAAAATAAGTAAAAGAAAAAATTTTAGGGTGTTTTTCTAGCATTTTTCGTTATACAAACACATCATGTGTAAACGTGTGTTTCCATCAGTTATACTGACAAAACAAAAACCCTAACACAGTACCTCTGATAGGACTTCTTACGTGCAGCAATCTCCATCACAAATCACATACATCTATATGCTAGCTGTATGATGGAATCATTTCTTATCTCCCTATAAAATGGTTAATGACTTGAATTTGGACTGGAAGAAACTAAAACAAATAGAGTAATATTGAACATAATTTAGAGGTTCCAGTTAAATCCAGCAACTTCCTCAAACTGACAACAGGAATAGCATATGAAGCAATGTCTATTGGGTCAGCCTCATATATTGAACACTTATTGTATGACGTTGTGCATAATGTGATAGATAAATGGTCAAGAGCCCTACAGATGGTAACTGACCAAAATTTTGAATACTGAATTGAATATGAAAAGACTCAGTCATTTCTTCAGAATGTTCTCCCATAATTGGCTCAGGAGTAAGTACAGTCTTGCTGTAGAATATTTTCATTTTACCCAAAGAAGTTAGCTACAGAGAAGTTAATCACTAAACAGAACATGTCTTTCTTTTTTAAATATGTTTTTCTCACATATTTTTGGTTGTATTTCAAAAAGCTACAGTCATATAATTTAATTTGGGAGTTACGTCAGTCTTCATAAGAGACACACACACACACACACACACAATGTTGTTGATAGCATCCAGATGCTGACCATATCTGCACCTCAATCTAAGAAGTAATTCTCTTTGAAAGAGCAGCCTTATATAAGCTATAAAACCTTAATTATAAGCTGAGTCATTCAGGTTTGAATTACTTCAGATTACTTAAAATTGACACAAATCATCAGGAGCAGAGAACTCAATTTTTCTGTTCTGTTCGTTGGTCAAGGCAAACCGCGTAAGAGCCACTCAGTGTCTAAGCAAGCCAGAATAAAAAGGAATGCTGTAGAAATGAGTACGAAAACCAAAACCAAACCCATTGCCATCAAGTCGATTCCAAGTCACAGGGACCCTATCACACAGAGTAGAACTGCCCCTTAGAGTTTCCAAGGATCACCTGGTGGATTCAAACTGCTGACCTTTGGGTTAGCAGCCATAGCTCTTAACCACTGTGCCACCAGGGTTTCCATGGAAGTAAGTGAGATTTTCTATTTGTCATCCAGTTTGTTTTGTAAAATGTAGTCTGTGAAAAATTATATATATATACACACACACGCATATACACTAGATATATATAAATATATATACCATAAGTTGATTCTAAGTGACAGCAACCCCGTGTGTGCAGAGTAGAACTGCTCCATAGGGTTTTGAAGACTGTGCCCTTCCAGAAGCAAATCTCCGGGCCTGTCTTCCAGGGGCCTCTGGGAGGGTTCAAACTGATGACCTCTCAGCTAGTAGTCAAGTGCTTAACCCCTTGTGCCCCCCAGGGACTCCTGTGGTAACTGTTACAGCAGATGGATGGATTAAGTGCTGTCAATACAGAAAAAGAAATGGCTGTGTTGCCTTCAAGTTCTAGAAAGCTTCACAGAGTTGGTAGCATTTGATTTGAATTTTAAAGGACGCGGAGGAATTTGTTAGGTAGTCAACACAAGGAAGCATGTTTTAGGCAGTTGTTTTTGTTGTTAGGTGCCGTTGAGTCAGTTCTGACTCATAGCAACCCTATGTGCAACAGAACAAAACACTGCCCTGTCCTCAGCCATTCTCATAATGGTTGCTATGCTTGAGCCCATTGTTGCAGCCACTGTGTCAATCCATGTCGTTGAGGGTCTTCTCTTTTTTGCTGACCCTCTACCAAGCATGATGTCCTTCTCCAGGGACTGATCCATCCTGATAACATGTCCCAAGTATGTGAGATGCAGTCTCACCATCCTTGCTTCTAAGGAGCATTCTGGTTGTACTTCTTCCAAGACAGATTTGTTCATTCTTTTGGCAGTCCATGGTATATTCAGTATTCTTTGCCAACACAGCAATTCATAGGTGTCAATTCTTTGGCTTTCTTTATTCATTGTCCAGCTTTCACATGCATACTAGGCAATTGAAAATATCATGGCTTGGGCCACCTTAGTCTTCATGGTGACGTCTTTGCTTTTAACACTTTAAAGAGGTCTTTTGCAACAGATTTGGCCAATGCAGTACGTTGTTTCATTTCTTGACTGTTACTTCCATGGGCGTTGATTGTGAATCCAAGTAGAATGAAATATTGTAGGCAGCGGGAATGGAGGGTACCCAAATATGATCACGTGAGCAGGGTACTCTCACAGCAGCTCTACCAGGCCAAGAGTGGAGCTCACATCAGGAAGTAGGAAGAAATTAGGTTGGAAAGAGCAGCAGTGAGATCATGAATAGCCATGCTATTGTTGTTAGGTCCTGTAGAGTCGGTTCTGACTCATAGCGACCCTGTGCACAACAGGACAAAACACTGCCCTGTCCTGGGTCATCCTCATGACCATTGTTATGCTTGAGCTCACTGTTGCAGCCACTGTGTCAATCCATCTCCTGGCCACGGTAGGAAGTCTGAAATGTACTCAACAGGTGATGGGACATATTCGATGGCTATAGAAAGGGAATTAGTAAGGTTGCATTTAGTATTATCACTCTGGTGGGAGTATTGATGGATTGGAGGAGGAATAGAGCAGTTAAGAGCCTTGATTTGTAACCGAGGCAAGCACTGATGAGAGCTTTGCGATATGGCCCCAGATGCTTTGATACTTCTCCCGTTGAGGGGTGAAGTCTATGCCTCCTGCGCATGAAACGGGCCAACTTGTGACAGCGTCACCAGTGCTATAGAGTGGCAGTGACGCTGGTAGCTTTCGAGGCTGGCCAGCAAAGGTCTTGCAGCTTCCATCTGATTCTCTTTGAGCACTTATGCACCCGAGGCCCCCTCTTGGGAAGATTCCTTTCAGGATCCAGCTGCCCACTGGGAGAAGCTGAAACCCCACAGAGAGGCCACACGCAGAAGCTGGTTGGTGGTCTCAGCTGGAAACACCTTCAGCCACCCCAGCCTAGGTGTCACGCATGCGAGTGAGGAGACCAACTTCCCAGAGCCCCAGCTTCCCGGAGCCCCAGCAGCTGCTGTTGGAGCCAGCCATGACCTGCTGCACCTTCTCAGCTGAGGCCCAAGGACTGTGCTGGGAGAAGACCCTCCCACTGCACCCTGCTGAATTCCTGACCCACAGAATCTGTGGGCACCCTAAAATGGTGGTTTGTTTATGCTACAAAGTATGAGTGTTTTGTTACGCACCAGACATAGCAGGAACACTAAGACTTGGGTCCCGAGGATAGAAAGGAAAGTACAGAGTCAAGGGACATTTCTGAGCCAGTTGACAGCATTTCTGTGGCTTATTCAAGGTAGGTGTTCGTAAAAGGGTGTCTCTAGGTTGGTTGGTAGATTGTGGCATAGGAAAACAGTGGTGCCTATTATTGCAATGATCTTACACTAATACCTTGCGTTTCCCGAATGCTTGTCCACACATTCCTTCATTTGCACCTGCCCACAGATGGTGGAGATGAACAGGGCAGGTGTCATTACATATACCTTGTGGCATTACAGCCTAGGAGACTAAGATTGCAGACTCAGTGACTTGCTCAAGAACCCAAAGGTAGCAAAGGGCAAAGCCAGGTTTAGAACTTAGACCATCTCTTTCACCACCTCACAAACTACTCACTTTTAGGTTTGCACACTACTCAGCACTAAATATGTGGATCCATATTTAATATCCGTAAATAATTACTTATTATTTACAAACATGGATGCTGCAAGCTGAAAGCAGCATGAACAGTGCTCAAAGCCAGCCTCCAGTCTGGGGCACACAAGTTCCTTAACTTTCCAGTAGAGTTAGCTGCCTCTTCTTTTTCTGAAGGGCTCCATGAATGCAAACTCCAAACTGTTTGCAGCCAGATCCACATTGTTACCACCTGTCTTAGTCATCTAGTGCTGCTGTAACAGAAATACCACAAGTAGATGGCTTTAACAAACAGAAGTTTATTCTCTCACAGTCTAGGAGGCTATAAGTCCGAATTCAGGGCACCAGCTCCAGGGGAAGGTTTTCTCTCTGTCGGCTCTGGAGGAAGGTCCTTGTCATCAGTCTTCCTCTGGCCTAGGAGCTTCTGAGTGCAGGGATCCCAGGTCCAAAGGACATGCTATTCTCCTGGCTCTTGTTTCTTGGTGGTATGAGATCCCCACATCTCTCTGCTTGCTTCTCTCTTTTATGTCTCAAAAGAGATTACCTTGAGACACAACCTAATCTTGTAGATTGAGTCCTGCCTCATTAACATAACTACCTCTAACCCTACCTCAGCAACGTCACAGGGGGAGGATTTACAACACAGAGGATAATCACATCAGGGGACAAAGCGGTGGACAATCACGCAATACTGGGAATCATGGCCTAGCCTAGCCAAGTTGACACGTATTTTGGGGGGACATAATTCAATCCATGACACCACCCTTATGGGCAAGAGGTATTTCCTGAGAGCCACATTCAAAGTCTCCTGTTTAAACCAGTTGCCTTTTACTTTTTCTCAGATAAGAACTGTTTATCCGTGTGCAATAGGTAAGACCTCTGCAAATGTGGGAAGAAAGTAAAGTTTTCTTTGATCCAAAAGCATGCTTCTCATACAAGCTTCTCCCTTCCTTAGCTCGGCTCAAATGCTTCCCATCATAAACAGTTCCCAGGAATGGGTTGTAGGTTCCTAATTGCAACGGGAAATGTTAACGCTCTTGACATTGGAACTTCTGGTGAATTACAATCCAAAAGGCACAACTATTAGCGTGAGGTACCGACCTACTTTATAAAATGGACAGTAATGCTTTCACGCGGAGGCAATTCAGTCACACCGCTCACCATGTTGCCCGCCACCACTGTGTTAGTTGACACGCCCAGTTGCCGTCCAGTTGACTCTGACTCATGGCAGTCCCACATGTGTCAGAGTAGACTGTTCTACGTACGGTTTTTAAGGACTGATTTTTTTAGTTGTATTTATTTTGCTGTTGTTGAGAATATACATTGCAAAACACACCAATTCAACATTTTCTGCACGTACAATTAACTGACATTGATTACATTCAAGTTAATTATTTGTATGTATAGAAACTGTTGAACTGGTGTGTTTTGCAGTATATATTCTCAACAACAACAACAAAATAAATACAATTAAAAAAAAAGTTCCCCCACGTGTTTGTCAGTTTGTCGTACTGTGGGGCTTGTGTGTTGCTGTGATGCTGGAAGCTGTGCCACTGGTATTCAGGTACCAGCAGGGTCACCCATGGAGGACAGGTTTCAGCTGAGCTTCCAGACTAAGACAGACTAGGAAGAAGGACCCAGCAGTCTACTTCTGAAAAGCATTAGCCACTGAAAACCTTATGAATAGCAGCGGAACAATGTCTGATATAGTGCTCGAAGATGAGCTCCCAGGTTGGAAGGCGCTCAAAAGATGACTGGGGAAGAGCTGCCTCCTCTAGGTAGAGTCGACCTTAATGACGTTGATGGAGTAAAGCTTTCAGGATCTTCATTTGCTGATGTGGCACGACTCAAAATGAGAACCGCTGCAATCATCCATTAATAATTGAAATGTACGAAGTATGAATCTAGGAAAATTGGAAATCATCAAAAATGAAATGGAGCACATAAACATTGATATCCTAGGCATTAGTGAGCTGAAATGGACTGGTATTGGCCATTTTGAATCAGACGATCATATACTCTACTGTGCTGGGAATGACAACTTGAAGAGGAATGGTGTTGCATTTATCATCAGAAAGAACTTTTGAAGATCTCTCCTGAAGTACAACGCTGTCAGTGATAGGATAATATCCATACACCTACAAGGAAGACCAGCTAATACGACTATTATTCAAATTTACCCAACAACCACTAAGGCCAAAGACGAAGAAATTGAAACTTTTTATTGGCTGCTGCAGTCTGAAATTGATCGAACACGCAATCAAGATGCATTGATAATTACTGGTGATTGGAATGCGAAAGTTGGAAACAAAGAAGAAGGATCGGTATTTGGAAAATATGGCCTTGGTGGTAGAAACAACGCTGGAGATCAAATGATAGAATTTTGCAAGACCAACGACTTCTCCATTGCAAATACCTTCTTTCATCAACATAAATGGCAGCTATACACATGGACCTCACCAGGTGGAGCACACAGGAATCAAATTGACTACCTCTATGGACAATGGAAAAGTTCAATATCATCAATCAGAACAAGGCCAGGGGCCGACTGTGGAACAGACCATCAACTGCTCATATGCAAGTTCAAGCTGAAACTGAAGAAAATCAGAACAAGTCCACAAGAGCCAAAATAAGGCCTTGATTATATTCCACCCGAATTTAGAGACCATCTGAAGAATAGATTTGATGCATTGAACACTAGTGACTGAAGACCAGACGAGTTGTGGAATGACATCAAGGACATCATCCATGAAGAAAGCAAGAGGTCATTGAAAAGACAGAAGAGAAAGAAAAGACCAAGATGGATGTCAGAGGAGACTCTGAAACTTGCTCATGAAGGTTGAGCAGCTAAAGCAAAAGGAAGAAATGATGAAGTAAAAGAACTGAACAGAAGATTTCAAAGGACATCTCAAGAAGACAAAGCAACATATTATAATGACATGTGCAAAGAGCTGGAGATAGAAAACCAAAAGGGAAGAATACACTTGTCGTTTCTCAAGCTGAAAGAACTGAGGAAAAAATTCAAACCTTGAGTTGCAATAGTGAAGGATTCCATGGGGAAAATATTAAACGACGCAGGAAGCATCAAAAGAAGATGGAAGGAATACAGAGTCATTATACCAAAAAGAATTAGTCGATGTTCAACTATTTCAAGAGGTGGCATATGATCAGGAATCGATGGTACTGAAGGAAGAAGTCCAAGCTGCTTTGAAGGCATTGGCGAAAAACAAAGCTCCAGGAATTGAAGGAATATCAATTGAGATGTTTCAACAAACGGATACAGCGCTGGAGGCACTCACTCGTCTATGCCAAGAAATATGGAAGACAGCTTCCTGGCCAGCTGACTGGTAGAGATCCATATTTATGCCTATTCCCAAGAAAGGTGATCCAGCTGAATGCAGAAATTATAGAACAATATCATTAATACCACAAGCAAGCAAAATTTTGCTGAAGATCATTCAAAAATGGCTGCAACAGTATATCCACAGGGAACTGCCAGAAATTCAGGCTGGCTTCAGAAGAGGACGTGGAACCAGGGATATCATTGCTGATGTCAGATGGATCCTGGCTGAAAGCATAGAATACCAGAAGGATGTTTACCTGTGTTTTATTGACTATGCAAAGGCATTTGACTGTGTGGATCATAACAAATTATGGATAACATTGCGAAGAATGGGAATTCCAGAACACCTAATTGTGCTCATGAGGACCCTTTACATAGATCAAGAGGCAGTTGTTCGGACAGAACAAGGGGATACTGATTGGTTTGAAGTCAGAAAAGGTGTGCGTCAGGGTTGTATTCTTTCACCATACCTATTCAATCTGTATGCTGAGCAAATATTCTGAGAAGCTGGACTACATAAAGAAGAACGGGGCATCAGGATTGGAGGAAGACTCATTCACAACCTGCGTTATGCAGATAACACAACCTTGCTTGCTGAAAGTGAAGAGGACTTGAAGCACTTACTAATGAAGATCAAAACCACAGCCTTCAGTATGGTTTACACGTCAACATGAAGAAAACAAAAATCCTCACAACTGGACCAATGAGCAACATCATGATAAATGGAGAAAATATTGAAGTTGTCCAGGATTTCATTTTACTTGGATCCACAATCAACAGCCATGGAAGCAGCAGTCAAGAAATCAAAAGACACATTGCATTAGGTAAATCTGCTGCAAAGTACCTCTTTAAAAGTGTTGAAGAGCAAAGATGTCAGTTTGAAGACTAAGGTGCCTGACCCAAGCCATGGTATTTTCAATCACATCATATGCATGTGAAAGCTGGACAATGAATGAGGAAGACTGAAGAAGAATTGACGCCTTTGAATTGTGGTGTTGGGGAAGAATATTGAATATACCATGGACTGCTAAAAGAACGAACAAATCTGTCTTAGAAGAAGTGCAACCAGAATTCTTCTTAGAAGCAAGGATGACAAGACTGTGTCTTACATGCTTTGGACAAGTTGTCAGGAGGGACCAGTCCCTGGAGAAGGACATCATGCTTGGCAGAGTACAGGGTCAGCGGAAAAGAGGAAGACCCTGGGTGAGGTGGATTGACAGAGTGGCTACAACAATGAGCTCAAGCATAACAACAATTGTGAGGATGGCACAGGACCAGGCAGCGTTTTGTTCTGTTGTGTGTAGGGTTGCTATGAGCCGGCACCAACTCAGTGGCACCTAACGTGGACAACAGCATTGAAGTTGTGCAGCCATTCTCACCTCCCTTCTCTGAATTGTCCCTCCATATTAACATAAACTCACTGCCCTCTAAGCTTCCTGTCTAATCTTCAGAGTTGCTGTTATCACTTTGATCCCATAGATATGAATCTTAAAAAAGCATAATGCTCAAGGCAGACTTTTTTTTACCAGTTAAGTTAAACTACTGTTTGGTTTTAAGAAGATGTCAGGGGATATTTTTGGTTTAAGGTTTAAGTTTATCCCAGGGCAATAGTTTCAGGGGTTTATGCAGCCTCCGTGGCTCCAGAAAGTCTGGAATCCATGAGAATTTTAAATTCTGTTCTGCATTTTCACACTTTCAACGTGGATTCTTCTATAGAATCTTTGATCAAAATATACACTAATGGTAGCTGGGCCCCATCTGGTCTCATGGAAAAGGAGGTAGTTGTTCATGGAAGCAATTAGCCACACATTCCAATGGCTGATTTTTTTATAATAGATCACCAGTCCTCTCTTTCAAGGCTCTTCTTGGTGGACTCAAATGGCCAACATTTTGGGTAGCAGCTGAGTGCCTTAACCATTCGCACCACCCAGGGACTCCAGGTTAACGTCCCTACTGGGAAATGAAACTCAACCTTTGAGTTATCTTTCCTATGGGACATAAGTAATTTGCATTTCTAACACGACAAAACCCTGTAAGTTAACAAGTAACTTCATGGGCCCTAATCAATCAAAAAAAAAAAAAAATCAATAACACATATTAAATCCAACACGGTACATTCCCCTAAATCAGCCATTCTCCACGTGTGCTCTGCAGACCCTGGGGGTGCCTACGGCACTTTCCGGAGGGTCACAAGGTCAAAACTATTTCCATAGCAACACTGTGACGTGATTTGCCCTTTTTGATGTGTTGACATTTGTACGAAGGGCGCAAAAGTAATGGGGTGTAAAACTGCAAGAATGAAGGCACTGGCCCGAACTGAGGTAGTGGGCCTCACGTTCCCCGCTATAGCACACACACAAAAAAACAACGAGTCGGTTCTACATATGAATGTCCTTGATGAAGATGTAAAATTATGAATTTCATGAAACCTTGACCCTGTGAACATACTTTTTCAATGTTCTGTGGGACAAAATGAATAGTATGCTGTTATGGGGAGCCCTGGTGGCGTAGGGGTTAAGAGCTTGGCTGCTAACCAAAAGGCCTGCAGTTAGAATCCACTAGCTGCTCCTTGGAGATCCTATGGGCAGTTTTACTCTGTCCTATAGGGTCACTATGAGTCAGAATCGACTCGATGACCACAGGTTCGTTTTTTTGGCTTCTGCTGTTATGGGTTGAATTGTGGCCCCCAAAATGATATATGTTAACCCCGGTGCCTGTAAACATGACCTTATTTGGAAATAGCTTCTTTGTACATGCAGTTAGTTAAGCTGGCATGAGGCCATGCTGGAGTAGGGTGGTCCTCAGCCACAATGACTGGTATCCTTATAAGAGAGGAGACACAGACATAGAGGGAAGGTGGAGGCAGGACTGGAGTGATGCATCTACAAGCCAAGGAAAGCCTGGGGCCTCCAGAAGGTGGAGAGTTGAGGAAGGATCCTCGCCTAGGGCCCTGCCTACACCCTCAATTGAGACTTCTGGCCTCGAGGACTGCATTTGTGCTATTTTGTTATAGCAGCCAGAGGAAGCTAATCCACACGCAGGAACCCTGCTGCCGCCTCCCAGGGTATCACGGCCGCCTCCTAGAGAGGCCCTGTGTGATCGTCTGAGTGCCAGCTGGAACCCCACTCTTACTTGAGAGAACAACTGACAGACAAACTGGTTCTCCAGACTTTACTGTTCAGAAGCCAGTTTTTCAAAAGCACAAGAAGTGAGTCTGTCACCTCAAGGAAAGCAACTGACAGTATTTGTTGCCAAGAATAAAATTGGAGTTTCAAGGGAAAACGAGAATTTTAGAAAGCTTGTATCTGCCACTGTGAGCTTCCCGCTACTAAAAGAGTTTTCTGACGAGGTCAGCAGTGACGCTGATGAATGTGATTCTTTGATATCGTATGACGAAACGTGTCAGCGCTTGGATGGTCTGTGTAACTCAGCGAACCAGTAATTCCCAAAAGACCAATGTGTGGTAGAACCAAACCGTACATGATGTTAATTTTAGTTGCTTCCCTAACAAATTATCCCAGACTTAGAGGCTTGCCACAACACAGCTATATTGCCTTACAGTTCGGTTGTTGATCCCAACGAAGCCTGGGTCTCACTGGGCTAAAATCGAGGTGTCGGCAGGCCTGCATTCCCTTCCGGAGGCTCTAGGGGAGAATCCATTCTCTTGTCTTCCCAGCCGCCTGCATCTCTTGGTCCATGGGTCCCTTCCTCCGTATTCAAAGCCAGCAAGGGCGGACTGAGTCCTTTCAGACTCTCTGTTATTCTTCTGTATTTATATCTTCCGCTTAAGGTCCTCTACATAATCATATCTGCAGAGTCTCTTTTGCCGTGTAAAGAATGTAGAATATTTACAGGTCCTGGAGATTACAACGTGGACATCTTGGGGGCGGTCATTATTGTGTGTATCACACATGGGCAAAAAGTTTATTCAAAACCCAAGGTAGTGCAATGGATTCTAAGGTCCAAAGCCCGTAGCCACTGCTGTCGAGTCGATTCCAACTCATAGCGACCCTATAGGACAGAGCGGAACTGCCCACAGGGGCTTCCAAGGCTGTAATCTTTATGGAAGCAGAATGCCACATCTTTCTCCCGCAGAGCAGCTGCTGGGTTTGAATCGATGACTTTTCGGTTAGCAGCCGAACATTTAACCACCGTGCTGCCAGGGCTCGATTTTAAGGTAACAGTGCAAAAAGTTCATTGATATAATTTCAGGTTCCACACTGCAGCTAACGTTTTAGAAATTTTAGAGATTTAACCTAGTTTCTAAAAAAAGGCTATGAAAATGTTCCTCCCCTTTCCAACCAGATATTTGCGTGAGGCTGAATTTTCTTTATAAACTGTAACCAAACAACATATTGCATCAAACAGAATACACAAGCACATAAGGGAACCCAGCTTTCGTCTATGAAACCAGACGTTAAAGAGATTTGCAAACATGTAAAACAGTGCCATTCTTACAAAATTGGTTTTGTTTGGAAAATATGGTAACTTTCTATAAAAATGTTATTTATGTTAATATGTAACAGGTTTTGTTATTATTTTAAAATTAACAAATATATTTAAATGTTCTCATTTCATTTTCAAATGTGGTAAATATTATTAAATATCGCTCATATGAACAAAATTTCTTTGCGGTCCTCCATAATTATCGAGTATTAAAAAAAAAGAAAAAAAAAACCCATTGCTGTCGAGTCAATTCTGACTCATAGCAACCCTTCAGAACAGAGTAGAACTGCCCCACAGGGTTTCCAAGGAGTGCCTGGTGTATTCGAACTGCCGACCTTTTGGTTAGCAGCCGTAGCTCTTCACCACTGCGCCACCAGGATTTCTGTCAAGAGTATAAGGGGCCCTGAGAGCAGCGAGTTTGAGAACTGCTGTCGTAGAGCACAGACTAATCCTTGGGTGGGCCTGTTAGACAATGTTCCAGGGGACAATGGAAAGACATGTAGTCATCCCTTTGGTGTAATTTCCAAGTTTTGAGTGCGATTTTTTTTAACAAATCCTTCCCCTCCATCTGGAGTGTGGAGGGAAGAAATGTAGAGAAGGGCTCCGGAAGCCTGGGCTCTGTGCCGGACTCACCCTGCCCAGCTGTGTCTCCCTCAACACACAGGCTTCCCAAGGCTTCCCTTCCCTCTTCTGAAATAGGCTTAAGTACCTGCTCCGTCTACCTGCAGGCCTGTCAGAAAACTAAACAAGGTAGTTAAAGTAAAATGCTTTCTAATCCAGATGTTGCTATGAAAATGTAAGTTGGTGTTCGTTTTAGTTTGGTGTTTTAGCGTCTGTAGAGGGCGATCTGTGGACAAGTTGCTTCTGGCTGATATGGATGAAGGGCTACTAACAACAATAAATTGTGGTGTGCCTTCCAGTCGATTCTGATGCAGAGGGATCCCAGGTGACAGAGTAGGAGGCCCCGTTAGGTTCCCTAGGCTGTCATCTTTACAGGAGCACATTGCCAGGCCTTTCTTCCACCGAGAGGCTGCTAGGCTTGACCCACTGACCTTTCTGTTAGCAGCCAAGCACTTGACCACCGTGCCAGCAAGTTCCTACTAATGCTCACCCCCTTCACGGCACAGTGGTGGCAAGCAAGAGTTATAAGACACGACTCTGGCCTGAGAAGTTTATTATTTGGTTGAAGAGAATGATAAATCAACATACCAAAAAACCAAACCCACTGCCTTCCAGTTGATTCTGACTCATAGTGAAACTACAGGACAGAGTAGAACTGCCCCGTAGGGTTTCCAATGCTGTAATCTTTATGGGAGCTGACTGCCACATCTTTCTCCCGTGGAGCAGCTGGTAGGTTCGAACTGCCAACCTTTCGGTTAGCAGCCGTAGCTCTCAACCCCTGCGCCACCAGGGCTTGACTCATACCAACCCTATAGGATAAAGTAGAACTGCCCCATAGGGTTTCTGAGTAGAGCATGGTGGATTTGAACTGCCGAACGTTCGATTAGCATCTGTAGCTCTCAACCATTGCACTACCGGGGCTCCCTAAATCAACATAAAAAAAAAACCCACCCACTGCCGTTGAGTCGATTCCAAGAGTGTATTTTCAACAGCTTTAGGCTACATGAGAAATTAGAGTTCACGCAGGGAGCTGGCGGGCTTCGATGAAGGGGTCAAGGTTCGGGAAAACAGGTGAAAAGTGAGGTGTGTGCTGGAGAGCAGTCAGCGTGTGGAGAGCAGGAGCAAGGGCAAGCCTGTTTTTGAGGAGAGGCTACACTGTAATGCTAGGGGTGCAGAAGGAACAGTTAAAAACACAGGCCACCTGCCTTATGTGTGGGAGCATTTCTCAGCTCTAGTCTACTTGCTGGAGTCCCTGGGTGGTACAAATGGAGAGTGCATTTGGCTGCTAACCGAAAGGTTAGAGTTTTGAGTCCATCCAGAGTCACCTGGGAAGAAAGGCCTGGCAGCCTGCTTCCGAAAAATCAACCACTGAAAACCCTACAGAGCACAGTTCTACTGTGCCACACACGGGTCACCATGAGTCGGAGCTGACTGCAGCACGAGGGGCTTAGACTCGTTGCTGCTTGTCTAGGATGAAGCAGCCCTCATTCTCCCATTCTCCTTCCCAGCACCCAGTTGTAACTTTGTTATTGTTGCTGCTGCTGCTGTTTGATGTTTGTACTAACTGCACTACCGGAGGGGTGTTGGCGAAGAATATTGAATATTCCACAGACTGCCAGAAAAACTAACAAAATCTGTCTTGGAAGAAATACAGCCAGGATGCTCCTTAGAAACAAGGATGGCGAGACTACATCTCACATACTTTGGACACGTTGTCAAGAGGGATCAGTTCCTGGAGAAGGACATCACGCTTAGTAAAGTGGAGGGTCGCCGGAAAAGAGGAAGACCCTCAACGGGGCGGATTGACGCAGTGGCTGCCACAACGGGTTCAAACACAGCAACGATTGTGAGGATGGTGCAGGACCGGGCAGCGTTTCATTCTGTTGTACACAGCGTCGCTATGAGACGGAACTGACTCAGTGGCACCTACCAACAACAACACAGAAGGCTAATATTAATGACGAGCCTAATGACTCCCCCTACACACACAGACTTTTTAGGATGATAATGAGAGCCAGATTATGGTGAAACCTTGTTTACTTAAGCTAATGAAGGAAAGTGATGAGGTAACCTGGTCCAGGTTCTTTAATCAGGCTTTATTGTTTAATCAGGTTCCCAGGACTAACTCACCCCAAGGGAAACGGTAAATTACCTTAATGACTAGGTGTATTTTGAAGACGGAACAAGATAGTATTTAGACTAAATAGACTTCTTCTTTTAATCTGGAGCCAAATACATGCTTGAAAGATATAAAACGGAAACCCAACATATATCAAAATCAGAAAACAAAATAAGAAAGCCCTTGCCATCCTAAATTTGAATTATAAACCTCTGCATGAACTCATGATGTACTTACTTTTAAAAGAAAAAAAAATAAAAAGTATCAAAATTGGCATCTAATGGCTGTCTCTGGAAGGTGGAGACGGCAGAGCCCCTTGTACTAAGCCTCCCCTTCTTCTGTTATCAGTGGAACCCCTCTGAGTTCCCGCCCGGGACTTGGCCACCCAACCAGAGACTGCACTTCCCAGCTTCTTTTGCAGCTAGAGTCGTCCCGTGACTGTCCTGGCTAGCAAGAGGTGAGCAGAACTAAGGAGCCTGCACGTTCTGAGTCCTGTCGCTAAAGAGCAGATTCCCGTCTCCACTTCCTGTTTCCTCTTCCCAAGGGAACTGGTTGAGCAACAAGATGGAAGACAGATGGATGTCCTCATGGAACAGGGCTGACCGTATGCCACAGGTCACCCCAATCTTTGGACTGTTAAGTGAAAGAGAAGAAAACTAATTCTTGTTCGAGCCACTCTAATTTTGGGTCTTTGTTATAGCAGCTGAACATATATCCTAACGAGTACAGGGGATGCATAAAGCCTGAGACCTCTATGCTTCTTTATGAAGGGTTCGAGCAGGAGCCCTGAGAATTAAAAAAAAAAAAAAGAATATTTAGGCAGGGCTGAATTCCAGAAAATCATTACTAAATAAAGGACCTAAAAAGGTTTCTAACTTTGGACATGTTATCAGGAGGGAGCAGTCCCCGGAGGAGGACATCATGTTTGGTAAAGTGGAGGGAGGGTCACTGGAAAAAGAGGAAGACCCTTGATGAGATGGATTGGCACAGTGGCTGCAGCAATGGACTCAAACATACCTACCTACTATTGCGTGGATGGCACAGGGCCGGGCAGTGTTTCCTTTTGTTGTACATAGGGTCACTATGAGTGGGAACCGACTGGAGGGTACCTAACAACAACAACAAAAAGACCCAGTGGACATAAATATAATCTAATGGTTTCCTTAAGATTTCTTGAAACTTTTGAAAATTCTTATTTTCATTTCTTAATCCTAGAATTTTTGACCCGGATGGAACTTTGGAGTCATGTAGGCAATTTCAGTTTTATAGATGAAGAAGCTAATTTACAGATAGACGAGGAGTGTGCTTAAGTTACCCACTCTCAGTCACTCAGCTTGTCTCCGGAGAACAGGGGCAGCCACTCAGAGTATTCCACTTGTCAGTCAGTTGGGTGAAGCCACGTTCTGTCCTTGAAATAGGATCTGATAGGCAGAAATGGAGGTACTGAAAATAGCTTTAGTATCCTGATGTGGCTGGCTTAAAAGCTAGGGCTCTTTCCAATATGCTTGGAGATTAGTGGTGGTTCCATGCAGGAGACCTGGGTTCAAGTCCTGTCCACTGCACCACGAACGCAGCCACTACCCATCTGCTAGTATGCATTGCTGTGATGCTAAGCAGGTTTCAGCAGAGCTGCTAGACTAAGGTAGATGAGGAAGAAAGGCCTGGCAATCTACTTCTGAAAATCAGCCCATGAAAACACTACGGGTCATGATGATCTGATCCTGTTGTGCATAGGGCTGCCATGAGCTAGGGGCCGACTTGACAACAGCTAACAACCACACTAGAAACTATTAACTGAGAAATGAATATTTATCCTGGTAGCGTAGTGGTTAAGTGCTATAGCTGCTAACCAAACCGCCAGCAGTTCGAATCCGCCAGGCGCTCCTTGGAAACTCCATGGGGCAGTTCTGCTCTGTCCTTTTGGGTCACTATGAGTTGGAATCAACTCGACGGCACTGGGTTTGGTTTTGGTTTTTGATCTGTTACATTAACTATTAATGAAGGTGCCCTGGTGCCACAGTATTTAAAGTGCTTGGCTGCTAACCAAGAGGCAGGTGGTTTGGACCCACTAGCCACTCCATGGGAGAAAGATGTGGCAATCTGCTTCTGTAAAGGTTTAAGGCCTTGGAAACACTTACGGATTGAATTATGTCCCCCCAAAATATGTGTTGTAAATCCTAACCTGTCTGCCTGTGGTTATAATCCCATTTGGGAATGGATTGTCTTGGTTATGTTAATGAGGCAGGATTACTGTAGGGTGTGTCTTCAGTCAATCTCTTCTGAGATACAAAAGAGATTAAACAAGCAAGCAGAGCCTAGATGGGGGAGGACTGATGCCAAGCCACATGGAGATCTCCTGGTAACCACAAAGCAGAAGCTGAAGAGACAAGGACCTTCCTCCAGAGCCAACAGAGAGAAAAAGCCTTCGCCTATAGCAGGCACCCTGAATTTGGACTTCTAGCCTCCTAGACTGTGAAAGAACAAATTTCTGTTGTTAAAGCTATCTACTTGTGGTATTTCTGTTATAACACTAGATATCTAAGACAGAAACCCTCTGGGGCAGTTCTCTGTCCTGTAGCATTGCTATGAATCAGAATCAACTTGATGGCAGTGGGTTTCGGTTTGGCTTTGGTTAACCATTAAAGTAACATTAAACTATTATCCATAATTCAGAGGTGCTTATCTAAAGGAAAACAGCTCAGTTGTGTGGTAAAACCTCCCAAGTCTACAAATGGCTTGCTTTTTCATTTTAGATAAAGAATGTTTAAAAATAGCCCAAGTAAACAGCATTCCTCATATCCATGTGGGGGTGTGTGTGAGTGACGTGTGCACAAGTGAACTCATGCTTTGTGTCTTTTTCAGAGTAAACAGACTTTTATGATAGGAATCAGAAATATTATAGACAATGGAGTCTTCAGGTTAAGAATTTAGTAATGACGTCTTGGCCTTGAGGTCCAAAATTCGACATCAAAGAATAAAGGTAACATGTTTGTTTATTTTACATTTCAGGGTGCCATGATGCTTGATTTCATTTATTCTTATTTTCTGCCCCCAAAAGTTTCTTCCCGGTGATTTCAACTATTAAAGTGACATCTTCAAGAAAAAAAAAACAATACCACAAGGAACATTTGGCCATTCTTCGTCAGCTCTTCTCCTGTCCAAGTTTTGTCAAAGCCAGAGCTGAGAATAAAACAGTTCCACAGAATAGGGTCAGCAGTAGCCAGGCTGACATGGCGGCAAGGCCCAAAATATTGGTACTGTAGAAGGGAAAGGGCAGAGGGAGAGACACTGAGAAACTGTCCTAACTTTCCCAGAACGTAAATAATTTAGAATGCAAAGGTAAACAGAGGCGTAAACCCGAAACTCTCAGGTAACAAAGGAGTATGTTGAAAGTAAACTGTTGGGGGGATACAATAGGAAGTCACAGGTCGGTTCCTTCGGGGAGGGTAGTGATGATGTTGGATTTCCCTGAGCCCTGCGATCCTGGAACACAGCGAAGGTTAAGAACCCCCACCAGGCTGTGTTCTGGACATGGCTTACTGCAAAGAACCACCCTGCCCTTGCCCGGTGACTTAGGGAAGACTCATGGCATGACAAGCCAGACACACGCCCTCCAAGTTCCCGTTCTTTGCCTCAGACAAGATTAGCTTAACTGCTTACACACACTGACCAATAGAACGAAGTGCTTGTTAGTCTCCTTTGGCGAAGTTTCCGTCCTTACCCCTTAGCTCTGGCCCACCTTCTTACTGTCCTCCCGAAGGACAGGCTGCCTCACCTAAACCTTCTCTGACCTACTCTCTGGTCATGAAGAGAAAATGACTAGAAATGCCTTAAGGTAGGAAGGGGCAGAGCACCTCTGAGGGACTGCAAAGAGGCCAGGGTTTGTGAGGTGGGGTCCCTGCCATGAGATTGGGGTGCACTTTGTCTCTGACACAATAGAGCCTGGCAGAGGGCGAATGGGGGCCAGAGTGTAGTGCCCCAGTGTACACTCTCATACATGCACTCACACACACTCATATGCTCGCTCACCCACTCTCGTACACGCACTCTCACGCTCACAGGCATTCTCATACAAACACACACACTCATACACACACATATCCTCATAACACACTTGCACACTCACACACATGCTTGCACACACACACTCGTGCACACAGTAGCACACTCACTTAATACACACATTCATACTCTCATGTACACTCTCGAACTCACACACACTTACCCCCCTCACACTCACACATACTACACACATACACTCACACACTCTCTAACTCACACTGTCTCATACCACATATACACACACACACACTCTAACTCACACACACTTTTGGTCATGGACTGAATTATGTCCCCCCCAAAATGTGTGTATCAACTTGGTTAGGCCATGATTCCCAGTATTGTGTGGTTGTCCTCCATTTTGTGACTGTAATTTTATGTTGAGAGGATTATGGTGGGATTTACTTATCAGGTCACCTCCCTGATCCAGTGTAAAGGGAGTTTCCCTGAAAGGAAAGGGAAGCAAGCAGAGAGTTGGGGACCTCTTACCACCAAGAAAGCAGCACCAGGAGCAGAGTGCGTCCTTTGGACCTGGGGTCCCTGTGCCTGAGAAGCTCCTTGACCAGGGGAAGATTGAGGACAAGGACCTTCCTCCAGAGCGGACAGAGAGAGAGAGCTTCCCCTGGAGCTGGCGCCCTGAATTTGGACTTGTTTAACCTACCAGACTGTGAGAGAATAAACTTCTCTTTGTTAAAGCCACCCACTTGTGGGATTTCTGTTAGGGCAGCACTAGATGGCTAAGACAGTCTTACACTTTCTCACGCTTGTACACACCTATACACTCTCACATTCACACACACTAACTCACAGACACACACTGTCTAACTCACACACACTAACTCACGCACTCCTAGACTGTCAAACTCATTCAGACATACACACACACTCCTACACTCTCACACTAACACACTCCTACACTCTCACACTCACACACTCTAACTCACACACTTACACTCACACTCATACACACAAACACACATTCACACATACACACTAACTCATACACACACTCACACTCACACACATACACTCACACACTCTAACACACACTCACGCTCACACGTACACACATTCTCTCTCACACACACAGCACACACTTGCCAAACCCTGTGCCCTTGTGCAAGAGGAGCTGGTCATGGAGGAAGAGGCGGGAAGCAGGAGACTCCTTGTGGGTCATCTCAGAGGCGGCTCCTTCCTTACTCCTGCAGAGAGGCCTTCGCAGCTCCTGGCGGCCTGCAGAGCCAGGGATGAGGCTGGAGAGCAGGGGAGGCCCAGGGCACACTAAGAACGTTGGCACCCATCCAAAGATCAATGGGCAGGCCCTGGAAGTGACTTGATCAGACCCACGTCTAATTCAGGAGGGAGCCCTGGTGGTGTGATGGCTAAGTGTTTGGCTGCTACCTGAAAGGTCGTTTGTTGGAACCCACCAGCACTTCTGAGGGATAAAATCATTGGTGATCTGCTCCCGTAAACATTAAAAAAAAAAAAAAACATTACAGCCTAGGAAACCCTATGGGGAAGTTCTCCTCTTGTTCTATAGGGTCCCTGTGTGTCTCAAATTGACTCCACCGCAACGGGTTGGGTTTGTTTTGGTTTCCGTTGGGAGCTGAGACTGTCAGCAGTGACAGAGAGTCCAGGGTAGCAAGCCCCCTTTCGGCAATGAGGAGGCCACTGGTGATCTCTGAGGTGTGGTTTCCAAGCAGGTATGAGAAGGGACGAAGACTGTGAAGGCCTAGCAGTAGATGGCAAGGAGGTGGGAGGGCAGGTTGTAAACCACAGCCCCCCCCCCCACCCCCGCCAGCGATTTTCGGGGGTGGGCTTTGACAGATCACCTGCCTCCTGGTTCTCATGGGGGCAGGGACAGCGTCCTCCAGCTGGCGTAGGCATGTGGACACAGGCTGGCTTTTCATGTGACTGTTCTCAGAGGAGCGGGCGGCACCTCCAGGGCAGATCTGCGGGCTCCGTGGTTCTCCCAGGTCTGTGAAGGCTGGTATGCAGTGGGTAACCAGACGGTGAATGCACACAACGGGATATAATCAAATGGAATTAGTGTTGGGGCACTTCATGGCTTGGAACTGAACCGACATGACCTAGCTGGAAATCAAAAGGCTGCCTGCTTTAGGGTGCTCGAGTCCCTCAGTGGCGCAAACGGTGAATGCCCTCCGCTTCTAACCGAATAGTTGGAGGTTCCAGCCCACCCAGAGGGGACTCAGAAGAAAGGCCTGACAATCTTTAGAAAATCAGCCATTAAAAACGCTGTAGAGCAGAGTTCTACTCTGACACGCCCGGGTCACCATGAGTCAGCGTCCGCTCGATGCCACTGGTTTAAGCGGATGCGTGGGACCCCTCCGGCACCAAGGCACACTCGCTGCACACCCCTTCGGCAACCTGCCCCTCTGCGATAAGGGTCTCACACCCTAAGATAACAGACATCCTCTGCAGCCACAGGAAGGTGGGGTCTTTCCGAGGTTAGCCAGGCCGCTGTCCTGGGACCGCTCCCACAGCCGGCCATGGTTCTGTCCCACCTGGGACCAGGCAATTTAATTCGGGGTGGTTCAGGAGAAACGGGGCGCACTTCAAACAGCAAGAGAACGTGGGCTTTCAAACCACAGCATTTACAGAGCCGGGGAGGGAGGTGGAGCAAGCTGGAGCTAAAGCCTGTTTACCAAGGCGGGGGTGGAAGGCAATGGCCCGGGGCGGGGGCGGGGCCGGGCCGCTGGCGTAGGGGGCGTGTCCTGGGCGTGGGCGTGTCCGTGGGCGGGGAGCGGGGCGGGGCCGCCTGCGTAGGGGGCGTGTCCTGGGCGTGGGCGTGTCCGTGGGCGGGGAGCGGGGCGGGGCCGGGGCCGCCGGCGTAGGGGGCGTGTCCTGGGCGTGGGCGTGTCCATGGGCGTGGGCGTGTCCGTGGGCGGGGAGCGGGGCGGGGCCGGGGCCGCCGGCGTAGGGGGCGTGTCCTGCGCGTGGGCGTGCCCCTGGGTGTGGACGTGTCCGTGGGCGGGGCGCGGGGCGGGGCCGGGGCCGCCGGCGTAGGGGGCGTGTCCCTGGGCGTGGGCGTGTCCCCGGGCGGGGCGGGGTCGAGGCGGCGCCGGTCCTTCGCTGCAAGTTGGCGGAAGCGCGGCGGGTCTGGGCCGGAGCGTCGGGACCGCGGCTGGCGGTCGGGTCGGGTCGGAGCCTGGAACCTGAGGAAGCCTGCGGACGCAGGTAAAGCGGTGCCGCGGGGCGCTCGGAGCGCGTGCGGGCTGCAGGGATCCGGGCTCCGCCGGGACGAAGGAGAGGTTTCAGCCGCAGAGGTCGCCCCTTGCTGTGCAGCCGGGCGTTTGCCCTGGACCGGAGCGCCCTGTGGGCGGTGGGCGGCTTCCAGGTGTTTGCGTGCGCGGGGCCGCGAGTCCTCTAGAGGGACACTCGGGAGCGGGGGCTACGGGGTCCCCTAGGAGGGACGTTCGGGAGGGGGGCCACGGGGTCCCCTAGGAGGGACGCTCGGGAGGGGGGCCACGGGGTCCCCTAGGAGGGACGCTCGGGAGGGGGGCCACGGGGTCCCCTAGTGGGGACGCTCGGGAGGGAGGCCACGGGGTCCCCTAGGAGGGACACTCGGGAGGGGGGCCACGGGGTCCCCTAGGAGGGACACTCGGGAGGGGGGCCACGGGGTCCCCTAGGAGGGACGCTCGGGAGGGGGGCCACGGGGTCCCCTAGGAGGGACGCTCGGGAGGGGGGCCACGGGGTCCCCTAGGAGGGACGCTCGGGAGGGGGGCCACGGGGTCCCCTAGGAGGGACGCTCGGGAGGGGGGCCACGGGGTCCCCTAGGAGGGACGCTCGGGAGGGGGGCCACGGGGTCCCCTAGGAGGGACACTCGGGAGTGGGGTCCACGCGGTCCCCTAGGGGGGACACTCGGGAGCGGGGGTCACGGGTCCCCTAGGAGGGACACTCGGGAGCGGGGGCCACGGGACCCTAGGAGGGACGCTCGGGAGCGCGGGCCACGGGTCCCCTAGGAGGGACGCTCGGGAGGGGGGCCACGGGGTCCCCTAGGAGGGACACTCGGGAGTGGGGGCCACGGGGTCCCCTAGGGGGGACACTCGGGAGTGGGGTCCACGCGGTCCCCTAGGGGGGACACTCGGGAGCGGGGGTCACGGGTCCCCTAGGAGGGACACTCGGGAGCGGGGGCCACGGGACCCTAGGAGGGACACTCGGGAGGGGGGCCACGGGGTCCCCTAGGAGGGACACTCGGGAGTGGGGGCCACGGGGTCCCCTAGGAGGGACACTCGGGAGGGGGGCCACGGGTCCCGTAGGAGGGACACTCGGGAGTGGGGGCCACGGGTCCCCTAGGAGGGACGCTCGGGAGCGCGGGCCACGGGTCCCCTAGGAGGGACGCTCGGGAGGGGGGCCACGGGACCCTAGGAGGGACACTTGGGAGGGAGGCCACGGGGTCCCCTAGGAGAGACACTTGGGAGGGAGGCCACGGGGTCCCCTAGGACGGACACTCGAGAGGGGGTCCACGGGGTCCCCTAGGGGGGACACTCGGGAGCGGGGGCCACGGGTCCCCTAGGAGGGACACTCGGGAGTGGGGGCCACGGGTCCCCTAGGAGGGACGCTCGAGAGCGGGGGCCACAGGTCCCCTAGGAGAGACACTCAGGAGGGAGGCCATGGGGTCCCCTAGGAGGGACACTCGGGAGCAGGGGCCACGGGGTCCCCTAGTGGGGACACTCGGGAGTGGGGACCACGGGCCCCTAGGAGGGACACTCGGGAGTGGGGGCCACAGGGCCCCCTAGAAGGGACACTTTGGAGGGGGGGCCACGGGGTCCCCTAGGAGAGACACTCGGAATCAGGGGCCATAGGTCCCCTAGGATGTACACTTGGTAGTGGGGGCCACGGAGTCCCCTAGGAGGGACACTCAGAGTGGGGGCCACGGGGTCCCCTAGGAGGGACACTTAGAGCGGGGGCCACGGGGTCCCCTAGGAGGGACACTCAGCGGGGGCCATGGGGTCCCCTAGGAGGGACACTCAGAGCGGGGCCACAGGGGCCCCTAGGAGGGGCACTCAGAGCGGGGGCCACGGGGTCCCCTAGGAGGGGCACTCAGAGCGGGGGCCACGGGGTCCCCTAGGAGGGACACTCAGAGTGGGGGCCACGGGTTCCCCTAAGCGGGACACTCAGAGTGGGCCCACGGGATCCGCTAGGAGGGACACTCAGGATGGGGGCCACAGGGTCCCCTAGGAAGGACACTCAGAGCGGGGGCCACAGGTCCCTTAGGAGGGACACTCGGGAGCGGGGGCTATAGGTCCCCTTGGAGGGACACTCAGGAGCGGGAGCCACGGGGTCCTCTAGAGGAGCACTCAGGAGGTGCCAGTCTGGGTCACCTGCCTATCAAGTAGGATGGTCTCATTTATAGGTAGTGGCTGACTTGAACAACAGGCAGCGTCAGATACTAACAGCTTTCTGCAGAGTCAGACCACCTTTCTGAGGAGGGCCAGCCTTGGTGGCTGCAGGCCATGCCTCAGTGCACCCTCTGGGACCTCTGACCCTGTTACCTGCCTTTCACTTGTGTGGTCTTCTGTACTTTCTTTGTTACTTTTCGACTTTTATTTAAACTTTCAAAATTGAAGAAACCGAAGCTCAGACGGTAAGGAAGCTGGGCTTACCTCTGAGGCCCCTTTCCATGCCAGGGTCCCCTGTAGCACAGAAGGTCATCTACGGGTCTCTGCGTTGTTCCTCTTTTTAGAAGTGAAACAGCAGTTGCTGTATGTGATTTTTTTTTTTTAAGTTTTCTTCACCAAAGCCATTTTATGTTGTTGTTGGGTGCCATCGCGTCGGTTCCAACCCAGCGACCCTGTGTACAACAGAGCAAAGCACTGCCCAGTCCTGGGCCGTCCACACAATCCTTATGTTTGGGCCTATCGTTGCGGCCACTTCACAGTATGCAGGAAAAAGTGTTAAGACATTTTATTATCAAGAAAACAAAAAACTCTTGGCATTTAAAAGCCTGGTAAAGGGTGAGATCTGAGTATTTTATGCATTTGTGATATATTCGTCTTACAGATTTCAACACAATGAAGCTCAAAGTAATTTACAACATCCTCCTGTGTTCCTTCTGTCTGGCTCTTTACTGCCTGTGCAATGCTGATAAATTCCTGAGGTAGGTGTATTTTCACAAAAAGAACTTTAAAAATGTGTGTGAGTGTCTCACTCTGAGGTGTTTTCCACATGATGCCTGTTAGCTCGTGGTTTTATGGGATGAATGCCTGGGAATGGGGCAGTGGTGTCCGGTGGGAGAATTTCCGCCTTCCATGCAGGCGGCCTGGGTTGGACTCCCAGCCCATGCAGCTCACGCGCAGCCACCACCCACCTGTCAGTGGAGACTTGCGTGTTGCTGTGATGCTGAACGGGTTTCAGCCGTGCTTCCAGATTAAGATTGGCTAGGAAGAAGGGCCTGGTGATCTACTTCTGAAAATTAATCAGTGGAAACCCTGTGGATCATAGTGGTCTTATCTGCAACCTCTCATGGGGGTGACGCAGCACTGGGCAGCATTTTGTTCGTGGTGCATGGAGTCCCCCAAGGCAGGGACCTATCCCACAGCAGCCAACAGCAGCAGGTGTCTTGGAGAGGAAAGGACCCCTGAGAGCTTGTCGTCTGAGGGATTGTGTAGAGCCCTGAAGAATGAGAAGACCAGCACCTGCACAGATTGTCCAGCCTTGTAGAGGAGACAATGCCCAGAGGTGGCTTGGAAGACAGCCCTGGCAGTCTGCTTCCGAAAGGTCACAGCCTTGAATTCCTATGGAGCAGTTCTACTCTGCACACATGCGGTTGCCATGAGTCAGAATGGACTCAATGGCAGCTAACAAAAGAGGAGACAAACCAGGCGTGTGTCTTAGCCATCTAGTGCTGCTGTAACAGAAGTACCACAGTGGATGGCTTTAACACAGAGAAGTCTATTCTCTCACAGCCTAGGAGGCTAGAAGTCTGAATTCAGGGTGCCGGCTCCAGGGAAGGGCTTTCTGGCGCTGTCAGTTCTGGGGGAAAGTCCTTGTCATCAGTCTTCCCCAGTCTAGGAGCTTCTCAGTGCAGGGACCCCACGTCCAAAGGACGAGCTATTCTCCTGGCTCTTGTTTCTTGGTGGTAGGAGGTCTCCATGTCTCTCTACTCACTTCTCTCTTTTATATCGCAAAAGAGATTGGCTCCAGACACGACCTAATCTTATAGATTGAGTCTTGCCTCATTAACCATAACCACCTCTGATCCCGCCTCATTAACATCATAGAGGTAGGATTTACAACACATAGGAAAATCCCATCAGATGACAAAATGGTGGTCAGTCACACAGTACTGGGAATCTTGGCCTAGCCAAGTTGACACACAGAATTTTGAGGGGACACAATTCCATCCATAACAGTATGTATCAGGTGCCAAGGTAGATGAAGCTATCTTAAAAACCTGTTGCCATCGAGTTGATTCCGACTCATAGTGACCCTATAGGACAGAGTAGAGCTGCACCATGCAGTTTTCAAGGAGCATCTGGTAGATTCGAACTGCCAACCTTGTGGTTAGCAGCCATAGCTCTTAACCGCTGTGCCATCAGGGTTTTCAGGAGCCGTCTTGGTGGTGTAGAAATCCAGATGTTAGTGATGGAGACATCTTTATTTTTAGATTGCATGACTGTCTGCTGATAGGGCCATTCTTCCCCTTTCTAAGCGTCTGGCCCTGCAGCCCTTCCTCTCCCGGCTTCCCTTCTGCCTCCCCTGCTTCTGGTCCAGCTGGAAGTCACAGGGCTTGGGCCAGTGCAGTGTGGCCCAGGAGTCTAATGTTAATTTTGTGGAGGATGCCACATTTTGAATAACAAATCTTAATTTTTTCGTTCTATTTTATTTGGATAATGATTGACTTAATAGAAGGTTTTCATACTTATAGTAAAGTGGAAAAAGATAGGTTTTATTGTTAAATTAAGCTGTTTTATCTTAGACTTTACGAAACCCTGGTGGCGTAATGGTTAAGAGATACAGCTGCTAACCAAAAGGTTGGCAGTTCGAATCCACCAGGCACTCTTTGGAAGCTGTATGCTGCAGTTCTCTGTCCTGTAGGGTCGCTGTGGGCCGGAATCTACTCAACGGCAGCGGGTTTGGTTTTTGGTTTTTTTAGGAGGTAACATTATATTTCTGTATTCTCAGAAAATAGTATAAGACAGTCTAAAAAGTTCTCTTTTTTTTTTTTTTCTGTTGAAAAGTGTAGAATATTTATCACCAGAGAGGCCGTGCAGTGCACTAGCTGAGTGTGAACTAGTGCAAGTCTGCATGTGTGGCGTTGGTGTCTGGGTTGGCTCATCTGTAAAGCAGGACTCACAGCCGCACTTCCCGCGCAGAGTTGATGTCAGGAGAAATAAATTGACCTAGAGAAGGCACTGAGAGTGGTGCCTGGCTGATAGCAGGTACTCAGTAAATGTCGGCTGTGGACCGCTGGCTCTAAGACGGGCCCCTTCTCTCCTAAATGGAGCGTCTGATCTCACTGAACAACCACCGTGAGGAAGGCATGCTTTCAGAGACGCAGAGTTGACGCAGGTGTGATTGAGGACTTGGTGGCCTCCTTCCTGCCTCTGCCTACGGGCACATCCTCCTTCAGTGCTGTAAACATCCCCTGTATTGTCACTTTCCCCTTGCTTTCTCACACCCACACCCGTACTTCGAATGGGATGGAGGTGGAGGTAGCCAGATTCTTGATCATTTGATTGTAAACTATGTCGTGACGTTCTCATCTTCCTAGCCGATTTGTTCAACCTCCTCAGGCCCCAGTTTCCACCAAGGTAAAATAAGATTCTTGCACCCAGGGGAAAAAGCCTCTGAGGGTTCTGCCCGCTCTAATAGTCACCACTGTGGTTCCTCTGTTGTTTTTCTTTTATACAGAGAGCTGGCTGACTTCATGGGCTCGGACCTGCCAGACATTTTTCGTATCATCTTGATTGTGAATCCCATACTTTTTCTTTGGCATAAATTCATGTGTAAGAACTTGAGTCTTACTTTTGAACCTTCGAATCTAAAGTGTAATTGCTGCTGGATCACGTGATGTCTGTGTTGCTGGGGCCTTCTTACATCTGTAAACCAAAACACTGTTGTGTCGAGTGGCTTCTGACGCATAGTGACCACATGTCTTACAGCGTAGAGCTGCTCCATAGGGTTTTCTTGGCTGTAACCTTTATGGAAGTAGATCGACAGGTCTTTTTCTGCGGCCCGCTGGGTGGGTTTGACCCAACCAGTGTTTAGGTTAACAGCCGATTGCAAACCCCCTTCGCTTCCAGAGCTCCTTTCTCCATCTGCAGAGTATTGTGCAAGCTGCACTTTCTTCCTTCCCTCCTTCACCTTAAACCTTGTCCCACGTGGCCAGAGGCCTCCTGCCGGCGAGGGCGGAATACAGACTGCAGCTCACATCCCCGTGGGAAGCTCTTGGATTCAGCCCATTTCACAGTTCTTGGATTTTAAAAGTGGTGCAGCGCACATACCTCGTTCTGTGTAACAGCCATCGCAGCGTTGGAACGAGCTCCCGTCCTTAGCTGTCACCATTGCCGCAGAGAAACAAGCGACAAGGAACAGCCTCGTGCTGGCTGAGGCGCTGCTCTTTGTGGCCGAGTGAATGAGGAATATTCACTTTCCAGGGCCTTGTGGGTTCACGGAGGCAGGCGAGGGATGGGGGTCTGTACGGCTAAGGGGCTTGCGTACACTCGGGAGAAAGGCGCTATGGGGCTTGTTCCGCACCCTGAGTCTGTCCTGCACCCTGAGTCTGTCCCTTCTGCATCCAGAGTCTCTCCCACCCCCCCAAACCTGTCCCTCCCACACCCTGAGCCTGTTCCTCCCACACCCTGAGTCTCTCCTTCCTATACCCCAAGTCTGTCCCTCCCTGTATCCCGTGTCTCTCCTGCCCCCACCCTGACTCTGTCCCTCCTGCACCCTGAGTCTGTCACTCCCTGTACCCTGACTCTGTCCCTCCTGCACCCCGAGCCTGTCCCTCCCTATACCCTGAGTCTGTCCCTCACACCCCCAAGTCTGTCCTTCCCACACCCTGAGCCTGTCCTGTCCCTCCCACACCCCAAGTCGGTCCCTCCTGTACCCCGAGCCTGTCCCTCCCGCACCCCGAGTCTGTCTCCACACCGAGGCATCCCTGCCACCCTACTGCAGATCACCACACTTCCTCACCCGGCATTCCTGTCCTCTTTCTCTTTCATTAATCCTTTACCACTTACGGCTACATAAGACTGTATGAGCTTCCTGTAACTACCAACTGGGAGGCTGAAAACTACAGAAGTGCCTTCTCTCAGCTCTGGAGGCCAGACATCCAAATGCAAGGCCATGCTCCCTCTGAAGGCTCTTGGGGAGGATTCTTCCTTGTCCCTCCTGACTTCTGATGGCCCTAGGCATTCCTTGGCTTATAGAGGTGTCTTCACATGGTATAGGACCTTACACCCCTGGACTCAGCCTGTTTTCCCCTTTTGTAAGGACACCACTCAGACGGGATTAGGGCCCACGAAACTCCAGTATGACTTCACGTGAACTTAGCTGATGACATCTTTGAAGACTTTTTCCAAACAAGGTCACATTCACAGGTAACAGGGAGTTAGGACTTGAAGTTCTCTTTTTCTGGGATATCATTCAATTTGTAACACCAGCTTACTGACTCTAGGTTGAAGCTTCACCCAGTCCGGCTCCTGTGGCATTAATTCTGCTGTCACGTGGCACCAATTCTGTCTGGGCCTGTCCCTCCTCCTGTTTATAAGGATACAACTGTGAGGGAATCAGGACTCACCCCACTCCAGTGTGGCCTCACCTTATTTTACTGCTAACATCTTCAAACACCCTGTTTCCACAGGAGGCCACGTTCACAGGTACAGGGGCCAAAATGTGAACATGTCTTTTTGGGAGGGCACAGTTCAACCATGACACCACTGTGTGTGCTTCTTCCTGCATCTGTAGTCTCCATCACTGGAATGTCACGTCTGGAGGGCAGGGGTCTCGTCTGTCCACCTAAGTAGTGCTGACCTGTGACAGGTGCTCGGTGTTGGTTGAATGAGTCATCGAATGAACGGATAGATGGATTTATTGTTTCTTTTGTTTTTCCTGTCAAGTGGCCTCTTTGTAACTTCCTAAGGAGTCCTGGTGGCACAGTGGTTGAGTGATTGGCTTCTAACCAAAAGGTGGATGGTTCAAACCCACCAGGCACTCCATGGGCGAGAGATGAGACAGTCTGCTTCCATAAAGATTTACAGCCTTGGAAGCCCTGTGTGGCAGTTCTGCTCTGTCCTATTAAGGCAGAGATCTCCAGGCTGTGGAAAATCCCACTGCCTAAAGCAGCTTTTAGCAGCAATTGTGGGGATGGCGCAGGACCAGGCAGTGTTTCGCTCTGTGGTACGTAGGGTGGCTATGACATGGAACCAACTCAATGGCACCTAACAATAACAACAGACAGCTTTGCACCAGAGCCCTGCTTTCTTTGCTTGTGTCTTAGTTATCTAGTGCGGCTGTAACAGAAATACCACAAGCGGACAGCTTTAACAAACAAGTTTATCCTCTCACAGTCTAGTAGGCTAGAAGTTCGAATTCAGGGAGCCAGCTTCAGGAGAAGGCTTTCTCTCTCTGTTGGCTCAGGAGGAAGGTCCTTGTCATCAATCTTTCCTTGGTCTAGGAGCTTCTCTGCACAGGAACCCCAGGTCCAAAGGACACACCCTGTGCCGAGCGTTGCTTTCTTGGTGTTATGAGGTCCGCCTGTCTCTGTTTGCATCTCTCTTGTATATCTCAAAAGAGATTGGTTCAAGACACAATCAAGTCTTATAGATTGAGTCCTGCTTCATTGACATAACTGTTGCTAATCTCATCTCATCAACATCATAGAGGTAGGATTTACAATACATAGGAAAATCACCTCAGATGACAAAATGGTGGACAACCACACAATACTGGGAACCGTGGCCTAGGCAAACTGATACACGTATTTTAGGGGGACACAATTCAATCTGTGACAGCGTGGCTTCCTCCCCCACAGCTTTGCATTAGAATCCTACTTTCTTTGTTTGGCACATCCTGAAATTTTACATTAAAATCCTGGTGATGCATGAAGTTATATGTGAACCCCATTGTGCCTACATAGTACGATTAAGAATGTTGCTGACATAACTTGTATGAACTCCCTGCTTGTAAACCGCTTAAGAGTAACCTTTCTTCTCGCCCTCAGGGAGCAGTCGTAGTGGCAGCAGCTCTGACTGACTCCTTTCCTTGCACAACAAAATAAAGGTGCATTTCTGCCGTGCCACCTCGGTCTCTCGTTTATTGGCCAACATGAGTCATGCCAAGCAGAACATGGGGTTTCCACCTGGTGACATTATAGGGTTGCTATGAGTTGGAATCGACTTGACGGCAGTGGGTTTGGGCTTTTTGGGGGGTTAACTTTATAGAGGTCTGTGGAAAATGATTTCCTTGTCTTTCGCAGGGATAGCAATGGGAGTGGAATGGGATGGAAGAAGCTGATCATGGTTCACCACTGGCCACCCACAGTGTGCAAGGTGAGTTTCTCTGCCCAGCCTGGCCCCTTTAGGGGTTTGTTTCCCCATGTGTTCCTGCCTCAAGTGCTGCTGGCTCCAGAGCTCCTGACCCTTCTTGCCTTGTGAGTTGCCAGGGTGTGGGGGCAGCCCCCAGCCAGGGGACTGTTCCTCTCAGAGCCCACAGCTGTGTCCTCCTTGTGTTGCACGGCATCGTTAGAGTGTCTCCTTGAGAGGAAGGAGCTGGTGGGGCCCTGCCCCCTCCTCTGCTCGGCCCAGCAGACACACCTGCTCTCCTCCACATTGGCTCTCCCGTGTGTGGCTCTCTCTCCCTGGACTCTGAGTTCTTTTTAGGGTGTCCACGCTGAGGATCTTCATGCCACGTCATGGACTTCAGTGGGGGGGCCCCACCTCTGCCTGCTCTGTGCAGACCCTAGGCCAGATCATCCGCTCTTGGGAGCTCTTTGCGAGCCAATTATTCTAATTATCCTAAAATTATTCATTGAACAAGTACTCCAAAGTGTGTCATCATACTGACCTGCTATCCCTCATTTTACTGAGTATTTCTACAATTTTGCTTGAGACTTTTGAACTTTGGGAGATAGAAGTAGCCAGTAGTTGCTACATGTTGTTATTTTGTTGTCGGCTGCCTTTTGAGTCTGTTCTGACTCATGGTGATGCCATGTGCACAGAGTAGGACTGCCTCTGGTGGCACAGTGCTAAGAGCTCAACTACTCACCAAAAGGTCAGCGGTTCGAATCCACCAGCCACTCCTTGGAAACCCCATGGGGGCAGTTCTACTCTGTCCTATAGGGTCACTATGAATTGGGATCAACTCAGTGGGAATGGGTTTGGTTTGGTGTTTTTTTTTGTAGGGTTTTCAAGGCTGTGACTTTTCGGAAGCAGAGCACCAGGCCTGTCTTCCGAGGGCCTCTGGGGGGTTTGAACCGCTAGCCTTTCGGTTAGGCGCCCAAGGACTCAACTGCTATATGGTAGTTACATTATTTTATGTTCTTTAAGAGGTACTCTGGCTTTTTGTTCTTGCCTTCAGCATTTAGCAAGAGTGACAATCTCTACTTCCTTGCTGATTTATTTATGTCATTTATTGACAAAATGCAGTGTCACTTGTCATCACCAAATTTTATTCTTTTTTAAAAAATACGGTGTTTCAGGTGAAAGTTTTCAGAGCAAATTAGTTTGTCATTTAACAAATTGTACACAAAGCGCGCCAGGACATTGGCTGCAATCCCCGCACTATGTCAGGACTCTTCCCATTTCTGTCCTGGGTTCGCCATTTCCTTTTGTCCAGTCTTCCTGCCTCTTCCTGCCTTCTCATCTTTGCTTTTGGGCACGTGTTGCCCTTTTGGTGTGGTATAATTGTTTGTTCTACAGAGAATGCTCTTTTTGAGTGTTACTGTGTATTTTATGGGCCTGTCTATTGCTTGACTGGAGGGTGGTTTCTGGGAATGGCTTCAGTTCCAGGTCAGAGGGGCATCTTAGGGCCATAGTCTCAGGGGTTCCTCTAGCCTCTTATCAGGCCAGTAAGTCTGTTTCTGTTTTTTTTTTTTTTTTAATGAATTTGATTTTTTGTTCTATATTTTTCTCCTACTCTGACCAAGACCCACTGTTGTGATCCCAGTCAGAGGGGTTGGTAGTGGTAGCCAGGCACCATCTAGTTCTTCTGGTCTCAGGGTTGTGTAGGCTATGGACTGATTGCACCCTTGAGTCTGGTTTTCTTCATTCTCCCTTATTCCAGACCGGACAAGACCACAAGTTGTACCTGAGGGGGCTGCTCACTGTCTTTTAAGAACCCAGACACTACTCAGCAAAGTAGGATGTTTTATGCACTGTGTTGTGCCACTTGACATACATGTCCTCCGAGCCTCTGGTCCTTAGGCTCCAAGCCCAGTATCTTCGTCCTGGGAGGTGCCAAATTTTACTCTTAATCTGGGAACTCTCATTTCTAACAGTGTATCTCTTATTACAGAAGCCCTGGTGGCATAATGGTTGAGACCTGTGGCTGCTAACCGGAGGGTTGGCAGTGTGAATCCACCAGGTGCTCCTTGGAACCGTGTGGGGCAGCTCTACTCCGTCCTGTAGGCTCGCTGTGAGTCAGTACAGCAGACTGCTCTATTTGAGAGTTTTCCAGACTTTAAAACGTGTTGTCTCTTTCTTTCTTTCGTCTAGTTCTGTTTCTTTGCTCTGGGGTTAGGGAGTGGCTTTGCTCAGAAGAGAATTAAATTGCCATGCAATCAGGGTTCTGATTTGTTGTCAGGTTTGCACCCTGGGCGATGAAGCGTCCCAGGAGTTATTGATTCTTACTGGAAAGACCTGTGTTGAAGAGCCTGCGTCTTAATTAACTGTGGTGCTTGGCTGGCACATGGGCTCTGCCTTCAGGGAGTGGACAGAGGCCATGTGCTGGGAGACGTTTATGTGACAGTGTGCGTGTGTCCTGCGCACTGATCATAGATGCCACGCGTGGAAGTGCCTTCCTGCCTGAGCCTTCAGAAATGAAATGAAAAAAAAATCAAGTACTAGTGACATGTTGTTAGGAAATTCGCTTCAGTCTGGGGGGCCGTGATAGGAAGTACCTGCTACTCTAGTCAAGGCGTCCTCCTGATGGCTGGGCTGTATCTGGGCTCCTGCCTTCTGAGACTGCTGCCTTTAATGAGTGGTTATTCCTGAGTGCCACAAACAGTCAGTGCACTCGGCTGCTAACAGAGAGGTTGGAGGTTCGAGTCCCCCAGAGGTGCCTCAGAAGAGAGGCCTGGCAACCTAATTCCAAAAAATCAGCCATTGAAAACGCTATGGAGCCCAGTTGCACTCTGATGCACACGGGGTCGCCATGAGTTGGCGTGGACTTGACATTAATTGGTTTATGTACACGTTGGTGCTGGGATCATTTCTGTCTTGCTCTCTTTGTGTGGTCAGTGCTCGGAACTGTCCCCTGTATATCCTGGGGCTTGATGAGCGGCTGCTGATCAAATGAAAGCCTGTGAACTGAGCAGTCCCCAGGAAAGGTGTGTGGCACACACAAAGAAGTTGGACCAGGAGCCAGTCAAAGAACCTATGCTGAGTCTTGGCTTTGCTCTCGGTTAGCTGTGTGCTGATAGGCTAATTATCTACCTTCTTTGGACTTTGGTTTTTCCATCTAAAAAATTGGGATGTAGGTTGTTGTTAGTTGATGGTGAGTCACCTCTGACTCATGGTGACCTTATGTACGACAGAACGAAACGTTGCCCAGTCCTGTGCCATCATGACTGTTGGTGTGTTTGAGTCCTTTGTTGCGGCCACTGTGTTAGTCTGTCTCCTGCAGGGGTGGAAGTGGAAATAAAATAATGACCTCCACCATCCTGTGACCCCACACTCGTTTTCTGGTTCTTCTGCCCTGTCATTGTATAGCAGTGTCTTTCACTCCTCACATCAGATATTTAGGTCACTGAGATGAGACCTAATCTAATCACCAGACTAACTATGAGAAGATGTGGCTCCCCGTTCAATGAGGAAAGGCGTGGGTAAAACATGCATGGCACCTCCATTTTAGCAGACTCAGACTTCTTGTATGCTTCTTCACAGCGGGGGTGGGGGAGCCGCACATTACTTCTGTTTAGTCTGGTCTGAAAGCTGAAATGTGTTTCTTGCTGACTGTTCTTTTTGGAAAAATTCATTTTTAACTAGACAATTTGGAGGTCACTAAAGAGTGCTGGGTTGGGTTTTAAAGAGTGTTTACCATGCTTAGTAAAGTAGAGGGTCAGCGAAAAAGAGGAAGACCCTCAACAAGATGGGTTGACACAGTGGCTGCCACAATAGGCTCAAGCATGACAACAATTGTGAGGATGACACAGGACTAGGTGGTGTTCCCTTCTGTTGTACGTGGGGTCGCTATGAGTTGGGACCGACTCGATGGCACCTAACAACAACAAAGCGCTACACCAAACCAAACCTATTACCATTGAGTTGATTCCAACTCATAGCAACCCTATAGGACAGAGTAGAACTGCTCCATAGGATTCCAGGGAGCTGCTGGTGGATTTGAACTGCTGACCTTTTGGTTAGCAGCTGAGCTGTTTGCCACTGTGCCACCAGGGCTCCAAAGAGCGTTATAGGAGATGTTTATCTCAGTGCTTTCATCTCTGTTACTGAGGGGAAGGACATGTTCTTCTCAGGTTGGCGTTTTGGCCAGCTCCAAATTTTCAGTCCTTTGCTGTTTCACTAGTGAGCTGGAGCCTGGTCACTGAGCAGGCTTGAGTCTAACTGCGTGCTGCCCACCTTTTGCCCCCAAACCTTCATTTTTGATTGTCTGCTAAAATGCTTATTCATGGGCAAACATGAGTTTTTCCATCAGGTTGGCTTTGTTTGTGAGCATACAAAAAGAACAAAAATAGCTTTTAAATCCCATTGTCTACACTGTTTGAGCATTGGTATTTTTTTGTTTCAAATAGAAAAGCCAGCCCCTGTATCACCTGTGTTTTGGGACAATTTAAACTAACCCTGGGCTTACCTCCTGTCAGTCCAGTCCCTGCACCTTGCTGATGGCTGTTGACAGAAAAGTAGCGTTGCTAAATGCACTTAAACAGACAACAAACCCATTGTTTCCTTCATGTCTTTTCCCTCAGGAAGCTGAAAATGACTGCAGCAACCCTCCAGATTACTGGACAATACATGGATTATGGTAAGCATCGAATGCAGTCCAAACCGGATGAGGCAGCTGGAAGAAGCTGGCCACCTTGAAACCCTTCCTTGCGCCTGGTCTTAATGTGTGCGCTTGTTTTTTGTGTAGGAGTTTATAGAAGAGAGGAGGTCTTTATTTAAAAATACCTTGAGTCTTTCTAACATAAGCCGAATTCTGTTGTTGTTTCTTTCCATTTGGATAGAATTGTAACTATCTAGTTTAAACATGACGTTAGATATTCTGGAAACCCAGGTGGCATAGTGGTTAAGTCCTACGGCTGCTAATCAAAGGGTCAGCAGTTCGAGTCTATCAGATGCACCCTGGAAACTCTATGGGGCAGTTCTACTCTGTCCTGTAGGGTCGCTATGAGTCAGAATTGACTTGACGGCAGTGGGTTTGGTTTTTTTTTTTTTTTTGGTTAGATATTCTGAGTACATTTTGAGATCACTGAATTTTTCTCATCTTGTTCTTCTTTTGAGGCAATAAATATGTAAAAATACATGAATAAACGTGTGTATATTATATATAAAGGCCCCTGGTAGTGTAGTGGTTAAGAGCTACGGCTGCTAACCAAAAGGTCAGTAATTCGAATCTACCAGCTGCTCCTTGGAAACCCTATGGGGTAGTTCTGCTCTGTCCTGTAGGGTGACTGTGAGTCAGAATCGACTTGATGGCAGTGGTTTTTTGTTTTTTGTTTTTTTAATATTACATATAAAGGAGCACTGGTGACACCGTGCTTAAAGTGCTCAGCTGCTAACCAAAAGGTCAGTGGTCCAAACCCACCAGCTGCTCCACAGGAGAACGATGTGGCAGTCTGCCTCCTTAAAGATTTACAACCCTAGAAACGCGAAGGGGCAGTTTTGCTTTGTCCTGTGGGGTCACTGTGAGTCAGAATCGACTCGATGGCGATGGGTTATATATACTATACGTGCATGTACATATTGCGTATACTGCGTGCAGTCCCTAGGTGGTGCAGACCATTAACGCACTTGGCTACTCATCGAAAGGCGGGAAGTCTGAGTCCACCCAGAGGTGCCTTGGCAGAAAGGCCTGGTGATCCCCTTCAAATAATCAGCCCCTGAAGACCCTGTGGAACACAGTCCTTTTTTTTTTTTTGAATTTTTTTATTGTACTTTAAATGAATGTTTACAGAGCAAACTAGCTTCTCATTAAACAATTAATACACATATTGTTTTGTGATACCGGTTACCAACCCCAGGACATGTCAACACTCTCCCCTTTTCCACCTTGGGTTCCCCAGTACCAACTTCCCTGTCTCCTCCTGCCTTCTCAGTTTGCCCCTGTGCTGGTGTGCCCCTTTAGCCTTATTTTGTTTCGTGGGTCTGCCTAATCTTTGGTTGAAGGGTGAACCTCAGGGATGACTTCATTACCATGCTAAAAGGGTGTCTGTGGACCATACTGTCAGGGTTTCTCCAGCCTCTGTCAGACAGTAAGTTCTACATTTTTCTCCAGCTTTGTCCGGGACCTTCTATTAAGATCCCGTCAGAGCAGGTGGTGGTGGTAGCCAGGCACCATCTAATTGTGCTGGACTCAGTCTGGTGGAGGCCATGATGGTTGTGGTCTACCTTTCCCTAGTGTCATTAGTTTTCTTCATTCTTCCTTGCTCCAGATGGGGTGAGACCAGTGGAGTATCTTAGATGGCTGCTCACAAGGTTTGAAGACCCCAGATGCTACTCACCAAAGTAGAATATAGAGCATTTTTTAAATTAAGTATGTTATGCCAGTTGAGCTAGATGTTCCCAGAGACCACGGTCCCCACAGCCCTCAGCTCAGTAATTTGGTCCCTCAGGAAGTTGGGATGTGTCTGTGGAGCTTCCATGACGTCCCCAGTATTGTGTAGTCTTACCCTTCACCAAAGTTACCACTTATTGGAGCACAGTTCTTTTCTGACACACATGGGGTCGCCCCGAGTCAGTCAAAGGCAAATCAACGGCAGCTGGTTTTATCGTCTGTTCATTCGTTTTTGTGGTGTCAGGAATCCCAGTTGAGATTTCTTTCACATTTATTCTCTGCAGACCTTCACGAAAGTGGTGAGTGTCATGAGTTTGCTGATGTCATGTTGCTGCCATCTCAACCAAGACTGATTTCTCTTTATCTTGTCAATTTCAAGGGCTGATAAAGCAGAAGACTGTAACCGATCCTGGCACTTTAATTTAGAGGAGATTAAGGTATTAACTTTTAGTTATGTTACTGTTATGGACTGTTGGACTAGATTAACTGTTCCCTTCATAAGCGCACCTTCCAAGTTGTGTTTTAAAATTAGGAAGCCGTGAATATGTTCAGCATGACTGAAGCTCTGGTACTTTTTAGGAGTTACTGATACATAATCCCACAAATTAAATAAACATCAACCTTTCTCCTCCTCAACCCCGGGCCCAAACCAGCCCCCACGTGGACTGTGGGAAGTGAACCCAGACGTGGGGGAGTGCAGTCTGGCACCGTGCACTTGCTGCATCTGTGAGCCAGCGCTGATGGGCTCCCAACCCCCGTGGCGCCTAGTTGAAATGCCTGACAGGAGTGGGCAGCTCTAGGCAGCTGTGGCCTGGAGCACAGGGTCGGGTGGGGCAGGGCTGTCCTTTCTGGTGATAGCTGGGATGGCTTTCTAAGTAGGGGCTGCGAGCAGGGAGGAAGGATGGGTGTCTTAGTTCTCTGTGCTGCTGTAACAGAAATGCCACACGTGGGGGGCCTTAAAGAGCAGGAGCTTATTTCTCACAGTTCAGGAGGCGAGAAGTCCAAACTCAGGGCGTTGACTGTAGGGGGCAGCCCTGTCTGTGTCGGCTCTGTGGGAGGGGCCTTGTCTCTTTCACTTTGCAGCCCTGGTGTTCCTCGATTCCTCTGCAATCTTTACATGGCATCTGTCTTCCCCCGTTTGTGCTCGCTTTTGTGTCTGAGCTACACTTTTCATATCTGCACTCAGCGAGGGACAGTGGGCGAACTCCATCTTTGTTGCTAACTGTGTGCTCAGGACCAGCGTGAATGCACTCCCCACCATGTAGAGACGGATCCAGTCTCCACTTCGCCATTCCTCCAACCTCATTGCCAGCTCTCATGTGGCACCCCCTCTGTCTGACAGTTGCCACCCAGAGCTGGGTCAGTGCTCACAAGTTAGAAGGACACCTTTCAGACCAGCTGCCCACGTAGCGTTTCTCTGACTCCAGCCACCCAGAGCTGAGTCAACACTCACAAGTTAGATGGACACCTTCTTTCAGACTGTCAAACAGGGAGATACCAGCCCCTGCCTGCTCTCACTGCCCCTGTGGGCTCGATAATTCGCTGGGACGACTTACAGAATCCCACAGAGAGTACACCATACTATGTCTACAGATTTATTACACCCACAGAGGATATGAATGAAGAGATAGGGTGAGGCCTGGGAGGGGTACCAGTGTAGAGCGTCTGTGCCTCAAGGAAGGACGTACTGCCTTCTCCCATGCATGGATACAAACCAGGAAGCTCCTGTGAGCCTCAGGGCTTAGGGCCCCATGTGGCTGTAAAACAGTACATCATGACACTTAGTCAGCATCAGGCACCCAGTTGGTCCCTCTTGGTCTAGTCAGCCCCCACTCATTAGCCTCGCGTGTTGGTCTATTTAGAAAGAACCAAGAAAAAAGGCCCAAATTGCTTTCAGCAAGGCGCTTCTCCATGCTCCCCCGCCCAGTACCTCAGAAGCTGATAGGTTAAAGACATGCCCTACACTGGTATGGTCTCATTAATAACAAAGAAAACCCTGTTTCCAAATAGGATCACGTCATAGGATTCCAACACATATTTTGAGGGGATACAGTTCAGCCCAAAAAAAGTACAAAAGATTATGTTAAAGGTTAACTCATAGGACTGGAATTTACAAGAGAGATGAGCAGAAGTAATCTTCCCAGGTATCCCAGGAATTTGCCTACCTTATGTGGAATATGAGGCCTTCTCTCTCTTCCTACCCCGTCTCACTCATATGTACGCATATGGACAGACATGCTCATCTTCCCTTTTGGGGGCGCCCACAATTCCGTGTGAATAATCAGTACTATGTCAGGGCACCCACAGCATGGGTTTGCAGCTTGGGGTCCAGGAGGTCAGAGGGACCCCCTTGAGAGTACGAGGCAGAATTAGAGGGTTTGCTAGAACTGCAGATGCCTTCCCGGAACGCGTGTCTCCCAAAAGGACGGGGCAGCCAGCTCCAAATCCACCACAGGTTCTAACCCACATCGCACTGGACCGGGTTCCCTTCCTTGGCTTCCTTCCTGGGAGGTCTTCTAAGGCCGTAATCCTGGGGGCTCGGGGCTGGGGACCCTCTGTGAGCAGTTACTAGGAATACCCCACAGCCCGGTGACAGAGGTTCAGACACATTTTCCTCAAGGGCGTGTTTTAACTCCCCACAACGCCACTGGGTCGTTCCTGCTTATGATGTGTCATCTCCAAATGGAATTAAATTCATTCAACAGATTTATGGAGCGCCTACCATTTGCCAACGGAGCCCTGGTGGCACGTCAGTCGGTGGTTCGGACCCACCAGCCACTCCATGGAAGAAAGATGTGGCAGTCTGTTTCTGTAAAGATTACAGCCTTGGAAACCCCATGGGGTAGTCCTACTCTGTCCTGTAGGGTCGCTATGAGTCAGAATCGACTCAATGGCAACGGGTTTTGGTTTAAGTATAATTAATTTTTTAAAAATATATTAGTTCATCAGAGCTGTATTCTGCATTTCGAGTTATTAGATTCTGTGTGGACTTTTTAACTTTTTGTTTTTTTAATGTAGGATCTTCTGCCAGAAATGAAGATGTACTGGCCTGATGTAATTCATCGGAGTCCTAATTGCAGCCACTTCTGGTAAGTTTTTGTTTTTAACAGCCATCCTGAGTCTTGAAAAACAAGCGTGGAAAGCTTTATAAACACATTTAAGTGGAATCTCTGTGGGAAGCACAAATAAAAGACTTAGGAACCTGTCTGCTAAGCCTGAGAAGTTTGAACAACCTTTATCTGGAGATGATTCTATGAGGCCATATTTAGTGCCCTTCTCTGGTAGATAAAAGAAGGGCAGAGGAGTTTACCTTGTCAACTTGTTTTCTAACTGACCTGCTATTTCATTTATTTCTTTAAAAAATTTTTCTGCCTCACATCTGGGGTCTTAAACACTAGCAGGCAGCCATCTAAGATCCACCAACTGGTCTCAACCCACCTGGAGCAAAGGAGAATGAAGAACACCAAAGACACAGGGTAATTATGAGCCCAAGAGACAGAAAGGGCCACATAAACCAGAGACAACATCAGCCTGAGACCAGAACTAGATGGTGCGTGGCTACAGCTGATGACTGCCCTGACAGGGAACACAACAAAGAATCCGTTAGGGAGCAGTAGAGCAGCAGTGGTATGCAGACCCCAAATTCTCGTAAAAAGACCAGACTTAATGGTCTGACTGAGACTGGAATGACCCCGGAGGTCATGGTCCCTAGACCTTCTGTTAGTCCAAGACAGGAACCATTCCTAAAGCTAACTCTTCAAACAGGGATTAGACTGGACTATGAGATAGGCAATGATACTGGTGAAGAATGAGCTTCTTGGATCAAGTAGACACATGAGACTATGTTGACATCTCCTGTCTGAAGGGGAGATGAGAGGGTAGAGAGGGTCAGAAGCTGGCCGAATGGACACAAAAAGAGAGAGTGGGGGGAAGGAGGGTGCTGTCTCATTAGGGGGAGAGCAATTAGGAGTATATAGCAAGGTGTTTATGAATTTTTGTATGAGAGTCTGACTTGATTCGTAAACTTTGACTTAAAGCAAATAAAAACTAAAAAAAAAAAAAAATTTTCCTGCCTCAGAAATGAAGTCCTGGTACATGCTACAATATGGATGAAACTTGAACCTTGAAAACATGCTGAGTGAGATAAGTCAGGCACAAAAGGACACATATTTGTTGGTACCACTTAGGTGAAACATCTAGAATAGGCAAGTGTCTAGAGACCAGAGTTTATTAGTGGTCACTGGGGGTGGGCGGGAGGGAGGGGACAGGAACACACAACACTCAGGGAACGTGAGCTTCTGTCAAGGGCGATGGGGAAACCATGGAGATGGTTGAACAATGTGATGAACGTAATTAATGTCACTGAGCTGTACTTGTGAAGATGGTTGAAATGGTAAACATTTTGTTACTTACATACTTACCACAATAAAAGATACATACATGCTTTTAAAATTTCCTTTCCTGAGGATTAACTAAGCCAAATACTTAGACAGCAGAAACTATTTCTCAAATAAATTACACAGCTGCCTTGATAGATCTTAAGGAAACAGAAGACATGCTCGAGAAGATAATTACCTTACTCGTAGGACTCAGGACTTGTTGTTGGCTGCCCTCAACTCATCCCAACTCATGGCGACCCTGTGCACAACAGAAGGAAATACTTCCTGGTCCCGCACTGTCCCCAAAATCGGTTGTGGATCGGACCATTACGATCTGTAGGGCTTTTATTGACTGATTTTTCGGAAATAGATCACCCCACCTTTCTTCCTAGTCCATCTTAGTCTAGAAGCTCTGCTGAAACCTTTCCAGCATCACAGCAACATGCAGGCCTCTGTGGACAGACAGGCGGTGGCTGCATTTGTGGTACGTTGGTTGGTAATGGAACCTGGATCTCCTGCATGAGTAGTGAGAATTCTACCACTGAACCACCCGTAGAAAGTGAAATTTTAACTTGAGGCTAAATTCTCTGTGTTTCAGTTAAACACCTTAAAGTTTAACGGGAGCCAAGCCTAGTAGAGACATGATGTGTTTAATTCAAGATAGCTTTTAAAATTATTTCTTCCGAAGGCAAACATTCCTTTTATTTACGTTATCCTAACTGCAGATAGTAAATGCATGTCAAAAAGAGACTCTGAAACATGCTTTTGAACGTAGTAAATGGAAGAAATAATGACGTAAAATAGCTGAACAGAAGGTTTCAGAGGGTGGCTCAAGAAGACCAAGTAAAGTAGTATAATGACATGTATAAAGACCTGGAGTTAGAAAACCAAAAGGGAGGATCATGCTTGGTATTTTTCAAGCTGAAAGAACTGAAGAAAAAATTCATGCCTCAGGTTGCAATATTGAAGGATTCTATGGGCAAAATGCTGAATGATGCAGGAAGCATCAAAAGAAGATGTAAGGAGTATGCAGAGTCACTGTACCAAAAACAATTTGTCAATTGATCAACATTCAGCCACTTCAGGAGGTAGTATATGATCAAGAACCAGTGATACTGAAGGAAGAAGCCCAAGCTGAACTGAAGGCACTGGCAAAAAACAAGACTCGGGTGTTTACGGAACATCAGTTGAGATATTTCAACAAACAGATGCAGCGCTAGAAGTGCTCGCTTGGCTATGCCAAGAAATTCGGAAGACAGCTATGTGACCAAAAGGTGATCCAGTTGAATGCAGAAATTTTTGAACAACATCATTTATATCACAAGCAAGTAGAATTTTGCTGAAGATCATTGGAAAACCGCTGCAGCAGTATATCCACAGGGAGCTGCCAGAAATTCAGGCTGATTCAGAAGAGGACGTGGAACCAGGGATATCATTGCTGATTTCAGATGGATCCTGGCTGAAAGCAGAGAATACCAGAAGGGTGTTTACCTGTGTTTTATTGACTGTGCAAAGGCATTCGACTGTGTGGATCATGAGGAAATATGGATAACATTGCAAAGTATGGGAATTCCAGAACACTTAATTGTGATCATGTGGAATTTGACCATAGGCTAAGAGGCAGTCGTTCAAGCAGAACAAGGGGATACTGCATGGTTTAAAGTCAGGAAAGATGTGCATCAGGGTTGTATCCTTTCACCATGCTTATTCAATCTGTATGTTGAGCAAATTAACACTGAAGCTGGACCATGTGAAGAAGAATGCAGCATCAGGATTGGAGGAAGACTCAGTAACAGCCTGCGTTATGCAGGTGACACAACCTTGCTTGCTGAAAGTGAAGAGGACTTGAAGCACTTACTGATGAAGACCAAAGACCACAGCCTTCAGTATGGATTACACCTCAACATACAAAGAAAACAAAAATCCTCACAACTGGACCAATAAGCAGCATCGTGATAAACGGAGAAAATACTGAAGTTGTAAAGGATTTCATTTTACTTGGATTCACAATCAATGCCCATGGACGCAACAGTCAAGAAATCAAACAATGTATTGCATTGGGCAAATCTGCTGCAAGAGACCTCTTTAAAGTTTTAAAAAGCGAAGATGTCGCTTTGAAGACTAAGGTGTGCCTCACTCAAGCCATGGTATTTTCAGTTACCTCATACGCATGCAAAAGCTGGACAACAAATAAGGAAGACTGAAGAAGAATCGACGCCTTTAAATTATAGTATTGGCGAAGAATATTGACCAAACATGGACTAAGGAACATGGACTGCCAGAAAAATGAACAAATTTGTCTTGAAAGAAGTACAGCCAGAATGCCCCTTAGAAGAGAGGATGGTGAGACTTTGTCTCACGTAGTTTGGACATGTTATCCGGAGGGATCAGTCCCTGGAGAAGAACATCAGGCTTGATAAAGTAGATGGTCATGAAAAAGAGGAGGACCCTCAAGGCAATGGATTGATACAGTGGCTGCAACAATGGGCTCAAGCATAACAACGATTGTGAGGACGGTGCAGGACTGGGCAGTGTTTCCTTCTGTTGTGCACAGGGTCGCTGTGAGTCGGAACCCACTCACTGGTAACTAACAACAACTGAAGGTAAAATTCTTTATTTTTTCTCACTCAAATACGGCAGTTTATAACTCGGATTCCAGGTAATCAGATTGTGCCCAGAAAGATTAATTTAACTTGGAAAATTTTTTTGTGTAGAATTTTCAGGTAAAGAGAAAAAATAAAGTTTTTTTTTTTTTTTTAATACATGCATTCCAGCGTTGCTATTACATCAGGACGTTTCCCTAAAGTTTTACAGGGATAAAAATGTAGTGATTGGCTTCGTTCATTTCAGTGATTCAAGGTGCATGGTTTTTAACGCGTTTTCTGTATTAGGAAGAGCAGCTCTCTGTGTCATTTGGTACATTCCTCTGGGCCGATGAGGATTTTCACTGTTTTTTTGCAGCAAGTAAGTGTGAAGACATGCTTGTTATCTTAAACAGTTATGTTATTACAAAGGTAGTATCATTAGGTTCAACCTAGAGTCATTATTCTTACACACGTGATTGTGCTTACACACGACTACTCTTACACACATGACGACCCTTACACACGATTGCTCTCACACACAGGATTGCTCTTACGATTACTGTTACACACGTGACTACTCTCACACACAGGATTGCTCTTACACATGATTGCTCTTACACAATTACTCTTACACACGATTACTATTACACACATGACTGTTACATGATTGCTTTTACACACATGGTTGCTCTTACACACCTGCTGTTACACAAACTACTCTTACACATGATTACTTTTACACACGATTGCTCTTACACACAATTGCTCTTACACACATGACTACGTTACACACGACTATTACATGCACGACTATTATACGGTTACTATTACACACAGTTACTCTTACACACATTATTACTATTACACATGTGATTACTCACACACACGTGATTACTCTTATACACGTTACTATTACATACACGATTACTCTTACATACGCATGATTACTCACACACGGTTACTCTCACACACGATTACTCTTACATTGTTACTATTACATGATTATTTTTACACATGATTACTCTTACACGGATGATTACTCACATGATTACTCTTATACACGTTACTGTTACATACACGATTACTCTTACATATGCGTGATTACTCACACAATTACTCTCACACATGATTACTCTTACACAGATGATTACTCACACACGATTACTCTTATACACGTGATTACTCTTACACATGATTACTCTTACACACGTTACTCTTACATGATTACTCTTACATACACACGATTACTCTTACACACATGACTACTCTTACGCACACAATTACTCTCACACATGTTACTGCTATTACAGACATTATTGCTCTTACATACATGTGATCACCCTTACACACACATACACAAAGACATTACATGCTGTCTCCAAGACCGGATCCTCTGAACTCTGACAGCAGTATTGATGTGGTCTTGTTGCGATATTTTCATGAGTCAATGAAGTGAAGTAATTTATTTTGCTCTTGGACCTTACCCAGCTCGTTCGCAGAAGAAATAGCCTAATCTGGGAAGGCAAAGCACCACAGTCTCATGTAGGCGCTGAAACTGCTGTTCTTTGAGCCTCAAAGGAAACACTTGCCTGCAACAGAACATTTCACATCCGTCTTGTTCAGTTCTGACCTGCAGAGTCATCCTGCTTCTCAGCGGGTTCAGAGCCAGAGATGAGAGGCTTCCAACCAGAAAGAAACGTCCATCTCTGCGTGCCATTTCAGAATATGAATCTCCAGTCAACTGTGGAACTGTGTTTTAAATGTTCTAAGTTTATATCAGATATATTTAGCAAGCCTTCGGCAGCAGTCAGGAAGTTAAAGGATGCATTGCATTGGGCAAATCTGCTACAAAAGACCTCTTTGAAGTGTTAAAAAGCAAGGATGTCATTTTAAGAACTAAGGTGTGCCTCACCCAGCCATGATATTTTCGATCATCTCATATGCATGCGAAAGCTGAGCAGTGAAGAAGGAAGACCAAAGAATTGACTCCTTTGGGTTATGATGTTGGGGAAGAATGTTCAATTTAACCATGGACTGCCGGAAGAATGAACAAATTTGTTTTGGAAGAAGTACAGCCAGAATGCTCCATAGAAGCGAGGATGGGTACACCCCATGTCACATACTTTGGACATGTTATCAGGAGGGGTCAGTCCCTGGGGAAGGACATCATGCTTGGTAAAGTAGAGGGTCAGCGAAAAAGAGGAAGACCTCAATGAGATGGATTGACACAGTGGCTGCAACAATGGGCTCAAGCATAACAACGATCATGAGGATGGCACAGGGCTGGGCAGGGTTTCGTTCTATTGTACGTGGGGTCGCTGTGAGGTGGAACCTAGCAACAACAATAATCAGGGAGGCAGAGGCAGAAACAGAGGCAAATAGATAATGTCAGGGTGGTGGTTCTGTGATGGGGCCCTGTGTGTGTGTGTGATCCAAGAATTTTTTCCTCCCAAGACTTCTTGGTTATTTCTCGCCAAAGAACTGTTGCCTCCATATAAAGAAAGAGCGAAACTTTCCCAACAAGGTAGATTCGTACAACATGCACCTAGTGCAGTTTGTTTATGTGGAAACATGCCAGTGACCTAGGGATCGTCTTGAAACAAAAGGAAAAATACATGTGTTTGCATCCATTTTGATGAGAGCCCACAGACGTTAGAGCTGAGAGAGACCTTCCTGAGGGGAGAGGTTGAGTGACCTGTCTGAGCACACGCAGGGAGTGGCAGAGCGGGGACTGGAGTGCACGTCTCCTGACAGTTGGCCAGCGCTCTTCTGTCTGTCCTGACAGTTGGCCAGAGCATCCAGGGATGAAGGAGTACTCTCTGGAGCTTTAGCGTACAGAGTATGGTAAATTCAGAATCCCATGAAAGGAAAGAAGGTGACACTCCTAACTCAGGGAAGTTGAATGAGAAATAAGCGCAGTGAAAGTTTAACAAAAAGGCCGTTTACAGTTGCCTCTGGAAAGGCAGGTGTATGACCTGGGGTGTGTTAGGACACCTTTCCTCTGGAGGTGACAGAAATGCCTGCTGTGAAGGTTGAAATAAATTGTTGTTAGTTGTTGTCAAGTTGATTCCAAGTCCCCACGTGTGTCAGAGTAGAACTGCTCTGTAGGGTTTTCAGTGGCTGACTTTTCAGTAGATCACCAGGACTGTTTTTCAAGGCACCCCTGGTTGGACTTGAAACTCCACCCTTTAGGTTAGCATTTGCACTACCCAGGGACTCTGAGGGTATGTGACGGGGCAGGGGGTGCTTTGTGATTCATGGATCCAGGTCTGTAGCTTGAAATCACCCCTTCAGTAAAAAAAGGGAACTAGCCCTGTTGATGCACGTTGGGATAGGAATGGCTCAGCTCTCCGGGACTGGCTCTGCATAAACTGTATTCCAGAAAAGGCTTAGGAAACAGATAATGGCCATAATGAGGTGAAATGGGAGAAAACAAGGAAAAAACATTTCATAGAGCACTTCACGGAGTACTTGGAAATAATGGCTTTACGGTTGCCAAGGATACAAAGTGTCATTTTCCTGTTATTACAGGGCTGCAGGGGAGCTGGTTACATTTTAGCAAACAGCTTAAAGTCAATCAGCAATTAAAATGAATCAGCCAACATACATTTGAATACAAAGGGCAGCGAGGTCGGTCACTTCTGATTGGTCGGTCACTTCTGATTGGTCGGTCACTTCTGATTGGTCGGTCACTTCTGATTGGTCGGTCACTTCTGATTGGTCGGTCACTTCTGATTGGTCGGTCACTTCTGATTGGTAACTGTAAATCTTGGTGTTACATTCCGAGTGTCCGATTCCAAATTATGTGTGGTTAAAGGTTTTGACCACACGTTCTCATCCCCAAAGTCTGTTGAGTTACATTATTGTGCTGACATTTATTGGCTATTTATCATGAGCTAGGGAGTATATTATTGGCTCTTCTTGGAAACTCTATGGGGCAGTTCTGCTCTGTCGTATAGGGTCGCTATGAGTCGGAATCGACTCGATGGCAGTGAGTTTGGTTTTATTTATTTATTTTTTTTTACAGTTCAGCTCACATTTAATTACACCAAAAACGATTCAGTGTTGAAGTTGTAGGTACAAACCTTAATCACATGCACTTTTGAATACCAAAACACACACGTACGCATATATGCATGTGTGTGTGTAAATTAATGTATACCTTTCATTGAAGTATTACATACATAAAGGAAAGTATACAAATTATATACAACTTGGTGAATTTTCTCAATTTGAACATGGCATGTCATTGGCACCCAAATAAAAAAACAAAAGAGAATCTCACCAATGCTATAGGTGCTACTTCATTCTTCCCTTCTAGTTACTGCTTTCCTCTCAAGGATGACCACTATTCTGACTTCTAATACCATAGATTAGTTTTGGATGTTTTTGAATTTTATGTAAATGAAATCATACGTTATATACCTTTTGGTCCTGATTTCTTGTGCTCAGTCCTATTTTATGCAGTTGTGCAGTACTGCTGTATAGTGTTCCATTGTGTACTTATAAAATAATGATAAAAAATAAAGTCTGTTGCCATGGAGTTGATTCTGATTCATGACAACACCATGTGTTATAGAGTAGAACTGAGTCCCATGGGCTTTTCTTGGCTGTAATCTTTATGGAAGCCGATCAGCAAGCCTTTCTTTTATGGTGTTACTGGGTAGATTCATACCGCCAATCTTGTGGTTAGTAGTTGAGCTCAAACCATTTGTGCCACCCTATTTGCCCATTCTACTATGGATGGACAGTTCAGTTTTTTCTAGTTTTTTGGCTATTTGTACAGTGTTGCTGTAAACAGCCTTTTTTTTTATTATTAACTTTTATTGAGCTTCAAGTGAACGTTTACAAATCAAGTCAGACTGTCACATATAAGTTTATATACATCTTACTCCATACTCCTACTTGCTCTCCCCCTAATGAGTCAGCCCTTCCAGTCTCTCCTTTCGTGACAATTTTGCCAGTTTCCAACTCTCTCTATCCTCCCATCCCCTCTCCAGACAGGAGATGCCAACACAGTCTCAAGTGACCACTTGATATAATTAGCTCACTCTTCATCAGCATCTCTCACCTACCCACTGTCCAGTCCCTTTCATGTCTGATGAGTTGTCTTCGGGGATGGTTCCTGTCCTGTGCCAACAGAAGGTTTGGGGACCATGACTGGTTTTATTTTTTGAGAAAGTATATATGCTTGTGTCAAAGTGCTTGAATGCTTCAGCTCATTTATTCCTCCCAAAACCCCCAAGATAGGTTCTAGAATTATTCCTGTTTTACGGAAAGTAAGGGGGCGCCTTGCAAGACAGACCTAGCCATCTGCTTCTAAAAGATCAGAGCCTTGAAGACCCTGTGGCACAATTCTACTCTGCACACACAGGGCCGCCAGGAGCCAGAATCAAGTCCATGGCAGTGAACAACAACAATAACAATAAGGCACCCATATAACCAGGTTACACTTGCAGCTTGTTTGAGAGAATCTCTGTGCTCCATAGAATATAGAAAGCTATCAAATAATTTGCTTTAGAAACTATTCAGGATGAAGAATTACTCATCCCCTTTTATTCTTCCTGTGTTCAACTTCTCATATTTTGCTTAGGTCTGAGGAACTTAAAACCAGTGCAGTTATTTAAAACTGGTGCCCTGGATGAATTTTAGCAATGGGTTAATGTGGATGTAGCCTGTGTTTTCAGAGGCTGCAAACGAGTGTTTTATAAAAGGCTGTGTGGATATTATTTATGAAAACCTCATGAATTAATCACAAATAGACTTAAGGAAACCTGATATCCATTTTGTTTTTCCATGCTAAAAATTTGCTAGCATCTGAATTGACAAGTCAGCTGTCATTCTAAGGTAGGTATAGATTACATTCAGCAAAGGATTGCAAGGGACAATGCAGTATGATGGAAAAGACCCTGAGCTAGGAATCAAAAGAATGGAGTTCAAGTGCAGGCTGTGTGACCTTTATCAAGTCACCTAACCCCTCTGAGCCTCAGTTTCCCCATTTCTTTTTGTCTTGCAGAGTTGTGAGAACTAAATGAAGACTGTGAAAACATTTTATAAAACTTTAATCTGCAATAAAATGTAATGAGTTATTACCAACAAAAGCATTTTTTTTTTTTTAAATGAAAATTACTGTTGGTTTGCAGGCATTTGGTTAGGGTACCTTGTTTCCACTGACTGTTGTTTTATCGTTGTCCCGTATGTAGAATTGACACAAAAGCTGTAGTCATTAGTAGAAGCTGGGATGGGGACGGGCATGAGGCATTCCTTCCTTAGTTATTCTGTCTTCTCTTTGCTGAGAAATGACCAGGGAGCCTCCCTCCCTCTGGTTCCTGGCTGTGCGCGCTAGCTCTCTGCAGAAGGCACTGCTCTGGGAGCCCGTGGTGTTTGCACAGCTGTGGCTTGTTAATTGAGCAAGCCGTAATGGTAGGAATGAATTGGAGCTGATTACTAGTGAAAAGCGTGAAGAGAAGAGAGACCTCTTTGGAGCATTCTTGCGTTGACTGGGCCTTTGTGGCTATGCTTAGGGAGTTCAGTAATTGTCCATTTCGCAAGTAAGGACTTTTGTCCTTCCTTCTATGTCAAGGGAACAGTGTGACCTCTGCACGTGAGCATTCTAGACTAGGGAAACACATGTTGGAACATTTTTTGCTGTGAATTTGTTTCATCAACTTTCAACTAGAGGGCTTTTGCTTTTTTTTTTAAATACAGGAAACACGAATGGGAGAAGCATGGGACGTGTGTTGCCCAGCTAGCCGCCCTCAGCTCGGAGAAGAAGTATTTCAGTAAAATCCTGGATCTGTATAAACAGCTCGACCTTAACAGGTAGGTGAACACTGCTTGTGTCTTGCTGCCTCTTGAGCTGGCTCCTTGCTGATCTTTTCTCCCGCCCTCTTATTCTCTGCGGTGGAGCTGCGCTGCCCAGTGCACAGCCAGCACACAGGCCAGGAGCCTCGGAGCGTGGCAAGTCTCAGCACACCCAAGAAATAATTCGTAGGACCCCTCCTAAGCCTCTCCCAATCATTCCAGGTTGTGGATACACCAAGCCAATTCGAAGACCTAGACTACCTCTCTTGTAAACCCGTAGCCTTTAAGTTGACGCTGAATCACAGTGACCCTGTGTGTGTCAGAGTAGGACTGTGTTTTCAGTGGCTCATTTCTCAGACGTGTATCGCTAGGCCTTTCTTCCAAGGCACCTCTGGGTAGGCTCAGACTTCCAAACTTTCTGTTAGTAGCTGGGCACGTTAGCTGTCTGCACCAGCCCAGGACTCCGCTTCTCTGAGTACTGACTTACAACCAGGCAGCAAACTAGCCCTCATGAAAATGAAGACTCAGACAGGAATTCCTTCAAAGCCATAATTTCTGTCAAAAGTATAGTGCATCGATCTTTGTGAATGCTTCCAGAATAAGTGATTAAGAGGCGGTGGAGGGCCTTGAAGCCTAGGAACGACTCACACCAGCGTGCCCTCTGCCCTTGTGCTGTGAGTGTCAGATAAACATCAGATTTCCAAGACTCTGTGCCAGAAAAATTTTAAATAGCTCAATAATTTTTATATTTATTATACAATAATGACCGAAGACCAGACAAGTTGTGGAATAATATCAAGGACATCATACATGAAGAAAGCCAAAGGTTATTAAAGAGACAGGAAAGAAAGGAAAGACGAAAATGAGTGTCAGAAGAGACTCTGAAACTTGATTTTGAGCACAGAGTGGCTAAAGTGAACAGAAGAAATGATGAAGTGAAAGAACTGATCAGAAGATTTCAAAGGGCGGCTCGCGAAAACAAAGTAAAGTATTATAGTGACACATGCAAAGACCTGCAGGTAGAAGAAGACGCTCAGCATTACTCAAGCTGAAAGAATTGAAGAAAAAATTCAAGCCTCGAGTTGCAATATGGAAAGATTCTATGGGTAAAATATTAAATGACACAGGAAGCATCAAAAGAAGAGGAAAGGAATACAGAATCACTGTACCAAAAAGAATTGGTCGACATTCAACCATTTCAGGAGGTAGGATATGATCAAGACCTGATGGTACTGAAGGAAGAAGTCCAAGCTGCACTGAAGGCATTGGAGAAAAACAAGGCTCCAGGGATTGATGGAATATCAGTTGAGATGGTTCAACAAATGAATGCAGTGCTGGAGGTGCTCACTCATCTATGCCGAGAATTTTGGAAGACAGCTACCTGCCCACAAACTGGAAGAGATTGATATTTTTGCCCATTCCAAAGAAAGATGATCCAGAATACAGAAATTATTGAACAATATCATTATTATCACACGCAAGTAAAATTTTGCTGATGATTCAAAAAATGGCTGCAGCAGTACATCCGCAGGGAACTGCCAGAAATTCAAGGAAGATTCAGAAGAGGACGTGGAACCAGGGGTATCACTGGTGATGTCAGATGGATCCTGGCTGAAAGCAGAGAATACCAGAAGGATGTTTAAAAACTATGCAAAGGCATTCGACTGTGTGAATCCTAACAAACTCTGGATAACGCTGCGAAGAATGGGAATTCCAGAACAGTTAATTGTGCTTCTGAAGAACCTTTCCATAGATCAAGAGGCCGTTGTTCAGACAGAACAAGGGGATACTGATTAGTTTTAAGTCAGGAAAGGTGTGCGTCAGGGTTGTATCCTTTCACTGTACTTATTCAAGCTGTATGCTGAGCGAATAATCCGAGAAGCTGGACTATATGAAAAAGGATGGGGCATCAGGATTGGAGGAAGACTCATTAACAACCTGTGTTATGCAGATGACACAACCTTGCTTCCTGAAAGTAAGGGGACTTGAAGCACTTACTAATGAAGATCAGAGACCATAGCCTTTAGCATGGATTGCACCTCAACATAAAGAAAACAAAAATCCTCACAACTGGACCAATGAGCAACATCATGATAAACGGAGAAAAGATGGAAGTGGTCAAGTATTTCATTTTACTTGGATCCACAGTCAACACCCATGGAAGCAGCAGTCAAGAAATCAAACGAGAAGTGTTGCATTAGGCAAATCTGCTGCAAAAGACCCCTTTAAAGTGCTAAAGGTGTGTCTGACCAAAGCCATGGTGTTTTCAATTGCCTCGTATGCATAGGAAAGCTGGACAATGAATAAGGAAGACCAAAGAATTGACGCTTTTGAATTATAGTGTTGGTGAAGAATGTTGAATTATATACCATAGATTGCCAGAAAAAGAAACAAACCTGTCTTGGAAGAAGTACAACCAAAACCAGGATGGGGAGACTTTGTCTTACGTACTTTGGACATGTTATCAGGAGGGACCAATCCCTGAAAAAGGACATCCTGCTTGGTAAAGTAGAGGGTCAGCAAAAGAGAGGAAGGCCCTCCATGAGATGGACTGACACAGTGGTTACAACAATGGGCTCAAGCGTAACAACAGTTGTGAGGATGGCGCAGGACCAGGCAGTGTTTCCTTCTGTTATATGTAGTGTTGCTGTGAGTCAGAATTGACTCGTTGGCACCTACCAACAACAAGTTGAAATGATCATATTTCTGACATACTGGATTAAATAAATTATTAAAATTACTTTCTTCTGTTTCTTTTTACGTTTTTAAATGAGGCTCCTAGAAAATTTAAAATGATAAACGTGCTGGTAACATCTCTTTATTGAACAGTGCTGCATTGGGGCCCACCTGACTTAGGTGATGCAGAGAAACAAGGCAAGAACAAGAGATTGGAGGAAACTTTTCACCTAGCTCAGAGTACAGCTGGGTGGTTCAAGACTGTAGAAGATTTTCTTACACAGCTCTGGAAGCCAGAAGTCTGAAATCAAGGTGTCTTCAGAGCCATGCTCCCTCCAGAAGCTCTGGGGAGGTTCTTTCCTTGCCTCTCCCAGATTCTGGCGGCCCCAGGCAAGCCTTGGCACTCCTTGCCTTGTAGACTCTTCAGCCCAGTCTGCCTCCATCTTCATGTGGCTGCCTCCTCTGTGTCTGTCTGCATCTCTCCTGTTTTAAGGACACTCGTCATACGGGGTCAGGACTCCCTACTCCACTATGCACACACCTTAACTAATTACATCTGCAGAGACACTAGTTCCAAGCAAGGTCACAGGCACAGGGGTAGGGCTCTAGCATATTTTTGGGGGGCACACAGTTTAACCCACGGCAGGAGCATATAATGTTTTCTACCTGGTTAAGATCAGTTTGGCATTAAGTGGCCTGTATCTGTGGGTTTTCTGAGAACTCTGGTTCAAGATAAATTTTGCAGGTTTTCAGGTTTGTTTCCTTCGCATTAGAAATTCAACAAAAAATTCCTGCTTATGGTTTTGACAGGCTAACCTATGAGAAAAATGCAATTTGTAGTCATGGCTGATAGAGAAAAATAAGAGGGGTTTTAAGACTTGATTTTGTAATTTCAATTTTGTGTGTGCCAAGAATTTTCCATTTTCCTTGGAGAAATTGTGGGACAGAATGTAATTTATCTCTAATTGTTTATATGGTTGTTAGCAAACATTGTGTTCTCTGTAGCGCTTTTTCCTGGGTGGGCGCTCGGGAAACACTTACTTAAGGGGTGAGTGACAGACATGCTCCTGCATCCAGAGTGGTGACAGGAGGCCCTGGCCTTGCGGATATCACTCCCGGATGTGGGAGCGTGGCACGTGTGTATGTGAGTGTATGAGTGTGACTATAAGGGTATGTGTTTGAGTGTGTGCCTGTGAGTGTGTGTGTGTGAGAGAGAGAATGTGTGAGTGTGTGACTGAGGGTGTGTGTGTGAGTGTGTGGATGTATGTGTGTGAATGAGTGTGTGTGACTATGCGGGTGTGTGAGAATGTGTGACTGTGAGAATGTGAGTGTGAGTGAGAGAGTTTATGAGAATGTGTGTGAGAATGTGAGTGTGTGTGGGTGTCAGTGAGTGTAGATCTGTTACTGTGAGTATGTGTGAGAGTGTGAGTTGGCATGTGTGTGTCTAAAGCTACTGAGATTCGAAAAGTATAAATAGGGACACTTAGTACAGGTTTGTTAAATAAGAGGATGAATTATTGGGATATTTTGCTTAAAAACTTTTCACCAGCATCCGTTTATTTCGTGCTTTCTGCTTGCTTAAATAAAAGCCTGCTGGTGGAGCGGGCCTGCACTCACCTGAGTAACGTGTAACAGTGTACCTGCAGAGCCAGACCCGAGAGGCCCTTCTGAGAGTCTGCGGCTGTAGAAAGAGACCGCCTTTCTCGCCCACAGAAAGCTCGCAATCAGGCTCCATTCTGCCCCTCTGAAATAATGCCTGAGAAGCTTGACTGCAGGCATGCTCCCAGTCAATTTGCCTCACGACTTTTAAAGCGGGAGTTAGCTACAATTTTTGGACAAGGAAATAAGTTTCTAGTTATCTGGTTTGAAAGAGAGTTGCTATGACTAAAGCAAGCTGTGTAAATTTTCAGCAGCAACGCAAAGTCCTTATAATCTCCTGTCAAGTTATAAAAACTAGTTCACTGGTTTATTATGACTACTTAGGATAAAAGGAAGTACAACGGGAAGGTCAGGACAGTGGAGGCCAGGCGCAGCCAGGAGACAGCTCGGCTGGCACATTGAGTGGGTGGGGCTGAGACACTCAGCAGGCACTTTCTTGGTTTTCACCAATTCTGTTGCATCATGAGTGATTATGACACACCTCACCACTGTTTAGAACGAGCCGGGGGCAGAAAGTGGGCAAGGGCACGCTTGTTTGGGGGATTTCTAGGCTTCATGGTCTCTACCACCTCTTAACTGCTTTTTCTGGGAGAATGAACAAAGGTCAAAAGACTTTCTGATCTTCAGTCTTTGGAGAAACTCTTGTTACATAACACACTTTTGTCAGAAATCGTGGCTGAGAAAGGAATGCCATTGTCAGAGCCTTCATTTTCCTGAGTGCTAATTCGCAGTCTGATTATAAGTTAGCATGGAGAGAGGTGGCCGAATCTTCAAGTTTGCTTGGTGTGTTCACGACCTGAAGTGATCACTAATGTTAGAGTTCTCCAGAGAAATGGAACCAACAGGATATACGTGTGTGTGTGGTGTGTATACATACGTACAGGTAGTCCACAACTTACGAGTTAGTGATGAACCGCACTTGTGGCCACCAGTTTTTTTTTTTTTTTTTGGACATCTTATTGTTAGTAATATGTTCTACATGTAGTGTTACAGTGCGTAAGCTTATATGTAATATTTCCAACTTCCAAAGACAAATAAAAATTGGATTTATAAAGATACTGATGATAAAAGGCAATAATGATGAAAACAAACAAAAAATGAGGTATTGCTGTATGTCAGAACCGACTTACAACGGAATCATAGGAGTAGAACCCCGTCGTAAGTTGGGGACTAGGGCGTCACAGGAATGGAAGCCCATGATAAGTTGGGGGCTAGGGAATCATAGGAATCAAACCCTGTCGTACGCTGGGGACTGCCTGTACCCAGAGAGTGAGTTGATTGGTTCATTTTAAGGAATTGGCTCATGAGAGTGTGAGAGCTGGCAAGTCCCAAGTCTATAGGGCAGATATGGGCTGGGAAGCCCAGCAGAATATATATGTTACAGTCTTGAGGCCAACTCCTCTCCCAGGAAACCTGTTTTTGCTCTTGGGGCCTTCCGTTTACTGGATCAGTCCCACCCACGTTGTGGAGGGTGATCCACTTAGAGTCGAAGGATTTAAATGTTAACCACATGTCAGTGCTTTCACGGCAATGTCTAAACTGGTGTTTGACAAGCAGCTGGGCACCGTAGCCCAGCTAAGTTGACACGTAAAATAAACCATCAGAGTTACACGCACTGTGTTTTTTGGAATGTTTAATCCGAGCATTTTTACATTGTGCCCCCATGATGTAACAAGTGCGTTAGTGGCATGCTGCCTTGGTAGGGTTCTCTATTGCTAGTTAAAACCATGGGCTCTAGGAAATGCTTCAAGGCTGTAGGTATAAAGGTATGTAAAGGTTTGAGCAAATGCAGTGTTCTAGGATAAGCCTAGAATCCAGAGCAAACCCACCCAGCACCTCCATGAGAGAAAGACCGGGTGATCTGCTCCCATAAAAATTACAGCCTAGCAAACCTATGGGGCAGTTATCTTCTGTCCTGTAGGGTCACTGTGAGTCAGAACTGACTCAATGGCACGTAACAGCAAGAACATCTTGCTTGCTTTTTACTCAGAAATATGATGTTTGAAAAGAATGAGAAAGAAAGATGAACTCTCATTATACAGCTAATTTTTTTTTTTTAATTTAAATTTTAGTGTGCTTCAGAAGTTGGGGATAAAACCGTCTCTCAATTACTACCAGGTGAGTCTTACCTTCTGCTTCTCATCTAATGTAATCTAAACGAGGGCTCCTGGCAGCACCCACCTGCCCTTCCAGCTGTGAGGTGCAGCTAGGTTTTAAAGCAACCCAACGTAAGCCACTCCTGTGTCACTTTTATGTTCCGAGAAAGATTCATTGAAGTTGTGTTTCCTTGTGGTACTGAGTATAAACCTGAAGCTGCTTCAGTCACCGACTATGAAGCACAGAGTCAGGCTGATGGGTGGGAAGCGTGTGTTCCGGGCTCTGATGGGCAGGGGGAACGTGTAGTTTGAAAAGGTTTTGGAGCTGGGTGTTAGCCGACAGGGTCACTTTGTGGGGCAGCATTGGAGGGTCCGAGGCCGGAGAGGAGACGAGGGAGGAGACGGCAGGCATCTGCAGGAAGGGAGAAAGGAGAAAGGAGAAAGGAACGCTCCGCAGTAACTCAGGTGACATCACGGCCCAGTGGATGGAGCTGGCTGACATATTCTTTCGTGGGGAGCCAGGTTTAATCTCCAGACAGCTCACCCTCATCTCTACCAGCCTGGCTGCATCCCCGAGGTCACACTGGGAACACGGTGTACTGACCCGTTAGTGTCGCGCATTATGGAGAGTGTACTAAGGCTGCGTCAGAACTTAGATTTTTCCTGTTGAAACCGTGTTTTTAACGTACTCTTCTTAACTTCAGATTGCAGACATTAAAGATGCCCTTGCCAGTATATACGGAGTAATGCCGAAAGTCCAGTGTCTCCCGCCAGAAAAGGTTGTGTGTGTTTGTCTTCCTTTCTGTCTTCATTGTGAAAACAAGTTTAACTTTGACAGATTTGTGCTCATCGTAGACTTTGTGGGCGTTTTGTATTTGCAATGTGTGAGTGTGTGTGTGGGAATGTGTATCAGCAGGTACACATGCATGTGCACAGTGTGCACGTGTGCATAGTATGTATGTGTGTGAATATATGGGGGTGTGTGTGAATGAGTGAATATGTGGGTGTGTGGTGTGTGGGAGTGATATGTGGGAGTGTCTGGTGTGAGTGTGTGATGTGTGGAGTGTGTGTGTTATGTGTGTGTCTATGAATGTGTGAGCGAGTCTGTCATGAGTGACTGTGTGAGTGTGTATGGTTTGTGTGAAAGTATGAGTGTGTATGAGTGTGTTTTGAAATGACAAGTTACGCTTTGACACCATGCCAGGATAGGGCCTGTTTTGCCACTTACTCCTAATAAGAATTTACCTATATTCTGGAAGGGAAGGTGGAGGAGAGAGCAGAGGGAAGAGGAAATATTATTACAGTTAAAAATTTATAAATGGGGAAATGAAGGTTTTACACCGTTAGCTGATAAAGACATAACTTCTTTTAATAATGGGGTACGATTGGTGGCACAGTGGTTAAGTGGCTGCTAACTAAGAGGTCAGCCGTTCGAATCCACCAGTTGCTCCTTGGAGACTCTATGGGACAGTTCTACTCTGTCCTGTAGGATTGCTGTGAGTCAGAATTGACTCATCCGCAGTAGGTTTTATTTACGTATTTAGATACAAACGCCATTTTCTTTCCCTAGTACCTTGAAATGTATTAATTTCCTAGGGCTGCCACACAAAGTACCATAAAGTGAGTGGCTCTAAGATCAGAAATTTATTCCCTCACAGTTCTGGAGGTTAGAAGTCCAGACTCAGGGCGTCTTCAGGGCCATGTTCTCTCCAGAGGCGCTAGGAAAAGAGCCTTGTCTCTCCAGCTTCTGGCAGCCCCGGCATTCCTTGGCTTGTGGCTGCATCACTCAGTCTCTGCCTCTGTCTCGATACGGCTACTTCCCTCTGTGTGTCCTCTCTTTATACCACTCAGATTGGATCAGGACCCACCTACTCCAGTGGGACTTCATGTTAACTGATAACATCTTCAGAGACCCTGTTTCCAAACAACGTTTCGTTCACAAGTACAGGGGTTAGGACTTGGGCACATCTTTTTTGGGAGAAGCAGTTTGTCCATAACACACATAGTGCGCATGCAGTTGTATCTGTATTTATCTTTGTGGATCCACACATTTCTTAACTTTTTTCTGCAGTAACAGCAGCGTATCTTCTCACACAACTACCACTTGGTGTGTGGAAGCGTGTGGGGTGGGTAACCTGCAGATCGGAACCCTGGGCCGTGCCCCACCGCCCACAGCTGGGTTCTTTAGACCCTGGTTTTGAGTCGCTGTTGTTAGATGCCGTCGAGTTGTTTTTGACTCATAGTGGCCCATGTGAAGAGTAGAACTGCCCCACAGGGTTTTCTAGCTGTCATCTTTGTGGGGGCAGATCACCAGGTCTTTCTCCCAAAGAGCCGCTGGTGGGTTCAAACCACCAACCTTTAGGTTAACAGCCAAGCATTTGACCACTGTGCCACCAGGGCTCCGGTTCGAGTCACTGCACCTGTTAAATAAAATGTGTTTATTCATGGAATCCGGAGCCTGAGCTCTGTGTCCATCCCTCTTAACTTCAAGCTGCAAACTTCAGGATTATGAAAGCATGGCGCTAACCCGAGATTTGACTCCTGCCTTTCGTTTTCATCCTCAGAACGAGGACGTACAGACCATCGGTCAGATAGAACTGTGTTTCACGAAGGACCTGGTGTTGGAGAACTGCACCCACCCCGGGTTCCCGGCTTCCCTCAAGCAGAAAGCCAGGTGGGCGGATGAGGCTGACTCAGCAGGGCTGGAGGTCTGTGCAGACGGCCCCGCCTTCTACCCCCCACCGCCCAGAGAGACCAGGCGTTGATGCAGAAATCGTGGAAATACCCTGTGTTTTGAAAAGCAAGAGAAAGAAATGCACAGGTGACTGCTTTCTTAAAAACAACTCCAGAGTGAGAAGTGTTTTCAACTCTTTCGTTAATACAGCCTTTTTGTTGTTTGTTTTCTTTTCACTTCAGAGTTTGTGAATTAATTTTGGGGGTTCACGTAAAGATGGGGAAACTTTGAGTAAATTGAAAGAAAGGAAATATCCCAAGCCTGAGTAGCTGGTTGTTGGTGGAAATAAAGCTTCAGACGTTCTTGATTAAGCTCTCGGTCTTCTTTATAAGGTAAAGCAGGTATCCTGGCATTTGGGCAAATGATCAGGAAGGTCCGCGTGGCTGTGCTGCCTTCTTGGAGTGCGAGATCTTGTTCAGATGGAGACCTGCTCACAGGAGGAACACGGGCTCATGCCCGGGGTGCCGGAAAGTGTCTCACCTGGTGGGGACAGAGGTCCTGTCCTTCCAGGTGGCTGAGGACTTCAGAGCACTCACCTTGCAGCCTCTCCTTCCTGTGGCTTGGCGTGAGCTGTGCCCACCTGGGGTCCTGTGGTGGTGGCAGGCAGAAGTCCTGAGGCAGGGGTGAGGTACCTCTCACCATGTCATCTAGAAGTGTGCACAGCTTAAAACAAAAGCCCCCTGTCTTTTTTATTTTCACCAGTAGAGATGTGGAGTGCATATACAAAATAAGGAGGCAGGCTTCCTGGGTGAGTCAGTAGATGCCTCTCTGGTTACCTCATCCTTTCCCTGCCTGCTGTAAAATTGCTTCAACCCACAGAGAGCTGGTCCGTCCGGGACTCACTGTTCCAGCTGATCCCAGTTTCTGGTCAGTCTTTGGAAATACAGCGTTACATGTCGCCCACATGTGGTGTCTCCATCCTTAGATGCTCCATTCTCCTTGAGCTGGGAACATCCTTTTCTGTTAGACGCAGGACACCAGGGTTTCTCTTGGTAACGATGAAGGCCAGGGGCTTCCAGTGAGGGGCAATAGGAAACCAGCTTTCCCTGCTGTAGGGGCTTCGTGTTCACAGTGAGGACACCTAATAGCCTGTGACTGGCTTGCTACCTCCAAAAAAACAGCCAGTGGAAACCCTGTGGATCACAACGGTCCAATCCCCTTGTGTGTGGGGTCACCATGAGTCAGGGGCTGATTGGATGGTAGCTAACAGCCACAGCAATGTCCTGTGCAACGAGACTCATCCCATGCTTAATTAAAACTGCCTTTTCACGTCGCCGTCTCCTTGGCTTCTGCCCTTTTTCAATCCTTTTAGGTATGTAGGGATGAAAACCCAACCCATCTACGTGTCTTCATCGGGTTGATAATATTCTGTGTATTCTACTTAACAGACTCTTAAAATGGAACATTCTGAGTCAGGCATTATGCTAAGCACTTTACAAACATTAACTTATTTAATGCTTAGAACAACCATAGTTTCAGAATAATCCCATCTTTAAAAAAATCGTATTGCGTTGACTGAACGGTGCTGCCGTTAAGAATAATTAGTTTTGCCTCTGTCATGTTTTGTAATCACTGGTAGCTAACATGTAGGCATGACTGATTGTAACAGCATCAAGAACAGAGTGCTGTATCTCTCATCAGAGAATCCTCATTTTATTCCTCTGCAACGTGTATCTCTAAAGCTTTTTGAAGCCTACTGTCGTCTTAGCCGTGGAGCCCTGGTGGTGCAGTGGTTAAGAGTTCAGCTGCTAACCAAAAGGTTGGCAGTTTGAATCCACTGGCCACTCTTTGGAAACCCTATGGAGCAGTTCTACTCTGTCCTATAGGGTCGCTGTGAGTCGGAATCGACTTCACGGCAACGGGTTTGGTTTGGTTATAGGGACATCAGTCATTGGATTAGGGCTGCTACTCCAGTCTGACCTCACCGTAACTAATTGCATCTGCAAAGACCCTATTTCCAAACAAGGTAACATCCACAGGTACTGGGGGCTAAGACCCGGATCCACAGCACCCGTCAACAGGCGAGATCCATTTGGCTGCTTGTGTTAGAGAGAACATGACTTGCCAGGGTGTCTAATCACTTCAAAGAGGAGCCCACTGGCAGATAAAATTATCCTCATAGGAAGATGACGAATCTGGGAAGCATTAAATAAGAACTTTGAAGAATGTCAACGCAGGTGAAACCCATGCAGTCAGCTAGGCTTTACCTCATCGGGGCTGGAAGGGCTGTTTTAAGCAGCCCAAGGGAAATGTGTGCCTTCCTGGTAATGCACAGAGACCAATGACACAGCAGCACAAGACTGCTTTTCAATAATGCATTTATGCAGTGATGTGTCAGGTGGGTTGGGGGGTGTGCTCGTAGAGGCACCAACAAACCAGGAGACTGAGGAGGGCAAAAACTAGGTCTACTTGGCAATAGAGGAAGCTTTGCGGGAGGATGGGGTAGTTGAGATGGGCTGTAGGGGGTGTCTTAGTCATCCAGTGCTGCTATAGCAGAAAGACCACAAGTGGATGGCTTCAACAAACAAATTTATTGTCTCACAATCTAGGAGGATAGAAGTCCACATTCAGGGTGTCAGCTCCAGGGGAAGGCCTTCTGTCTCTGTCAGCTCTAGAAAAGGCCCTTGTCATCAACCTTCCGTGTTTGAGGAGCTTCTCAGTGCAGTAACCTCGGTCCAAAGGATGCACTCCGCTCCTGGAGCTGCTTTCTTGGTGGTATGAGTTCCCCGTCTCAATTTACAACCTAATCCTGTAGATTGAGTCCTGCCTCATTAACATAACTGCCTGTAATCCTGCCTCATTTACATCGTAGAGGTAGGATTTAGAACACAAAGGAAAATCATATCAGATGACAAAATGGTGGACAGTCACACAATACTGGGAATAATGGCCTAGCCAAGTCGACACACAGTTTTGGGGGGATATGATTCAATCCATAACGGGGTAACTGAGAAGTTGTTTTGGGTAGAAGCTTTACTATAACATCTCAGTGTTGGTCATTCTGGGCCAATTTCTTCTGGTCCCATTAGGTCCTTTAAATGTGCGGACTCGAGCCTTTTATTTCTGGAACGTTTTCCAAGACTAGTTTTAAACATTCTGTTACACCAATGTAATTTTCTTCAGGGATGGCAGTTATATGTGCTGTAAAGATTTAAAACAAAACAAAAAAAAAGATTTACTGGAGTAAAAATACAAACCTCCATAAGTATGAAAATGTATTTTTAAAGCAAAAAGACACACCAAATAGAGAAACGTGGTAATTACAACAACACACACAGTAGCCGCAACATAATTTAAAATGACAGTATCAAGGCCAAACGGCCAGGTCAATATGTAGGCGTAGACTTCACTTGCGTATTTAAAAAAAATAAGACTTTTCAAATTGGCGCAAAAGCAAAAGGTAAGTTTGTCCTGTGTACGAGAGACATAGCTGGGACGCAGTGATTGAAAAAGTCCGAAAGTAAATGGAAGACAAAGTAGGGACAGTAAGAAAGCAGGTGTTAAAACCCTGACAACAGACGGAGCCAAATGCTGTTTGCTTGACTGCCATCTGCTCACGGTGACCCCAAGAACAACAGAGACTGCCATCTGCTCACGGTGACCCCAAGAACAACAGAGACTGCCATCTGCTCACGGTGACCCCAAGAACAACAGAGACTGCCATCTGCTCACGGTGACCCCAAGAACAACAGAAAGAAATGCTGCCTGGTCCTGTGCCATCCCCATAACCGGTGACGCATAGGGTTTTCATTGGCTGATTTTCAGACGTAGATCACCAGGCCCTTCTTCCTCGTCTGTCTCCTCTGAAATCTGTCCAGCATCACAGCAGCACACAAGCCTCCACTGAGAGATGGTGGTGGCTGCACGTGAGGGGCATCGGCCAGGAATCAAACCCGGGTCTCCTGCAGGGAGGTGGGATTCTAGCACCGAATTCTCACCACTGCCACATTTAGGTCCCCTTTCAACACTAAAGTAGACAAACAAGGGCACTTTATAATGTTAAAAAATGAACATATTCAAAAAGTAACTTTACACTAGTACCTTTTTTTTGAAGATGAAGAAAGCTATTAAATGATAAAGGACAGCTTCTTCAGACAGATGTCTTCGTCAGGATGTTTGGCCATGACCTTAATTTTCCTTCTTTGTAACAGAGGGAGGACCTCAGCCCTGTGTTCCACGGGAGGACAGTGAGGGAGGACCTCAGCCCTGTGTTCCACGGGAGGACAGCGAGGGAGGATCTCAGCCCTGTGTTCCACGGGAGGACAGCGAGGGAGGATCTCAGCCCTGTGTTCCACGGGAGGACAGCGAGGGAGGATCTCAGCCCTGTGTTCCACGGGAGGACAGTGAGGGAGGACCTCAGCCCTGTGTTCCATGGGAGGACAGCGAGGGAGGATCTCAGCCCTGTGTTCCATGGGAGGACAGAGAGGGAGGATCTCAGCTCTGTGTTCCATGGGAGGACAGCGAGGGAGGACCTCAGCCCTGTGTTCCATGGGAGGACAGAGAGGGAGGATCTCAGCCCTGTGTTCCATGGGAGGACAGCGAGGGAGGATCTCAGCCCTGTGTTCCATGGGAGGACAGAGAGGAAGGATCTCAGCTCTGTGTTCCATGGGAGGACAGTGAGGGAGGACCTCAGCCCTGTGTTCCATGGGAGGACAGAGAGGGAGGATCTCAGCCCTGTGTTCCATGGGAGGACAGCGAGGGAGGATCTCAGCCCTGTGTTGCACGGGAGGACAGAGAGGGAGGATCTCAGCCCTGTGTTCCATGGGAGGACAGAGAGGGAGGATCTCAGCCCTGTGTTCCATGGGAGGACAGAGAGGGAGGATCTCAGCCCTGTGTTCCATGGGAGGACAGAGAGGGAGGACCTCAGCCCTGTGTTCCATGGGAGGACAGCAGGGCGTGTACCCCCCCCACACACACAGTTCTAATCACCCAGCTCCTGTGTCCCTTCTTCCTGAGCTTGCTGTATGCTCCTCGCTCCCAACGTTTTCCTGTCGGCTTGCCAGCCAAAAATGTATTTGTTTCACTTCTGTGCTGATGACGTGTTTAGACGTTTGGGAAAAGGGGAAAACATACCTAAAGGATTTTGTGTCTAGACCAGCATTGTGGGTTTTGCTTATCATCGAGGTGAACTCACCAGCTGATCCGTGTCCCAACAGTGTCCTTATTCACTTGAAGTCTCGGGGAGCCATTTAAAAGACGCTATTACTTCCTTTGAGCTGTTTTACAAATACACAGAGTCCAAGGCCAGGGTTTCATTGTCATTATTTCTGACAAGCCAGTGAATTTAAACAATCTTCACGTTTGAGTCTTACTCATTTTATAGCCTCCGAGTCATGGAGGTGAGCGGAGGGGCATCTGTCAGTGTGCTTCAGACGCTGGTTTGTCTAAAGTCAGTGTCTTGGTCATCTAGTGCTGCTGTAACAGAAGCACACCAAGTGATGGATGGCTTTAACAAAGAGAAGTTTTATTCTCTCACTGCCTACTAGGCTACAAGCCCAAAATCAGGGTGCCAGCTCCAGGCGAAGGCTTTGTCTCTCTCTCGGCTCTGGAGGAAGGTCCTTGTCATCAGTATTCCCCGGCCTAAGTGCTTCTCAGTGCAGGGACCCCCTGTATCCAAAGGACACGCTATTCTCCTGGCTCTTGTTTCTTAGTGGTGTGTGGTTCCTGCCCCTCCGCCCTGCCCTTTTATATCTCAAAAGAGATTGACTAAAGATACAAACTAATGTTGTAGATTGAGTCCTGCCTCATTAACATAACTGTCTCTAATCCCACCTCATTAACATCATTGAGATAGGATTTACTGCACACAGGAAAATCACATCAGATGGTAGACAATCACACAATAATAGGAATCATGGCCCAGCCAAGTTGACACACATTTTTGGGGGACACAATTCAATCCATGACAGTTGGCCTCAATTTTTTAAATCAAACCATTATTTTTTCAATAAGCATATATGTATTAATATACTACTAATAAATAACTCATATACTCCACCACCCATCTGTCAGTTTGTTGTACTGGGGTGGCTTTCATGTTGCTATGATGCTGGAAGCCAGGCCACCAGTATTTCAAATACCAGCAGGGTCACCCATGGAGGACAGGTTTCAGCAGAGCTTCCAGACTAAGACAGACTAGGAAGAAAAGGCCTGGCGATCTACTTCCAAAAATGAGCCAATGAATCACAACAGAACATTATCTGAAACAGTGCTAGAGGATGAGTGGCCTAGGTTAGAAGTCACTCAAGATACACAATGGCTGCAACCATAGACTCAAACATATCAACTCTCATAAAACAATGCAGGACTGGGCAACGTCTCGTCCTGTTGCTTACAAGTTTGCCAGAGTCAGAGGTGACTCGATGACAACCAACAATAAGAAGTCTCTGTACACCTTCAGTAAATTACAGTGGCTGGAAGATGAATGAAATAATGCCAGAAAGATTGAAGATGGTAGCCTAAGCTAAGCGCTTTGAAGGTAAGTAACTCTTGCACAAAGGAGGAAGGCAGATTAATTGCCTAATTGTTTTATCTGTTTTCTCTTTCTGTCGCATTTTTATGAAATTTCGATTAGGAATCAAAAGAATTTAATCTGGATCCCGAGGCAACTGAAAATCATACTGTAACTGTTTTTCTGAAATCCAACTATATTGGCTACATTTATCACTGCAGGGAGCTGAAAAACACAGAGTCCGGAAAGCTGCTTGTCTTCACCAAGATCTAGCTTGTGAAATGAAATTACTGGGACACGGTCCCAGACTTTAAATCGATATTTGTGTTTCTGTAATTAGATCGATCTATCGCATCGTATATGGGATGAGCCACGTTTCCCATGGAAGGTGCAATAGCCGGGGCTTTCTCCTCCTGGGCAAGGCATCTGACTGACAATGAGAAACATGGCAATTTTATATAATTTTTGTGATGGGAACTCTCTTTTTTTTTTTTTTTTGAATGACTGTAATGAGCCTTCCATTTATTTTATACAAAGGGACAGAATTAGCATCCAGGCTCAGATGATTTGAGGTTATTAGGAAGTTTGAGATGTACCAAGTGGTGAATGCCTTGTTGACTCCCTGCTGCACGCCTTTGATGCTGCAGACTTGGGAAGCTTCCATAATACATGCGTGATCCCTTTCTTCCAGGGAGCAAGGATTATGCAATAATTTCTCCTATTCTTTTTCAAATGTCGAAAACAAGTCTGCAGAGTAGCACAGCCCCTTCTTACCAGTAGAGAGATTGACTCCGTATGTGCCACTTCGGGGGTGCTTGTCTCGCCCTGCCCTGCTATCTCGATTATCTGGGTGCCTTCTGGGGCCCCACCAGAATGGTGAGCCCCTCATGCTGTGCAGTGTCCAGCTAGTCACCAGGACATACAGAAGGAGCTTGTTGTGGCTGGCTGCCGTCCACCGTCCTCTCCTCGTGGCGACCCTTGCACACACAATGCTGCCCAGTCCTATGCCGTCCCTGTGATGGCGACAGCTGTGACTGACAGGGCTTTCACTGGCTGGTTTTTTGAAGCACATCACCAGGCCTTTCTTCCTAGTCCACTTTAGTCTGGGAACTCCACTGGAACCTGTCCACCATCACAGCAGCATGGAAGCCCTCACTGACCAATGGGCGGTGGCTGCACGTGGGGTGCGCGCGCTGGAAATCAAACTCAGGTGTCCCGAATGGAAAGCAAAAATATTCCCACCGTCTCAGTTCTGTAGTGCTGCTGTAACAGAAATACCACAAGCGGGTAGCTTTCACAAATGGAAGTTTATTTTCTCACAGTTTAGGAGGCTAGCAGTCTGAATTCAGGGAGCCAGTTCCAGAAGGCTTTCTCTCTCTGTCAGCCCTGGGGAGGAAAGGTCCTTGTCTCCTTTCAGCTTCTGTTCCTTGGTTCCTTGGTGATCTTCATGTCGTGTAGCCTCTATCCTTCCCCACTCTGCTTGCATTACTTCTGTGCTTAATCTGATCTTTCTACATCTCAGAGGTGAATGGCTTGAAACACACCCTGGCCTGATTATGTGTCATAGACATGACAAAGAAAACCATATTCCCCAGTGGGATTACACCCACAGGTGTGCAGGATTTACAGCTCGTGTTTGGGGGACACAGTTCCATCCATAACGATTGCTGAACCATTGGTGTAACCTGCGCTGAGGAAAGACAGTCAGCGAGGGCACAGAGATCACAGCATCCGTCAAAAGCCACATATCAGATCAAAACTGGAAAGTCAACAAGACGATTCCAGTATTCAGGGGCCTAGTACTTGTTAGGGATTGAATGTTGTCCCCTCAAAAAAATATATTGAAGTCCTTGCCCCTGGTACGCGGAGATATGACCTTGTTTGGAAATAAGGTCTTTGGAAATGTTGTCAGTTATGTTAACATGAGGCCATACTGAAGTAGGGTGGGTTCTAAGCCCATCTGAGTGACTCCTTATAAAAGAGGAGAAGAGACACAGAGAGACACAGAGGGCAGACAGACATGTGACCACATAGCTGCAAGCCAAGGAAGGCCTGGGGCCACGAGAAGCTGGAAAGACAAGGAAGGGTCCTCCCCTAGAGCCTTCAGAGAGAGCAGGGCCCGGGGGACAACCTGAATTTGGGTGTTTAGCCTCCAGAACTGTGACATGAAAATTTCTGTTCTTCAGAATCTCAAATTCTCATGGACTCCAGAGTTTCTGGAGCCAAGGGGACTGGATGAACCCCTGAAATTATTGCCCTGAGATAATCTTTAAACCTTAAACCAAAAATACCCCTGAAGTCTTAAAACCAAACAACGGTTTAGCTTAACTAGTAAAAAATGCCTGCCCTGAGCAGTATGCTCTTTTAAGAACTATCTGGAATCTATTCTAGGGTATAATCACCACAAAGTTACAGGAAAGCAAAAACAAAGGCAAAAGTGGGAAAATGGGCAAGCATACTGCCAGGGCGTGTCTGTCCCCGTTCTAGGACATATGACAGAATAGGCAAAGACGTGAAAATGGGCAAGCATGCTGCCAGGGCGTGTCTGTCCCCGTTCCAGGACATATGACAGAATAGGCAAAGGTGGGAAAGCGGACAAGAGTGCTGCCAGGGCGTGTCTGTCCCTGTTCAAAGAGCTTTACAGAATCATCAGTATGTATTAACATTACAAATGGGTGAAATCATTGAAGGCTTCACCTTTCCAGATTGGGGAAAAACAGCCAAATCACTGTGATTCTACATTTTGAATTGTCTTTTTTAATAATCATCAGTACAGGTTTCAGTAACGACAGTCAGGAGGGTCTTCATTGGCCAGGAAATCTGACTATGCCCTAAATACTAATGGAAAAGGTTTTTTTTACTAATAGAAAAACGTAAGGGTGGAAAGTATGTGAGTCTTTTCTGCTCTGTTTGATTTAGTTTATGAGAAAGGTTCCCTAAAAGATGTTTTCCAAGATTGTCCTAGCTCCTGTCTTTATACCTCAGGGCCCACTTGATGTGTCCTTGTGAGTCCACCTCCAGCTGGGCCACATTCCTTATGCTCCGGAACAGGGAATAATGGCTCCAATATTATCTCCTAAATCACACCGAGGAGACAACAGCAACCAGAAGGATTAGATGGGAACCTTAGGGGGCAGTGAGTTTACGTTAATGCAGGAGGAACAACTCAGAAAAGGAGGGTGAGGATGATTGTACGACTTGAAGAATGTAATCAGTGTCGTTGAATGAATTGGACGTGTAGAAATGGTTGGAGTGGTGTATGTTTTGCTGTGTATATTCTCAAGAACAGCAAAATAAAATTAAAGTGTTTTTCAGTTCTCACAAGCCACCTCGTTTGTGGTACTTTCCTACAGCAGCCCTAGGAAATTAGCATAATGCTTAATTATAATACATCTTCAGTGCCTAAAGTACCCGTGCTGGGGCTTTTGTGTGTATGTTCTTACTTAGTTCTCACAACTACCCGCCAAGGCAGCAGTGATCTTTGCCATTTTAAGGAAGAACAGAGAGGAAAACGGAGGTTGACCATGGGCCTGAGGATGCAGTGATGGTCGGGGCATTGAAACCGGCACTTGAGCTTCTCCGAGCTCTGGCTGCGCACACTTGCCATCACAGAGCGGAAGCTCCACGCATCTCTGCTGCAACGGTGAGTTGGCACCTCTGCTCCTCCCTGCGACCGATTGGTGCTCTCTGCAGACACTCAGTGTGCCATGATTGTCATCTGGACCCAAATGAACACATCCCAACGTGTAGGCCAACACAAACAGCCATAGCACTGCCAGCTTTCCTTGTAACTTGGACAGTGAGCCTTGATATGTGACCTCAAAGGCCTTTTCATTACTTGTGCTAAGCTGCTAACCAAAACATTGGCAGTTTAGTCCTCCCAGAGGCACCTTGGAAAAAGGCCTGTCAGTCTACTTCGGAAATCTCAGCCACTGAAAACCCTGTGGAGCACAGTTCTACGCTGAGCCACGTGGGGTTGCCAGGAGCTGGGGTTGACTCCAAGGCAACCAGTCTTTAGAAAATGAAAAGAATGTGATGAAGATGCTGGCGGGAGGCCGCCGTGAGCTGGGGTTCCCACAGTGAAGCCGGGCCCAAGGAAGGAGGGCGCTTCCGGGTGAGCAGAGAGTGAGGCGCCACATGCACCTCAGAGAGATACTCGGAGCCTCAGACGCCTCAGGCCCACTGACCTGGGAAGCATCAAGGGGCACAGCCCTGCAGAACATGACAGCCCTTCAACCACGGCTTCCGACAAAGAACTCTGGGCCTGAGACACTTGCAGAAAATAAGAGGCACACGTTTGCAGCTAAAAGATAAATTTTTTTTATCTTCTGTTGGTTTTCATTTCAACAGCCTAAACAATACAAAAAAAAAAAAAAACAACTTGTTGCTGCTGAGTCTATTCCGACTCATAGTGACCCTATAGGACAGAGTAGAATTGCCCCATAAGGTTTCCAAGGAGTGGCTACTGGATTCAAACTGCCGACTTTTTGGTTAGCAGCCATAGCTCTTAACCACTGCACCACCAGGGCTCCTCAACAGCTTGTTGTTGTTGTCAGGTGCCATCGAGTCGATTCTGACTCATACCAACCCAGTGTACAACCTAAGAAACACCGCCCGGTCCTGCGCCATCCTCACATTCCTTGTTACGCTTGAGCCCATCGTTGCAGCCACTGTGTCAATCCATAATGTTGAGTTCTTCCTCGTTTTCACTGACCCTCTACTTTACCAAGCATGATGTCCTTCTTCAAGGACTGATCCCTCCTGATAACGTGTTCAAAGTATATGGGACGTAGTCTCACCATCCTTGCTTCTAAGGAGCATTCTGGTTGTACTTCTTCCAAGACAGATTTGTTCATTCTTTTGGCAGTCCACGGTATATTCAATGTTCTTCACCAGCACCACAACCCAAAGGCATCAATTCTTCTTTTGTCTTCCTTATTTATCATCCAGCTTTAGCATGCATATGAGGCGACTGAGAACACCATGGCTTGGGTCAGGCGCACCTCAGTCCTTAAAGTGATATCTTTGCTTTTTAATGCTTTAAAGAGGTCCTTCGCAGCAGATTTGCCCAATGCAATCTGTCTGATTTCTTGACTGCTGCTTCCATGGGTGATGGTTGTGGACCCAAGGAAAGTGAAATCCTTGACAGCTTCAATCTTTTCTCCGTTTATCATGATGTTGCTTATTGGTCCAGTTGTGAGAATTTTTGTTTTATGTTGCAGTGTAATCCGTCCTGAAGGCTGTGCTCTTTCATCTTCAATAAAGGCTTCAAGTCCTCTTCACTTCCAGCAAATAATGTTGCATTGTCTGCATAATGCAGGTTGTTAATGAGTTTTCCTCCAACCCGGATGCCACATTCTTCTTCACATAGTACAGTGTCTCAGATTATTTGCTCAGCATACAGATTGAATAGGTATGGTGAAAGGATATAGCCCCGACACACATCTTTCCTGACTTTAAATCATGCAGGATCCCCTTGTTCTGTCTGAACAACTGCCTCTTGATCTATGTACAGTTGCTTCGTGAGCACAATTAAGTGTTCTGGAATTCCCATTCTTTGCAATGTTATCCATAATCTGTTAGAATCGACACAGTCGAAATCCACACAGTGTGGATCCTAACAAATTATGATCAATAATAAATTATGATCATAATAAATTATTCAATCTGTATGCTAAGCAAATAATCCAAGGAGCTGGACTATATGGTCATCAGGATTGGAAGAAGACTCATTAGCAACCTGTGTTATGCAGATGACACAACCATGTTTGCTGAAAGTGAAGAGGACTTGAACCACTTACTGATGAAGATCAAAGAGGGTTACACCTCAATATAAAAAAAAAAAATCCTCACACCTGGACCAATAAGCAACATCATGATAAACGGAGAAAAGATTGAAGTTGTCAAAGATTTCATTTTACTTGGATCCATAATCAACACCCATGGAAGCAGCAGTCAAGAAATCAAAAGACACATTGCACTGGGCAAATCTGCTGCAAAAGACCTCTTTAAAGTGCTGAAAAGCAAAGATGTCACCTTGAAGACTAAGGTGCAGCTGACCCAAGTCGTGGTATTTTCAATCACATCATATGCATGTGAAAGGTGGACAATGAATAAGAAAGACAGAAGAAGAATTTGAATTGTGGTGTTGGCAAAGAGTACTGAATATACTCAACCCACTGAATATACCATGGACTGCCCAAAGAATCAAGAAATCTGTCTTGGAAGAAATACAAACAGAATGCTCATTAGAACCAAGGATGGCAAGACTATGTCTTACATACTTTAGACATGTTGTTAGGAGAGATCAGTCCCCGGAGATGGGCATCATTCTTGGTAAAGTACAGAGTCAACAAAAAAGAGGAAGACCCTCAACAAGATGGACTGACACAGCAGCCGCAACAATGGGCTCAAGCATAACTGTTGTGGGCGCAGGACAGGGCAGTGTTTCGTTCTGTCGTACATGGGGTCGCTGTGAGTCAGAACCGACTCAATGGCACCTAACAACAACATAATCGAATACCTTTACATAGTCGACAAAACACAGGTAATCATCTTTCTGGTGCTCTATGCTTTCAACCAGGACCTATCTGACATCAGCAATGATATCCCCGGTTCTACGTCCTCTTTTGAATCCAGCTTGAATTTCTGGCAGTTCCCTGTCGATAGATATACTGCTGCTGCAGCTGCTTTTGAATGATCTTCAGCAAAATTTTACTTATGTGTGATATTAATGATATCGTTCGATAATTTCCTCATTCAGTTGGATCACCTTTCTTGGGAATAGGCATAAAATATGGATCTCTTCCTGTTGGTTGGTCAGGTAGCTGTCTTCCAAATTTCTTGGCATGGATGAGTAAGCACTTCCTGCACTGCATCCTTTTGTTGAAACATCTCAATTAGTAATCTGTCATTTCTTGGAGGCTCGTTTTTCGCTAATACCTTCAGTGCAACTTGGACTTCTTCCTCTGGTACCATCGGTTACCTCCTAAAATGGTTGAACATCGACCAGTCTTTTTGGTGTAGTGATTCTGTGTGTCCCTTCCATCGTCTTTTGATGCTTCCTGCATTGTTTCATATTTTCCCTGTAGAATCCTTCAGTGTTATAACTCAAGGCTTGAATTTTTTCTTCAGTTCTTCCAGCTTGAGAAATGCCGAGTGTGTTCTTCTGATTGTTTAACTCCAGGCCTTTGCACATGTCATTACAATACTTTGTCTTCTCGAGACGCCCTTTTAGATCTTCTGTTCAGCTCTTTTACTTCATCATTTCTTGCTTTTGTTTAAGCTACTCGACGTTCAAGAGCAAGTTTCAGAGTCTCTTCTGACATCCATTTTGGTCTTCTTTCCCGTGTTTTTAATGACTGCCTTAATGACCACCTACTCTTTTTTTTTAAGCTGAAGCCAGGTGGGTTTCTGCCTTTGTTTTGTATTATTGCTCCCGCTGGCTACTTATACCTTTTGTTACCATGGTGATGCAGGGGTGTGGATACACAGTGTTTGGACTGTACCAGTTGGCATTGTTTGATATAGGATACAGCTTCTGAGGGCTATCCTCAGCCCCATCATATGACAGGGAGTGCAGATGTCAACATCATCCAAAGATTATTCTGAGAATGCTGATAAGATGTATGTGTCTTTTTCAAGCCCAGAGGCATCATTCTGCTCCCTGGGAATGTGCCACTGGTGGAGAACACAATCAATTACTGAGTAAGTATTTGTTTTAAACGGGACAAATTAGGTTTGTGGGGACACCTATTCTCCATGGCCCTTCTGGAGAGCAGGAAGGCGGGGCTTTGTTCAGGGCCTGAGATAATCCATCTCACACAATGCAATACCACCTTGCACATGACTGGCTCTCAATAAATAAAAATGGAACACAGCCAGCCTTCTCCTTTTATACTTAAAGCGTGATAAAGGAGTAATTGATGTTTTGGATTCCAGCAGAAGAGACCTGAGGAAGATTTTCAAGACTTTGAGTAAAAAACACTCTTAATTGTGTCTTTTCTGCCTCATGTAACAGTTCCAATTTTCTTAAACCTGAGTTATACCAGAAGCAGTCATTTTTCAATAGAAGAAAGTAAACCTAACCATGAGTTGTTGTGTTTCAGGAAGTCTCGTAGAACTCAACCATTGAGCTGAACTTGTTCCCACCCTCCCAGATGGCTGGGGCTAATGAGCATTATTATTGCTCACTGGACTGCTCAGAGAAGCCCTGGTGGGGTAGTGGTTAAGAGCTATGGCTGCTAACCAAAAGGTCGGCAGTTCGAATCCAGCAGGTGTTCCTTGGAAACCGTATGGGGCAGTTCTACTCTGTCCTATAGGGTCGCTATGAGTTGGAATCCACTCGATGGCAACAGGTTTGGTTTTTTTGGTTTGAACTGCGCAGAATTGGTTGTCCAGTGACAGCCTATATTTGTCAGTGAGAGACTATGGCTGATGATTTCCTAACGTTATAGTCAGGAGGCAGATGGCAGTTAGGCTTTTACTGAGTGTGGCTTTGTTGAATGCAGAATTGTTGCAAACATGCTGTCCTTTCTAGTGATTGGTCTTTCCTGATGACATATCCAAGGTAAGCTGGTCAAAGTCTCGCCATCCTTGCTTCTCCCTGTCCTTCGTTTGCAGTGCAATGGCCAAAGGAAGAGGAGAGAAGAAAAGAAGCCTGGGTTAGCAGCTTGCAAACAATGGGATGGTTATGTACTGGCTTCTCGGTCAATTTTCCTCTTCCCTGCCTGATGTGATTTATGTCCCCTCATCTGTGATTTTTTTGTAGGTGACAATCTCTCCAGGAAAGTCATAGTCACTGTCTTAAGAAAACTGTGTATTTTCTACTTACTTCAACAGGCTGGTCACAAGTTTTTTTTTATGCTGAGGTTAGGTGGGTTTCTGCTTTTGTTTGATATTATGGCTCCTGTAGGCTACTTTATGGTTTACTACTCATGCTAATCCAGCGAAGTAATGACACAGGTGTTTGGAATCTACCAATGCACTGGTTTTTTTTTTTTTTTTTTAGTGATGTTCAGAGAATTTACCATATTTGTATCAAAATAATTAAACTATTACAAGAAAGAAAACAAAAATCCTCACAACTGGACCAATGAGTAACATCATGATAAACGGAGAAAAGATTGAAGTTGTCAAGGATTTCATTTTACTTGGATCCACAATCAACAGCCATGGAATCAGCAGTCAAGAAATCAAAAGATGCATTGCATTGGGCAAATCTGCTGCAAAGGACCTCTTCAAAGTGTTGAAGAGCAAAGATGTCACACTGAAGACTAAGGTGCGCCTGACTGACCCAAGCCATGGTATTTTCAGTCGCATCATATGCATGTGAAAGCTGAACAATGAATAAGGAAGACCGAAGAAGAGTTGACGCCTTTGAATTGTGGTGTTGGCGAAGAATATTGAATATACCATGGACTGCCAAAAGAACGAACAAATCTGTCTTGGAAGAAGTGCGGCCAGAATGCTCCTTAGAGGCAAGGATGGCGAGACTGTGTCTTACATACTTTGGACATGTTGTCAGGAGGGATGAGTCCCTGGAGAAGGACGTCATGCTTGGCAGAGTACAGGGTCAGCGAAAAAGAGTAAGACCCTCGATGGGATGGATTGACACAGTGGCTGCAATAATAAGCTCAAGCATAACAACGATTGTAAGGATGGCTCGGGACTGGGCAGTGTTTCATTCTGTTGTGCATAGGGTCGCTATGAGTCAGAACCGACTTGATGGCACCTAACAACAACAATAACATTACATGAAAAAAAAAAAACCCAGTGCCCTCTAGTCGATTCCGACTCATAGCGGCCCTATAGGACGGAGTAGAACTGCCCCATAGAGTTTCCAAGGAGCGCCTGGCAGATTCGAACTCCCGACCCTTTGGTTAGCAGCTGTAGCACTTGACCACTATGCCACCAGGGTTTCCATGAAAATAGGATCCAGAAAAATTGAAGAATGGTTCTGCTCCCCTGTTTGGGCTTCCTGTTCAACAGCACCCTGATCCTCACTGGGTCAAGATAGCATTGTCTGTTAGACACTCCCAGGGTACCACCTAACTGGACTCCTCTGCCTCTCTAAGCTGACTGGTCTCTGCTTTCTCCTTCTTAGGGGCAAGTGAAGAGAAAAAATTATGCCTTTATGTAGGATGTCTTAGTTATCTAATGCTGCTATAACAGAAATACCACAGTGGATGGCCTTAAACAAAAATTTATTCTGTCACAGCTTAGGAGGCTAGAAGTCCGAATTCAGAGTGCCAGCTCTAGGAGAAGGCTGTCTCTACATTGGCTCTGAGGGAAGATTCTTGTCTCCTTTCAACATCTGCGGGCCCGGCATTCCTTGGAAATCTGCATGTGTCTTGGCATCGGTCTTCCCCTGGGTCTAGGAGATTCTCAGTGCAGGGATTCTGGGTCCAAAGGATGTGCTCCACTCCTGGCTCTTCTTGGTTGGTGGTAATGAGGTCCCCTCCTCCCTGCCTGCCTCTTTTATATCTCAAAAGAAACTGACTCAAGATACAACCTAATCCTATAGATTATGTCCTGCCTCATTACCATAACTGCCCCTAATCCTGCCTCATTAACATCATAGAGGTTAGGATTTACAACATATAGGATAATTCCATCAGATCACAAAATGGAGGACAACCACACAATACTGTGAATCATGGCCTAGCCAAGTTGACACACACTTTTGACATACATACAATTCATTCCATAACACAGGGCTTCCCAGAGGGTGTCCACTTCCAAGAAAAAAAGACTGAACATGGATACAGATGTTATTACCAACACATACAGAATAGGTAGAAATTCAGTTCAACACTTGGACCCAAGTATGTGGTGAAAAGTCCATCTGCCTCCTAGCCTTGGTTACTGAGGTCTCTCCTGTGAGCCCTGAGTACCATATTCTTTTTCCTGTAACAGAAAAGTTGCAAGAATGGTACAAAGAACTTTTTTCCCCCCAGTAACATCTGAGACTAAGTTCTGACATGATGCCAATCTCTCCCAAATAATGAGTATGCATTTTCCACAAAGAAGGACATTCCCCGACGTACTCACCACACAGCCACTGCATCAAGAAACTGACCCTGAAACATCGCTGTCATCCAACTCAAAGATCTCATTCACTTCTCACTTGTTCCAAGAAGGCCATTTGTAGCAAAACGGCCCCATTCAGGACCACACGTTGCATTTAGATGCCGTGGCTTTCAGCCTCCTTCAAACTGAAAGGGCTCCTCAGTATTCCTTTGGCTTTCATGTCCTGGTTCTTTCGAAGGTTGCTGTTGTCCGTAGTTGTCGAGCTGGCTCTGATACATAGTGACCTTATACATAACAGAAGAAAACAGTGCTCGCTCCTGTGCTGTCTTCAGGATTGTTGGCATGTTTGAGTCTATTGTTGTGGCTATTGGGTCAAACTATCTCATCGAGGGTCTCGCTCATTTTTGTTGACCTTCTACTTTGCTAAACATGATGTCCTTTTCTAGCTGTTACGTGTCCAAAGTAAGTGAGTCGAAGTCTTGCCACACTCTCTTCTAAGGAATATTCTAGTTGTATTTCTTCCAGAACTGATTTGTTCATTATTTGGCAGTTCACAGTATATTCAATATTATTCACCAACACCATCATTCAAATATGTCAATACTTCAGTCTTCCTTACTCAATGTCCAGCTTCATATGCATATGAGGTGACTGAAAAGACCATGGCTTGGGTCAGGTGCACCTGAGTTCTCAAAGTGCCATCTTTGCTTTTTATTTTGAAGGTTACAGGCAGTTATTTTGTAGAACGCCTCTCGGTTCAAGGGTGTCTGACATTTCCTTTGGTTATGGGTGTTTGGCAAGTGTACCACAGAGTGAGGCTGGTGCCCCTTATCATCCATTACGAGGGTGCAGGATTTTCTATGTTCCATGAAGTTGGGATCTGTGAGGCTTCTCCACTGTGAAGTTCCTCTTTTATCTTCATAATTAATATATATACCGTGTGTGGGTTGGCTCTGAAATTGCACAAGTATTCCGTTCCGCATCAAACTTTCAGTTTACTCATTTAGTAGTTTGGGCTGGTACAGACCCGTGGCTTCCTGTTCTATTCAGTGAGTTGCTGATTTAGTAGTTTGGGTTGGTGTAGACCCGTGGCTTCCTGTTCTATTCATTGAGTTACACATTTAGTAGTTTGGGTTGGTGCAGACCCGTGGCTTCCTGTTCTACTCAGTTAGTTATTCATTTAGTAGTTTGGGCTGGTGCAGACCTGTTGCTTTCTGTTCTATTCAGTGAGTTACTCATTTAGTAGTTTGGGCTGGTACAGACCCTTGACTTCCTGTTCTATTCAGTGAGTTACTCATTTGGTAGTTTGGGTTAGTGCAGACCCATGTCTTCCTGTTCTATTCAGTGAGTTTCTCATTTGATAGTTTGGGTTGGTACAGACCCATGGCTTCCTGTTCTATTCAGTGAGTTACTCATTTAGTAGTTTGGGTTGGTGCAGACCTGTGGCTTCCTGATCTATTCAATGAGTTACTCATTTAGTAGTTTGGGCTGGTGCAGACCCGTGGCTTCCTGTTCTGTTCAGTGAGTTACTCATTTAGTAGTTTGGGTTGGTACAGACCCGTGGCTTCCTGTTCTATTCAGTGAGTTATTCATTTAGTAGTTTGGGTTGGTACAGACCCGTGGCTTCCTGTTCTATTCAGTGAGTTATGACCTATCACTCTCATGATTTATTTTAATGCTCTAGTTGTCCCTGACCTACCCAGGGGGAACCTATGAAGGTTCTTGGTGTCCTTCTAATGTGCCTACCTCATTACCTGAGCAGGTCCTCACTTCCTGGCACAACAGAAAACTCCAAGTCCACCTTGTACTTTCTAGCTCTGGAATCAGCTGCATGCCTGTGGAGAGAAATACCTTTGTCTGCAGACACACACTGACATCTGTATTTATTTGTATATCTATCCAGATGTACTGAAAACTGGGACTTCCTATGAGGCACGGAGGAAGGAAGGAAAGAATGAAGAAAAGGAAAGGAAAGGAAGAAGGAGTGAGGGAGGGTAAAAGGCACGCTTTCTCACATTTTTAAATTTTAAAAAAAATTTTATTTTGTTGTTGAGAATATACACTGCAAAAATACACCAATTCAATCATTTCTACACATACAATTCAGTGACATTGATTATATTCTCTGTGTTATGCAACCATTCTCATCCTCCCTTTGAGTTGTTCCTCCCCCATTAACAGAAACTCACTGCACCCTAAGGTTCCTATCTCATCTTTCAAGTTGCTACTGTCACTTTGATCCCATATAGTTCTCAAAAGAGCATAATTCTCAAGGCAGACTTTTTTACTAGTTAAGCTAAACTATCATTTGGTTCTAAAAAGACTTCGGGGAATATTTTTGGTCTAGAGTTTGAAGATTATCTCAGGGCAATAGCTTCAGGGTTTCATCCAGCCCCCTTGGCTCCAGAAAGTCTGGAGCCTGAGAATTTGAAATTCTATTCTGCATTTTCCACCTTTTGATCAAGATTCTTCTATGGCATCTTTGATCAAAATGTTCAGTAATGGTAGCCGAGCACCATCCAATTCTTCTGGTCTCATGGCAAAGGAGGCAGCTGCTTATGGAGGCAATTAGCCACATGTCTTAGGCAAGGTTCTCTAGAGAAGCAAAACCAGTAAGGAGTATAGATAGATAGATTAAATAGATAGATAGACAGACAGACAGATAAATGGATAGATAGATAGATAGATAGGTAGATAGATTTAGATTAAGGAAATGGCTCATGTGGTTATAGAGGCTAGAACGTAGGTGAGGCTGGAGGCTTCTCCTGATTCACGTAGCCACAGGGGCTGACGAACCCAAGAACAGCAAGTGAGACAGCAGGGCTCTGGCTCACAGGCTATGAAGATCAACAAATCCAAAGACTGGCAGGCAAGATGGCAGGTAAGCTGCTGTCTCAAGTCCCAAGAACTGGAGGTCAGATGAGAAGTGGCAGCAGAGACATGGCAGCAAGAGTCAGCATGGTAGGCTTCCCAGAGAGAAAGCCGAGTGCCTTTGGGCAGAGGCCCAGGGCCAGGGAGAAGCGGGCCTGTTAGCACGGCTGGAGGCTACATGCTGAGTGTTCCGGAGCCTGAGCTGTGACTGTTCCTTCCCTAATAAGCCCCACAACAGTGTGTATGGCCTGTGAGTTCTGTGTGGCCAGTGCAGTGAATTATTGAACCCGGCAGAGAGGTAGACGTTGCCGTGGAGGGACAGCTGGTGTCAGAATTAGTAAAGATAGTAGCGACAGGAGACATGTCCGACCCCGCCTCACAGGAATCAGCCTTGGGACGTTGATCTTGATTTTCCTTCCCCGTTGTGGGGTTGGGGAGACCTGGTGGTGCAGTAGTTAAGAGCTTGGCTGTTAACCAAAATGTCAGCAGTTCAAATCCAGCAGCCACTCCTTGGAAACCCTATGGGGCAATTCTACCCTGTCCTATAGGGTCACTATGAGTCAGAATCAACTCAGTGGCAATGTTTTTTTTTTTTTTTGTGGGTCTAGAGGAGGTCAGACACTGGCCCCATACTGTTTTTACTCATCCTTATACGACTACCAAACTACAACATAACTGCCAAGCCAATGAGAATCATGTCCCAGCCAACCTGGCATACAACCTTAATAATCACACCACACATTTCGTATCCTCCTCCTATTCCTGACTCTCCTTCTTCCTCCATTGTTCCAAATAGAAACCAAATGTTGTGCCTTAGATAGCTGCTTGCATAAGTTTTCTCGCTAGGTGCAAACCGTTAACATACTCAGATGCTAACCAAAAGGCTGGAAGTTCAAATCCACCCAGAGGCACCTTGGAAGAAAGACCTGGAAGTCTACTTCCAAAAAACCAGCACTTGAAAACCCCATGGAGCGCAGATCCTCTCTGACACGTGTGGTGTTTGCATGAGTCAATGCCATGAGTTGGAGTCTACTGGGCAGGCAACTGGATTTATAACATCTGGACTTGCACTATCCAAAAGGCCCACCCCCTACACATCTGCACATTCCTATACTTACGAAGACGCAATATGAAGGCAGTGAGATGTAGGAAAGCGTGGTGTGTGTTTAGTAAAAGAGCTCTAGCACCTGCCACTCAGGGAATTCCATCCCAAGGGCCTCCTGTGAGAATTCACAGCTCCTCAGCCAGGCTTCCCACACATCTGCTCCTGCTAACCTCAGGCCTCTGTGACCAAGTACGGTGAGCGCCCCCCACTTTCCCACCCCCCGCTGACTAGGTGGTGTTTGTTTCCTCCATTCTCTAATTCCGCGATGGTGTGATAACACTTTATAAAAATAATTTTTCCCACCTGGCCTCCTTTCCCCACTTGGCTGCAGCTGGAGACAACGGGTCCTTGTGGGTGATGCCTGGCATAGAGCCGGCCCCAGGTGCAGGGAGAATGAGTGAAGGGAAAGGTCAGTGGTCAGGGACACTGCTTCTGGAGGCATCAGTCATGAAAGGAGCGTCCTTGGGCTCCTGTCAGCCGAAGCAGATGCACTTACACCTGTGCTTACAAAGTGCTCACAGACGCGAGGCTTCAGTCTTCTGTGCAGGTGAGGAATTAGCAAGGCTTCAAACTGAATCCACTGGACCCCCTGATGAGAATTTGCATTTCCACCCAGATATACTGAATCAGAATCCGCAGTTTAACGAGACCTCCCAGTGATTCTTATATACATCTACATTTTAACAAGATCCCCAGGTGATTTTTATGTATACATCTTCATTTTACAATCAACACCCATGGAAGCAGCAATCAAGAAATCAAACGATGCATTGCATTGGGCAAACTGGCTGCAAGAGAACTCTTTTAAAGTGTTTAAAAGCAAAAATGTCACTTTGAGGACTAAGGTGCGCCTGACCCAAGCCATGATATTTTCAATCACCTCATATGCATGTGAAAGCTGGACAATGAATAAGGAAGACCAGAGAAGAATTGACACCTTTGAATTATGGTGTTGGCAAGAATATTGAATACACCATGGACTGCCAGAAGAACCAACAAACCAGGCTTGGAAGTACAGCCAGAATGCTCATTAGAAGCAAGGATGGTAAAAATTTGTCTCACATACTTTGGACATGTTATCAAGAGGGACCAGTCCCTGGAGAAGGACATCATGCTTGGTGGAGGTCAGTGAAAAAGAGAGAGACCCTTACCGAGATGGACTGGCACAGTGGCTGCGATGATTGTGAGGGTGGCACAGGACTGGGCAGTGTTCCATTCTGTTGTACATAGGGTTGCTATGAGTCAGAGCTGGCTTGGTGGCACCTAACAACATTTAGGTGATTCTTATGTATACATGCGGATCTTCTTAAAATTTAGATTCTGATTCAGTATATTTAGGGTTGGAAATGCAAATTTTCAGCAGTGGGTCAAACAGGAAAGAACCGGTTAAAAGCCCTGGGATTTAGGGTGCCTAGGATTTTTTTTTTTTAGGATAATGGGAAGGCAGTTTCCTCTCAGAACTTATGTGCCAGATGAAATACATTTTCTTCCCCTTCTGGTTTACTGCATAAATCCCCTTGAGGAGAAGATGAAGCAGAATTTCTAGGTATGAAAAATTCCACATTCAGACACCATGAACATTTAGGTGTCAGTGTACTGTACTATGCCCATCAGGTATTGGTTTTATCCTACATGAGATGCCAGTGAGGGAGAGTGTCTTGATTTCCTAGGCTGCTGTCACAAAATACCCCAAACTGGGCAGCTTCTGTGAAGAGAAGTTTATTTGCTCACAGTCCTGGAGCCTGGGAGTCTGAATTCAGGGTGTCGGCAGGGCCATGTTCCCTCCAAAGGCTCTAGGGGAGGATCCTTCCTGGTCTCTCCAGCTTCTGGTGTTCCAGGCACTGTTTGGCTCGTGGCAGCATCACTGTAGTCTCTGCCTTTGTCACATTCCCAGGTACCAGGGTTAGGACTTCAGTATACCTTCTTGGGGTCACAATTCACCTCACAACAGAGAGATGGGCATTCCACTGTGAGTTATCAGAGAGGCTGCGCACCAGGATCAAGGCCTCAGTGGTCCAGGGTGAAGCTGTTCCTTAGCCAGCATCCCTGGCCTCAGCCAGGGCTCTGCCCCCTGACTGCTGTCTTCCATAGCAGCCGCCAGTAACTGCCCCCCCGCCCCCCGCCCCAACCACCCTTCTGGGACAGCATAGGCTCTCACTGAGCCACGGGCGTGCAGCCTCTGGGTCCTGTGACTTTGCTTGGTGACACGCAGGGGTTTCTCATCTATATTGGTGTCTTGCTCAGCAATTGGTCAAAATGAAAGCAGAGGAAATGCCAAACACGCAATTGCATTTGAACTCTTGTCTCAAAGGAAAAACAGACTAATCAATAACAGAGTCAATTACTGGGAAGTGGGAGATGCACTAAGGGCTATTCTAAAATAAATCAATTTTTTACTAGCATTTGAGAGTAACACTTAAATAAACCTATTGCTGTCGTGTAGATTCTGACTCATACTGACCCTATAGGGGCTTTTTTTTTATTGGGTTTCCAAGGGGTGCCTGGTGGATTCAAACTGCTGACCATTTGGCTAGCAGCCATACCACTTAACCACTACGCCACAAGGGTTTCCAAACCTTAAATAAACAAAACAAAAAAACTCGTTGCCATTGAGTCGATTCTGACTCATAGCGATCCTATAGGACAGAGTAGAACTGCCCCATAGTTTCCAAGGAGTGCCTGGTGGATTCGAACCGCCAATCTTTTGGTTAGCAGCCATAGCTCTTAACCACTATGCCCCCCAAATTGGGAAGGCAGTTTAGAGGGTAGAAGGGAGAGAAACTAGTATCTAATCCTAGTTATGAATTAGGGAGCAAAATGAAGACCCTTAAGAGAGACAAATGTCCAGATAATTAGTGCATACGAGTCTCTTTTTAAAATCATTTGTATTGTAATACTTTTTTTACTTAAGGAAGATGTCCACCTTGATCTGAGGTTGGGTGTGAGAAACTGGACAGCAGTGACAAAATGCGCGATGTATTAAATGTGGATGTACTCTTAGAAAGTCAGTATATTACGACTCACTAACTGCTGTTAAAGACAAACACTCAGGCAGATTTTACGGCTATGGGAACAGCAGGAGCACCAGCCCTAGGCTCTGCATTTAGCCTGCTCAGAAGAGGCTCCTTCTTGGCACGGTGCTCCATGAACATAGGTGATGGTGGCATCTCACCTCACATCTGCCCTGTCCTCCCGTCATGCCCAGACCCTGACCTAACACTAACCCTGGCCAACGAGGGCGTGGAAGTCCCGCACTGAGATGGACTGGCACAGTAGGCACATTCTGGTGATGGTGGAGATGATGCAGGCCAGACAACATTTCGGCTGTTGTCCATAAGCTCGCCGTAAGTCAGAGTCAACTCAACAGCAGCTAATCACAGCAGCACTCATTGAACGCGCCTCACGTAGCGCACACTGTCTTACCTCAGATCCTGACAACAACAAGGGTGTCTGAGGGTTAAGTAGATCTTATTAGCCCTGTGTTATAGAGGAGTAAACTGCAGCTCAGAAGGGCTAAGTGACTTGACCAAGGCCACACGCATAGTCAGGGCCAGGCCAGGAGTTCACGCTCAGGTCTGTCTGTGTCTGAAGCCTGGCTGCTCTCTATCCCACCTCAAGGACAGTTTTCATCTTTCCACTCACATAACCACATATAAACTATTTGTGGACAAACCATCCACTGGACGTAGGTGGACACCCTGGGCATTGAGTCTGTCAGAAGTGAGGCCACTTAGAACATGTCCACTCTGTGTCCAGAAGCCCTGCCAGATTCTGCCCTGGGGAGCCAGATCCTGTCAACCCACTGGTCCCATAGTCATCTTGGGGGTTCTCATCTAGTTTTTGCCCTTTTCAAAATTTCAGAGCCTTCCTTGTGAGGTATGTGGAACTCATCAGGCATGGAAAGGGTGTTTCACCAGGAGTCTGGGCTCTGACTCACTTTCAGGACTTTCAGAAAATGCTGGAAGGTCTCAATTTGCCTATCTTTGTCTGAAGGGTTGAGTCTCCTTTTAGGTCTTTTTGCTTAGAGTATTGAGCACAAGAGAGAGAAAAACATTGGATATTAAATTAGTATCAACGATTAGCCATCACAAACTCATTAATTTTGGGCCCAGTCAAGTCAGCACTGAGATGTGATTATTTGAGTAATTGCTGAATGAAAAAAGGAAAAGCCAGTCGAAAAGCATTGTTTCTGTCCACTACAGGCTGGAGAAACATGACTGCAGTTAACTCATTTACACTGAAGAAAACATTGTTACAGAAGTAGTTTTTTAAAGTATAGATCATTCAGACTTCGGTCAGGGCCTTTCTGTTATCTGTCTTCCCCCTTATTTTTTCTAAGTGAATGAGATTTTTTTTTTTTTGGTACAATATATGCAGGGGATATTTAATCATATCTTTATAGTAAATTAATTTAGTAGGCCACTGTGTTAAGGAGTCCCTGAGTCATACAAACAGAACATGCTCGGCTGCTAACCAAAAAGTTGGAGGTTCAAGTCTACCCAGAGGCACCTTGGAAGAAAGACCTGGTGATCTACCGTGGAAAAATCATCCATTGAAAACCCTACGTAGGACAGTTCTGCTCTGACTCGTGTCAGGTTGCCATGAGTCAGGGTCCAATGGATGGCAACTGGGGGTGGTGGAAGTAGACACCTTAACTCAGTGCTCCTTGTTTTATGAGATACATTTTCCTCATTGTTGAAGCAATTTGAAGTTGGGTTCCTATTACTTATAGCCAAAAGTTATCCTAATCACAGTCACATGAACCGTGCTAAAACCTCCTCCCTCCACTAGTATTCCTGATTCCAGGTCCCCTGATACACCTTTCTTCACACTACTCTCAGAAGTACCTTCCTGAAGAAAGAAAAAACCTGTGGGCCTGACTGTGACTGGGAGGCCCCTGGTGCCATGCTCAGTGCAGGATACCACATCCACAGGGCCCTTCATGCCCCAGTAACTCAGGAAATACTCCAGGGCTTCAGGGTCCCTTGGGTGGACCAAACGGTTAAGCACTCAACCACCCATGGAAAGGCTGACGGTTCGAGCCCACCCAGAGGTAGTTCAGGAGAAAGTCCAGTGATCTGTTTCTGAAAAGTCACAACCTTGAAAACCCTGTGGAGCAGTTCTACTCTGCACACTTGGGGTCGCTATGAGTCCAAATCAACTTGAGGACAACTGGTGTGGTTTTTGGTTGGGGCATCAGGGCATGGTGGTAACTGAGCACAGAGGGGTGAGTCCAGACACTGTGGCTCTGTCACCATCACGAGCTGCTCCGTGCTGTCCCTGTCATGGAGGGATTGTAAAGACTCCCAACTACCAAGGCCATAGAGAACCTAGTATCTCAGCTGCCAAGTCCAGGAGCCTCCGGTGGTATTACCGCAAATCGTGGATTTGAGCCACCTGCCACAAAGCCAATACTGAGACAGGAGGAGGTAAGCAGCAAGAGGGCTTTATTCAATACTGGTATCCAAGAGACAGAGGGGTTAAATCTTGCCCTGTCTCTGTTTAATTTTAAAGAGCTGGTGGAAGGGTTTTATAGGGGGAAGATTAGGGTTACATAATGTTTTTAAGCACGTAGTCCACAGATGGTCTTACACATCACAAAACAACTATAAGAAACTCTTTATTAAACTACAGATATGCATGTCAGACATCTGGACTCTAATCTGTACGTTTGTAACAGAGAAAAAAAAAACTTACATTAAGAATCTCTTGGCTAGTAGAACTGTTCTGCCAAGTCCACTCTGGCCGAGATAGGGAGCAAGAAAGAAAGTTGCAGATTAAAAAGTGTCAGGCAGCTTTTCTAGCTGCCGTCTTGAAGGCTGAAGGCCATTTCTCAAGAGAACAAGGAAAAGAGACCAAGGCCATAGGAGCTGAGAAAACTCCGCACCCCTTTGGAAGACCCTGGTGCAGCTGGTGTAATAAAAAATGTTTTTAGAGATGACTTAAAGCATCATTATGGCTTCAGTTACGTCGAGCTCTCAATCACCCATTGTGAACAGGAGAAAACACTGTAAGGAATCAGGGTGTTTGTCACGTTAAGAGTGGAACAGACTGCTCAGCCATATCTTGAACAGAACCTGTGCCACTTTCTAAAGACTAGAGATTAATCACAGCTTATACAGCTATACTAAAACTAGAAAATATGTTCCATTTTAATATTAAAACACTGGAGAAAATGTATTCTCTCTGCTTCAGTGGACCTTCACTCCATTTTCTGGAGGTCTGTGGGCTGACCCCATGGGTGTGGACCTCTGGTCACGCCAGACCCCTGCCAATCCTCGGCCATCGCAGGCCCCCACACGCTCTTTAGGGACCCCACAGACACGGACCCCTGCAGGTCCCAGGCCATCACAGGCCCTGTCGCTCTATTAGCTCCTGCCCAGCCCAACCCCTACCCATTGGCCAATGTGGCCACCCTTCAGGACCGCCTCGCCGCCTGGACACCCAGCCCCAGACAAGGAACACAGACGCCTTCGCCGAGCTTCTCAGGAGTTGACCCCCTGGGCGCGCCAGCCGGCAGCACTTCCGGTGACGTCACGCCTAGGCCGGAAGCCGGAGCTTCCGCACTGACGAGCCCGGCTGCCTGAGGGAGGAGGATGAGGAGGATGCGGTGCCGGAGCCCCAGAAAAAGTCTGCGTATGCGGAGGGCCCAGAGCTCTGAATCCAGGCCCCATGCCTAGAGGATGAGCCTGAGAAAGAGCACAACTGAACAACTGTAACTCGCAGCCCCGTACACCGCGTCATCTTTCTCTCACGTTTGTGGCACCTTCTCCTCACGACGCCCAGATGAAGAAGAACAGACAAAACCCAGTTCTGGATCTGCGTTGTGACTTCATTCAGACATGAAAGAGAACCCAGTTCCGAATCTGTACTGTAACTCCATTCAAACTGATACAGAACCCAGTTCCGAATCTGTGCTGACTCCGTGTAAACATGAGACAGAACCCAGTTCCAAGTCTGTGCTGTGACTCCGTGTAAACATGAGACAGAACCCAGTTCTGAATCTGTGCTGTGACTCCGTGTAAACATGAGACAGAACCCAGTTCCGAATCTGTGCTGTGACTCCGTGTAAACATGAGACAGAACCCAGTTCCGAATCTGTGCTGTGACTCCGTATAAACATGAGACAGAACCCAGTTCCGAATGTGTGCTGTGACTCCGTGTAAACATGAGACAGAACCCAGTTCCGAATCTGTGCTGTGACTCCGTGTAAACATGAGACAGAACCCAGTTCCGAATCTGTGCTGTGACTCCGTGTAAACATGAGACAGAACCCAGTTCCGAATCTGTACTGTGACTCCGTGTAAACATGAGACAGAACCCAGTTCCGAATGTGTGCTGTGACTCCATGTAAACATGAGACAGAACCCGGTTCTGAATCTGCTGTGACTCCGTGTAAACATGAGACAAAACCCAGTTCTGAATCTGTGCTGTGACTCCGTGTAAACATGAGACAGAACCCAGTTCTGGATCTGTGCTGTGACTCCGTGTAAACACGAGACAGAACCCAGTTCTGAATCTGTGCTGTGACTCCGTGTAAACATGAGACAGAACCCAGTTCCGAATCTGTGCTGTGACTCCGTGTAAACACGAGACAGAACCCAGTTCTGAATCTGTGCTGTGACTCCGTGTAAACATGAGACAGAACCCAGTTCCGAGTCTGTGCTGTGACTCCGTGTACACATGAGACAGAACCCAGTTCTGAATATGTGCTGTGACTCCGTGTAAACACGAGACAGAACCCAGTTCTGGATCTGTGCTGTGACTCCGTGTAAACACGAGACAGAACCCAGTTCTGGATCTGTGCTGTGACTCCGTGTAAACATGAGACAGAACCCAGTTCTGGATCTGTGCTGTGACTCCATGTAAATGTAAGACAGAACCCAGTTCTGAATCTGTACTGTGACTCTGTGTAAACATAAGACAGAACCCAGTTCTGGATCTGCTGCCACTCCATTCAGACATAAAAGAGAACCACTTCTGCATCTGTTCTACAATTCCATTCAAACATGAAGGAGAACCAGTTCTGGATCTGTACTGCGACTCCATTCAAACATGAAGGAGAACCCAGTTCTGGATCTGTCTGCGATCCTGTCCATCTGCGCTCAGCCTGCAGCTGGAATAGGCGCTGTGAGCACCTCCTCCGTTTCCTTCTGACTGACCTTTGTGAACAGGTGAGCTCCTAACAGTTGCCTGAATCCCTCCAGATGTAGGTGGGCTGCTGGCCTAAGGGGAGCCCAGCATCCCTCCTTCCCCTGACTGCGACTTCTTTTCTTATCCCAACTGTTCCGCTGTTAAGATAAATTTTTAAAGGGTGACTCTACACCCCTCCTCCCCGTGCTCCTTCCCCTAGCCAGGATTCAGAACGTATTGTTGACTTTTATAGAATTTCTTTGTAAATGCTACAGCCCAATGAGACAATGACAGTATTGTAAGATAGGAGCAAAGTGCATTTTAACCAAAAGGACAACAACCTGTTTCAGATTTTTATTTAAAAAAAAAAAAAAAAAGGCATTTGGTGAGCTCCTCACCGACTCAGAACAAAATGAAAAACTCCTAAGTACAGAAGAGCCTCCATGATGGGACCCCAACCACACCTCCATCCCCGCTACTCTCCCAACTCCTGTGGACCTCATTCTTTCCACAGAAATTACACCTCAAGCTTTTCCTCAGAATGCTTTTGCCCTGCCTGGTAGCACACAAACTCTTTCCCCTTTTGTTCTTACGTGCATAACATACAGTCACTGTCTCCAATTGGTGTCTACCCATTTCTGCCTGAAGGTCAACCATGTATGTGTTAGACCTGTGCTAGGTGATGGTAAGATACTACTACTGCTCCTGCCCTGAGGTGTGTGTGGTCTGCCAGAGACAGACCACAAACAGGGACAAAACAGTGGAGTATTACAACAACTGTGCATGGTGTTCTATGAAAAAAAGAAAGAAAAACAATGAGCTAGGTGACATGGGAAGTCCCTGGTGTTGACGGAGTTAACACACTTGGCTACTAACCAAAAGGCGGGCGGTTCAGGTCCACCCAGAGGTTCGTCAGAAGAAAAGCCTGGCAATCTACTTACAAAAAATGAGCCATTGAAAACCCTGTGAAGCACAGTTCTGCTCTGACACACATGGGGTCACCATGAGTCAGAGTCAACCTGCTGGCAACTAGTAGTAGGTAGTAGTATTAAGGAATTGGAGAAAGCACAAAGGAAAATGAGACCTGTCCCCAGCCTCCAGTCAAGTGCCTACTCTGGGTGAGGAGCACTGCCCAGGGCCGAGGATACCACGGTGCTCCCTGCACCCACTGTCTACCAGGATGACAGATGCACAATGACCAGTCTCAGTAAAGCTGAGGGAGTGGGGGCTGGGGGGTACACAGTGCTGCGGAGAGTGGGGAGGCTTCCAGGGGATGTGGAAGGTCATGGTCGTGGCCCAGCTCCCCCTCTGGGTCTCTCTCCTCCCTCTCTGTGGATACGTTCTGTTGCCTGTCTAGGGTCAATAGAACGCCCACCCCCTGCTCTGCCTCTTGTGGTCTCCAGCGCAGAAGAAACTCAGGGATTGTTGCACCCAAATCCCCCAGAGTCTCAGAAGGGCGAGCCCCTCCGATCGCCTTGACCTTAAGCTTCAGGTTTGACTTGATGAAGTTCTGTACATGCTGTGGCGGCAGAGTGGTGCAGTTCATGTGCTAGAGTCGGGGGGCGTTTCTGTTGCAACTCCATGGCAACAGCTCACTCCCCAGCACTGGGCTATCACCCTCCCCACCCACCACTGCCAAGGGGAAGCATAGGGTGGAGGCCACAGGCAAGCAGGCCGGGTTGCTTATTGTGACATAGAACCCAAAGAGCCTACACTACACTTTAACCAGGCTCCGGGAAGTCAGATGATGCATTGCATTGGGCAAATCTGCTGCAAAAGACCTCTGTGAAGTGTTAAAAAGCAAAGATGCCACTTCAAGGACTAAGGTGGGCCTGACCCAAGGGATGATATTTTTAATCGCCTCATATGCATGGGAAAGCTGGACAGTGAACGAGGAAGACTGAAGAAGAATTGATGCCTTTGAATTATAGTGTTGGCGAAGAATATTTACTATACCATGAACTGCCAGAAGAACAAATAAGTCTGTCTTAGAAGAAATATGGCCAGAGTGCTCCTTGCAAGCAAGGATGGCGAGATTGTGTCTCACATACTTTGGATACGTTATCAGAAGGGACCAACCCTGCAGAAGAACATCATGCTTGGCAGAGTACAGGGTCAGCGGAAAAGAGGAAGACCCTCAATGAGGTGGATTGACACAGTGGCTGCAACAGTGGACTCAAACAAAATGATTGTGAAGATGGCAGAGGACTGGGCAGTGTTTTGTTCTGTTGTACATAGAGACACTATGAGTCAGAACTGACTTGACGGCAGCCATGTACCTTAACTTGGGGGTTTAATGCCTACATCCAGTTGGGGTCAAGGCTGGAGTCTGGGGTTTGGATCTCAGACTGCCTCCACTAGAAGGGCCTGCATCTTTCATCTGACTTGAGAGGTACATCGCAGTCTGCTGTGTGGGTGGGTCTGGGCCACATGACTGGGAAGATTGGGAGGCCCTGGTGACTCCAGGTTTGCTGTTGTTGCTGGAAGGTAGCAGGGGCTGATAGCTCTAAAATTCATCTAGCGTTATATATCAAGTGCAGAGTTGAAGCAGTAAGTGATGACTCTTTTCATCCATATCCAGCATCTCAGGTTCTTAGTGCTGCTGTAACAGGAATAACACATGTAGGCAGCATTAAAGAGCAGAAATTCATTTTTTCACAGTTCAAGAGGCTAGAAATCTGAATTCAGAGTGCTGGCTCTAGGGGAAGGCTCGCTCTCTCTGTGGACTCTGGGGAAAGCCCTCGTCTCTTTTCAGCTTCTGTTCCTTGGTTCCTTGGAGATCTCATGTGGCGTGGCATCTGTCTTCCCCATCTCTGCTTGCTTGCTTGATTGATTGCTCAGTCTGCTCTTTTTACATCCCAAAAGAGATTGACTCAAGACACACCATACACCGATATGGCCTTATTAGCATAACAAAGAAAACTCATTCCCAAATGGGATTATATTATATCCACAAGTATAGGTGTTAGGATTCCAACACATACTTTTTTGGAGACACCAGTCAATCCAGAATCCCAGCATCCTCCTGCCACACCCAGGACCACCCAGTGAGCCGGTGAGCCATTCCTATGTTCCAGAGCAGTGGCGGGAGCCCTCAGACACAGCGGCGTCTTGGGGTCGCTTGTTGGCCTTTCTCTGACTTTTGCCGTCTCCTCCATTCCTGTGCCTGCCTGGCAGCCAGCCAGCCTCCCTGCCACAGCGCTCCTGAGCTAAGGCACCCGCCTAGCTCCACGGGGATGGAAGCGTGAACCAGGAGGAAGGCCCCGTGGCAGCAAGCACCCATGAGATCTGCGCTCTGCATGGCAGTTTCACTAGTGTGCCCACGTGCTGCGACGCACCTGATCCTCTCTGCAGCCGGGAGCAGGTGGATGCCCATCCCACCAGTAAGAGAGTAGCTCAAACAGGGCCTTGCTCCTGGACTGTGGACCCGGACTTGCAGAGTTGTCCTCCCCTGGGAGCTGGTCAGAAAAGCAGTTGCAGGCTGTCCTAGCCCTGCTGCAAGCACCACGCCCGGGGCGGATGATCCAGGCAGCATAGTGAGCACAGGCTTTCTTGTGCTGACTTCCTAACCCGTAGTGAACAATTTCACATCAGAGATATGATGAAACCCATGTGAAATTGTTCACTACAGATTAGGAAGTCAGCGCAAGTAAGCCCGTGCTTACCATGCTGACTGGGTCATCTGCCCCTGTCGGGGTTTGTAAATGTGAAAAGAGGCTTTGATTCTGTAGGAAGGTGCTGTGGGGTTGGGAGAGAGAGAGATGTCAGCCATACCTAGAAGCAGAATTTTTAATATGAAAAAAATGTGATTACCTATTGGGTAGTCCACCCCTGCTCGTGCCCCATGGAGGCTGAGAGGCTGGCTCAGATGGCTGGGCCCTGCATAACCCTATCCTTCCCAAGGAGAGTGGGGTGCTGTGTTTCCTGCTGTGACAGCCTCCAGCCAGATGGGTCTCTGGGTCTAGGATATGGAGCCTGATAGGTCCACAGCTCCCAAAACAGCAGCCGAGGAGGCCCAGTAAAGCCACAGGAAGGACAGGAAGGGATGAAGAGAACAGCAGCAAGCCCACAGGCAGAGTCAACTAAGCGTGGAGGAGCCCAGAGAGAGTGAAGACACCAGAGCTAACTGCCGGGTCGACTCCATTGTTGTTTACCAGCTCCTCGAGGCTGTGCCTCAGCTACGGCATTTGTAAAATGGGGGCAACACTGGGGCGTGTTGGGTGAGTCGCTGCATGTAAAGCCTTTAGAAGCATGTTGCCGCTCTCTGAGGAGTGGCGGGTGTGGGCGTTAGGTGATGGGCCTGGAGGCTGCAGCAGCTCCTGGCTCTGCCCCTCGATCTTCATCTCTCCCTCCTCATCACACCTCCCACCGCATTCCTGGGAGATGGCTGCTTTCCAGGAGGATTTGACTGCCCATCAGTGGTGGCAGGAAGACGACTGTTTGCTAAACAGCATTTGGAATGGTTTTGAATGAAAGGGCATCACCTGAGCACCTCCCATGGCGACCACTGCCGAGCATGCATGCAGTGTGGCCTGTGACCTCATTGCCAAGGCCAGGATGATCGTGAGATTGCATCATGAGCAGTGGGTGTTGCCATAGCTTCCTGCACCCAGCGTGGCATCGTCCTGGGTACAGAGCAGCTGAAGTCTGGACAGAAGGACGGAGGCCTCCACTATGGCTCCTGGCCTGGTGGGAGAGACCGATGCTCCCATCCATTGCCCTGTTTATTTCTGTACTAGTTAGGGTAATGATAGTTGTTATAGTAAATGGGCCCCAAAATTTCAGTGGCTTAACACATTAACTTACTTCTTGCTCATAACAATCCATTGCTGATGCACCTGGTAGGTTAGTGGCCATCCACGAAGTGACTCAGGGATCACGGCTCCCTTCAGCTAGTGGCTCTGCTATTTCAGGGGGCAGCGACTTTTCAGCTTTCTTGTGCCATGAGCCTGTTTTGGCTGTCTGGCGAGTAGCCTTCTCAGAATAACACTTTTAAATACATGAAATAAAGTGCACAGGACAACAAAGAATGTGCTGTCTGTTGGCAGCAAAATCACCAATACTGCTGACATCACATACCTGTTGCCAGTCGAGTTGATTCTGACTCACAGCAACGCTGTAGGACAGAGCAGAACTGCCCCGTAACGTTTCCAAGGAGTGGGTGGTGGATTCGAGCTGCCAGCCTCCTGGTAAGCAGCCAAGTTCTTAGCCACCGTGCCACCAGGGCTCTCTGACATCAGATAGCTGGGGTTTTTGGGCAACTTCCATAATTGAAGGAAAGACTCAATAGCAAGTGGAAGTTGGTGGAAATTAAGATGTAATTGTTGTTGTTAGGTGCTGTCGAGTAGGCTCCGACTCATAGCTACCCTATGTACAACAGAACGAAACACTGCCCGGTCCTGTGCTATCCTTACAATCGTCATGCTTGAGGTCATTGTTGCAGCCACTGCACCAATCCACCTTGTTGAGGGTCTTCCTCTTTTCCACTGACGCTGTACTTTGCCAAGCATGATGTCCTTCTCTAGGAACTGATCCTTCCTGACCAAAGTATGTAAGAGGTGGTCTCACCATCCTTCTAAGGGGCATTCTGGTTGTACTTCTTCTAAGACAGATTTGTTCGTTCTTTTGGCAGTCCATCGTATATTCAATATTCTTCACCAACACCACAATTCAAAGGTGTCAGTTCTTCTTCGGTCTTCCTTATTCATTGTCCAGCTTTCACATGCATATGATGCGATTGGAAATACCATGGCTTGGGTCAGGCGCACCTTAGTCTTCAGGGTGAAATCTTTGCTCTTCAACACTTTGAAGAGGTCCTTTGCAGCAGATTTGCCCAATGCAATGCGTCTTTTGATTTCTTGACTGCTAATTCCATGGCTGTTGATTGTGGATCCAAGTAAAATGAAATCCTTGACAACTTCAATCTTTTCTCCGTTTATCATGATGTTACTCATTGGTCCAGTTGTGAGGATTTTTGTTTTCTTTATGTTGAGGTGTAATCCATACTGAAGGCTGTGGTCTTTGATCTTCATTGGTAAGTGCTTCAAGTCCTCTTCACTTTCAGCAAGCAAGGTTGTGTCATCTGCATAACGCAGGTTGTTAATGAGTCTTCTTCCAATCCTGATGCCTCATTCTTCTTCATATAGTCCAGCTTCTCGGATTATTTGCTCAGCATACAGACTGAATAGGTATGGTGAAAGAATACAACCCTGACGCACACCTTTCCTGACTTTAAACCAATCAATATCCTGTTGTTTTGTCCGAACAACTGCCTCTTGATCTGTGTAAAGGTTCCTCATGAGCACAATTAAGTGTTCTGGAATTCCCATTCTTCACAATGTTATCCATAATTTGTTATGATTCACTCAGTCAAATGCCTTTGCTTAGTCAATAAAACACAGATAAACATCCTTCCGGTATTCTCTGCTTTCAGCCAGGATCCATCTGACATCAGCAATGATATCCCTGGTTCCATGTCCTCTTCTGAAACCTGCCTGAACTTCTGGCGGTTCCTTGTTGATATACTGCGGCAGCTGTTTTTGAATGATCTTCAGCAACATTTTGCTTGCATGTGATATTAATGATATTGTTCTATAATTTCCACATTTGGTTGGATCACCTTTCTTGGGAATAGGCATAAATATGGATCTCTCCCAGTCAGCTGGCCAGGACGCTGTCTTTCACATTTCTTGGCATAGACGAATGGTCACCTCCAGCGGAGCATCTGTTTATTGCAACATCTCAATTGATATTCCATCAATTCCTGGAGCCTTGTTTTTCGCCAGTGCCTTCAGAGCAGCTTGGACTTCTTCCTTCAGTACCATCATTCCTGATCATATGCCGCCTCTTGAAATGGTTGAACTTCAACTAATTCTTTTTGGTATAATGACTCTATGTATTCCTTCCATCTTCTTTTGATGCTTCCTGCATCGTTTAATATTTTCCCCATAGAATCCTTCACTATTGCAACTCGAGGCTTGAATTTTTTCTTCAGTTCTTTCAGCTTGAGAAACGCCAAGTGTGTTCTTCCCTTTTGGCTTTCCATTTCCAGCTCTTTGCACATGTCATTATAATATTTTGTCTTCTTGAGCCTCCCTTTGAAATCTTCTGTTCAGTTCTTTTACTTCATCAATTCTTCCTTTTGCTTTAGCTGCTCGACGTTCGAGAGCAAGCTTCAGAGTCTCCTCTGACATCCATCTTGGTCTTTTCTTTCTTTCCTTTCTTTCAGTGACCTCTTGCTTTGATGTCATTCCACAATTCGTGTGGTCTTCGGTCACTAGCGTTCAATGCATCAAATCTATTCTTCAGATGGTCTCTAAATTCAGGTGGGTTATACTCAAGGCCATATTTTGGCTCTCGTAGGCTTGCTCTGATTTTCTTCAGTTTCAGCTTGAACTTGCATATAAGCAATTGATGGTCCGTTCCACAGTCGGCCCCCGGCCTTGTTCTGACTGATGATGTTGAGCTTTTCCATCGCCTCTTATTTCCCCCATTTCAGTTCATACACACACACACAAAAACAGTTGCCGTTGAGTCGACTCCAACTCATGGCAACTCCATGTGTGTGCAGAGTAGAACTGCTCCATAGGGTTTTCAAGGCTGAGACCTTTCAGAAGAAGGTTGCCATCCCTTTACTCTGAGGTGCTTCTGGGTGGATTGGAACCACTGACCTTTTGGTTAGTAGTTGACCACTTTAATCATTTGCACCGTCTAACCTTGGCTCAAGGAGCCCTGGTGGCACAATTGTTAAGTGCTTGGGTGCTAACTGAAAGGCTGGCAATTTAAACCCACCCAGCCACTACTTGGGAGAAAGACCTGGTAACCTGTAAAGAGTGCAGCCTTGGAAACCCTATGGGGCAGTTCTGCTCTGTCCTATAGGATTGCTGTGAGGTTCAGACCTCAGCCAACAGTCAGGGGAAAGCAGGGTGCAAGAAGAATCCCCGCCTCTTGGTGCCGTGGCCGAAAGTGACACACATCCCTTTCCACCTTCCATTGCCAGAGCCAGCCCATGCTGTCTCCTGTAGGTGGGCTGGGGACAGTAGCTCTAGTGGGCGCACGCTTGCCCGTGACATCTCCAGCAGTGGGTTCAAGAGCAGGGGTTTTGGTGAAAGCTTGAGCATTTCTGTCATGCCTTTCACACCCCATTTCCTCACACCAGCTCCACTAACAAGGGTGCAAATTGTATCTGCCCTCCTATCCATGTGCACATTCAACAATTTTTATTTTTTTAAATTTTTCTTGTTGGCATGTGTTTTCAGTATTGGAATACATGCTTGCTAATTGAGTGTGTTTAAATTTTTGGTTGTAAACTTGGGTTTGAGAAATACAACCTGGCAATACAATCTGCCAATGGGATGAATGGCACTTTCACACCACTGATCTGTGGTGTGACCAAAACCAAAAACCAAACCCACTGCCGTCGAGTCGATTCCAACTCATAGCGACCCTATAGGACAGAGTAGAACTGCCCCATAGAGTTTCCAAGGAGCGCCTGGTGGATTCTAACTGCCGACCTCTTGGTTAGCAACCGTAGCACTTAACCACTACACCACCAGCGTTTAAGTATACTACTAAGAACTAAAAAAAAAAAAAGAAAAGAAAACTCAAAACCCATTGTCATGGCGCTGATTCCGACTCACAGCCTCTAGGACACAGTGGAACTCCCCCATAGGATTTCCAAGGAGCGGCTGGTGGATTTGAACTGCCAACCTTTTGATTAGCAGCCATAGCTGTTAGCCACGACACCGTAAGGGCTGAGAACTAGCAGATAATTTATTGCTGGTGCCTTTCCGTTGGTTACATGGGGAACCTCTGGTTTTCCAAATATGACACAGAAAACAAAAAACAAACCCATCAGGGCTCCTAATCACCCAGGAAAGACATAATTAGGCTTGTGTGGTGCAGTTAATTACTGAATATGGCCCTTCTAGCCTTGGTCTTTGTGACTCACGCATAATGATTGGGTGGGGCTGTGAAAATAAGGTAATTGTGGCCTACTGAGGGGATTGGTCAGTTTTGCCATCCTGCTGGGCTTGAAGGGGAGCCAATTCCAGAGCAGAGAGAGATCCTACCACCACCAAGGAAGAATAGCCAGAAGCAGAGAGGGTGTTTTTGGACCCAGGATCCCTGTGCTGAGAAGCTCCTGGAATGAGGAAACAGAGAGAGCACAACCTATAACCCTGAAGATGACGAGAAGTGATGACAGGAGAGACTGGCAGGAGACCAAGTAGTGGGCTTCCCAGCCGACGGAGGGAGGAAGCTGAGTGCCAGGGGCACCTCTGGGGGCTTATTGGCAGGGCCTAAAAGAGCTTTGTAACACTTGCCTGAGCAGGGCAGAGGCCTAGGGCCAGAGAGAGGTTCTCCTGTAAGCTCACCTCGGGAGAGGCTGTCATGATGGAAGAACTGTATCCTGAGTGTCCCTGAGCCTGAGTTGTAACTGTTACTTCCCTAATAAACCCCAAAATTGTGACTATGGTCTGTGAGTTCTGTGTGGCCATTGCAATGAATTACAGAACCCAGCAGAGAAGTAGAGAGTGCTATGGGAGGGATAGATGGCTGAGAAAGGAGGCATGTCTGACCCCCACCTCATAGCAATCAGCCTTGGGCTGTTGATCTTGATTCTCCTTCCCCTTTGTGAAGACAGAGGAGGTCAGACACTGCCTCCATGCCATTTTACAGCTTGAAAGCCTTATCTCATAGAAATAAAGGAAGAAAAGGCAAAAGTTTACAAAACTAACACATCAGGAAGCATCACCTAATAGAATGCTCAACCTACACAACAGTGAGTTTCCGACTCTGGTCTACTGAGCACCACACATTTCAAAAGGGACCCACCTTGATGCATTAGAAGTAAGATAAGATAGCATACCATCAGGCCAATGGTAAGGAAAGGATTTTAATTAAGCTTCTGTTTACACTCAACCCCATGCAGGGGCGGGGGGGCCCAATGCATCCTGACCTCCCTCTGCTCTTTAAGAGTCACAGTCATTCTTTTTTCCATTTCCTTTTATTGATACTTTCTGGAGATAATGCTGCTATTACGGGTTGAACTGTGTCCTTCAAAAGACATGCTGAAGTCCTAACCCTGTGAATGTGACTGAAAATAGGATTTTGCAGATATAATTAATGTGAGGTCGTGCTGGAGTAGGGTGGGTCCTAATCCCAATTGAGTGGGTGTTTTTATAAAAGAGGAGAGACAGAGGAAGGACACCATGTGACATCGCAGCTGCAAACAAAAGAATGCCTGGCAAAGAAAAAACCCAAACCCATTGCCGTGGAGTTGATTCTGACTTACAGCAACCCTATAGCACAGGGTAGAACTGCCCCATAGCGTTTCAGAGGCTGTAAATCTTTACGGAAGCAGACTTCCATAGCTTTCTCCTGCAGAGCAGTTGGTGGGTTCAAACTGCTGACCATCTGGGTAGCAGTCAACAGCTTAACCACAGCACCACGAGGGCTCTTGGAGCCACCAGGAACTAGGAGAGAAGGATGGGACAGATTCTCCCTCAAAGCCTCAGAAGGAATCCACGTGTCCAGTGCCTTGATCTTGAACTCCCAGTCTCCAGAACTGTGAGCCACCCAGTTTGTGGTACTTTGCGGCGGCAGCCCTATGAAAGTAATACAAATGCTTTGGTTCAAAATGTTAATTAGGATTTTAGGCCCTAGAACAGTGTTTCTCAGCCTCAGCTCTATTGACATCTTGGCCAGATAACCCTTTGGTATAGGGGCATCCTGTGCACTGTAGAATGTTCAGCAGCATCCCTGGCCTCCACCCACTGGATGCCAGTAGCACCCCTTACTGCATTCCCCCTCAGTTGTGACAAAAATATTTCCAGATATTGTCAAGTGTCTCCAAGGAGCCAAGCACCCCCCCGCCCCCACTCCAGGATGAGAACCACTGCCCCAGAGCAGTCACTTAGGGCGGTCTCTCTGGTGTGCTTCTATCTTCTCCACTCTAAATCTCCCAGGCTAGTGGTTGCTCACTCTCCTAATTCGTTAATAGAAACGTTTATTGAGTAAGGTACTGAGCTTACTGCTGGGTATGTAATAATGAATAACACATGACACCCACCCTCGAGGTGCTTAGAAGACTTAGAATAAAGTGTGATCATCTGCTAAACCCAGGTGGCCCAGAGAGTTTGCAAGGCAGAGGAGCGCACGCAGTAAGGTAGTGGAAGGTGTGTCATACATGCAATGAGGTGGTACTTCCAGGTGATGCCTGCTGTCCTTTTTTACTCTCCACAGCACCCTGGTTTAGGTGGTGAAGTCTAGGATCACCCCATTCTGCTTAATAATCTTTTTGTTTGATGCATCACTGGACATTTGATCCAAAGTTTGATGATCCAGCTTTATTGCCCAGACCTTGAAAATTATTTCTCCAATGGCATTTCTCTCACTAAAGGAATAACCAACATGATTTTGATAAAACTCTGGATACCAAGTCATTTCCCCCACCAACCCATCCTCTTAGATTGTCGCCCCTATCAGCAGTACAACCTTGAATATACCCTACTTGAATTTAGAGACCATCTCAAGAATAGATTTGTTGCATTGAACAGTAATGACCAAAGACCAGACAAGTTGTGGGATGACATCAAGGGCATCATACATGATGAGAGAAAAAGGTCATTAAAAAGACAGAAAAGACCAAAATAGATGTCAGAAGAGACTCTGAAACTTGCTGTTGAATGTAGAGTAGCTAAAGCAAATGGAAGAAATGATGAAGTAAAAGAGATGAACAGAAGTTTTCAAAGGGTGGGTCAAGAAGACAAAGTAAAGTATTGTAATGAAATTTGCAAAGACCTAGAATTAGAAAATCAAAAGGGAAAAACACTCAGCATTTCTGAAGCTGAAAGAACTAAAAAAAAAATTCCAGTCTCAAGTTGCAATATTGAAGGATTCTATGGGCAAAATATTGAACAATGCAGGAAGCATCAAAAGAGGATGGAAAGAATACACAGAGTCACTGTACCAAGAATTGGTCAACGTGCAGCCATTTCAGAAGGTAGCATATTATCAAGAACCGATTGTACCAAAGGAAGAAGTCCAGGCTGCTCTGAAGGCATTGGCAAAAAACAGGCATCCAGGAACTGACAGTACCAGTTGAGATGTTTCAACAAACAGATGCAGCACTGGAGGTGCTTACTGAGCTACGCCAAGAAATTTGGAAGACAGCTACCTTGCCAACCACCTGGAAGAGTTCCGTATTTGTGCCCATTCCAAAGAAAGGTGAGCCAATAGAATACAGAAATTATTGGACATTATCGTTAATATCACACACAAGTAAAATTTTGCTGAAGATCATTCAGAAGTGGTTGCAGCAGTACGTCAACAGGGAACCACAAGAAATTCAAGGTAGATTCAGAAGAGGACGTGGAAGGAGTGATATCATTGCTGATGTTTTGTGGATCTTGGCTGAGAGCAGAGAATACCAGAAAGATATTTACCTGTGTTTTATTGACTATGCAAAGCCATATGACTGTGTGGATCGTAACAAATTATGGATAACATTGTGAAGAATGGGAATCCCAGAACACTTAATTCTGCTCCTGCGGAACCTGTACCTAGACCAAAAGGAAGTTATTCGAACAGAACAAGAGGATACTGCGTGATTTAAAATCAGGATAGATGCGTGTTAGGGTTGTATCTTTTCACCATACTCTTTCAATCTGTATGCTGAGCAAATAATTTGAGAAGCTGGATTCTGTGAAGAAGAATGGGGCATCAGAATTGGAGGAAGACTTATTAACAACCTGTGATATGCAAATGACAAAGCCTTGCTTGCTGAAAGCAAACAGGACTTGAAGCACTTACTGATGAAGGCCAAAGAATACAGCTTTCAGTATGGATTATGCCTCAACATAAAGAAAACAAAAATCCTCACAACTGGATCAATAAGCAACACCATGATAAATGGAGAAAAGATTGAAGTTGTCAAGGATTTCATTTTACTTGGATCCATAATCAATAGCCATGGAAGAGCAGTCAAGAGATCAAACGATTTATTGTATTGGGCAAACCTATTGCAGAAGATCTCTTTAAAGTATTAAAAAGCAAAGATGTCACTTTGAAGACTAAGGTATGCCTGACCCAAGCCATGATATTTTAGTCACCTCGTATGCATACAAAAGCTGAACAATGAATAAGGAAGACCAAGGAAGAATTGATGCATTTAAATTACAGTGTTGGTGAAAAATATAGAATATACCAAGCACCGCCAGGAGAATGAACAAATCTGTCCTGGAAGAAATACAGCCAGAATGCTCCTTAGAAGTGAGGATGGCGAGACTTCTTCTCATGTACTTTGGACATGCTATTGCTACAAGTTGGAACTGACTTGATGGCACCCAACAACACAACACAACAGTAGCGGTACTAACTGCATCGAATCCAGCCACCTTATTTGATCTCCAGTGAAGAAACATAACCTTCACTAATGCTGATTTCGCTGTTGGAATGTGAATGCAATCTCAAGTGGAGTCCTGGTGGTGCAGTGGTTATATGCTCAGCTGCTAATCCAAAGGTCGCAGCTGGAACTCACCCATAGGAGAAAAGATCTGGTGATCTGCTCTCGTAAAGATCACAGCCTAGGAAACCCCATGGGGCAATTCTGTCCTGTGGGGTCGACATGAGTTGGAATCAACAGCACACAACAATAACAACAACAACATGTTGAATTGGCAAGGTGGTCAAGGGGTCTTAGAGTCTTCAGAAGAGGGGCTGGAGAAGTTATGCAGGAAGATCTTTGTCTGACAGCAAGTTTCTGGTCTCAGGGTCTCAGTGTGTTTAGTGAGTAATTGGTGAAGGGCCCAGCGTAGCCGCCCTATACCCTAGGATGAAAAATTACATTTTTAGTCCTGCTCCTGACTGCAAATAAATCCATCCGAATCTGTTCTCAATGAGTATTGTCTGGCAGTGTCCACAGTAGTTGGGAGCTGGATTTAGCCTTTAGCTAGACATGTTCCGGGAGGGGAGCAGGCTGCCTGTTGTCTCTGTGGGGGAGGAACAGATGAAGGAATTGTTCACGGTTTGGCTCTGGCAGCACCTGCGACACAGACTCCAGGGCCTCTGGGATGGAGGGAGCAGTCCTTGTGCCTTTTCAGAAACATGGCCCTTCGTGTGCCCCTACCTGCATTTCCACCGCACCCTACCTCACACAGAGAAGCAACGTTATGATTTGTCTCTTCTGACATTCCTGAGACACTTCAAAAAGGATCAGAATGGTCTTTTGGCCACTAGGCCAGCTTCCACCTGGCTTGGATGTTAGGCTAACACTTAAAACTCTGCCCGCGCGGGAGTAGGTGATCATCAGGACGGCGACGATGCAGACAGGTGTAGAAACACGCCCAGGTGCACTTGCTTTGCTGGTGTTGCTGCATTGTGTGTTGTGACTGGAGGTTTGTCAGGTAACACTTGGAATAGGAGATGTAGTTTGAATGAGAAGCTTAAGCCCGTATGAGCTTCCTGCGGCTACTGTGACAAATTACCATGCCTGGGGGCTCAAAACAACAGGGATGTATTCTCGCCCAGCTCGGGAGACCAGAAGTCCAAAATGAAGATGTCAGCAGGGCCATGCTTCCTTTGAAGGCTCTAGTGGAGGACGCTTCCTTCTCTCTCAGCTTCATGTGGCTGCTGGCATTCCTTGGCTTATAGATGTGTTGCTTCAATCTCTGCCTCCATTTTCACAGGGCCTTCTGCTCTGTGTCCCTGTGCCCAAAGTCCTTCTCCTTGTAAGACCACTAGTCATTAGATTAGGGCCCGCCTTAATCTAATCTTAACCAGTATGACCTCGTGTTAACTTCTACAAAGACCCTATTTCCAAATAAGGTCACATTCACAGGTTCTGGGTAGACATGGGTATTGTAGGGACATTATTAAACGCTGTACAGTGCTCAATGCCAGTTTTCGATGATCCCTATTTGTGTGTGTGTACGTGCACACACACACACACACAGTGTTTTACCTCCTGCTAATTGAGCTTGTATAGGGCAAATCTGCTGCAAAAGACCTCTAAAGTGTTGAAAAGCAAAGATGTCACTTTGAGGACTAAGGTGCACCTGACTCAAGCTGTGATATTTTCAGTTGCCTCATATGCATGTGAAAGCTGGACAGTGAATAAGGAAGACCGAGGAAGAATTGACATCTTTGAGTGATGGCATTGACAAATAATACTGAATATACCATGGACTGCCAGAAGAACAAACAAGTCTGTCTTGGAAGCAGTACAACCAGCAAGGGCGGGAAGACTTTGTCTCGCATACTTTGGACATGTTATCAGGAGGGACCAGTCCCTGGAGAAGGATGTCATGCTTGGTAAATTAGAGGGTCAGTGAAAGAGAGGAAGACCCTCAACAAGATGGATTGATACAGTGGCTGCAAAAATGGGCTCGAGCATAACAAGAATTGTGAGGATGGCACAAGACTGGGCAGTGTTTCATTCTGTTGTCGGTAGGGTTGCTATGAGTTGGAACCGACCGGACGGCACCTGATGGCAAGTGTTGAGCTTTACCTACCCAAGGCTTTAAAAACATGATAGACGTACATTGCTCTACTCCTTCTCCGGCTCTGCTTTAGTTGCCTGTTTTTTATTCCCTCAAAGCAAAGGTCATACTTGTAGAAGAAAGTGAGCAAACCTGGTGGTAATGAAAGGATGCTGTTTTAGTGGTTGTTTTCTTGTCCTTCTAGAACAGATAGGCCTTCAGCCAACACCCTTTTTAGGACTAATTCTTTTACCGCCAGGTGTTTATTGGAAAGTAGAACGTAGGGATCTCAATTAATGTTACGCTGGTTTTCTTTCTTCAGACAAGAGCAGAGGTTTTCTTGTTTTTGTTTCCTTCAGCCAGGACAGCAAACATGAAGAAAAATTATGGTTTAGAGACAGGTGAGCAGGAATTCATTGTTCTGTCACACATTTGAGTGAGCCTGGGCAAGCCACTCAGGCGCTCTGAATCACAGCGTGCTGTCATGATTGCTGCGGGCATCAGACCCAGGCAGAGTGTGAAAGCACAAGGTTCAGCTTGGTTAAGTCGCCAGGCTAGATGGACCAGGAAGCCTCCGTTGTCTGTTTACACAGCACTGGTGGAGGGCCCACTCTAAGCTAAGCCCCTGGCTGGGCCTTGTTGTCGTTGGCTGTTGTTGAGTCAGCTCCCAACTCATGGTGACCCCGTGCATGATGGAACCAAACGCTGTGCAGCCCTGTACCGTCCCCACGATCAGTGGTGGATCAGACCATTGTGATCCACAGGATTTTTATTGGCTGATTTTTGGAAGTAGATTGCCAGGCCTTTCTTCCTAGTCTGTCTTATTCTAGAAGCTCTGGTGAAACTTGTTCAGCATCACGGCAACACACAAGCCTCCGTGGACAGGTGGGTGGTGGCTGTACAAGAAGTGCTTTGGCTGGGAATCAAACCTGGGTCTCCCGCATGGAAGGCGGCAGGACTGAGTCTCCCTCAGGGATCTCCCTCCAGGGCCTACAGCCTAGTCGAGGGGACAAACACGCAGCAAGGCACACCCTGCACTGCCTACTCCTCATCACTTACCGTGGCGTTTCCATTGCCAACTGCCGTTTCTCCTGTGACTGTGTTTGTGTTTCCACCTCATAGGCTCCAGGCCACTTTTCCAGCTAAAAGCCTTTAAATTCCAGGGTCACACCACCTGTATTTTCACAGGATTGGTAAAAATGGGCAGTGTTGGCTGGAGCTTGTTGGGTAAACATGCCGACAAGTTGCTTTGCCCTCTCCAGTCCTGGGTGTCTGCCCTTGGCTCCACACGTGAGCCGTGGGTGTGGGTTGGCCATGGGCATTGACCTTCCACTTTCAACAATAACTTCAATTATTATCAAATACATGGCTTTAGAAAAAAGCTTGGAAAAATACAAATAAGTATGAGGAAGGAAATAAAATTGAGCTGTGATTCCATAATGCAAAGGGAACCATTTAAAACATCTATATTTCTCTCTCTTTCTACTGAGCCCTCCCTCTGTCTCTGCTCCCATCCCTATCTCTCTGCCTCTATTTGTCTCCACCTCCATCTCTGTCTCTCTCTCTATTTCTAACCATCACAGTGATTTCATCCCTGGTTGCACGTTAGAATCACTTGAAGTGCTTTAAAAAAAATTTCTGATGCCTGGACCCCATCCCAGACCAATATATCAAATCCTTGGGAATATCATTTGGGCGTGGGAATTTTTAAAGCTCCGCAGTGATCTAGCTACTGACCTAAAGCTTTGCATCCTCTGATTCAAATTTTTATTTACTTTCTTCATCCAGATACAACCTTCCAGAAAAACAGACCATTCCAAGCAAGCAGAAAAGTTGAAGGAATCTTGCAGTGAACACTTGTATATTCATCACCTAGATTCTACTGTTAACATTTTACCACGGTTGCTTTTATCATAGATCTATCCAACTATCTATGGATCCTTGTATCCACCTATCAGTCTATCTTATTTTTGACCCATTTTCACATAAATACTTTATTGTGCACACACACACACACGTATCATTTGCTAGATTTCGATATTTATTTAGGTTTTTTTTTTTTGCTTTTGTTGTAATATTTACATCCAATGAAATGTACAAATCTTAAGTGCATATTAACAGAGTTTTGACAAGTGCATACAGTTTTGTAAGCCAGACCTTTTCAGTATATAGAACATTGTTATCTACCCAGAAATTTCCTCATACCTCACCTCAGTCAATTTCTACCCTCATCCCCCGAGATGACCACTATTCTGATTTTTTTCCATCATAAGTTAGGTGGCCCAGTCTAGAACTTTTTGTGACCTATTTAAAAAACATCTGACTACCCTTAAGTCACAGAGATTTTCTCTTGTATTTTTGCGGTGTGATGGATTGCTTTTGTGTGGCCTTTCTCACCATGGTCTTATGACTCCCACCCAGGTGATTGGGTTGGACTGTGAAGATAGGGTAATTGTGGCCCACCAAAGAAATTGGTCATTTTTGCCATCCTTTTTTTTTTTTTTTACTGGGCTTGAGATGAGCCATCACAGAGGTGGGGAAGAGAGCATCCCACCACCACCAAGGAAGAACAGTCAGGAGCGGAAAATCTGTCTTTTGGACCTGGGTGAGACAGAGTGAGCTGTAACCTTGAGGACGGCAATATGTGGTGGTAGGAGACTGGCAGGAGAAACGGCACAGTGGGCCTCCCAGCCCAAGGACTGAGAAAGCTGAGTGCCTTTGGGCAGAGGCCAAGGGTCAGGGAGATACACGCCTGCGAGCAGGGCTGGGAAGAGGCTGTCCTGATGGAAGAACTGGATCCTGAATGTTCCTGAGCCTGAATTGTAACTGGTTAATTTCCTAATGAACCCCATAGTCACGAGTATTGTCTGTGAGTCCTGTGTGGCCGTTGCAGTGAGTTAGGGAACGCGGCAGAGAAGCAGAGAGAGCTGTGGGAGGGACGGTTGGTGTCAGAGTTGGTAAAGATGGTGGAGAGGGGAGGCACGTCTAACCTCTGCCTCGTGGGAATCAGCCTCGAGCTGTTGATCTTGGTTCTTCTTCCCCCTTGTGAAGTTAGAGGAGATCAGACACTGTCCCCACGACGTTTTTGAAAATTTTCTTTTAAAAGCTTTATAGTTTTAGCTTTTATGTTTAGGTCAATGATCCTATTGTTAATTAATTTTTGTGTATGCTGTGAGGTAGGAGCCAAGTTTTCTTTTATTCACATTTGGGTAGCCAGTTATTTCAACACCATTTGCTGAAACATTTGTCCTTTCTCCATTGAATTGCTTGGGAGCCTTTGCTGGAAGTCAGGTAACTATATAAATGGTAGTCTGTTACTGGCTTCTCTGTTCTAGTTTATCCATTTGTCAGTCCTTATGCCTCTACCACACTGTCTCTGATTACTGTAGCTTTATAGTAAATCTTACAGCCAAACAGTTTAAGAACTTGATTTTTCTCTTACGGTATTTATCAAATATTCCAGGTGCTTTAAATTTCCATATAAATATTAAAATCAGCTTATCAATTTTTATTTTAAAAATCTGCTGAGAGTTTTATTGTGATGGTGTTGAATACATGGGTCAACTCGGAAAGAATTTACATTTTAATATTGATTCTTTTAATCAATGAATACAGTATATTTATTTAAATTTAAAAAATTTCTTTCACCAGGGTTTTGCAGTTTTCAGTATAAAAGTCCCATACCTTTTGTTAAATTTATTCTTAAATATTTTGGCTTTTTAATGTTATTGTAAATGGAATTGTTTTAAAAATAATTTTTCAATCATTTGCTGCTAGTATATAAAAGCAAAATTGACGTTTGTTTTTGACCCAGTAACTTGGCGTTGTGCTGAATTCACTTAATAGTTGTAGTTATAATTTCATAGATTTTTTAGGCATTTCCATGTAAACAATCGTGTCATCTGCAAATAGAGACAGCTTTTCTCCTAAAGACAGCTGAGTGCTTTAACCACTGCACCACCAGGGCTCCTTGCGTTTAAGAGAGGTGGTGTATAAATCTGCCTTTTATTTCTTCATCTTGCCCTATTGCACTATCTAGAACAGCAAGGAAAAAAAAAAAAAAAAACTCGCCATCAAGTCAATTCCAACTCCTAGCAACCCTATAGGACGGAGTAGAATTGCCCCACAGGGTTTCCGAGGAGCAGCTGGTAGATTTGAACTGCCGACCTTTTGGTTAGCAGCCAAACTCTTAACCACTAAGCCACCAGGGTTTCCAGAACAGCGAGAGCAATGTTTTTTAAAATGATGACCTAGGGCATCGTTGGATATTTGAATATAATGATTGATTTTAAAGTGTTAAACTAACCCTGCATTCCTGAGATAAATACTACTTGATAATGACATGTTCTTCCTTTCACATATGCTTAATTTATAGTTGCTAATATTTTGGTTTTTTAATGCTATTGTAAGTGGAATTCATGCCTTTGAATTATGGTGTTGGTGAAGAGTATTGACTATACCATGGACTGCCAGAAAAACTAACAAGTCTGTCTTGGAGGAAGTACAGCCAGAGTGCTCCTTGGAAGTGAGGATGGGGAGACTTCATCTCACGCACTTGGGACATGCTATCAGGAGGGACCAATGCCTGGAGAAGGACATCATGAGCAGAACTACCGCTTAGGTTTCTAGGTTGTAAAATCTTTACCGAAGCAGATGGCCACATCTTTCTCCCATAAAGCAGCTGCTGGGTTCAAACCGACATCCTTTTGGTTGTCAGCTGAGTGCTTTAACCACTGCACCGCCAGGGCTCCTTGCATTTAAGACAGGTGGGGTATAAACCTGCCCAGGCGGGGCGTAAACCTGCCCAGGTGGGGCGTAAACCTGCCCAGGTGGGGCGTAAACCTGCCCAGGTGGGGCGTAAACCTGCCCAGGTGGGGCGTAAACCTGCCCAGGTGGGGCGTAAACCTGCCCAGGTGGGGCGTAAACCTGCCCAGGTGGGGCGTAAACCTGCCCAGGTGGGGCGTAAACCTGCCCAGGTGGGGCGTAAACCTGCCCAGGGAAGCAGGCCCTGGATACACCTGGGCAGGCTGTGCACAGGACAGGGCTAGTGATACCACTGACGTTACGTTACTGTTAGTGGCCGTTGAGTCTACTGTGACTCATGGTGACCCTTAAGTAAAACAAAACAAAGTCCCGCACCATGTTCATGATCGTTGGTGTGTTTGAGTCCATTGTTGTGGCAATCCACCTCATCAAGGGTTTTTCTCGCTTTCTCTGACCCCCGACTTTACCAACCCTGATGTCCTTGTCTAGCGATTTTTGATGATGTGTCCACAGTAAGCGACTCAGTGTTGCCGTCCTCGTTTCTAAGGAATGTTCTAGTTGTTATTACTGACATTATATTCTAGGTCAATCGTGTCCTCCTAGAGTTGTGCGGTGTTATACCTGCGTAACAGTACATGGTGGTATGGGAAAAGTACAGGAGGACCTCAGAGAAGAGGTCCATTTTGAGGTGAGACTTAAGGGATGAAAAATCATTTGCCAACAATGATAGACTAATAAAAATTAGTATTTGTACAGTTAATTGTGACATATATATGTTGTTGTTAGGTGTCATCGAGTCAGTTCTGACCAATAGCGACTGTTTGTACAACATAACAAAACACTGCACAACCCTGCGCCATCCTCACAACCGTTGTTATGTTTAAGCCAATTGTTGCACCCACTGTGTCAATCCATCTCATTAAGGGTCGTCCTCATTTTCGCTGGCCCTCTACTCTGACAAGGATGATGTCCTTCTCGAGGGATTGATCTCTCCTGATAACATATCCAAAGTATGTGAGATGTAGTCTTGACATCCTTGCTTCCAAGGAGCATTCTGGTTGTACTTGTTCCAAGACAGATTTGCTCGTTCTTTTGGCAGTCCATGGTATTTTCAATATCAACATATATGTATATATATAAACGCTTTCACAAACATCAACACATTTCATCCCCACAAGACCTCCATGTTTGATAGAGGTCACAAAACCCTTGGCCCTTCATACCCAGCAGTCTCTCCTCCTCATCAGGTTCAACGAGCACGTTATACTCACTGTTGAGAACAACAGTTTCAAGCCCAGTAGTCTCATTCTTCCCCACTCATTGCAGATGCCTAATGCTCCACAGGCCAGCTTTCTGGAGGCTCTGGGCATGTCATTCCTTCCCATGGATTTTGTGTTGTTTGTAGCTGAAGGGAGAGAAAGTTCTTCTGCAAGTCCTGGAGGTGGGGAAACCTACTGATTGCCCTGGGGTTGTGGTATGTAGACAGGTTATTGTTGTTGATTATAGTATTGATACTCTTATGGATTGAATTGTGTCCCCAAAACGATATGTTGAAGTCTTAACCCCTGGTACTTGTCAATGTGATCTTTCCTTGAAGATGTTGTCAGTTAGGTTAACATGAGCTCATCCTGGGGTAGGATGGTCATAATTCCATATGAGTGGTGTCCTTAAAAAAGAGAAGAGACACAGACATAGAGACAGAAGGAAGATGGCACGTGAAGATGGAGGGAGAGATTAGAGTGATGCATCTAGAAGCCAAGGAGCGCCAAGGACTGCCAGTCGTCACCAGGAGCTAGGAGAGGCAGAGAACAGATTCTCTCTGTAAGCCCCCAGAAGGAATGAACCCGGACAACACATTGATTTTGAACTTCTAGCCTCTAAACTATGAGTAAATAAATTTCTGTTGTTTTGAGCCACCCAGCTTGTGGTACTGTGCTATTAGGGAACTCATATAAATGCTCTTATTTCTGTGGACAAAACTGAACCTCAGAGAAGAGAAGGTACCAGCACACACCATATGATGGCTAAATAATGAAGACAGGCCTTGGGTGGAGATCGTTTTCCTGCAAACCTTGTGTTCTTTCCATAACTAGACTTAACACCCTCTGTTGACTCACACTCTGGACATGTTCCGCCTGCTGAATCATCTCTCAAATGGTGCCCCCAGGGTTCTCCATCTTCCTGGTTCTTTCTTTATCTTGTTTCACAAGTATCCTGTAGCATTTTGCCCTGATCTGGTCCAAATGAATCTGGTTTATCTTATCCCTTTGAAACTGTTCCTCAAGGCTACATAGTAATGCATATTTCTCTCTTCTGAAAAAGCTCCATGGCATTTAGGACACACTTCTACATTTTACCTGGTCACCTTGAGCTGCCTGTCCAGGTACTATTTCCAAACTCACAATTGCCTCCTCATTTCTCAGAGTGTAGCTCAGATGGAACTAGCTAAATCACAACTATTGGAATAAGCATAAACAAGTCTATAATTTACCCAATTACTAATTTCTCAATTTTTGAAAATAATTTTTGGCCAGATGGCTCATTAAAATGTAGTAGAAAAACATCAAAAGTGTTACAGATACATAATGAAATATACGGATAATGATTAAATTTCATCTTTAAAATGACTCACTCCTCCCAAATAGGGAAAAAGATAGAAGTTTTCTAAGCAAAAAGGGAAGGGAAGATTTCATAAATGTCTTCATGTTAATGAAAATTTAGATTTCTCTACCAGTTTCAATTTGTGTTGTTGTTATTAGGTACAGCTGAGTTGGTGCCAACTCACAGTGACCTTTTCTATAACAGAACGAAACGTTACCCAGTCCTGCGTCATGTTCATGATCGTTGGTATTAAAAAATGATTGTTGCAAATATTTACTATTACTTTAAGATATTAGTTACAGTTTTTAGGTTTTATGTAAACAAATCTATTAGCATATTCCTTTGTGATTCATTCCATTTTTTTAATGCTTAAGAAGTTATTCTCCCCTCCCAAGTGTCCATCAACAGACGAATAGATCAACAAAATGCGGTCAGTATACACAATGGAATATTATTTAGCCATGAAAAGAAGTGAAGTTCTGAAACATACTACAACCCAGATGAACCTTGAAAACATTCTGCTAAGTAAAATAAGATACAAAAGGATAAATACGGTGTGACTCCACTTAAATAAAATATCTAGAATAGGCAACCCATACGTGTCTGTCAGTTTATCGTGTTGTGGGGGCTTGCGTGTTGCTGTGATTCTGGAAGCTATGCCGCTGGTATTCAGATACCAGCAGGGTCACCCATGGAGGACAGGTTTCACCTGGGCTTCTAGGCTAAGACAGACTAGGAAGTCTGTCTACTTCTGAAAATCATTAGCCAGTGAAAACCTTATGAATAGCAGCGGAACGTTGTCTGATATAGTGCTGGAAGATGAGCCCCCCAGGTTGGAAGGCACTCAAAAGATGACCGCGGAAGAGCTGCCTCCTAAAAGTAGAGTTGACCTTAATGACGTGGATGGAGTAAAGTTTTCGGGACCTTCATTTGCTGATGTGGCAGTACTCAAAATGAGAAGAAACAGCTGCAAATATCCATTAATAATCGGAACCTGGAATGTACGAAGTATGAATCTAGGAAAATTAGAAATCATCAAAAATGAAATGGAAAGCATAAACATCGATATCCTAGGTATTAGTGAGCTGAAATGGACTGGTATTGGCCATTTTGAGTTGGACAACCATGTAGTGTACTATACTGGGAATGACAACCTGAAGAGGAATGATGTTGCATTCATGGTCAAAAAGAACATTTCGAGTGTTGTACTTCTATCCTGAAGTACAACACTGTCAGTGATAGGATAATATCCATACGCCTACAAGGAAAACCAGTTAATACACCAACCACTAGGGCCAAAGATGAAGAAATAGAAGATTTTTATCAGCTGCTGTAGTCTGAAATTGATCAAACATGCAATCAAGATGCGTTGATAATTACTGGTGATTGGAATGCAAAGGCTGGAAACAAAGAAGGATCAGTAGTTGGAAAATATGGCCTTGGTGATAGAAACAATGCCGGAGATCAAACGACAGTATTTTGCAAGACCAACAACTTCTTCATTGCAAATACCTTCTTTCACCAACATAAATGGCGACTATACACATGGACCTTGCCAGATGGAACACACAGAAATAAAATTGACTACATTTGTGGAAAGAGACAATAGAAAAGCTCAATATCATCAGTCAGAACAAGGCCAGGGGCCGTCTATGGAACAGACCATCAATTGCTCATATGCAAGTTCAAGCTGAAATTGAAGAAAATCAGAGCAAGCCTACGAGAGCCAAAATATGACCTTGAGTATATCCTACCTGAATTTAGAGACCATCTGAAGAATAGACTTGATGCACTGAACACTAGTGACCACAGACCAGACGAGTTGTGGAAGGACATCATCCATGAAGAAAGCAAGAGGTCACTGAAGAGACAGGAAAGAAAGAAAAGACCAAGATGGATGTCAGAGGAGACTCTGAAGCTTGCTCTTGAACATCGAGCAGCTAAAGCAAAAGCAAAAACCGATAAAGGAAAAGAACTGAACAGAAAATTTCAAAGGGCAGCTCGAGGAGACAAAGTAAAGTATTATAATGACATGTGCAAAGAGCTGGAGATGGAAAACCAAAAGGCAAGAACACACTCGGTGTTTCTCAAGCTGAAAGAACTGAAGAAAAAATTCAAGCTTTGAGTTGCAATAGTGAAGGATTCTATGGGGAAAATATTAAACGATGCAGGAAGCATCAAAAGAAGATGGAAGGAATACATAGAGTCATTATACCAAAAAGAATTAGTCGATGTTCAACCGTTTCAAGAGGTGGCATATAATCAGGAATGATGGCACTGAAGGAAGAAGTCCAAGCTGCTCTGAAGGCATTGGTGAAAAACAAGGCTTCAGGAATTGATGGAATATCAATTGAGATGTTTCAACAAACAGATGCAGTGCTGAAGTTGCTCACTTGTCTATACCAAGAAATATGGTGCACCTTCCTGGCCAGCTGACTGGAAGAGATCCATATTTATGCCTATTCCCAAGAAAGGTGATCCAACCGAATGTGGAAATTATAGAACAATAGCATTAATATCACACGCAAGCCAACTTTTGCTGAAGATCATTCAAAAACAGCTGCAGCAGTATATCGACAGGGAACTGCCAGAAGTTCAGTGAAAAAGAGGAAGACCTTCAATGAGATGGATTGACACAATGGCCGCAATAATGGGTGCAAACATAGCAATAATTTTGACAATGGCACAGGACTGGGCAGTGTTTCATTCTGTTCTACATAGTCACTATGAGTCAGAACTGATTTGACAGCACCAACAACAACAAATAATGTGAGAAAATGTTTACAATAATGCTGTTTTGAAGAATGACTACAAAATGGTATATTCATTGGCAGCACTTTCTCCTTATGGCTTCTACTTCTTTTGTTTTTGGTCACTGTACTCCAGCCAAATTTACCTCCAAATTTGCACTGGCCAAATATACTCCCACCTCGGCCTTTGCACTTGCTGACCTTTGCCTGGGATGCTTTACACCCAGATAACCACTTGACCACATTCCCTCACCGTCTTTTAGTCTTTGCTAAAATATCTTCTCGGTGTTGTCTCCCTCTCTGCCCTGTTTAAAAATTCAGCCCCCCACCTGGCATTCCTTATCCACCGTCCCTGATTTTATTTTGTCTCCAAATAAATTATTCGTCATCATCATGTGACATACAACATACTACTAATTTGTTTATTGTCAGTCTCCTTCAACGAAAACATAACCTGCACAGGGATTTTTGTCTATTTTGCTCGGAGTTCTATAGCCAGACCATGTGTCAAGGTACCAGGGCATGGAAAAAACACTGAACTGAAAGGCAATGTAGAAACGTTTAAAATCATAGAGGACTTGTCGGCATTATTATTTTATTGTTATTTTTTGTTTTATTTATATCAGCTTGTCAATAATTATTTAAAGTTTTTTTTTGTTTTTTTTTTATCTTAGTTCTGCTGTAACAGAAATACCACAAGTGGAGCCTTTTACAACGGGAAGTTTATTCTCTCACTGCCTAGTAGACTAGAAATCTGAATTCAGGGCACCAGCTCCAGGGCAAGGCTTTCTCTCTCTGTCAGCTCTGGGGAAGATCCTTGTCATCAATCTTCCCATGGTCTAGGAGCTTCTCTGCACAGGGACTTTGGGTCCAAAGGACACGCTCTGCTCCTGGCACTACTTTCTTGGTAGTATGAGGTACCCCTGTTTCTCTGCTTGCTTCTCTCTGTTATATCTCAAAAGAGATTGACTCAAGATACAACCTAATCTTGTGTGGATTGAGTCCTGCCTCGTTAACATCATAGGGGTAGGATTTACAACACATAGGATAATCACATCAGATGACAAAATGGTTGAAAATCACACAATACTGAGAATCATGGCCTAGCCAAGCTGACACACATTTTTGTGGGACACAATTCTGTCTATAGCAGATATTATCTTGGCTCTTGCTAGAAGCAGCTTTGCCCACCCATCTTTATTAGTTAGTGATAAAATCTAATAGATTAAGACAAATAATTGGGTGGAGAGGCAAGTGTTACCTGGAAAAGGCAGCAGTTCTGACTAATTTCTTAATAGCAGTCCCAGAAAATCCAGGGAAGGCCCTGCCTTCCTCGGATAAGGTTGAGGAGATGGGATGCACCTTCCATTTGAATAATGGGAAAAGCACTGGGCTGTGCCTCCTTCCTGTCTGCCCTCACAGCCGGGATTAGGAAGAGAGGTTCTGGTGTAAATGGAGTCAGGGCCATCCCTTGGTACCACCATTCACCCTTAGAATGGTGCCGTCCTGCACATGCATACTGCATGTCTTCTGAGGTCTGATCATTTCATGCTGGTCTGGGCAGCACAAATGGTTAAGCGCTTGGCTGCTAACTGAGAAGTTGATGGTTTATACCTGCCCACAGGTACCTCGGAAAGTAGACCTGGTGATCTACTTTTGAAAAGGCAGCCATTGACAACCCTTTGGAGCACAGTTCTACTCTGACCCTACATGGTGGGGTTGCCATGAGTCTGAGTCAACATGATGGGAACTGTTTTTTTTTTAGGCTAGAGAGGAAAGAAGAGAAAAGACATGCCAAGCCCTCACATTGAGGCCATGTATAATAGCAATGTCTAAGGAAACAATACTGGCCAGACCCAAGCTGACCGTCTGAGCAGTTTCTGCTTGTCTGTTTGGGCCCGATTGGCATGATGGGCACCACATCTTACACCAAGCATTTCCCTAAAATCTACCCTAGCAGATCCTCAATGGCACATCATCTGGAGGTCAAGGAAAAAAAAAAAAAATCACTCTCCTCTCTTACGACTTTCCAAGAGTTCACTTAAAAAAACATTTCTTAACCAAGAGCAAAGCTTTATGTTGATGAGAGAATCAGCATCTGAAAATGCAAAAACCTTCCAATAGCTGCAATCAGAAAGCATCTATTTTTACCGAAGAAGAGGGAAGCCGAGCCCTCCCAGCTGACAGACGTGCTGTCTAGAAGAAGCGGCAGTCATCTGTGAGGAAGAGAAACATATTCACACACGAGACAAAAGCCTGCTTCTAAGGAAAATCAAGCCAGAAAAAGAAGAATCATCTTTACGGAATAATCAGAAGGCTGTTTGACTTGTTTTCAGCGGCCACGGCTTCAGTGTTTGTCTGTGAATGGAGTCCAGGTCTCTGAAAACATACAAATGAAGCGAAATAGCTGGCATGAAGTCTGAGGGTCCTGTCGCAGCACACAAAGCTTCAAGTGGGTCCAATTCCTGGAACCAGCACGAGGGAAGATGAGGGCTTGTTTGTCCACTGGACCCATTTTAACTGCATTGTGGATGGTCCATGCTGAGGATCAAGTACGACAGCAAGGAAGAACAACCGAAAGTAATTTTCACTCATTATCAAGGGTGTTCTAGCTTTCCCTGGCTCCAAGATGTGATTTTATTATCCAAGAAGCTCACGAAGCCTGACCAAAGCAGGCTGGCCTCACGTCCATACAGGATGAAAGCCAGCCTTGTCCCTTCGTTACTGGATGAAACATAGCCCATGATTTCAGGTGTGCACAGGTGGTCACAGTTCTGTTCTCTAAATCAAATGAATTGTGAGATGGAGTTCCAGCCATCCCAGACAGATGCCTGGGGGACTGTACCCTTGCAGACCTCCTTCCAGGAACCCAGTGACCACACAGCATTGGGTGCATCTCAGTCACTTCTTGCCCTGTCCCCCTGGTCCCTTCAGGTACAGCTGCCTCTTTGATGCTGCCCCCTGCTCTCGCAGGGGGTTCTTTGATGAGTGAGTTCCCAACACCCTGTAGCCTGCCCCCCTGAGGCTCCACTCTCAGTCTCACCCCCTCCCATCACCTCTGACTATTGGACCATGGACCCCACACCCCAGTGGTCCCAACTGCAGGAAGGAGCCCTGCTCCATTCCTCCCTGCTGCCTCCTCACAAACCACCAATGTTTACTTAATTCCATGAGCCCAGATTGTTCCAGCTCCTTGTGCTTCCCTGCCCCAAAACAATCCCAGAGGCTAAGAAGGGCAGAGGGCCTGGCTCTGAGTTGGAGGGGGGGTGATGGGCAGGAGTGGATGGGAGCATAGAGGGCAAACGCGAGTTTATTTCTGTAGATCACCTGACATGTCATGCTCAGCTTCTATCATCCACCCTCCCTTTCTGGCTTTAAGGAGGAGAGGCTGCTGCCCTCACTGACCCTGGAGCTTCCAGCAGCTGCCTACCCACCCCATCCAAGCCAAAGTCCATCCTTTGGGGCAGGGTAGGGAACCAGATATGGCTTCTCCCAAGACTTCCTCAGCATGAGGAATGCAATCTGGTGGTGTTAGGTGCCATTGAGTCAATTCCAACTCATAGTGACCCTATGTACAACTGAATGAAAACTGCCCAGTCCTGTGCCATCCTCACAATCATTGTTGTGCTTGAGCCCATTGTTGCAGCCACTGTGTCAGGCCATCTCATTGAGGGGCTTCCTCTTTTTCGCTGACCCTCTACTTTGCCAAGCATGATGTTCTCCAGGGACTGGTCCCGCCTGATAACATGTCCAAGGTATGTGAGATGATGTCTTGACATTCTTGCTTCTAAGGAGCATTCTGGTTGTACTCCTGGTGAACTAACTTCTGAAAAAAAATACTAGCAAGAAATAAAGGGTTCTTTTTAACCCCTTAACACATCCTTATAGGAAGTTCATCTCACTTTATTCCACAACTTAGTTTGAGAAGTCAAGATTAGGTTAAAATATCCTCAAGAAATAACCTAGCAATATTAGAGGTATATTGATTTTTGGAAAAAAAAAAGTTGTTTTCTGATGATTACAAGAGGTCTCATTAATGTTTTCAACATTCATCTTAGAGAATTTTCACTTAAGCTAGGAAAAAATCTCCCCTTTTCTTCCCATAAAATGCTTTGGCAAAATCAATAATCAGTGTATTCATACTGGGAAGTAGATTCCCTTGAGTCCTATCCACTGTTTTTCTTTCCTACATCTACCATCCTCAGCCCTCCAAAGCTGCAAATATTCTTTTATTTAACGAAGACTTGTGGAAAGACTCAATATGAGCCGAATGCTGTGCTGAACTCCGGTGAGTCACCAGGGAGGCCAACATGAGGAGGATTGGAAAACTCAGTCTAGGGGGGTAGAGAGTACTGAAAGATTCTGTAACCTTTATTTTTTCCAGGAAATCAATGGGTCACCATTATTTGCATACACGCTCACACACTTGATTTTGCCGAGACCTTAGCAACTAATGGAAACCCTGGTGGCACAGTGGTAAAGTGCTACAGCTGCTAACCAAAAGGTTGGCAGTTCAGATCTACCAAGTACTCCTTGGAAACTCTATGGGGCAGTTCTACTCTGTCCTACAGGGTCGCTATGAGTAGGACTCGACTGCAATTGGGTTTGGTTTTTTTTTTTTTTTTTTTGGTTAGCAACTAATCAATTATTATTTATTAAGCACTTACTGTGTTACTGTGTGTTCAACACTGCTTTGGGTGCCTTGATGAGTGCAGAATAGATTGTCCTCAAGGATTTATAAAGACGTTCTTTGTGTTAATAAGCATAACCACTGCTTATGAAGGAAGGGCAGAGTCGGGAGGGTGTCCAGGTGCACACCAAGGAGACACCTTCCATTGCGTGCTCAGGTGAGGACTGCCATTAGGTCCATGACTAACGTCACCTTGGGCCAGGCCAGTCTTTCAGTGAGCGCTTTCTCCCTGTCTAACAAACTTCATGACATCCTAGCCTAGAAAGGACTTCTTTGTCTCTGCTTGCTACCTAGAAATACCTGCTTCTGTTATTAGCTATGGAGCCCTGGTGGCATAGTGGTTAAATGTTCTGCTGCTAACCAAGAGGTTGGAGGTTTGAACCCAGCCAGCTACTCTGCTGGAGCAAGACTTGGAAATCTGCTTCTGTAAAGATTACAGCTTTGGAAACCCTAGGGGACAGCTCTACTCTGTCCTGTAGGGTCACTATAGTCAGAAGCGATTCAATGGCAATGGAATTTTTTTAGGATTGTTGTCTACCATCCCACACCTGTCTCTCTCTGTTCACCTTTTATGGTGACAGAATGTCAGCTCCAACAGGACAAATGTGAACAAAACACTTGGTTTGCTGTTGTGGCAGTCTTCCAGCTTTCTTAGCTTGTTATCCTAGGGATTATCTTTCTATGGTTTTGCTTTGTATAATTCTTTTCATACCTCAAAAATGGGTTCAGAAATGGTTATTCCTATCATTTTTACCGTTCTAGTTTCTCCTTAAGCAAAGCACTTGAAAAAGTAAACTGGTTTTTCTTGCAAGATAGCATATGTCAAGGTTAGCTGGTCCATTTTGTTCTTAACATTTTCCTAGCAAGGTAAGCAAACATTCATTCTCATTATTTTCTTTTTAAACCAGATGTAGACATTACAGAGAAGAGCATGGGGGAAAAAAAAAAAAAAAACTAGCCTATGCAAGTAGAAGATCCAGACCGGGCTTCTGATATCTGAGATCTGGGTGTCTTCTTGCAATTGGAAATTTGCATTTCCATTGGAAATTGTCTTTTCCTCTCTCAATTCTCTTTTATAAAAGAGAATTCTGTAGTGCTCTAGCTATTATTCTACAATTGTGAATACTTTAATGTGCTTCAGATACTTTAACCAGAATTAGACAGATATTTAACTCCATAGTTTATTAGGAAGATTCTTATAAATACCATTTGTTTTATGATTGCTTGTATTCTAAGAAAGTAACTACTGTAGTTTTGACAATTTACAAGGTCCCATTTGTACCTATGCTTAATTTTCTAATGTAAATAAAATTACATTTAGGAGTAGTTCCGATTTCCTCTCAATGTCTAGTGAAGATAGAGTAGTCTTTTAAGCTTCCCTATTTATATTCTTTTTTTTTTTAGGTTTTTTTTTTTAATTGTAGTAAATATACATGTAACAAAACATTTGCCATTTCAACATTGTTCACATGTACAGTTCAGTGACATTAACTTATGTTCAGCATGTTCAACCATTGCCCTGATCTGTTCCCAAATTTTCCCATCACCTTTAACAGAATCTCAGTGTCCCCCTCCCTCCCACCTGCGCCTGTTAGCCTGTAATAAACTTTGGTCTCTATACACCTGCCTCCTCTAGGTATTCCGTATAGGTGGGATCACACAATATTTGCCCTTTTGTAACTGACTTATTTCACTAAGCAACATGTTTTCAAGGTTCATCCATGTTGTAGCATGTATTCATGTTGTAGTGTGTATCGGGACTACATTTCTCTTTACCGGTGAGCAATATTTCATTGTATGTACGTGCCACGCTTATTTATCCTTTCACCTGTTGATGGACATTTAGGTTGTTCCCACCTTTTGGTTATTGTGAATAGTGTTACAATGAACATTGGTATCTGTTTGCGTTCCTGCTTTCAATTCTATTGGGTGTACGCCTAGGAGTGGAATTGCTGGACACCATTTATAGCCTTTGCCCTGGAACCCTGGTAGAGCAGTGGTTAAGAGATCGGCTGCTAACCAAAAGTTCAGCAGTTTGAATCTACCAGCCGCTCCTTGGAAACCCTATGGGACAGTACTACTCTGTCCGATAGGGTTGCTCTGAGTCAAAATCGACTCAGTGGCAATGGGTTTTTATTTATAGTCTTTAGTAATTCTTATGTATGTGTTTCTTGCTTCTACTATTGTTAACCTGATAACTGATGATTCTTTCTTTCTTTGTAAAGAGGTTCAATCACTACTGAAACTTACCAAACAAGTAAAAAGCAGTAAGCCATTAGCCATAGGAAGGAAAGGAGAGGAAAATGCATCACCAGGGCTGTCTTCTCGAGTTACCAGTTGGAGCTGGGTTCTAGCACTCATATCACTTCCCCTCCAGGCAAGCTGCTCTGTCTCTCTTTCATAGTCTGTTTAAAAAGAAAAGGCTTTTTACATATTCAGATAATAGATGTTGTGACGCTTAAGGTTGTGTGTCAGCTTACCCGGGCCATGATTCTTGGTGGTTTGGCAGTTACGTAATGATGTAATTTTGCAGTTGTATAATGATGTAGTCATCCTCCATGATGTAATCTGATGTGATCAGCCAGTTAGTTGTAGGAGGAGTTTCCCTGGGGCTGTGGCCTGCACCCGATATACATACGGACGTTCTGGCAAAGCTTACTTGCTCTGGATCCTGCATCTGGCCCGCCCTCATCTGACCTCTGATTCTTGGGACTTGAGCCAGCTGCCTGTCGTACGGCGTGTTGATCTTGGGTTTGTTGTCCTCCAGAGCCTGTGAACGAGCAGCCTGCCATCTTACCTGCCGATCTTGGACTCCTCAGCCTCTGCAGCCTATGAGCCAGCAGCCTGTTGTCTGACCTGCTGATCTTAGGTTCATCAGCCCCTGCAGCTACGTAAGTCAGGAGAGGTCTCCGGCCTGATGCCTGGCCCACGGACTGGGGACTTGCTCGCCTCTACAACTGCCTGAGCCATGCCATTTCATTAAGATAAGATAAATCTCTCTCTCTTTCTGTATATGTGTGTGTGTGTATATATATATGCTTGACTGGTTTTTCTCTAGAGAGCCCAGCCTGAGACAGATGTCAGTGTAAATACTTCTGTTTTTCAAAAGGAACTGAGTTTGTTCACAGGGAACACTTTTTTAAAAACCTAGAAATATGCCTATTTTGCCTTAAATATCATTCTTGAAGTCCATGGCTACTTGGGAATTCTGACAGAAATGCCTGGTATATGCAATACAAGCATCTTTCAGATGAGACAGGACTTCGGGGGAAATGGCAAATGCTGCACCTTCCAAATGATATTTTATTCATCTTGTATTAGCTGAAGTGCTATATGATTAGGGTTATGAAAGCAGAAATAAATTTTAGAGCAAGTACGTTTGGCTCAAGGTTAAATTAAATAAATCCTCGGAAACTGGTGAATTGACTATTACTACATTGTCTGCTGAATTAGTAAAGAGCACAGCTTGTCTTATGATCCATGTAGGACCAGCAAGTTAGTAAAACTCACGACCAGGAAGGCTGGTGAACACTACGTCGTTTTTTATGATGTGGTGAGCTCGAGGAAGATTAACTCCTGGGAAACATTGCTGCTGTTTGTTAGTTGCTGTCAAGTCGAGTGCATCATTGTGGCTTTTGTGTCAGTCCACATGTGGGTAAGGGAGTGAATCGAAAAGGGAACGTAGATGTGTCATTTTTATTTCCTTCTGTATTTTTGGGGTGTCCTTTCTCATCTTAAGGCTGAGATTCATGCAGCTAAAACCACCACGTGTTTTTTCAGTGACGTGTTTACCCTGGAGGCGGGGTGCTTCCACAGCATACAGAATGGCTGGTGACCAGCTGGAGGGGAACCCTGATACCTGCATTCGTGTTCATGGTGACTTTTCTTGCTGGTGAGATGGAACAATTACTTGGAGGATTGCAAGCAAAAGCTCTTTCTTTAAAATTTTCTCCCAGCTTATAAAATACTTTTCATAATAAAGAGAGGCTGTTTACTCTGTCCTTGGCTTTTTTTCCTCCCTCATGAATCATGTCTTTGGAAGAGAAGCTTTTGTTATGGTTCTGCATGTCACGACTCTGTTGTGTTGGGAGTGGGACTCTGAGTCTGTCCTGCAAAAGGGCTCTGCTTTGTGTCTTTCTGCACCGAACTGCAGAATGTGAGTGTCTGCATTGGTGTCTCCAAGCTTCTGTAAGCTTCTTTGAACTAAGATGATGTCCCCTGTGCTGTGGTGGGCCCATCACCAAAACCCACTGCTGTCAGGTCGATTCCAACTCATAGCAACCCTATAGGATAGAGTAGAGCTGCCCTATAGGGTTTCTAAGGAGCAGCTGGTGACTGCTGACCTTCTGGTTAACCACTAGGGCTCTGGAGGAGGAGGATATAAACAGAGCATCTTCACGCACTACTTGTACCCTAGACCCCTGACTCCTGGTCGTTGCAGAATTATAGCATTATAGTGCTTTTTGATTTATTGTCGTATTTTCTCCCAGTCCCCCAGTGAGTTGCATGGTTTTTGTCAAAATTAATTTCATTTTGAGATTTCTGGAGTGGAAATACCAAGGATGGGAATCGCTTCACTTGAAATTAGCCATTCTTTTACTTTTCCCAATTTCTTTGTAGACCTCAACTTGAAAAATGGAACAGCCGAGGGTGAAACATTGCTTCTAAAAACGCCTATGTCAGCTCATCATCTTAAGCATCAGACAACTCGGGTTTGGCTGAGCCTTTGCTCTTAGACTGGGAAATGCTGTCACATGCATCATTCTCTTCCCGTATCTGTTCTCCGAGGCAGATGGCAGCAGCTCCTGATCTCTCCATCACTCAGACGGGAAAGCTGAGCTACAGAGAGGCAGGTAATGGGACAGCAATGGGATGAGGGCCAGGTTTCCTGATCCCCACTCTGTCCTCAAGAAGATGGTAAACGGCTGCCTCCCTTCCTCCCTCTGTACTCATCTCCGGGGGCTGCTGTGACAAAGTACCACAAACTACAGAAATTTATTCTCTCAAAGACCTGGGAGTCAGGAGCCCAAATCAAGGTGTCAGCAGGGTCTCGCTCGCTCCAAATGCTCTAGGGGAGGATCCTTCCTTGTCTCTTCCAGCTTTCCTTGGCTTGTAGATGCATCACTCCAATCTCTATTTCTGTCTTGTGTGTCTCTTCTCTTCTTCATATAAGGTACCACTCAGATTGGATTAGGACCCACCCTACTCCAGGATGATTTCATGTTAGCTAATAGCACCTTCAAAGACCCTATTTCCAAAAAAAGGTCACGTCCGCAGATACAGGGGTTAGAATTTGGACACATCTTTTTGGGAGACACAATTCAACCCGGAACACCCTCCCTCCTTTCTTCCTAAGAGGAAAGAGAGAATTCTTAATATTTAAGGGATGTTTTAAGGGATAGGCACATCGACGGCAATGGGTAAATGGGTTATAGGTAGGCATATAGCATTAGTCTCATTTTTTCATTTGCCCAGGAGAGTAATGGCTTTTTCTAGGGACTGGCTTTCGGGAAGTTTGATGCCAATTCCTACATCTTGTTGCATAATGATTGTGCAACTTGAGAATCTTGAAACGCTTCCCATTGCTTTTAGGCTGTAGGGTTTGTTCATTAAGGACTTGTTGTCAGCAAGCATGCCACAACTGCTATTTCTTTTGGAAACTGATGCTTCTTAGGTGGATTTCTTGGAAGTCCATCTTTTTAGGTGTTCCCCTTGAAAAAGTCGTTCAAGTTTTCTTGGGGTTGAATTGAACATTCTTATCTCAATGCACGTAATTTGTTTGGTCCTTTAGTTGAATCTCGATCTTTTAACGTGTTTAAATGCAATAATTATGCCCTTTCATAAAAATTGGTGCCTGTTTCCTCTGATTGTTCATCTTTCTAGTGCAAGCTTTATAAAAATGGCCAGTGTTTTTTCTGGGTTAATATTTCTCTTTAAAACTTTTTGGTCTTTTTCCTTTTACTTTCTATTTTGGTTTCTTAGGTAGTTTATTTTCGTGTCCTTCCCCACAGCCCCATCCTTCTACCTAGCATTCCTATCACTACATCTTGGCAGGTGGTAGCCATGGCATTGCCATGTGCTTAAAAAATTGGTGAAAAGATAAGATATTACTGTGGTTGTTTACTTTTAAATAACAATGATAGGTATTTCAAAAAGGAACAATGCGGAGTGAATTAGGCATGGGACTTGAAGTCCTGAGCCCCTGAGTTATATAGCATCTTACCTCACTCTCTTGATCTAATCACTGTATTTTTCCAGGCTTTTGCTGCTTTATCTGTAAAACGGTTCAATAATGTTCAGTCTGTTTACCAGTGTCATGTTTGCATAGTTTAAAGATAGATATCATGCTAAACCATGAACTCTATTTTCAGCAATTCCTAAAATACCCCTTGTAATATCTCTTTTGTGTTTAGTAATACCTAATTGCCAGAAATTCTGGCCAGTTTCAGAAGAGGACGTGGAACCAGGGGTATCATTGCTGATGTCAGATGGATCCTGGCTGAATGCAGAGAATACCAGAAGGCTGTCTACCTGTGTTTTATTGGTGATGCAAAGGCATTCGACTATATGGACCATAACAAATTGTGGATAACATTGTGAAAGAATGGGAATTCCAGAACACCTAATTGTGCTCATTAGGAACCTTTACATAGATCAAGAGGCAGTTGTTCAGACAGAACAAGGGGATACTGAGTGGTTAAAGTCAGGAAAGGTGTGCATCAGGGTTGTATTCTTTCACCATACCTATTCAGTCTGTATCCTGAGCAAATAATCCGAGAAGCTGGACTGTATGAAGAAGAATGGGGCATCAGGATTGGAGGAAGACTCATTAACAACCTACGTTATGCAGATGACACAACCTTGGTTGCTGAAAGTGAAGAGGACTTGAAGCACTTACTGGTGAAGATCAAAGACCACAGCCTTCAGTATGGATTGCACCTCAACACAGAGAAAACAAAAGTCCTCACAACTGGGCCAATAAGCAACATCATGATAAACAGAGAAAAGATTGAAGTTGTCAAGGATTTCATTTTACTTGGATCCACGATCAACAGCCATGGAAGCAGCAGATAAGAAATCAAAAGGACGCATGACATTGGGCAAATCTGTTGCAAAGGACCTCCTTAAAGTGTTGAAAAGCAAAGATGTCACCTTGAAGACTAAGGTGAGCCTGATCCAAGCCATGGTATTTTCAATCGCATCATATGTATGTGAAAGCTGGACAATGAATAAGGAAGTCCAAAGAAGAATTGATGTGCTTGAATTGTGGCTTTGGTGAAAAATATCGAATATACCAAGGACTGCCAAGAGAGTGAACAAATGTGTCTTGGAAGAAGTACAACCAGAATGCTCCTTAGAAGCAAGAATGGTGAGACTGCGTCTTATATACTTTGGACGTGGAGAAGGACATCATGCTTGGTAAAGTGCAGGATCAGTGAAAAAGAGGAAGACCCTCAGCGAGGTGGATTGACACAGCAGCTGCAGCAATGGGCTCAAGCATCATGACTGTAAGGATGGCACAGGATGGGGCAGTGTTTCGTTCTCTTGTGCATAGGGCCACTATGAGTTAGAACCGACTTGATGGCACCTAACAACAACAACAACAATACCTAATTGTGCGAAGGTTTTTAGCCCAGAGCTTGGGTTCCATCAGGTGGACAGCGGTGGGGGTGTCTTCATGCCTCAGCGAAGGCAGAAAGCCTGACCAGTCCCTTGCAAAGTTCTTGTCCTCCATTTTCCTTCCTCTTCAGTCTGCTCCACCTCAAGGTACACCATGCCAGTTGCTGTCGAGTTGACTCTGACTCATGGCGACCCCATGTGTCTCAATGTAGAACTGCGCTCCATAGGGTTTTCAGTGGCCAATTTTAAAAAGGTATTGCCAGACCTTTCTTCTGAGGCACCTCTGGGTGGACTCAACCTCCAACCTTTCTGTTAGCAGCTGAGCATGTTAACTGTTCGACCACTCAGGGACTGCAAACACACAGTAAGGAATACCATTTTATTTTCGCTGCCCGCTGCCTTCCTGGGGGCCCATGTTTCCAGTCCTTCCAATTAAAACATCTTGGTGTCTCTTTAGCACTACTTTTTATGTCAGCGATTTCCCTCACTTTATCACAGAGAAAGCATTTCATCTTATCTGTTATTAATTTGTGACCTTTTACATTATGGCAAAATTTACCTTGTTCTGGTTCTCGTATTGGAAACCTTCGCCCTTCACTGTCAGTAGGGGGTGTCCAATTATAAAATGAGTGATGTATTGGTGTTATTTTTATTCTGCATGGAGTTGACTTTCAAGATCCTTCCCAGCCTCCTCTGCTAGCTTCTGACTCTGCTCTTCTTGCTGTGAAACACGAGGCACCTGCCATCCAGGCTCTGGCTGTGTCCATAGTGACCTGGATTTCTCCCTGAGTTTCTAACGGTGAAGAAGACAAAGGGGGTGATGATTTTTGGAAGCAGAAGCCATTTTCTTAGAACTATTTCAAAGATAAAACCTCTACTGTAGAAATGAAAACACTCCAGAAGCAACATTAAATTGTATTAGACTTTAAAATTATTTCCCAAAAGAGGGAACCAAAATGCTTTTGGACTAGCACTCAGAAGCCCAGAGGGAAATGAATATTTTCACATGCATGGGTCTCTTATCCCAGCACAGAAATGGAGTAAGAAGGGAGAGAAAAGATCCGCCCCCCCGCCCCCGGCAAAAGAAAATAAGGGAGGAAAACTTTGGCCTGTGGAATTGTATCCATAGCCCTCCCGCCTCTAGGAGCTGAGCTGTGGGCACCCCTACTTGAGTTAGTCTTCCTGGGACTTCATTCCCGGCCCTGCCACGAGGCTGTGTATTTTGGGGCAAGTTCCAGTCCCTGGGGGTGCAAACGGTTAAGCACTTGGCTGCTAACAGAAAGGACAGAGGTTTGAGTCCACCCAGAGGTGCCTTGGAAGAAAGGCCTGGAGATGTACTCCTGAAAAATCAGCCATTGAAAACCTTGTGGAGCAGAGCTCTACTCGGACACACACGGAGTTGTAACAGGGGGTTGTCGAGTCCAGGGCCGCTCCAGAGCAACTCGTTCCTTCTCCCTGAGCCTCAGAGTTTTCTCATCTGTGAAATGGGGTCATAATAGCCACTTGGGTTGGAAAATTAAGTGGAATGATGTGCAGAAGGCACCCAGCACTCTCCTGGGAACTTGATTAACAGTCGATACCATATGGTTTTATGGATTAACATCTCTCCTACCCTGAAAAAAAATCCCCGACCAGACTTCCCCATGTGGCAGTTTGAAGAGCCCAATCTCTTCCCGTTCTCTCGGACCCCAGGCTGCAGCCTAGTGCTCAGCAGGGCTGGGAGGCCCGTTCTCCTCTCAGGGGCTCACTCCTGACCCCCGGGGCTTCCCTCTCCCTGTCTCTGGGTGTGCTTCCTCGATGCCTGGGGAGCAGGGGAGAGGCAGCTGCCTTTGACGCTCCAGCAGCAAGGCCACGGTTCGCGGCGCCTCTGAAATATCGATGCAGCAATGCGCTCTGCTGCAGCTGGCTTCTCGCTGTCCCCGTGCGCTCGGCGGTTCTGGTCGCCTTGGGTGTCAGTGGAGCCCCCGCCGAGGACGGGAGGGGCGCGCGCGTGTCCGTGTGCACGGGCGCGTGTGTGTTCCTGTGCACGAGCGCGCGTGTGTGCGCGTGTGTGTGCACTCGCGTGTGCACGTGTGTGTGCGTGTGCACGTTCATGCCTGTGCCAGGGAGGGCGCCGGGGACAGAGCCGGCGGCCGCCCCTCCCTCGGTGCCTCGCTCCCTCCCTCCCACCTCGCAGCCTTGGTTGCTAGGGGGTTTCTATGGCAGCAGCGTCCTCAGACTCAACTTTCACCCGTCGTTTAGAGCCAATTAAGGTAAAGGAGTTGGGAGGGGGGTGCGGTGTAAGGGGAGGAGTCCGGTGCGACGCTGCCGGGGAGGCGTCCCCTCCCCAAGTTTCATCGCAGATTCTGTCCCTGCAGTTACACCTCCTCCTTCCCGGGAGCCCGAGCGGGAAGCACAGTCACCCTCTTCGGAGCTGGGGACCCGCAGGGCGCGCACCCACCCAGCAGCCATACTGAGGACCCCCGGAGCCCCGCGCCGCGCACCCCACTCTCCCGCTCAGCGTGCCTCGGTTTCCCTCCGAGCCCCAGGCAGCTTCATCTCCAGAGTCTCCCTCTATCCAGTCTCCGCGGTCCTGGGAGCCTCTGTTTCTTACTGCCCGCACTTGATCCGAGGAAAAGGAAAAGTTTTTAAAAATGCCGATTGCACAGTTGCTGGACCTATGGAAGAAGATAGAGGTGGAGCCCATGGAAATAGAGGTGAGCACTGAGAACTATGTACTTTTCCAATCTCCTGAAAAATCCTAACTCTGTCGCAAAGGGGCAGTTAATTTTATGTAGTGAGTATGTGTTTACTGAATGACTGTTACGTGACAGACTTGGATATTTAATGTGTATGTACGTATACGTGGTGTCATATATGTGTGATACATATGTTTACTATATATGCACTGTTTCTACACATACGAACCCGTGGCCCTAGAGTTGATTCTGATTCATAGCGACCCTCTAGGACAGAGTGGAACTGCCCCATAGGGTTTCCAAGAGCAGCTAGTGGATTTGAACTGCTGACCTTTTGATTAGCAGCCTAGCTCTTAACCACTGCGCCACCAGGGCTCCTGCAGAGATAGCATGTGTGTGGTGTAAATACAGAAATGAAAATGAATAGAGTTGAAGAAAACAATTGTTGCTCTTAAGCCCAACCTCAGGATGCTTGTTAAAGTGTGTGCATGTCTTAAAGCATTTGACTGTTTCCAAATGAATACCATCTTGTTTGATTTTCCTTCAACAAGCGGCTTAAGTGATAGGACCTCCATTTGCTACAGTGAAGGATGAAATCAGAAGGCAAAGTAAATGACAAACTCTTTAAGGAGCAGAAAGGATGAAGCTAATGTGTCCCTGGAAGGGTGTGTGGTCAAACATAGAGGAATGACTAAAGATAAGGGGAAAGAATGCTCTGTAAGCCTCAGCAGCCCATCCCGGGGGCTGGATGAAGTACAGAAGACGTTGCTGGTAGTGCTTAACCCTGTGCTTCCCCAGGGACATGAAATCTCTGGCCCATGGATTTGATTTGCTAAATTGGAACTATAAATGATCACCCATATTTCCATAGAATAAAAAGTTCCTAAAATTCTTCAATTTGGCTAAAAGATTAGACATACCTGTGCTGTGTTTATCACAACTCAAATTGCCTTTAAAATCTTCTGTTTCAATAACTTACTCAATCTTAGCATTAAATCCAAGCTTTCTGTCTTATCTCCTATACCAAACACCATACCCATACATTCAATTCTTACTATTTTAAATTTCACTTTTATATATACGTACTGTGTACTGAGACATTCACATAGCATAATTTCAAGCCGAATGAGGGATTTTGTTTTAGAAGAGAATTTACTTAATATTTTATGTTTAATATTTTTATTAGAAGTCTAACTTAGTACTGTTTGAAGTAGGTACCAACGTTTAAAATAGGTTGTCAAGCCCAGCATAAATGTTAAAAGCATTCTTTAGGTGGTGCTTTGTGAGAATTACCTAGGTTGGGAAAGCAATGCCATCATACTCTTTATTATAACTAGTTATTTCGTGTATATATGGTACTGTTCCTGGCATTGAAGACAAGCCACTTGCAGGGGCTTCCAACTCAAGTTTGTTTCTTCTTTGGAGAGAGATTTGATTTAAAAAAGAAAAAAAATTGCGTTGACGAACGAACGAACGATTAGACTGGAAGTTCTTTTCCCATTTGCTAGTGCGTTCTACAGGCCTTCTGATCACCGGGAATATTCTTGTTTGTGGTGAGACACCCAGCCCTAAGCCCCTCAATGACCGAGGCCCAGGGAAAGAACTCACCTGTGGTTATCTGACTTGGTAATGGGGCTTAGAAGGAGGGATGGCATATGGAGGTGAAGAAGCCTTCACAGAATGCCTTGTGAGACTCTGGAGTTTATGTGCCTGCCACTGACAGAAGCTCTGAGGAGCAGCTTGTGTCTTAAATATTTCTAAAATTAACTGAAAATGGATCACCAGTGAATATATTCATATTATTTTAAATATATCCCACGAGCCTAGAAAGAGCTTTCAGATTCAATGGGTTTGAGGCAGAGTTGACTTCAGAGAGCACGTTTTCAAGTTTTTGTGGTTGATCTGCACACAACAACAAATAATGAAGATTGGAACAATTAAATGGCCCTGCGGCAAAAGAAATTTTCTGTAGGCTTCATGATAAATTTTTTCACAATAACACACCCTTGGAAGTTGGATATTTAAGAAAGAGTATTAGATGCCTATTTATTTGGACCCCAGAAAGAGTTCTTTCCACAGAAAGGTTAAATCTTAAAACAATGATCCTGAGCTACTTCCAAGTTCCGGAAGAAACTTCTCACTCCATAAAGGTGTGAGACCCGTTTATTTGGGACAGAGGTGGTTTTATGTCCAGCTCTGCCCACGTTTTAGGTTGTATAGCATTAAAATAACTCGCATATCAAGATACGGGGCAAAACTAAACCAGTAACAAAACCCAGTGGCCATCAGGTCAACTCCGACCCACCGGCGGCGACCCCGTGTGTGTCAGAGCAGAGCTGTGCCCCACGGGGTTTTCAGCGGGTGATTTTTCAGAAATAGATCACCAGGCCTTCCTTTTGAGGTGCCACTGGGTGAACTGGAGCCTCCAACCTTTTGGTTAGCAGCCCAGTGTGTTAGCTCCACCCAGGGACTCCTGAGCAAAACTAGGTGGAGTAAATTTGGCCCCCGAACTCCAGATTAAATGTCATAAAACCCTTGCATTGAAAACATGCGTGCTTTTCTGTTAAGGAAATCTGTGACACCTTAGTGCTTGTGGTTCCCCCACGTTGTACACAGCCTACCCTGAGTCATAAGGGGACTTTCAGGGGCCAGGAACCAGCCCTCCTAGGTTCCAGTTTTACTCTGTGGCTAACTTAGTGAGTTGCTTTCCTCGCTGACCTTTGTTCCTCTCTAACCTGAGGGAAATGAACTACATTGAGTCTGCGGTTTCCTGTGCCAGGGGATCCTAGGTATCCTTTATCAAAATCGTCTTCACTTCAGAACCTAGACCTGGGGAAACTCATTGAACTGTCTAGAGAAAGCATTTGTGGCTTTACGGATTGTTTTGAGATACTTTGGATGGTATATTTTATCCACTAATAAGGTGTGTTAGCAAGGAAACATGTCTAGTTAAAAACTGGGACCTTCACAAAATCCCTGAAGTATCTGGCATCAGAAAGAAGCATGCAGCATTCCATAAACTGTGTTGTAGCAGGTGAAAGGCAGGTCTCAAATCCAGGACGTTGTGCCCTTTCCTTGGTTGTTTTCAGTAAGCCCCAGCGACCAGGAGGGAGGTGAGGGGAGACAGGGTGAGGGAGGTGAGCACGTGGGCCAGCCCTGTGAGATTTAGCTGACCCGTTTTCTTTGTGTTCTTTCAAAGGAGTAAGCATGACTGTTTCTCTCTGGGATGTCATAATGCATCAGAGAGAGGAAAATCCCCCGTTTTTAAACAATGCAGATAAAACACAATTCCCTGAAGACTCACAGACAAGCTGGTAAAACAATTGCTGTCTTAGGGCTACTAGGTTGGAAAGTGAAGCTTAAAATGGTAATAGTCACAGTCGCTCACGATGAGTGTCTACTGCGTGATGGAAGCGTGCTGACTGCTGCACAGGCCTGATTCCACGGGATTCTCACTGCATCTCTGAGCCCTCCTGGGCTCCTACAGCCCCGGTTTTCCAGGGAAGGAACCTGAGGCTCAGGTGTAGGCAGTAAGCAAAGACTCAGACCCAGGTGTACCTGTTTAAACCTTGCACTATAGAGATACCACTCTGTGTTTTATGGAATGGGGCTTTGTGGTCTGCGATTTAATCCATTCCCCAGGCATTCGTCGGAGATTTTGAATTTTTCCCACTCTGGTAGGAACGGTTGCGAGTACTTCGAGTTGTCCCTTCTGTTTTCTGTTCTGACTGTGCTAGTCTTTTAGCTCCATGTACAGCCATGCTCCCTTCTCCACCGTGCTCACCAGGGAGCTATATACGTCACCTTGCTGCTTCTTTCAACTCTGGTATAAATTATACAAACTTGGTTGATGTACTAATGAAGAACTTTGATATAAACAATCACTGCCTGATTTGCCACCTGTTTTACAAAGAGTTGGGGCAGTGGTATTTCAGTGGGAGAATTCTCACCTTCCATGCTGGAGACCTGGGTTCGATTCCCGGCCAATGCACCCCATGCGCAGCCGCCGCCCATCTGTTCGTGGAGGCTTGTGTGTTGCCGTGGTGCTGAACAGGTTTCAGCAGAGCTCCCAGACTGAGACACACTAGGAGGACCTGGTGGTCTACGTCTGCAAATCAGCCAGTGGAAACACTGTGGGGCAAACAGTCCAATCTCAACCAATTATGGGTATGGTTAGGACCGGGCAGTGTTTTGTCCCATTGTGCACGGGCTCGTCATGAGCCGGGGGCTGACCCGATGGTAGCTAACAACAACAGCAACAAACACAGCACCATTTAGAGGCTCCGTCTCTGACACAAAGCATTGTATAGTTACAAATAAATGGAAACGCAAAGGGACCTTGACACAGTTCCCATGTTCTACCGGTACTAACGCTGAGTGTTTAGTCAGCCTTTCCTTATTTTGATTACTTGTGTGATGCTTTTCACAGACACTTTGTGATATAACTATACTTGATGTATATCTTTGTTGCCAGACCACTGAGGATGACCTTAACCGGGACACGGAGCCCACCACTGAGGACACCACGGAAGAAGTAACTGTATGTGTTTTATCACTGCCTGACTATTTGGGGGAGGATTGGGCCTGGAAGGTAGGGAGGAGGGAAGAAATGGAAATTTGAAATTGACAGCCTGTGAGGGGTTACATAAAAAAATATGAATATATATATATATATATATTCCCATTCATCCACAAACACATTTATGCACTCATACACATTGTGTGGGTATTATAGTCAATAACTTCCCTCAAAATTAATACATGGAACATAGGAAGAAAATCTATAAACCAAGGTAAAATCTGTAGTCTTCTGGTATGGTCTTTTTAAAGGGGAAAAATGACATATTATTAACAATAAAAAAAAAGGCAGGTATAAATAGTAACTAGCACAGTCACAGACTAAGGGACAAATAATTTTATGTACTGCAAGTTAAATAACATAGCTTCTTAAAATGGTGGGTGATGTGTAAAGCAGAGCTGTGGGAGAAGAGCAGGTTCCATCTGAAAAGAAATAGTCTTTCCCATAGAAATGAGAGCCTGCGAAGGGTCCCAGGGGACAAGAGGTTGAGCAGAGGTGCTGAGAGGCCAACTAGCAAAGGAGGTGGGGGGAGTTAGGTCAAAAATGTTGTTGTTGCTGTTGCTGTTAGGTGCTGTTGAGTCTGTTCCGGCTCATAGCGACCCTATAGGACAGAGCAGAACTGCCCCATATGGTTTCCAGGGAACGGCTGGTGGATTTGAACTGTTGACCTTTTGGTTAGTAGCTGAACTCTTAACCACTAAGCCATCAGGGCTCCTAGATCAACAGTAAAGATGGGTTGTTTCTGAAGGACTAATGGTGGGGCAGTTCTACTCTGTCCTATAGGGTCGCTATGAGTCAGAATCGACTCGATGGCACTGGGTAATAGCCTAAAGTAGAAATAAAATGGAAAAAGAGAAAGAACATTAGCTGTTACGTACTGTGTCTCTTCCTGTTTTCACGCTGTGTGCTAGAATGTTCCTGAACCAGGAGAATGCCTGAGACTTCAGTAAACATTAGTCTCATGTGGGGAGATTTTGGTGGCAATGAAGATATCGATGAGGAAGATTTGGCGCCTTAAAGAACTAAATTCCAAAGCTGAATTGGTGCTGTAGTGAAAGACTTTATTTAAGTAACTACATTCCTATCACTTACAAAGGAGATTCTCTCAAAGGCAGATGGAGCCATGGGAAGTTGACAAGGCAATTAGCAAGACTTAGCAACCTAAGTGCTCAGCCATGTACCACTTGGAACCATAAAAGTTGTAAAATTTGCGACTCTGTTGTCTTTAAAAAATAGCTGGCGAGGGTGGGAGAGCTGGATCAGCCAACATTGCGGCTTTCCAGAATGCTCTACTCAGATGTGGAAAGCTGCATACCACAGCCGTCTCAACAAATACACAAATTTTAAGCCAAGTGCCACCGGATCGTGTGATTGGATGGCATAATCTGATTGGTCAAATGAAGCAAAATGGCCTTGGCTGCCTGTCCTTTAGCTGGCTGCCTCTCAAAGTCCTTTGCTTGGCTGCTGACCTGGGTGTCTGGAGCCTGGACTCTGCCTAGCTTTGCAGCAATCTTGCCGTCTCCTTGGACAAACCGTTTGTCCTGGCCTGTACCCTCGTATCGCCTGGGAACATAGGCGTCTCTCAGTTCCACAGAGGTCTAAGGGTGAATAGACATGCCTACCTGTGACTGTCATGGAAAATGGATGTTCGATTTAATACCTTGTAAAGTTGTTGACAGTTGCTGTTGACTTGGCTCTGATTCATGACAACCTTTGATATGAGAGTCCTGTGCCATCTTCATGATCACTGGTTTTTTGAGTCTGTTGTTGCAGCCACTGTGTATTTTGAGTGCCTTTCAGCCTAGAGGCTCATCTTCCAGCACTGTATCGGACAATGTTCTGTTGTGATCCGTAGGGTTTTTGTTGACTGATTTTCAGACATAGGGTCACCTGGCCTTTCTTCCTAGACTTCTTAGTTGGAAGCTCCCCTGAAACCTGTCCACCATGGATAACCTGCTGGTATTTGAGATACTGGTGGCATAGCTCCCAGCATCACAGCAACATACGAGCCCCCACATTATGACAGACTGATGGGTGGTGTACCTTGTAAAGTAGCAGGGAAAGAAGGAAGGAGCGTCCTTTGTGCACACTGGGAAGGCAGATGCCAGGGTCTCAGAGAAAGCAGGCCACTGCCTGGCAATTGCAAACCCACTTAGATAGGCTTGCAAACTTTGATTTGCAGGGAACCTTAAGTGTGTATATCACAGCAGGTTAGTGTTGTAATTTGGCAGTAGTGTACACTGATCTTTCTGGTACGTCCAAACCAAACAACGAGATGGTGTAACAGAATCTGCTGAAAAGTACTTAAGCGAGCGACTGAGAATCTTTGAACTCCTCGAAAGTATCTAGTTTCTTAAGGCCTCCTAGCCTGAAGTTGTCTTATCCCCAGCATTTTCTGATGGAAATCTAGTTGCGAATCTTTTGCAGGAAGGTAATAAAAACTACCGACCTCTTATTTTTGATGATGGAATACGAGATAGAGGAAATCATTACAGTTTCCGGATGGTTGTCTTTTTTTTTTTTTTTTTTTTTGGATGAGAGAGAAGCAGTGAAGGAGAAGAATTCCAAACAGGTTTTAGGAGTATTATGCAGGAAATAGCACTGATATTTAGACACAGTTCAGACAGCGTTTGGGAGAAAAATGGAAAATACGGTGGGAAGTCACTTGTTTCCTTGCTCGGTCAGATAAAAGATGCTGAGGGTCCAGCATGCAGCGTTTTCAGTCTAGCAGCAGATGAAGCTCATTCACGTCTCCCATGCAGTTGTTGAGTTTTATTCCAGGAGATACTTTCATTACAAGTCCTCCTTGGGCCTCTGAGTCGTGATTTACAAGCTCTTCTACACGTGGGGCCCTGGTGGCACGGTGGTTAAGAGCTCACCTGCTAACCAAAAAGGTCGGCTGTTCAAATCCACCAGCTGCTCCTTAGAAGCCCTGTGGGGCAGCGCTGCTCTGCCTGTAGGGTCCCTGTGAGTCGGAACTGACTCGATGGCACTTGAACAACAACAACTGCAGTGGAAGCATTTAAGGCTCAGACAAGTGAGGGACAGGAACGGCAGCTGAAGTGTGAAAAGTGTCACACTTTTTGCTGGCCTGAACGTGTATGATGATAAAAAGTCATCTTATTTTGAAAAGAAAAAAAAAATTCAGATCAACAACAGTTTAGTTCTTTTATTCATTCACTCAACATGTATTCATTGATAACCTGAGGAGTCAGCCTTGAGGATGAAAAGGTAAACAGGGTGGGGCTGGCAGTGTACCGAAGGGTCATTCGTCATTGCTGTAAGCTGTCATTACTTTCTTGACTCGGCTTTACCAGTGGAACATTCTCACGTGCTTTTTTAAGTATAGACTTAATTTGGATAGTTTACATATAAATACCTCAATGTGTGATTCTTGTCCAGTTGTATCTCATGCCATGGCTCTGTCCCCCTTCTGGAAAAAAAAAAAAAAAAAATTCTGGTGAAGGTCTAGTAAAAAGACTGAGAATAAGACAAGAAGCCGGGTTTTGAATTTGGGTAGCTAGAAGTCCAAATTCAGGGCGCCAGCTCCAGGGGAAGGTGCCCTCTCTGTCAGTTCTGGGGAAGGTCCTTGTCCTCAATCATCCCTTGGTCTAGTAACTTCTCAGTGCAGCGACCATGGGTCCAAAGGATACGCTCTGCTCCCGGCACTTCTTTCTTGGTGGCATGAAGTCCCTACTCTCTGCATTCTTCTCTCTCCTTTTGTCTCTTCTAAGATAAAATGTGGTACAGGCCATGCCCCAAGGAAACTCCCTTTACATTGGATCAGGGCTGTGACCTTAGTAAGGGTGTTACATCCCACCTAATCCTCTTTAACATAACCTAATCTTGCCTCATTAACCACAGGCAGAGATCAGGATTTACAGCACGTAGGAAAATTATATCAGATCATAAAATGGAGGACAACCACACAATACTGGGAATCGTAACCTAGCCAAGTTGACATATTTTCGGGGGACACAACTGAATCCACGACAGGTGTTAATAGGGCATATCTTGTGCCGAGACCAAGGTGTCTCCTCCTAAGAAGTCCACAGGAGCGCTGGGGGCCTATGTCTCGTATTTTCACAGGAGGGCCACTCTCCCTCTGATTTCACTCACCCCGTCAGAGACATCAACCATTTACGGGCAAATACGGCAGCGGTTTCCGTTAGGAAACACTTCCTCAGCCTTGTCTTTAAGGGATTATTTGAAGAGGCTCAGTATAGAAACAGACTATAGTCATGGAAAGAAACATCTAGAATAAAAGTCTATTCCATGAACAAATATGTGAGGCTTTGGGCCCTTCCTTCTTCAGGGTCTTCGTTTGCAGAAGTAACAGTAACAGCAGGGAACTCCCTGGATGGAGGCTGCTCCACCTGTAGGCTCCACCATGACCTCTCCTCGTCCCCGGATCCAGAGAGTTCCACTGTTCCTCTTAAAGAAAAGAAAAATCCATCCAAAAAGGCTTGCCTAGAAATGAGACAAGATGAATTATGGTATCTAGGCACTAATAAAGCAATGAAGAGCAATGCAATTAAAGTTTAAAACAGAGAGATGATCGGCATGAAGAAAAGGTTGGCAAAACATTTCCCAAGCCCCGCTGTTTATCTTATATCAATCTGTCTTTACAAACACCTATCGCTTTCTAAAACCCAGCATTATACAAGTCACAAAACTATGTCCGCCTATTTGCATTTGTATTTCTTACTGTTTTTCTGTCCAGCCAAGGTCAAGAATCACTGTAATCTTTATAGAAGTTCTAGAAAAGGGCAGTGTAAACATCATGCATTCTGGAAAGAGAGAGTAATGTGGCAAAGCCATTAGAAACCCCGTCTGTGATAGAATGCGCTGTGGGGTGGATAGCAGTAACACCGGCTTCATGAAACGTTAGCATTTATGGGGGCAGAGATGAAGGAACGTGTCCCACTTTGCAAGGGAAATTGGTGTAGCGTATGATTTTAGTGATTTGATGTGCAAGTGGTAACTGCAAGAATTGACAGAAGAGTCTAGCTTTTGTATCTGTAGACACCTGTCCTTTCAGTGATTTCATTGTCACTTAAATGGTCGCCGTGAATCACCTCTGGCCAAATGAAGATGGCCTACAGCAATTTTCAGTGTTTGTGAGCCTCGTTTTTCTGCGTCTGTACTGGTCAGCAGGTAGCACCTCCCAGGGTGCTCCTCTGTGAGAATAAAGTGGCCAGGCAGTGAGTAGAAACTGGAACCTTCTCTCTGAGACCTGAGGCACCAGTGGGAGACCACATCCCCCAGCCCTAGAACCCTGAATCCAGGTGTGGGTTGGTAAAACGAACTGGTTTGTCCCGGAGCCAGCCTTTGGGAACAGTGACTGGCCTGGATGGTGTGTGGGCAGGCGACAGCCGGCTCCATGCCCTGGGCACTGCTTCCCACCAGCACTGTGATGTGACGGATGGTCTCGTAAGGAAACCTGCTCCCCCTGTCACAGCCGGGAATAATCTGGGCGGAAGTCAGTGCTACATCACAAAGCAACATACCCTATAAGAGCTGTGTTTCCTGTTCACTGATGCACGCAGCAGTGGATCAGAGAAAACCTTAAAATCAAATGTGGGTTGTCTTTCAGGGCCTTGTTTGTTTGATCCAAAGGTCCCGGTAGTGCAGGCGGTAAGCGGTCAGCTGCTAAATGAAAGGTTGGGGGCTCGAATCCACCAGCCGCTCCACTGGAGGAGAATGTGGCAGTCTGCTTCCATAACGTTTACAGCCTTGGAAACTCTGTGGGGCAGTTCGACTCTGTCCTATAGGGTCGTTATGAGTTGGAATCGACTTGAGGGTGGTGAATTTGGGTGTTTGACCCTCTTAGGAACAAGGGTACCCCTGTCCTGCTGCTGCAAGAGAAGATGCTGCAGGAGAAGATGCTGCAGGAAATCAGCACTGCGTGTTCACCTGCATTTCACCCAGACCGCCCATCCCATCTTTCCAGTGGGGGGCAGGAGGGGCATCTGACCACCTCTCCCATCTTCCCAAACCCCAGGTGGGGGCCTGACCGCCTCTCCCATCTTCCCAAACCCTGAGTGGGGGTCTGACCGCCTCTCCCATCTTCCCAAACCCCGGATGGGGGTCTGACTGCCTCTCCCATCTTCTCAAACCCCGAGTAGGGGTCTGACCGCCTCTCCCATCTTCCCAAACCTTGGGTGGGGGTCTGACTGCCTCTCCCATCTTCCCAAACCCCGAGTAGGGGGTCTGACTGCCTCTCCCATCCTTCCAAAATTCGAGGAGCGGGGGCGTTCTGACCATCTCTCCCACCCTAAACCTGGGGAGCAGGGGGAGGTGTCTGACTGTCTCTGTTATCCTTCCTAAACCTGGGGAGGTGGGGGGCGTTCTGTTACTTTCCCTCCATTTTCAGGTGATAGAATGATGATGTAATTTGCTAAGTGCATCAGGGGATTTTAAACAAAAGCCTTGCCTGCTGGCACGTTTTCTTCCTGCGAATGCAGGGTGCCCCTGAAGGCACTGATGTGGGTGGGAGACTGGCGGATGGGATCGTGGCACAGGCTTCAGTGCACAGCTTGGTCCTTCCTTGGGGTAGGGCAGTGGCACCTGTCCTGGCATCACAGACGTGGCCTTGCCCACGTTGTCTGTGTGTGTCCCATTCCCCTAACCTCCTCCCTGTCGCCTCACAGGAGAATCTGCCTCCCAGAGCATGTCACCCACAGGCCACCAGGCAGCTTGATTTCCTAGGTGAGCAGCTGTGTGCTGGGGCTGCGTTGTTCTGGTGGAAGGGTCCCTGTGGCTCCGACCTGTGCCACTCCCCTCCCCCGCCAGATGCCGCCTGGAACCCACGGTCCGTGTGGCCATGTTGTGATTCTTTCCCCTTCCCTCTTCAAGCTGGAAAAATACAGAAATTTTTCTTTTCTATGTGCATGTAAAACTCCTGGGTGATGCTTTTAAAAGTTAGACCACCTTTTAGTTTTGCCTAATATCTCTGTCATAGATGAGATACATTACTCAATTTCAGAAATTACAAGTTTCTTGTATTTTATTAATCTCAAATGGACAATTTGAGGAACTGTAGGAAGAGAGGGTTTATGTATTTTATCCGAGGGGACTTCCCTGCACAGATGATGCTGAATGTGTTTGTGAGGCACAAACTCTCACTCAGAAAATGGCACTGTTTATCACCCTTCATGGGTTTTGGCACAATAAAAGGTGAAAAGACACAACCACCACCACCGACAAACCCCTACCCTCTTAACATAGGCGCAGCTGGGAGCCGGGTAAGAAGACACAGGCGTTGCCATGTATGAGTCATGAAAATCTCTAGGGAATCATTAAAGCATATTTTTCCAAGATGTGCCACCAAAACATTTCACAGTGCCAAGTGCATACTGAGTAACAGACCGGCACCACTGGAAATGTCTGCGTTTTGTTTCTACCTTGGGGTAGAAAGGGGGCAGGGCAGGAAGTGCGTAAATTCCCTTGGTCCCTGAACTCGGAGCCTTCCCTCCTAGCTCACCTAGAATGAAGGGAGCAAGCTACACATGACCTACATGCAAAGAAAGTGAACAGTAAGAATTCATTGCCCCTTTGAGGAAATAGTTTTATAAACATTTTGCAGTCCCTGAGTGCTGCAAACAGGCTAAGCACTCGACTACGAGCAAAAGGTTGGCAGTTTGAACCCACTCAGAGGTGCCTCAGAAGAAAGGCTTGGCAATCTGCTTCCAAAAGGCCACAGCCTTGAAAACCCTGTGACGTACAGTTCTACTTGGACACACCTAGCGTTGTCATGAGTCAAAATTGACTTGATGGCAATGGGTTTGGTGTTTTGGGGGTACTACAAATGACCAGAAGGTTGGCAGTTCCAACTCACTCAGACGCTCCTTGGAAGAAAGGCGTGGCAATCCTCTTCCATAAAGATTAAAAAAAACAACCAAGAAAACTCTGTGGAGCACTTCTACTCTGTCATATGAGATCACTATAAGTCAGAATCATCTGGTTTGGTTTGTGCTGTTTTTTACTAAACATTTGGGGAGCACCTGCTTTAGTCTCGACTGTCTTGGGCAGCAGCTGATAAATTCAAACATGCAATCAAGATGCATTGATAATTACTGGCGACTGGAATGCGAAAGTTGGAAACAAAGAAGAAGGATCACTAGTTGGAAAATATGGCCTTGGTGATAGAAACAATGCCGGAGATCAAGTGATAGAATTCTGCAAGACCAACGATTTCTTCATTGCAAATATCTTCTTTCACCAACATAAACGGCGACTATACACATGGACCCCACCAGATGGAGCACACAGAAATCAAATTGACTACATCTGTGGAAAGAGACGATGGAAAAGCTCAGTATCATCAGTCAGAACAAGGCCAGGGGCCGACTGTGGAACAGACCATCAATTGTTCATATGCAATTTCAAACTGAAACTGAAGAAAATCAAAGCAAGTCCACAAGAGCCAAAATATGACCTTGAGTATATTCCACCTGAATTTAGAGACCATCTGAAGAATAGATTTGATGCATTAAACACTGGTGACCAAAGACTGGACGAGTTGTGGAATGACATCAAGGACATCATCCATGAAGAAAGCAAGAGGTCATTGAAAAGACAGGAAAGAAAGAAAAGACCAAGATGGATGTCAGAGGAGACTCTGAAACTTGCTCTTGAACATCGAGCAGCTAAAGCAAAAGGAAGAATTGATGAAGTAAAAGAACTGAACAGAAGATTTCAAAGGGCCACTCGAGAAGACAAAGTAAAGTATTATAATGACATGTGCAAAGAGCTAGAGATGGAAAACCAAAAGGGAAGAACACGCTCGGCGTTTCTCAAGCTGAAAGAACTGAAGAAAAAATTCAAGCCTCGAGTTGCAATAGTGAAGGATTCTACGGGGAAAATATTAAAATACGCAGGAAGCAACAAAAGAAGATGGAAGGAATACACAGAGTCATTATGCCAAAAAGAATTTGTCAATGTTCAACCATTTCAAGAGGTGGCATATGATCAGGAACCGATGGTACTGAAGGAAGAAGTCCAAGCTGCTCTGAAGGCACTGGCGAAAAACAAGGCTCCGGGAATTGATGGAATACCAATCGAGATGTTTCAACAAACAGATGCAGTGCTGGAGGTGCTCACTTGACTATGCCCAGAAATATGGAAGACAGCTTCCTGGCCAACTGACTGGAGGAGATCCATATTTATGCCTATTCCCAAGAAAGGTGATCCAACCAAATGTGGAAATTATGGAACAATATCATTAATATGACATGCAAGAAAAATTTTGCTGAAGATCATTCAAAAACAGCTGCAGCAGTATATCAACAGGGAACTGCCAGAAACTCAGGCAGGTTTCAGAAGAGGACGTGGAACCAGGGATATCATTGCTGATGTCAGATGGATCCTGGCTGAAAGCAGAGAATACAGAAGGATGTTTACCTGTGTTTTATTGACTATGCAAAGGCATTTGGCTGAGTGAATCATAACAAATTATGGATAACATTGTGAAGAATGGGAATTCCAGAACAATTAATTGTGCTCATGAGGGACCTTTACATAGATCAAGAGGCAGTCATTCGGGCAGAACAAGGGGATACTGATTGGTTTAAAGTCAGGAAGGGTGTACGTCAGGGTTGTATTTTTTCACCCTACCTATTCAATCATTATGCTGGGCAAATTATACAAGAAGCTGGACTATATGAAGAAGGACAGGGCATCAGGATTGGAGGAAGACTCATTAACAACCTGCATTATGCAGATGACACAACCTTGCTTGCTGAAAGTGAAGAGGACTTGAAGCACTTACTAATGAAGATCAAAGACCACAGCCTTCAGTATGGATTGCACCGCAACATAAAGAAACTGGACCAATGAGCAACATCATGATAAACGGAGAAAAGATTGAAGTTGCCAAGGATTTCATTTTACTTGGATCCACAATCAACAGCCATGGAAGCAACAGTCAAGAAATCAAAAGAAGCATTGCATTGGGTAAACCTGCTGCAAGGGACCTCTTTAAAGTGTTGAAGAGCAAAGATGTCACCTTGAAGACTAAGGTGCACCTGACCCAAGCCATGGTATTTTCAATCACATCATATGCATGTGAAAGCTGGACAATGAATAAGGAAGACTGAAGAAGAATTGATGCCTTTGAATTGTGGTGTTGGCGAAGAATATTGAATATACCATGGACTGCCAAAGGAACGAACAAATCCTTCTTGGAAGAAGTACAACCAGAATGCTCCTTAGAAGCAAGGATGGCAAGACTGCGTCTTACATACTTCGGGCATGTTGTCAGGAGGGATCAGTCCCTGGAGAAAGCCATCATGCTTGGCAGAGTACAGGGTCAGCGGAAAAAAGGAAGACCCTTAACGAGGTAGATTGACACAGTGGCTACGACAATGAGCTCAAGGATAACAACTATTGTAAGGGTGGCACATGACCGGGCAGTGTTTCGTTCTGTTGTGTGTAGGGTCTCTATGAGTGGGAACCGACTTGAGGGCACCTAAGAACAACAACAAGTTTTGGGGACTTGGAACATAAATTTAAATAAGACACAGCTGCTTCTGTCCTTCAGGAAATTACAGATTGTGATTAAAACACATGAATACACATTTCCAAAGTAATGTGTTACAGATTAAATTGTGTCCCCCCAAAATATGTGTTGTAAATCCTAACCTCTATACCTGTGTTTGTAATCCCGCTTGGGAATGGTTTGTCTTTGTTATGTTAATGAACCAGGATTAGTGTAGGGTGTATCTTGAGTCAATCTATTTTGAGCTGTAACAGAGATTAAACGAGCAGGAAGAGATGGGAGAAGAGAGATGCCAAATGACATGAAGATCGTCCAGGAGCAAAAGCTCAAAGAGACAAGGACCTTCCTTCAGAGCTGACTGAGAGAGAACACCTTCCCCTAGAGCCGGCACCCTGAATTTGGACTTCTAGCCTCCTAAACTATGAGAATATAAATTTGTTTGTTAAAGCTGCCCGTTTGTGGTATTTCTGTTACAGCAGCACGAGATAACTAAGACCAAACCAAAAACCAAACCCAGTGCCGTTGCATCAGTTCTAACTCATAATGACCCTATGGGAGAGAGTAGAACTGCCCCACGGGGTTTCCAGCGAGTGGCTGGTAGATTCCAACTGTCAACCTCTTGGTTAGCTGCCAAACTCAGACAGAATGGAATAAATACCACGGCAAGAGGGTAGTTAGTTTCTTAGCTTCCTTCTTGAGATGAAGAAAGGTCTGGTGTGTACCCACAAGCAAGGTGTGGGGCTGTGTGAGGTATCAGAGCCACCAAGCACACATCTGGCCCCAGTTGACCCCCTTCCTTCCCCTTTTTAGTGTTCCAACAAATGTCCAGGGAGTGATAGCTGTGTACCTGGCACAGTGTGGGGTGCAGTGACTCAGGGATGAGCGAGATGGAATCTCTGCCAGCGTGCATCTCAGGTTTCAGTCTTCTGATACAGCAGCTCCCAGAGGAAGCTGCTCACGCCATGCAGACATGAGTGCTGAGGAGAAGTAAAGTGGGCAATGGACAGAATGATGGGAAGAACCAGCCAGCACTGATGGGAAGCTTGTCCAGGGCAGAGGGCCACAGTTCTAAGGCCTGAGAGAGTGCCCAGCTTGGCCATTGGGTGAGATGAGGGTGGGGGGCATGATGGAGGAATGGGGGCAGCAGGGTAAGGGCTTTGGGTTTTATTCCAGTTCTTCTGGGAGGCCTCTGGAGACTTTCAATCAGGAGAGAGTTGTGATCTCATTTACATTAAAACAGAACTCCTTCTGGCTCTTGGGTAGAACCCTGTACTTGATGGGGAGGATTGCTTAGAGGTGCAAAGGTTAAGTGCTTGGCTGCTAACTGAAAGGCCAGCTGTTGGAACCCACCTGGTGGCTCTGTGGGCAAAAGACCTGGTGATCTGCTCCTGTAAGGGTTATATAGCCTAAGAATCCCTTTCCGGCAGTTCTGCTGTGTCACATGGGGTCACCATGGGTTGAAGATCAACTGGGCAGCACCCAACAACGACAGATAATCCAGGATAATCTCCCCACCTCAGGATCCTTAATTTAATTCACAAAATCCCTTTTGCTGTGTGAGGTAACATAGTCACAGTTTCCGGGATTAGGACGTGGACATCCTTGGAGCCATTCTTCTGCCAGCACAGTGGTGCTGTCATAGGATACCCGGCCTGGTCTCTCCACAAATCTGAAACAAATATCGGGGAAGGACTGGTGTGTATCCAAGAGATACAAGGGACATGATAACACACTGGAACCCATGCTTCTTACTGAGTCCTGATTTGAAGGAACCAACCGTCAAATCTGTTCCTGGGAACAGCTGGAGGGTTCTGAGCAGGGACTAGGGATCGGATTACAGTGGGAACTTTTAAATTTTTTTTTGGCTAAAATATTTTCATGTTAAGTATATATACCTTGGCATTTCACTCCTAAATGTTTCAGTGTGCCTCTCTCAAATATGAAGACGTTTTCCTATGTGAGCACAATGCCGTTACAATCACTGACAGTTTGAAACCTTCAATCCTGCCTTTCTGAAAACGACTGAATCAGGAAAGTCAACAGCACTTCACTTTATAAGTCCAAAGCTACCCGCCCTCCTCCCATTTATTTTACTTCCTTGAAAAAACCAGTGGTAGCTGAATTGCACTTTTGTTGGATAGGGTGTTGATTTCTAGCTGTTATTTTTAATAAATTGCGTTAGCCTCTCACCACCTCACACGAGGATTCTGAAACGGGTCTCAGTCTGTGACTCAGGTGATTAGCAGGCAGGGATGTTGGAGGCTGTGAGCCAGGGCCTCCGCTGAGGACAGCTTGCTCAGGGCCAGAATCAATGTTATCTGCGTGTGCCTTGGAAGCAAGAGTAAAAACTAGCTCTCACACTCATTGTCAATTCAGACAAATTCTGCTTCTTGACTGTCTTTTCTCATGTGAAATTTTTTTTTTTTTTATTTTGAAGGGAAAGATACTTGGATAGGTTTTTGGTTAAAAAAACAAACAAAAACAAGCAAACAGCCACAAAAGCTTTGGTGTCAGGCATCTGCCTGGGATGTAGAAAGCTGCATTGTTGGCAATTAGGAAAAGCCAGATCATCTACAAAGTCCCAACTTTTCTTGGACCCATGGGAAAGCAGGGCCGCTTGGTGAACTGAATTAAAGGAAGACAATACCGTATGAGGAGAGCAGAGACAACCACTGCTTCTCTCTGGAAGAGAACAGGAGGAGACGTAGCCACCAGGGAAGTAGATTAAACAAACAAACAAAAAACGGTTAACATTTTAACAAATTTCTTAAGGCTGCATGTGTACTGGTGTGGCAGTTTTCGATCCCTGAGAGCCCCGAGACGTGGAGGCCACGCTCACTCGCCAGCTGTTTTCCGCGAGGATTGGGGGCCCAGCAGGACCTCAGAGAGGACCTCTTGCAGTGCGCAGACGCAAACGCTGCCCAGCGCCCAAGGCTTCCTCACAGAAGCAAAAGCCTAAGTCACTGAGTATGCGAACCCCCCTGTGGGGGTGTAGGGGCCCCGCCTGTGGGGAAGATGTAGCAGCTAAAGCCAGCTGCTCTCTAAGAGGGCCGGAATCCCTCCCTGCTCCAACTGCAAACCTTGAATCCAGTGAAAGTACCAGCCGCCTGCCTTGGTTCAGGTAAAGGTGTGCACTGGGACTGGAGGAGAGGTAGAAGCAGGAGCGTTCTGCCCTGGGGAAGACGCAGGAGCCCTGCTTGTATCTGGCACTGAACAAAGTAGAGGACCACGGCCACTGAAGAGGTCAAGACACTCTCTCCCATCCCAAACCTTCCCCAGATAAGGCAGGATGGGGCTGCCTTGAACCTGGGTCCATGGGGCATGCTCTGAGACTGAGGCTGGGCCAGGAGAACCAGGAACTCCACGGTCTCACCATAGACCTCACAGTGAGAAACGTCGTCAGTCTGCCGCAGGAAGGGCAAGGGTGGGAAGAGACCGTCCCTGACGCAGGTGTGCAGCACCTTCTGAACGCTGGAGGGGAGAACATCCCTGACGCAGGTGTGCAGCACCTTCTGAACGCTGGAGGGGAGACCGTCCCTGGCACAGGTGTGCAGTGCCTTCTGAACGCTGGAGGGGAGACCATCCCTGACGCAGGTGTGCAGCACCTTCTGAACGCTGGAGGGGAGACCGTCCCTGGCACAGGTGTGCAGCACCTTCTGAATGCTGAGGGGGAGACCGTCCCTGGCACAGGTGTGCAGCACCTTCTGAACGCTGGAGGGGAGACCATCCCTGGCACAGGTGTGCAGCACCTTCTGAACGCTGAGGGGGAGACCATCCCTGACGCAGGTATGCAGCGCCTTCTGAATGCTGAGGGGGAGCAGGGACACTGAAGAAGCCCCTGGAGCCCCAAGCCGCAGCGTAAGCACAAAAGCCACAGGATACCACTGGAGGGATTTGAAGACTGTTGTGCGTGAAAGTCATCTATAATGACAAGCCCAAACCCAGGACAACTACTGAGTACGTCCCCTCAGCTTCCTCTGAGGACTGACAGCAAGAAAGGTGTGGCCAATTTTGGCACAAATATTGTTTGACTCAGTCTCTATTGTTCTCTGTACACAATATCCAGCATTCAATAAAAATTAAAAGACACACACACCAAAAAAAAAAAAAAAAAGGGCAAGGAAAAAACAACCCACTGTCAAAACATAGATCAGGCAATAAAACCAGACCCAGAGATGACCGAGATGCTAAAACCAACAGAGAGGAGCTTCAAAATAACTACAATTAACATGGTAAAGACCTCATGGGAAAGGTGAACAATGTGTATGAACAGATATTAAATTTCAGCAAAGAGATGAAGACTATAAAAACAAGTCAAATGGATGTGCTAGGAATAAAAAGCAAGAAAAAGAAATATAACTTATACAAATTGGAAAGGAAGAAATAAAACTGCATTTATTCACATAACGCAATCACTTACATAGAAGATCCTAAGTTATCTACCAAAAAACCTGCCAAGACTATTAATAACTGGATTTAGCAAGGCTGCAGGACACAAGGTCAATATACAAAAATCAGTTGTATTTCTATATATTGGCAATGAAAATTAGAAACTGAAATTTAAACATCATATACAATACCATCCAAAAACATTAAATATTTGGAGATAAATCTAACAAAGTCTGTACAAAATCTGTACATATTTTGTATACTGAAAACTACAAAACACTGCTGGGAGATGAGAGAAGACCTAAATTAATGAAGAGATATACTACATTCCTGGATTCAGAGACTCAATATCATTAAGGGATTTTCCTTTTTAGATTCAACGCAATGCCATTTAAAATACAGCAGACTTCTTCTCGTAGAATTTGACAAACTCAGTCTTAAACTTATATGGAATGCAAAGGACCTAGAATAGCCAAAACGACTTTGCAAAGGAAGAGTGAAGTTGGAGAGCTCATACTATCTGTTTTCAACTTGTCCTATAAAGCCACAGTGACCAGGACAATATAGTACAGTGACCAGGACAATATAGTACTGGCATAAAAACAGACATGTAAGTCAATGGAGTAGAGTAGAAAGAGACCCTCACATACACGGTCAATTGAGTTTGACACAAAAGCCAAGGTAATTCAGTGGGGAAAAGGGTTATCTTTTAAAACAAATGGTATTTGAACAACCAGATATCTGTTGCTTACCTTGCACCATATAAAATTAACTAGAAATGAATAACTGACAGAAATGTAAGAGCTAAAACTCTAACACTTCTAGAAGAAAACAATTAAGTCAAAGATATTTTAGGTACAATACAAAACACATGGATCATATAAGAAAATTAAGTAGGACTTCACAAAAATTAAAGACATCTGTCCTTGAAGAGACATTATCAGAAAAATTAAAAGACTGACCAAGACTGGGAGAAAATATTTTCAAAACACATACCGAATAAAAAAAAAAAAAAAAAATTTTTTTTTTTTTAATAAAGGGCTTATATCCAGATTGCATAAGGAACTCTTACAACTAGAAAATACGAAAACAAACACCCTATAAAAAAATGGGCCAAACATTTAAGCGGCTCTTTCAACTATGAAAATATGTTGTTTTTGTTAGGTGCTGTCCAGTCGACTCCCACTCATAGTGACCCTGTGCATAACAGAACGAAATGCTGCCAAGTCCTGCACCATCCTTACAATTATTGCTATGTTTGTGCCCATTGCTGCAGCTACTATGTCAGTCCATCTCATTGAGGGTCTTCCTCTTTTTCCATCACCCTCTGCTTTACCAAGCATGATGTCCTTTTCCAGGTGCTGCTCCTCCTGATAACTTGTCCAAAGTATGTGAGACGAAGTCTTGCCTTCCTCTCTTCTAAGGAACATCCTGGCTGTACTTCTTCTAAAACAGATTTGTTAGTTCTTCTGGCTGTCCGTGATATATTGCATATTCTTTGACAACACTGTTACTCGTAGGGGTCTTTCTTTTTCATTGTCCAGCTTTCTCACGCATATGAGGCAATTGAAAATACCATGACCTGGGTCTGGTGCACCTTAGTCCTCAAAGTGCCGTTTTTACTTTTGAACACTTTAAAGAGGTAGCATATGATCAAGATGGGGGGTATATGATCAAGAACCTGTGGTACTAAAGGAAGAAGGCCAAGCTTGCCTGAAGAAAATGGTGAAAAACAAGGATCCAGGAACTGACAGAATACCAATTGAGGTGTTTTGACAAACTGATGCAGTGGTTGAGGTGTTCACTTGTCTATGCCAAGCTACTTGGCTGATTGGCTGGAAGAGAACCATATTTGTGCCAGTTCCAAAGAAAGGTGATCCAACAGAGTGAGGAAATTATTGAACAATATCATTAATATCACATACAAGTAAAATTTTGCTGAAGATTATTCAAAGCAGCTGCAGCAGTACTGACAGGGAACTGCCAGAAATTCAAGCTGGATTCAGAAAGGGACGTGGAACAAGGGATATCATAGGTGATGTCAGATAGATCCTGGCTGAAAGTAAAGAATACCAGAAGGAGGTTTACCTGTGTTTTAATGATGATGCAAAAGCATTCAACTGTGTGGATCATAACAAATTATGGGTAACATTGGGAAAAATGGGCATTCCAGAACACTTAATTGTGCTCATGAGGAACCTGTACATAGGCCAAGAGGCAGTCATTCAAACAGAACAAGGAGATATTGCCTGGTTTAGAGTCAGGAAAGGTATGCGTCAGGGTTGTATCCTTTCACATACTTATTCAATCTGTATGCTGAGCAAATAATCCAAGAAGCTGGGCTATGTGAAGAAGAATGGGGCTTCAGGATTGGGGGAAGGCTCGTTAACAACCTGTAATATACAGATGATACGACCTCGCTTGCTGAAAGTGCAGAGGACTTGAAGTACTTACTGATGAAGATCAAAGACCACAGCCTTCCATATGGATTCCACCTCGACATATAGAAAACAAAAATCCTCACAACTGGACCAGTAAGCAACATCATGATAAACGAAGAAAAGATTGAAGTTGTCAAGGGTTTCATTTTGTTTGGATCCACAGTAACTGCCCATGGAAGCAGCAGTCAAGAGATCAAGAGACCCATTGCACTGGGCAAATCTGCTGCAGAGGACCTGTTTAAAGGGTTGAAAAGCCAAGATGCCTGACCTAGGCCGCGGTGTTTTCAGCTGCCCTATATGCATGTGAAAGCTGGCCAACGAATGAGGAAGACAGAAGCAGGACTGGTGCCTTTGAATTTGTGGTATTGGTGAAGAATAGTGACTGTACCGTGGACCACTAGAAGAACAAATAAATCTGTCTTGGATGAAGTACAGCCAGAATGTTCCTTAGAAGAAAGGATGGCAAGACTTCGTCTCACATACTTTGGAGATGTTATTAGAAGGGACAAGTCCCTGGAGAAGGAAATCACGCTTGGTAGAGTGTCAGTGAAAAAGAGGGAGACGCTGAGCGAGTGGATTGACCCAGTGGCTGCGGCAGCGGGCTCAGGCATACCAACGACTCTGAGGATGGTGCAGGACTGGGCCGTGTTTGGTAGTGTTGTACACAGGGTCGCTGTGAGTCGGAACCGACTCTAAGGCACCTAACAACAACGACAAAGAGGTCTTTTGCAGCAGATTTGCCCAGTGCAGTTTGTTGTTTGACTTCTTGACTTCCGCTTCCATGTGCATTGATTGTGGATCCAAGTAAAATGAAGTCCTTGACAACATCAGTCTTTTCCCTGTTTGTCGTGATGTTGCTTTACTGGTCCAGCTGTGAGAATTTTTGTTTTCTTTGCATTGAGGTATAATCCATATTGAACCAATAGTCTTTGATCTTCATCACTAAGTGCTTCATTCAAGTCCTCTTTACTTTCTCGGCAAGCAGCGTGTCATCTGCATAACTCGGGTTGGTAATGGCGGCTCCACAAACGCTTTTTTGGTCGGCCGTATACAGTGATTATTGTTGCTGTTAGCTGCTGAGTCAGCTTTCTGTACCACAGACAGAATGTTGTGCAATCCTGTGTCATTTTCACAATTGCCAGCATGTTTGAGTTCGTCCTTGTGACTACTGTCCCAGTCCGTCTCGCTGAGTCTACCACGCCCTCGTTATGCCTCTACTTCACCAAACGGGTTTTTCTCCTCTGGTGATTTATTTCCTCCTGCTGACGTGTCCAAAGCAAGCGAATGGGCAGCGCTCTGCTGTGATCCGTAGAGTTCTCACTGGGCGATTTTAGGAGGTTAATGACCAGGTCCTTCTTCCTAGTTTGTCTTAGTCTAGAAGCTCTGCTGAAACCTGTCCATCGTCGGTGACCCTGCTGGTGTCTGAAATACCAGTGACGTAGCTTCCAGCATCACAGCAACACGCAAGCCCCCACAGTAAGACACACTGACAGGTAGTGGTAGACAATGATTACACACAATAGAATTATAGTCTATTCTAGAATTATACATAGATTTCTGTCTAGAATTGTTCCCTATCTAGAATTGTTGATAGATACCCTGTCTAGAATTATAGATAGAAGTCTATCTAGAATCATGCCCTATTTAGAATTATAAATGGAATTCTGTGTCGAATTATATCTGATCTAGAATCATAGAGAGAACTCTATCCAGAATTATATCCTATCCAGAACTGCAGATAGAATCCTGTCTAGAATTATAATCTATTATACACAACAGAATATACAATGATTATATACACCAGAATCTAACATTTAAGCACAATTAAGACACGGAAGTAGTAATCATTTATTAATACTTTTCATTTTCATCAAAGCAAACAGAAAACTTCGTATTAGTTTTTGGATGAAAAATATAAACTACACATCAACTTAGAGAGAGTTTATCTGGAAGATGAAAAGAAAGACGTGGAAAAGTGTTTTCTGCGCTCCAGTTTTTCCAGCAGCTTAATAAAGTTTACATCTGTTTTCCTCATTAAAACTTAAAATACTCACCAACCTAGAAAAGTGCCAAAAGAAAGCATCTATTTATGTACAAAGTGTTATTTAATGATTCATTTGTGTGTTTCCTTGGTTCATTCTTTCAGTTTAATTGAATCCTGTTTTCTCTGCCTTCCACACAAGATCATTGGTGTGAAAGCAGGCCCACACGGGAGTGTCAGACGACGGTCCTGTTCTCTCCTCAGGGACATTCCGTCGGCCTGAGCCTTGGGTCCACTACATGTCAGGGTAAAGCCTGGTCTGACCCATGGCTTCTCTTCATCCCGGGCAGTGTCTAAGACGAGAGCTGAGCCTTTTTCCTTCTTGAAGTGTCACCTGCCCTGCGGTCTCAGGCTGCCTGGACGAGGGTGCTGGATGCAGGGCCGTGATGCGCCCTGCAGATAAGAGGCACCTTCAGTCTTTGCTCCTGTCCACTTGGGCTCTGTGGTCTTTTCCTCACTGTCAGCCATCCCCAACTCCCGCTGTGCTGAGAACCCCCAGCCCTCAGGATGCCATTCACCTGGGTTCCAGCTCTGCTGCTTCTTTGGGATGGGTTCCTGGGTACGAAATCCACTGAAGCTTTCACAAGGGGTTTTACAGGCTCTTTTTGTTCATCTGTGGAAACAGCCCTCTGAGATATTGCCCCGTGGGGGGAACCTGGAGGAGATTCGCTTCCCGGTAGAAAAAAAAAAAATTTTTTTTGTAGAGGCTGAGTGGAAAGAAGTGAGTCCACCGACCTTGTCCTGCGAGGACCAGAAGACTGTCGGAGGCTCCTAGACCCCACACTGTGAGCAGCTGGGCCTGGGCTTGGCATAGGTGGATGGCTGGCGGATGTGGCTGAGGATGGAATGCCTTGGCTTCTAACTGCTTTCACACCATTTCCTCTGTTTTCACCAGGCTGAAACACTCACTCACACACACACACACACACACACACACACACATATACACACTCTCTCTCTCTCTCACACACACACAAAGTTTTATTTGGGGCCAGATTAAATCTTCACATTTCACTTTAAGTAAAAACTACCACAGAGCAGTTGGGAAAATGTGTCCCCCCAGCATCTTCTGAAGTGAGAAGCCCGAGGAAGGAACGCACTGTCTGGAGGGGCTGAAGGCTGTTCTGAGTAAGCCTGCTGGTGGGTTGTCCTGTACGGTGGTGGCCTCTGGGCAGAGAACTGGTCATTTCTCATGCTGGGCTTTGATGCACACCACACACACGTTCACCATTGGTCCACATATAGACTTTTTCCTTCCCTCCCTCTCTCTCTTTCTTTGTTCATTTATTTATTTGCTATAAACATTCCCACACGTGAGTATATGTGCAAGAGCATCTCCTGGATATGTAGATACATGCGTATGAGTATACATATGCACGTACGTAAACATATAAAAAGCAAATCAAACTCGATTCCCACTCGATGTCCTACTGATAGCGACCCTATATGTATACATATACACGCGAACATATACACGCGTACCTATACACACGTACATATACACATGCACACACACACAGGCATACACATATACGTGCACGTGTCACCTGAGATGGAATTGCCGGGTCACAGAGAATGTGAATGTTCAGCTCTGTGAGAGCGTCGCCAAGCATTTTTCCGACTTGGGTGTGCTCGTGTGTGTCCTGGAGCGACGTCTGGGTGGTCCTGGGCCACACATCCTCGCTGACACCTGGTGTAGTCGGACTTCTTCATTTTTTGCCAACTGAAGAGTATAAAATGGAATTCCATTCTGGTTTTGGTTTACACTTCTCTGATCCAATAAAGGTATAAAGGTAACCTCTCTTTATGTTTTTAGTGACTTAATTTGATTTCAGTGAAATGGCAGCTCGTGCTTTTTGTCCCGTGCGGTTTCTTTGTATAAAAAGTTAATAGACAAAAATCCTCATATGACATGACATGACATGACATGACATGACATGACATGACATGACATGACATGACATGACATGACACACACAACTTTCATTTTGGAAAATTCTAAGCAATTGTGCAAGTTCTGCAGGATAACACGACGCATTGGCCGCCCCATCACGCAGCTCGGGCAGAGACCGCTCAGAGAACCCTTGTGTCTTTCACATCCCCTCCCTTTCCTGCACCCATGCCCCCCCCCAGCAGATTATTCTGAAGCAGATTTTACTATTACATCATTCTGGCTATAAATATCTCAAGAAGGTCTCTGAAGATAAAGTCTATCTTTTTAAAAAACTCATAACCACGAAACCAGCGTAATACATAAAAGTTAAACACAGACGATCGTCGTTATTTGTGGACTCTGTGTCTGAGAATTCTCCTAGTCCCTAAAATTTATCTGTAACCCCAGAATCGCTGCTCACGGTGCTTTTGTGGCCACTTGAAGACGTGCACAGGAACCCTGGTGGCGCAGTGGGTAAGAGCTCGTCTGCTCACCAAAAGGTCGGCAGTTTAGTCCACCAGCTGCTCCTTGGAAACCCTATGGAGCAGTTCTACTCTGTCCTATAGGGTCGCTATGAGTAGGAATTGACTTGATGGCAATGGGTGCCGACATGCACAAAACAGCAGTTTTCAGCTGAGGTGGAACAAGGTGGCGCTCTGCCTTCTTATTTCAGCTCTCAGACTGTAAACAAGTGTCCTTTGTAGTCTACCTAGTGCTACATTTTTCACATTTTGTGCTTTTTGTTGGTGATTTCGCTGTTTAAAGTGACCCCCAAGCATAATGCTGAAGTGCTCTCTAGTGTTCCTAAGTGTGAGAAGGCTGTGACGTCCGTTAGGGAGAAATTACATGTGTTGGATGTCATTCAGGGACAGGTTACAGTGCTCTGGGCCGTGAGTTCAATGTTAATGAGTCGGCTATATTAAATAAAAAAAAAAAGGTGCCTTTAAACAGAAACACACACAAAACGAGGTTATATATTGATTGGTTGATGAAAATGTTGTGACCAGAGGCTGGCAGGAACCCAACTCTGAATTTCCCCTGGAGCAGTGGTCAGTATTTGCTAATTCAGTGTTTGTGACAGCTTTGTAGAATATAACTCCCGTGAATACTGAGAATCAGCTGTCATGGTCTTAATACCATCAAGTGCCAAGTCTTAAACTTTCCTGAGTCATCTAATTTTTAAGTTTGTTTGAATCAGGATCCAGATAAGGTTCTTAGGTGGTGTTTGGTTGATATGGCTCCCAAGTCTCATTTCATCGTGGTCTCCCTCTCTGCCTTTTGTTTTTCTTGTTATTTGTTAAAGGAACTGGACCATTTGTCCTGTTGTGCTCCAACATTCCGGATTTTATTGCTTGTCTCCTTATGTCTCTGAACACATCCCTCTGTCCCCAGAGTTTCCTGGAATTTGCAAGTTGGATCCAGGGTCTCGGTTAGATTCAGGTTTGATTTTGAGGAGCAAGCGGGAATGCTTCATAGGTGGGTTGCAAGCTCTTATCGGGGGCACATAATCTTGGGTTGTCCCCCTTTTTGTGAAGTTGTCAGCCGTTGTTGGCCATTGCCTGGATTCATTAATTCAATTGAGGTGTTTTTTTTTTCTTTTTCCACTTCTTAGTTGGAATACTTCCTTAAAAGAAATTAATAAATCTCCCAAGAAAAACTTACTATAATTTAAAAACCATAAAACTTCATATGAAAATCCATGGTTCCTCTTGGAAAGTCCTAAGATCTGGTGATACGAGACCTGCCTTCGTTCGTTCGCCCATCCATTCATTCAGCTGTTTGTTGAGGCTCCGTGTGCTCAGGGAGTCCCTGGGGTATAAATGTTAGTGCTCTGAGGCTAACTGAAAAGTTCTAGGTTTGACCCCACCTAGAGTCACCTCGGAAGAAAGGGCTGGTGACCTGCTTCCAAAAAACCAGCCACTGAAAACTCTGTGGAGCACAGTTCTACTCCGACATACACAGGGGCACCACGGGTCGAAGTCCACACCATGGCAACTTTTTTTTCTGGTTTTATATGCTAAGCACACCTATAGGAGTTGGAGATGAAGAGTGAACAAGGAGGGCAAATACATGCCCTTAAGCTGACTTCCTCATGGAATGAGGCCGACCTCTGATAAGTAGCTAAACCCGGCAGAGTGGCAGGACGCCACCTGGGCCCCGCGTGCATCAACAGATGTGCTGAGCCAGGATATGGAGGGTGGGCTCTTCCGGAGTGTAATGGAAGCCACTGGAAATTTCAGGTGGGCGATTGTTAGGATCCGATTACATTTTAGAAAATGAGTCCAGCTGTGGTGTGAAGACTAGGAGACCAGCCAGGGTGTCACCAGGAAGGGCTGCTGGTGGTTGTGGGCATGGCAGCAGTGGGGTGGGGGGAGTGGTCAGACTCTGGGTGTGTTTTGGAGGTAGATCGTCAGAACTTGCCGATGGATTGGATGTGGAGTGGGAGGGAAAGAAAGGATTAGGATGGGGCCTAAGTTGTTACCTTGAGCAATCAGTTGGATGGTGCCATTCTCTAGGAAGGGCAGATTGAGAGAAAAGTGTGTTCGAGAGGGCCCTTTAAGAGCAGTGTTCTGAATGTGTTAAACATAAGATGTATATCAGCATGCAGGTAGCAAGGCCACGCAGGCAGTGAGGAGCCTCCTGGAGCACAGCGGAGGGGCCAGGGGTGTCGGGATATACTCCCGGGAATCCTCAGCAGGTAAAGCTACGGGATTTGAAAAGTTTGTGTTGGCCCAACTTTGTCTGCCACATTCCTGCTCTTCCAGGGATCTCCTCCAGCCACGTTTTCTCCAACCTTGTCTCTACCTCGGGATTTGACCTTGGTGATCCTTTCAGCCCTACTTTCAGACGCATTCCATTGGAGATATATCATAACTTGACATGGCTTTTCCTCATCCTGGAAGCACCTCTTCACCCCGTGTTCCCAGTGACATTCAAAGTCCAGCTCATCCCGGAAGCGCCTCTTCACCCCGTGTTCCCAGTGACATTCAAAGTCCAGCTCATCCCGGAAGCGCCTCTTCACCCCGTGTTCCCAGTGACATTCAAAGTCCAGCTCATCCCGGAAGCGCCTCTTCACCCCGTGTTCCCAGTGACATTCAAAGTCCAGCTCATCCCGGAAGCGCCTCTTCACCCCGTGTTCCCAGTGACATTCAAAGTCCAGCTCATCCCGGAAGCGCCTCTTCACCCCGTGTTCCCAGTGACATTCAAAGTCCAGCTCATCCCGGAAGCGCCTCTTCACCCCGTGTTCCCAGTGACATTCAAAGTCCAGCTCATCCCGGAAGCGCCTCTTCACCCCGTGTTCCCAGTGACATTCAAAGTCCAGCTCATCCCGGAAGCGCCTCTTCACCCCGTGTTCCCAGTGACATTCAAAGTCCAGCTCATCCTGGAAGCGCCTCTTCACCCCGTGTTCCCAGTGACATTCAAAGTCCCATCTTTCATCGTAAGGTCCTCAAGCAGCCGTCTGTGGCTGGGAAGCGAAGAGAGCAGGGGTAATCAGGCACTTCAAATGCCTTAGCACCTCTCATTAATTCCAGACGCATTTAAACAAATCCGTGGGAGTCTGAAGTCAATATGTAGAAACTCACTCATCTCTAATGGACCAAGTAGCCCCATAGGGTCGCTATCAGTTGGAATCGACTCAACGGCAACAGGTTTTGTTCTGGAGTTTTTTTTTTTTGGTAGCCCTATTCAAATTACGAAGAAAGAGTTTGGGTTACTTACAACCAACTGAAGATTCACAGAGGAGCCTGTTAGTGCTGACACTGCAAAGACACACATTTATGATCATCATAATCTAGATAGACAGCAAGGCGTGGCTGAAGACGGCCATTCGGAGACCTTCAAACTTTGCTTGGAAGTGACATGTGTGCAAGGCTTTGTGGGGTCTGTTAGTACACCTCCTCACTTACTATTTCGTTATCTGACATTTCACATTTATGACAATAATAAGAAATCTATTATTCAGCTACTTTGGGTATTAATGATATATGTCTGGCAGTAAAGAATACCGAGGTCTGAGGCGAGAGTAGCGCTGGCTGCAGTAGTTAAGGTTATGTGTCAACTTGGCTGGACCCTGATTCTCAGTGGTTTGGCAGTTATGTGTACCAAAAGGTCAGCAGTTCAAATCCACCAGGCACTCCTTGGAAACTCTATAAGGCAGTTCTACTCTGTCCTGTAGGATTGCTATGAGTTGGAATTGACTCGACAGCAATGGGTTTTTTTGGTTTGTAATGATGCAGCCATCCTCCATTTTGTGACCTGATGTGGTCATCCTCCATTTTTGCATAATGCCAATTTTTGCATAACGACCTGGCCTTTGGAACCTAACCATGTCGATAAGTGGGAAGAACCATCTTGCATGGAAGGCTAGCCTATAGGCTGGCACATGTATCTCAGATCATTCAGCAAATGTGGCCTTTTCCACCTAAGAAAGCATCTTACTGCTGAGTCCCAGAATCTCAACATTCCCACCCACCACACTTGTTTCATTTCTCTTCAACTTTCGTGAAAGACCACCCATTTTTAAAAGCTGCAATTAACAATGTGGGTATCCTCAGAATTCTTCATGTTGCTCTTGTTAGTTGCCATCAAGCTGGCTTCAACTCCTGGTGACCCCACCATGTACAACAGAATGAAACCTTGCCCAGTCCTGCATCATCTTCACAATTATTGGTATGTTTGAACTCATTGTGGAGGCTGTTGTGTAGTGCCTTCCAACCTAGGGGCTCATCTTGCAGCACTGTATTAGACAATACTCTGTTGTGATCCATAGGGTTTTCATTGGCCAGTTTTCAGAAGTAGGTCACCAGGCCTTTCTTCCTACTGTCTTCGTCTAGAAGCTCTGCTGAAACATGTCCACCACGGTTACCTTATAGAATTCATCATACAAGCTGATATGCTGATCAACGTGTACTGGGTACTCAGGATATATTATCAGTTCTTTAATGGCTAGACAAACATACCTAAAGTAATCTGAAGTCAGTTCAGGTTTCTCGGCCTTGGCACTACTGACATTTTGCGTTGGATGACCCTTTGTCGTGGGGGCTGTCCTGTACACTGTAGGCTGTTTAGCAGCATCCCTGGCCTGTGCCCACTAGATGCCTGTAGCACTCCCACCATTTGTGACAAAATACATTATTACGTACCCTTCGTGAGAAAATGGCGGTTACTGATTGTTCCAAAGTAGCCTCATTATCACGCCTACCACTCCCTCATCAATACAACGGAGGCCACTCATCCGGCTCGTGTCTCAACCCCTTTGAGAAGTTGGAGGTGTCAGTCATAGAGGCCACACAACCCCAACGGCACCTCCCTCTTCTTACGGACTGGCGTGATATATTTGTTCTCAGTTTTCAAGGATAGAACAGAAAGAGACAATGCCGAAAAACACTAACTGTGCCAAATCATTTACAGATGTACAGATCTGACGGGGTGTACTCAGTCGTTTCCTCTTTGGGGCCAGCCTGGGTCACAGCTCACTACCACTCACAGAGCAGCAGTTCCTCCTAAGCCACTGAGACGTGTCATCTCATTAGGGCTGGTCTAGGGCTTGTCAACAGCTGCCTTTGCTTTTCAAGGTCATCTTTGTACAGTAAAACCTTGAAAGCTGGAACCTGTGTAAGGCGGAAACCTGTCAAGAGAACGAAAACTCGAATGTTTTCCACTTGAATGATCAAGAGAAAAGTTTTCCAACCTGTCAAAGGCGGAAAACTTTTGAGACCCAGAAAAACAAGGCAGTCTCATCTAGTTCCAGCTCTCACCCATTGCTGTCAAGACAATTCCAACTCATGGCAACCACATGTGTTATGGAGTAGAATTGCCCCACAGGGTTTTCTTGACTGTAATCTTTCAGAAAAAGGAACTCTGGTAGTGCATTGGTTAAGAGCTTGGCTCGTAACCTAAAGTTTGGCAGTTTGAACCCACCAGCCCCTCCTTGGAAACCATATGGGGTAGTTCTACTCTGTCCTTTAGGGTTGCCATGAGTCAGAACCAACACTACGGCAATGGGTTTGGATTTTTTTTTTTTTTTTTTACTTTTATGCACGCAGATCTCCAGGCCTTTCTTCCACCGCATGGCAGGGTGGGTTTGAACTGCCAGCCTTTAGGCCAGTGGTTCAGGGCAAACCACGTGTGCTACCCAGAGGCCATGTAAGGCCAGCCTCACTTACCTGTGTTTTCTCTTCAGTGTGTGGGCTGATCACGCACCTGCCTCCCTTCGCTCCTCCTGGGGATTCTGGTGGAAAACAGGGTAAGAGAGCCTGGTCTAGGTGATATGTGATCGCCCCTGCTTTTTTTTGATAAAACCATCATGTGCCTAATTTATATTATTTTATTCTAATTAACCCGTTTAACTCCTGTGCCCTAGCTTTGCGGGGATGTGAAAACAAGCATGATGTATTATATTAACTTCAGGGCCCAAATCTCAACAGCCCTGAGCCTCTCTACCAAGCACCTCTCCCGGCCCTCAGCCTCTTGAGGTTATTTCATTGCTACCTCTGTGGTGACGCACTGTTCCGTGCTGTGTTTAAAAATTCATCTGTTGGAGATACTTGCTGAGTTTTTGCTGGTATAGAACTTATGCAAGGAGGAGCGATTTAAAATAGCGTTTCTAAACTGGTAAGAAACAACGCAGTCTTAACAGTGATTTGTTAATTATAATTAAAATAATCAAGGCCATCACGGGGGGTTAGTGCTTATTTGTTCAGGAGCCAGTTTTCTCTCTTATGACAAATGTAGTTTATGGTTTTACCAAGGACAAGTCTGTACAACAGCTGTTCTGAGAAGTATAGTTTCCTGTAACACCCGTATATAAAATCTCAAGGTTGCAAATCAACTCTTCTTGAAATTATTGCAACAAACTTTTGAATATTATAGGAAAGCCTTTTGTTCTTCGCAGTAAAAAGACATACTCAGTAACTCAACATTATGCTGACAGAATAGAGCATTTAATTTGAGTATTATGACAACAGGAAGGTAAATATTTTCTAACATTCTTTTAAGTTTTTGACCAACACAGGGCTTTGCATTCCAAAAACAAAGTGCTTCACTTGAGACTTCCCATTATGACCCACTGACACTTAGAACCTATGAATCCAAGCCTGGTTTTAACAACGGTGAATCAAATAATTTGGGACGAAGAGGGACTGTGGCTTTTAACTCTAACCGAGGTTGAGGTAGAGGAAGGAAATTGGGAGCTCTTTAAGGAGAAAAAACACCACAGTGGGGATCGGCAGGAGAATTTGGAGTCTGCTTGGCAAAGGGGGCTGGGGTCAGAGGCAGGTGTGGGGGCAGGCAGTTTTACATGGGAAGGTAACGGCAGGTGAAGAGATCAGGAAGGCAGGAGGCTCAGGGTTTAGGGGGCAAGTAAGCAGAAAAGGAGGTTTTGTTGAATTATAAGTATACACGCCAAAAAAAAAAACAAAAAACCAAACCCACTGCCATTGAGTCTATTCCAACTCATAGCGACCCTATAGGACAGAGTAGAACTGCCCCATAGAGTTTCCAAGGAGCGCTTGGCGGATTTGAACTGCTGACCTCTTGGTTAGCAGCCGTAGCACTTAACCACTATGCCACCAGCGTTTCCAAGTATACACACACACACATACATTCTTTTTCAAGTATATAAACATATATATATATATATACTTATATAGGCGCCCTGGTGGTGTGGTGGTTAAGTGCTCGGCTGCTAACCAGAAGGTCAGGTGGTTCTCCTTGGAAGAAAGATGTGGCAGGCTGCTTCCTTAAAGATTACAGCCTTGGAAACCCTGTGAGGTAGTTTAGCTCTGTCCTGTAGGGTTGCTATAAGTCGGAATCGACATGACAGCAGTGGGAATAGGATGTACTTATATAATGCTAGCTTTTATGAGAAGTGAGAGAAAGTAAAAAATACATAATTATGTGTTCTTGTATTTTGTAAAGCAGCACAGAGGAAACGAACAAAGAGAAAACAGCGCATAGATGGGTTACAGCAGAAATGAACACGATCTCCTCTCGGCAGGCAGAAGGAACGGTAGGGGAAGGGTTAGAATTGGGTCGAGACTTCCCAGGGCATGCTTTTAAAAAATGTATTTTTGGCTTTTGAGCACTGTATGTGTTTACATATTAAAAACAAGAATTCCTAGCTTTGTCCACTGAAGGGCTTTAAAGGAATCACACCACAGTGTTGTTGTTGTTAGATGCCGTCCAGTCAGTTCCGACCCACAGCAACCCTGTGCACAACAGAAGGAAACACTGCCCAGTCCTGCACCATCCTCACAACTGTTGCTATGCTTGAGCCTACTGCTGTAACTACTGTGTCAATCCATCTCGTTGAGGGTCTTCCTCTTTTTCATTGACCCGGTACTTTACCCAGCATGATGTCCTTCTCCAGGGACACTGAAGTATAATGAGAAACCTACATCTAGATCTTGGTTTCTACATGGCATTACCCCCTGAAGAACTGAGGATCCTTGGAGATGGCTGACTCCAGGTCTGGAGCAGGCCAGGTACAGGGTGAGCCTGGATGTGCTGTTGTTCCATGACGTAAGAAAATACCCAGGATTAAGGGGAACATGCGGGAAGAACACAGGAGCTGGCTTGGAGAGGCTGTCACTGGCCAAATTTGGAAAAGTGTGTACAAAAAAGAACAATGACTGCTATCAATTATAAAACCAAACAAATGAAAAAATAATCAATGAATCGTCTGTGACACAAAAAGAAAAAAAGAATGTGGGGGGAATCTCCTTAACAGAAGAGAGTCAGTCATTAAATGACAAAGGAATGACAGAATTAGAAGGCCACCACTTTCAACCTCCAGTTTAATAATGAACACAGGAAGGATCTGCAGTGGAGGCTACAACCACGGTGTAAGAGGGGTTTGGGAAACGGTCTTCACAGGGGCTCCCAATGTCCCCTCTCAGGATACTTACTAATGAGAAATAAAAAAGGGTGCCTTCACGTGGAGCGACCTGGCAGAGACACCATCTTAATCAAAAGCCTCCTCAATCGTGAGCCTCTGGGTGTGTTGCAAAGGAAAATGTATGGCATCACCTGCGTGACATTCTGGTTGAAAGCATTTCATAATATAAGGGATCAAATGGGAAGATCCAGACGGCGGGAAGTTCTATAACGCTGTAGGCCTGGAATCTTCAAAGATGGAATGGGATGGGGGTAGGATGGGTGCTGCTAAATTAAAGGAGCCTAAAGAGACATGCCCCCACGTGTCTGTCAGTGTGTTGTAATGTGGGGGCTTGTGTGTTGCTGTGATGCTGGAAGCCAGGCCACCAGTATTTCAAATACCAGCAGGGCCACCCATGGTGGACAGGCTCCAGCTGAGCTTCCAACTAAGACAGACTAGGAAGAAAGGTCTGGGATCTACTTCTAAAAAAACTGGCCAGTGAAACCTTATGAAGAGCAGTGGGGAGAAAAAGTATGTAGTTAACCCATTGCCATCTTCAAGTGGGTTCTCTCATGGTGACCTCTTGTGTGTCAGTGTAACTGTGCTCCAAAGAATATTCAAGGGCTGATTTTTTTGGAAGTAGATCTCCAGACCTTTCTTCCAAGGTGCCCCTAGGTGGACTCAAACCTCCAGCTTTTTAAGTACTTAACCATTTACACCACCCAGGGACTCTGTAGGGGCATCTGTATCACTGGTGCAGCGCTGCATAGAACTGAGGGATAACTTAGGGTGCAACTGTAAAACCCAAGTCTACTCTTCAGCTTGCAGCACAGATGAAAAATTTTTTAGACTATGTGGATTGGCAATTGTAGAACAGTTTTAAATTCGTGTCTCATGCCCATAAAAAGTGACTTTTGATACTTGTTTCTTTAATCAACCACACACAAGGATCAACACTTCCCTGAAAGTTTCTTTCCTTCTTTTTCATACCACAGAATAGCATCTTTCAACTGCTAGAAGTAAGGTACTTCTAGCTTTTTAGGATTTATTAGGTGTTCGCACGTGTTGCCCAGATATTTTCCTGTGACTTCAAAGACTAACAGCGAGCAGTTTAAAGATACTTATCTTTGCTCTACTGTGCTTTAAAATCAAAGAGCTCATATGATTTTTAGATTACGGTTTTAAAATAGTTTCTCTTTGTTCTCTACTGGTATGATTGTTAAGGTCACGTGGACGCTTCATTGGTTTTGGTTCTCTGGAGAACCCAGCCTAAGACAACCGCTTACCATTGTCAACACTTAAAAGTGGTTCTTAATTATAACTGGTTTTACTGACAGTGCTTTTTATTTTCTTAAGATAATGTCATCCATGTGGTGTTGCAGTAAGATGATCCCAGTGCAATAAAAGTTTAGACATAAAACTATACATATCTTTGAAGAGCATTAAGTATATTTTAAATTCATAATTGCAAAATGTATGCACACCAGCAACATGGAGTCGATCAGTAGCAATAAACTAATCAATAAATATTTGTTTAGTGTTTTTTCCGTGTGCCAGGTAAAACACCAGGTTGCCAGGCATCTGAAATTCAGAGGGACGAGACAATCCTACCTAAACAGCCAATGTAAATTCCCAGAGAAAGGTGAGGTGAAAATCCACGTTATTTCCAACGTTATCAGTCCATAATATATTCTAAATCCCGTCACAATTTCGGCACGCTTCCTTTAGACAGAAAACAGTAATGTCGGAAGAGTTTTCTTTATAAGGAAAGTAGATGTTTCCACTGCTGTCGTTACCAGTTCCTGTCCCAACCAGACCCGTTGCTGTCGAGCCAATTCTGACTCATAGCGACCCTACAGGACGGAGTATAACCGTCCCATAGGGTTTCCAAGGAGCTGCTGGTGGATTTGAACTGCCGACCTTTTGGTTAGCCAGTCACCAGGGCTGCAGTTCCTGTCCCACTGGATGTAATTCATGGCCACCCCATGTACGACAGAACAAAACGCTGCTGAGTCCTGTGCTGTCCTCTCAGTTGTTGGCGTGTTCCCGTCCGTCGTTGCAGCCTTTGAGTCTAGGGAGCTCATCTTCCGGAACTCCGCCAGACAGTGTTCCATTCTGATCTGTAGGCCTTTCATTGGCTAGTTTTCAGAAGTAGATCTCCAGGCCTTTCTTCCTATACTGTCTTAGTCTGGAAGCTCTGTTGGAACCACGGTGACCCTGCTGGTATTTGAAATACTGATGTCATAACTTCCAACATCACGTCAACACAAAGGCCACAGGTACCTGGCGTTCCACCTGGCAGACAGGTTGTTTCTATATTATAGTTAAAAAAAAAAAAAAGACTCATTGTTGTTGAGTCAATTCTGACTCATAACGACCCTATAACGGCCCTATAGGACATAGTAGAATTGCCCCATTGGGTTTCCAAGGCTGTAATCTTTCCAGGAGCAGACTGCCACATCTCTGCCCCGAAGAGTGCCTGATGGGTTCGGACCCCTGTCCTTGCAGTTAGCAGCTAAGAGGTTAACCAGTTCGCCACCAGGGCTCCTTAATATATTCTGTATTATAAATGAACAAGGAAAACAAATTATAAAATATAGAATTAATTCCTTTTACTCTTATTGGAGTTAAACATAATCAAATCTATAGTTTTAACGGAATCCCCTTATAGGTTTAGCTGGTTCTAGAAAGCTCCCTGTGGTGGCAGCACTCTGAGGTTTGGTCAGAAGGAACAGCAGGGAGGGGAGGATACTGGTCTGTCAGCAGACCCAAGGTCTGGCCCCTGTGGTGTGACCTCAGCAGTGCACTGCGTCCCACACTTGTTAAACTCAGGCAATGTTGACCTGCCTCCTCAGTGTGCTGTGGAAGAATTATAAAGTGTATGGGAGAAACCTGGATTGCTTTTCTAAAGAGCAGTGGACTGGACCAGGCTAAGAAGCAGGCTTAACCCCGTAGAGCAACAAGCAGGCTGAGAAGAATATGAGGACTTATCGGGCTTTCTGATTTAGTTGAAACTATTTGAAGACTTGGAAAATAAACCTGCAAGACTTTTTTCCTCTGATTTGTCCTAAACTGATTTTCAGTTGTTGTTCTTGGTAGGCGCCCCCTAGTTGGTTCCAACTTATAGCAACCCTACATACAACAAAATGAAACACTGCCCACTCCTGCGCCATCCTCACAATCGTAGTTATGCTTGAGCCCATTGTTGCAGCCACTTTGTCAGTCCATCTTGTGGAGAGTCTTCCTCTTTTTGCTGACCCTGTACTTTACCAAGCATGATGTTCTCCAGGGACTGGCCCTACCTGATAACCTCTCCAAAGTACGTGAAACAAAGTCTTGCCATCCTCGCTTCTAAGGAGCATTTTGGCTGTACTTCTTCCAAGACAGATTTGGCAGTCCATGGTATGTTCAATATTCTTTGACAACACCCTAATTCAAAGACATTAATTCATCTGTTTTCCTTATTCATCATCCAGCTTTCACAGGCATAAAAGGCGGCTGAAAACACCATGGTTTGGATCAGGTGCACCTTAGCCCTTAAAGAGACAGCTTTGGTTTTTAAGACTTTAATGAGGTCTTCTGCTGCAGATTTGCCCAATGCAATGCATCTTTTGATTTCTTGACTGCTGCTTCCATGAATGTTGATTGTGGATCCAAGTAAAATGAAATCCTTGACAACTTCAATCTTTTCTCTGTTTATCGTGATGTTGCTTATTGGTTCAGTTGTGAGGATTTCTGTTTTCTTCATGCTGAGGTGTAATCCATACTGAGGGCTGTGGTCTTTGATCTTCATCAGTAAGTGCTTCAGGTCCTCTTCACTTCCAGCAAGCAAGGTTGTGTTATCTGCATAACACAGATTGTTAATGAGTCTTCCTCCAATCCTGATGCCCTGTTCTTCTTCATATAGTCCAGGTTCTCAGATTATTTGCTCAACATACAGATTGAATAAGTACGGTGAAAGGATACAACCCTGACAGACACCTTTCCTGACTTTAAACCACGCAGTATCCCTTTGTTCTGTTGGGACGGCTGCCTCTTGGTCTAAGTACAGGTTTCTCGTGAGCACAATTAAGTGTCCTGTAACTCTCATTCTTTGCAGTGTTATCCGTAATTTGTTACGATTCACACAGTCAAATGCCTTTGCATAATCAATAAAACACATATAAACATCTTTTTTGTATTCTCTGCTTTCAGCCAGGATCCATCTGACATCAGCAATGATATCCCTCGTTCCACGTCCTCTTCTGAAACCAGCCTGAACTTCTGGCAGTTCCCTGTTGATATACTACTGCAGCCATTTTTGAATAATCTTCAGCAAAATTTTGCTTGCGTGTGATGTTAATGCTATTGTTCTATAATTTCCACCTTCAGTTGAATCACCTTTCTTGGGAGTAGGCATAATATGGATCTTTTCTAGGCAGTTGGCCAGGAAGCTGTCTTCCATATTTCTTGGCGTAGATGAGTGAGCACTCCCAGCGCTGCATCCGTTTGTTGAAACGTCTCGGCTGGTATTCCGTCAATTCCTGGGGCCTTGTGTTTTGCCAGTGCTTTCAGGACAGCTTCAACCTTCAGTACCATCAGTTCTTGATCATATGCTACCTCCTGAAATGGTTGAACGTCAACCAATTCTTTTTGGTACAGTGACTGTGTAGTCCTTCCATTCTTTTGATGCTTCCTACATCATTCAATATTTTCCCCATGTTATTGTTGTTGTTGTTAGGTGCCATTGAGTCGGTTCCAACGCATAGCGACCCTATGCACAACAGAACGAAACACTACCCCGTCCTGGGCCATCCTTACAATTGTTGTTATGCTTGAGCTCCTTGTTGCAGCCACTGTGTCAATCCACCTCATTGAGGATCTTCCTCTTTTATGCTGACCCTGTACTCTGCCAAACATGATGTCCTTCTCCGGGGACTGATCCCTCCTGAATTTTCCCCATAAAATCCTTCAATATTGCAACTTGATGCTCAAATTTTTTCTTCAGTTCTTTCAGCTTGAGAAATGTGGAGCATGTTCTTCCCTTTTGGTTTTCTATCTCCAGGTCTTTGCACTTGCCATTATAATACTTTAATTTGTCTTCTCTAGCCATCCTTTCAAATATCCTGTTCAGCTCATTGCCTTCATCATTTCTTCCATTCACTTTAGCTTCCATTCCAGAGTCAGTTTCAGGGTCTCTTCTGACATCAATTTAGGTCTTTTCTTTCTCTCCTGTCTTTTTAATGATGTCTTGCTTTCTTCATGTATGATGTTCTCGATGTCATACTACATCTCATCTGGTCTTCAGTCGTTAGCGTTCAAGGTGTCTAATTTATTCTTGAGATGGTTTCTAAATTCAGGTGGGATATACTCAAAGTCGTACTTTGGCTCTCACGGACTTGGTCTAATTTCTTCAACTTCAACTTGTATATGAGCAGTTGATGGTCAGTTCTGCAGTTAACCCTGGCCTTGCTCTGACTGATGTTGTTGTTAGGTGCCGTCGAGTCGGTTCCAACTCATAGCGACCCTATGCACAACAGAACGAAACACTGCCCAGTCCTGCGCCATCCTTACAATCGTTGTTATGCCCATCGTTGCAGCCACCGTGTCAGTCCACCTCATTGAGGGTCTTTCTCTTTTCCGCTGACCCTGTACTTTGTCAAGCATGATGTCCTTCTCCAGAGACTGATCCCCCCTGACAACATGTCCAAAGTATGTAAGACGCAGTCTCGCCATCCTTGCTTCTAAGGAGCTCTGGTTGCACTTATTCCAAGACAGATTTGTTCATTTTTCTGGCACTCCATGGTATATTCAATATTCTTCGCCAACACGACAATTCAAAGGCATCAATTCTTCTTTGGTCTTCCTCATTCATTGTCCAGCTTTCACATGTATATAGTGTGATTGAAAATGCCATAGCTTGGGTCAGCGACTAATTCTTTTTGGTATAATGACTCTGTGTATTCCTTCCATCTTCTTTTGATGCTTCCTGCATCGTTTAATATTTTCCTCATAGAATCCTTCACTATTGCAACTCGAGGCTTGAATTTTTTTTCAGTTCTTTCAGCTTGAGAAACACCGCGCCTGTTCTTTCCTTTTGGTTTTCCACTTCCAGCTCTTTGCACGTGTCATTATAATACTTGGTCTTCTTGAGCCTCCCTTTGAAATCTTCTGTCCAGTTCTTTTACTTCATCAATTCTTCCTTTTGCTTTAGCTGCCCGAGGTTCAAGAATAAGTTTCAGAGTCTTCTCTGACATCTATCTTGTTCTTTTCTTTCTTTCCTGTCTTTTCAATGACCTCTTGCTTTATTCATGTGTATGTCCCTGATGTCATTCCACAACTCGTCCGGTCTTTGGTCACTGGTGTTTGATGCGTTAAATCTATTCTTCGGATGGTCTCTAAATTCAGGTGGGATATACTCAAGGTCATATTTTGGCTCTCATGGACTTGCTCTGATTTTCTTCAGTTTCAGCTTGAACTTGCATATGAGCAATTGATGGCCTGTTCTGATGATATTGAGCTTTTCCATTGTCTCTTTCCACAGATATAGTCAATTTGATTCCTGTGTATTCTATCTGTGAGGTCCACATATATAAAATAAAAAACATATATAAATAGTCGCTGTTTATTTTGGTGAAAAAAGGTATTTGCAATGAAGAAGTCGCTCGTCTTGCAAAATTTTGTCATGTGATCTCCGGCATTGTTTCTCTCACCAGAGCCGTATTTTCCAACTACTGATCCTTCTTTGTTTCCAACTTTTGCGTTCCAATAGCCATTAATTATGAATGTGTCTTAATTGCATGGTCGATTGATTTCAGACTGCAAAAGCTGGTAAAAATTTTCAGTTTCTTGTTTTTTGGCCTACTTGGTTGGTGTGTAAATTTGAATAATAGTCATGTTAACTGGTCTTCCTTGTAGGCATATTGATATTATTCTATCATTGACAGTGTCGTACTTCAAGATAGATCTTGAAATGTTCTTTTGAGTGATGAATTCGACGCCATTACTCTTCAATTTGTCATTCCCGGCATCGTAGACCGTATGATTGCATGATTCAGCATGACCAATACCCAGTCCATTTCAGCTCAATAATGCCTCAGATATTGATGTTTATGCATTCCATTTCATTTTTGACGGTTTCCAGTTTTCCTAGATTCATACTTCGTACAGTTCCAGGTTCCGACTACCAGTGTATGTTTGCAGCTGTTTCTTCTCATTTTGAATTGTGCCACGTCAACAAATGAAGGTCCTGAAAGCTTGACTCCATCCACATCATTAAGATTGACTCTACTTTTAGGAGGCAGCTCTTTCCCAGTCGTATTTTGAGTGCCTTCCAACCTGGGGGGCTCATCTTTTGGCCTTGTATCAGGCAATGTTCCGCTGCTATTTATAAGGTTTTCAGTGGCTAATTCTTTTCAGAAGTAGACTGCCAGGCCCTTTTTCCTCATCTGTCTTAGTTCAGAAGCTCAGCTGAAACCTGACTTTCAGTTTTCAGTTAGATTTTCAGTAAGAGATGGAGAATTCTTTGGCTTTTATAGGAGGAACTCTTTCTCCTGACACTTACGTTTTGAATGTGACTGTTGTCTTTATAACTGATTAAATATTCCTTGGCATATTTCTCAGTGATGTAACTGTGAAGTTAAAAGAAGAAAGGTGTTTGAAGCTGTTAAATCAACTTGCTCATTAGACCACCTGAAAACATGCAAATGACAGGGTTTTTTAAAGCCTTTTGAGTTGCTTGAAATAATTCACAAAGCAGGTGTGAGGTTGAGACCCAGAGCAGGCAGTGGTCATCTGAGCTTTGGCCTGTTTGCAGACTAGTGGGGAGCGAGGGAGTGGCTGACGTTAAACATGTATTTGAAGCAAATGGTAAATGTCATGAAAGGAAAGCGTAGGGTGTGTTATGGATTGAATTGTGTTCCTCCAAAATATGTGCAGAATTCCTGTCCCTCGTACCTGTGGGCGTCCCGTTTGGAAACGGGTTTTTTTTGTTATTTAATGAGCTCATACCAGTATAGGGTCAGTCCTAAACCTAACCCCTTCTGAGTTATAAAAAGACCAGGATAGACACAGAGACACACAGGGGAAGACTGATGCCATGTGAGGACCCTCTACAAGCCAAGGAACACCAGGGAACCAAGGAGTGCCAAGGATCTCCCCAGACACCAGAAACTAGGAGAAAGTCTTATGGAAGGAATCAACGTGGCCAAAACCGTGATTTGGACTTTTAGCTTCCAGAACTGAGAAAACACGTTCCTGCTCTTTAAAGACACCCACTTGTGGTATTCGTGTTACAACAGCACGAGGAGGCTGAGGCAGGTGCTACAGAGCTTTAGCCAGTCTAAATGGGACCCCCCCTCTGCATAGATACCTGGGAGGGCCTCCTGCAGGAGGTGACATTTAAGCTGAGAATTGAAAGTAAGGCACAGGGCATGTGGGTGGGAGCCGGGTTGGGAGGTGAATTGCAAACACCACCCGTGAGGCCCTGACACTTGCTTTCATTCGCTCCTTTTCCAGTGGGGATAATGGTAACAGGGTTTTATAAGATGTTCTCAACACTCATCTCCAGTCTACATTGCTCTGCTAATTATCGCAAGTTTCATAATTAACATCCCAGAGAGGTGCCGAAATGCCCTCGGAAGAGAAAGAATGCGTTATGCTCAGTATAATTTTCTTGTTAAGTGGATTTTAATTTTTGAAAGCTATTATTTCAGGAACTGCGTATGTAATAATTCTGTTAAGAAGAACAGATGATTAACTGAGGGTTTCCATTCCTTCTCCATGAAGCAGAAACTGAAGTAGAAACCAGGCTGGACTCAGATTTGCAAAAGTGCAGTTTGGATTTACCTTAGGAAATCCAGGGGATGCCTTCCTTTCACCAAAGGATTAAAGAGGATTTTTGTATAAATTTAAAAAAAAAAATAGTTTTTTTAATGGCAGATATTGATTCTAGCATCCTATGAGTATTGTGCTTATAAAGGGTCAGAATTTCACACAAAGCCCCCCAGTAATCAGCTCTGGTGCTATGATCCTGGTTTCCGGGCATTAGCCGACCACCCGCTCATCATGAGCTCACCCTCAGCCCTGGGTGTGCCCTCCCCATGGCCACCGTCCACGTGCAACGTAATACAATCCTCAGGGAATTTTCCACCGCAGTTTCTCGCCACTGATAGCGTATCATTTCACGGACACACGAGACCATTCTGTGCTGTGAGCGGCTCGGCCAGGCACACTCTCCCTCCCAGCATGAGCCCCATCTGATCCCAGGAGCAAGCTGCTTTACGTGAGAGGAGAGCTGGTCACGGCTAGCCAGGGAAGGCCATTTGGGTGTGGCCTGGACCGTGGGTGCAGGATCCACGCAAGCGCAGTGCTGACAAACTGTCGTTACTCTAAGTGGCTGTTGGCTGCTGTCAGGTAGGCTTCTGACTCATCTCCTCCTCATGCACAATGGAGGGAAACGCCACCTGGTCCTGTGCTGTCCCCATGAATCACTTGCAGATCAGACTGTTGTCATCCACAGGGTTTTCATTGGCCGATTTTTGGACGTGGATTGCCAGGCCTTTCTTCCTAGTCTGTCTTAGTCTGGAAGCTCCTCTGAAACCTGTTCAGCATCATAGCAACAGACAAGCCTCCACTGACAGACGGGTGGTGGCTGCACATGAGGTGTAGTGGCCGGGAATCGAACCCAGGTCTCCTGCACGGGAGGCAAGAGTTCTCCTACTAAACCGCCTCTGCCCCCCATAAGTGGTGAGGCTCATTGTTATCTGTGATCTTGTAGAAGTGGGACTTTAGAAAGAGGAGTGCTGTGCCCAGTTATAATGCCCTTGTGATTTGTATAGGAGTAACCTGAGAGCAGTAGTGGTGCCGTGTCTGCCCACAGTCTTCTGTCAATTGTGTTACTGTGGTGAGTACAGTATGAGGTTTCCTCCCAGAATTACTGTTCCCACTGCTCACGGTCATACTGTGCTGTTTAGGAAAGACTGGTTTATTTCCCAGTCAATTTTAGGGGTGTTTAAAAGTCTGTCTGGGATCCTCATGGCTAAGCATTCCTGAGCCATATGGGGTGGGCTCTGGATTCTTTCTCAGATGTGAGGAGGTCCTGAGATCTGTGAGCATCTTGCTAAGTTACTACTTACTACCAAGTTCATGTAGTAACATTGTGGAGGATTCATTCAGGTGGAAAATTATCAGGCAGAATAAAACTTTTAATAATAGGATGAACGGGATAGCACTTTGAAAACATGGCTTTGTTGTCGTCAGTTGCCGCCAAGTTGGCTTCAACTTATGGGAACTTTATGTGTAACGGAGCTGAATGTTGCCTGGTCCTGTGCCATCTTCATGACCGCGGGTATATTTCAGTCCATTGTTGTGGCTGTTGCGTCAATCCAACTCATTGAGGATTTCCCTCATTTTCACTGACCCTCTACCATGATGTCCTTTTTAGAGATTGGTCTTCCCTGATTGCATGTCAAAGTAAGAGAGTCAAAGTCTCACCATCCTCACTTTTAAGGAGTACTCGAGTCGTATTTCTCCTAAGACTGATTTGTTGGTTCTTCTGGCAGTCCATGGTATATTCAATATTCTTCACCAATGCCACAGTTGAAATGCATCATTCTTCTTCAGTCTTCCATTTTCACTGTCCAGAACGTAGACCCTGGTTGATGCTGGTAACAGCATTGAGTGGGACTGTTCAGAAAGGCAGCTTTGACTTAAGTCAGCAGTTCACAAAGCTTTAACATGTGAGGTGATGCTATGGAGTGCTGATAACTGTAATTTAGGATCTTTTTTTTAACCTTGAGTACATAGGATTGAATTAATTTTACTCTCAGTTCCACACACACTATCATCTTCAATTTATTTGAGGTCTCGCTCTCATTTTATTTATTTGTTTGTCACATTTTTCCTCCCTTTCCTTCCGTCCAAAGGCAATCATGCTAATGTGGTTTAAGGTCTCTCCGTGTTCATGCACTCCTGAGCCCATCGTTTGGTGGTGTACTGCATTCTATTCTGTAGTGTCCCATGTTTGTGTGCTCCTGAGCTTGTCGTTTGATGGTGTACTGCATTCTGTTCTGTAGTGTCCCATGTTCATGTGCCCCTGAGCCCGTCGTTTGGTGGTGTACTGCATTCTGTTCTGTAGTGTCCCATGTTCATGTGCCCCTGAGCTTGTCGTTTGATGGTGTACTGCATTCTGTTCTGTAGCGTCCAGTGTTCGCGTGCTCCTGAGCCCATCGTTTGGTGGTGTACTGCGTTCTGTTCTGTAGAGTCCCATGTTCGTGTGCTCCTGAGCCCATCATTTGGTGGTGTACTGTGTCCTGTTCTGTAGTGTCCCCTGTTCATGTGCTCCTGAGCCCGTTGTTTGGTGGTGTACTGCATTCTCTTCTGTAGCGTCCCATGTGGCCAACGTGTTTACTTGTTCTCTTCCCCGAGGGACAGACACCTACATAGCCTCAAGTCTCCATTCCTGTGGACAGAACTGCAGTGGAAGTCCTCGTTATATCCATTCATGGGCCCGGGGACATGGATCTATACTTAGGAATGGGATTTCTGGGCCATAAACAAAAAGGAAAAAAAAAACAGTTGTCATCTAGTCAACTCTGACTTATGGTGCCCTGGTGTGTGTCAGAGTAGCACTGTGCTCCACGGGGTTTTCGGTGGCTGATTTTCCAAAAATAGATTGCCAGGTCTTTCTTTTGAAGTGCCTCTGGTTGGATTTGAACCTCCAGTCCTTTGAGTACCAGCTAAGTGTGTTAACCATTTGTACCACCCAGGGGTTTGGAGACAGTGAGGAACAGTGACAAGGCCAGTATGACTGGTGCAGAGTGAGTGTGGGGGAGGGTACAGAGGGGAGTAGGGAGTGAGGCCATAGAAGAACCGGGGACCAGATCCTGTAGGCCTTGTAGACCACTGCAGAGACTCTGGCTACTGCTCAGGGTGAGATGCAAAGCCACTGAGTTTTGAGTACTAAAAATACTAGCCAGCTTTTATTTTAACTGGATTGCCCTGGTTGCTGTGTGGACTGAGGGTACAGGCCAAACAGCAGGGAGACTCACAATACTCCACACAAGAGGCAATGGTTGCTTGGGCCAGAAAGGTAGGTAGCTAGGGAAGAAGTAATAAGAAGGCATATTCTGAGAACATTTTGAAGGTAGATACAACAGGATTTTCTAAAAGATTGGATGTGATGAGGGAGGGAGAGACGGGGAAGAGAAAGAGAGAGGTCAAAGATAAGGTTCCAAGGCTCTTGGCTTGAGAAACTGGAAGGATGGAGTCACCATCAGCTGAGGTGGGACATCTTGTGGACAGAAGATATTTGGAGGGGAGGATTAGGGTTCCGGGTATGAATCACTGTATTTGAGATGATTGCTAGACTTTTAAAAAAATTAATTAATTTATTTGGTAAAAATATGTACAACAGAACATATACCACTTCAACAATTTCTGCGTGTACAATTCAGTGACATTGTCACATCCTTCAAGTTGTACTGCCTTTGTTGACAAACTTTTCCAAACTATTTTGATATCATTAACACAAACCCAGTGCCCCTCTAAGCTTTTCATCCGTCCTTTCAAGTTGCTGTTGTCAGTGTGACCACATGTAGATAATTCTGTAAAAGAGTATAATGTTTGATGCAGATATTCTTTTCTAGTTAGACTAAATTATTATTTGGCTCAAAGATAGCTTCAGGGGATAGTTTTGGTTAAAGGTTTAAAGATTTCCACAGGGTAATAGTTTGAGGGTCAGGGAAGGTCATCTGGCCTCAGTGGCTCCAGAAGGTCTGGGTTACATGAGAATTTGAAATCCTGTTCTGTGTTTTCCCCTTTTTGATCAGGATTCTTCTATCGAATCCTTGGTCTAAATGTTCAGGGTTGGTAGCCGGGCACCATCTAGTTCTTCTGTTTTCCTAGGAAAGGAGGCAGTTGTTCATGGAGGCAATTGGGCAGATATTCTGTTTCCTCTGCCGTATCCTGACTCCCTTTCTTCCTCTGGCGCTCCCTGTGAATAGAAACCAATTGCAGTATCTTGGATGGCTGCTCAAAGTCTTTAAGACCCCCCCACCCCCAGGCACTACACAATGAATTAGGACATAAAATAGAAGCACCAGAATCAATATTAGGTCAGTTGACTGGAGTGTCCCATTAGACCATGACCCTAAGCCTCTGAGCTGAGAAAACAAATCTCATGAGGTGGTTGTACACAGGTGGTAATGAGATTATTGCTAGACTGTAAGTGGAGAAGTTAAGTAGACAGTTGGATATATGATTCTGTAATTTAGGTTCGGGTCTTAGCTGGCGTCTTAGTCTCCCAGTGCTATCTTGACGAAAAGTATCACAAGTGGGTGGTTTCAAAGTACAGGAATTTATATTCTCATAGGTCTGGCACCTAGAACTCCAAATTCAGGGCATAGTTCTAGGGAGTGGTTCTTCATCGTCTACTTCAGCTTCTAGTAGCAGAAAGTCCTGAGGGTTTCTGGGCTTGTAGATGAATCTGCCGTGTGTGTCTGTCTTCATGTGGCGTCTTCCCCCAGGTGTGTGTCTCTGTGTCTATCCTGCTTTTTTTTTTTTTTTGAGCCCTGGTGGCACAGTGGTTAAGCACTCTCTGGCAAACCAAAAGATCGGCAGCTTGAATCTATCAGCTGCTCCTTGGGAAGCCCATGGGGCAGTTCTGCTCTGTCCTGTAGGGTCGCTAGGAATCAGAATCAACTCTTTGGTGATGGGTAGGAAATAAGTAGGTTTAGGACCCCCTCTACTCTAGGTTTGGGTCTACTCTGGTATGACCTCATTAACCTAAGGAAAGAAGACCCTATGTCCAAACAGGGTCATATTTACAGATGGAGGGGGTTAGGATTTCTGCATATATTCTTGGGGACACAATTCAATCCGTAACAGCTGGTGATATTCATTTGGGGGTTGTCAGCATATACAGTTGTATATAAAGCTTAGGGGTGGACAACCTTACTGAGGTTATGAGAATGGATGATCAAAGGCCAAGTGGCTCAACTGTAAGAGATCAGGAAGAAAAGGAGTGCGAGAGACTGAGAGGGAATGACCACTGAGTCTGGGGAAAACCAGGAACTGATAGGCTCCAAGGCTCAGTGAACAGAGGCTTCAGAAAGGAGGGACTGGTCCAGGGTGTCCAGCGAGATGAGTCCTGAGCCTGGGCCGTGGGCTTCAGCAACCTGGAGCTCACCATGCACTTGACAAAGCAGCCCTGGCTGAAAGGTGGGGAAGAGAGGTGGGAAAGAGAGGTGGGGAGGAGAAGGACTGGGGTCGGCAATTCTTTCAAGGGTTTTTGCTGCAAAAACGGGCATAGAAATGGACTGGTAGGTGGCTGGGGAAGCAGGGTACTCTTACGCTCATCCCCAGTTTTCTCATGGGAAGACTGAGCCAATTTTAGTGCAGTTGCCCAAGGACTGGAAGACGGGAAGGAGCAGAGCAGCACACAGACTCGGGAAGCCCGGGCTCTGTACCCCAAGCCCCACAGACCCGAGGGGGCCATGCGTGCTCTCTGCTAAGCCAATGCACAGATATTTTATAGCTTCGGTTGTTTGTGAATGATACATTATTTTTATTGTATTTTTACAGTTGGCTTTTGCTGGGATAGAGAAATGTTATTTGTAAAGTGAATTTGTCTCAGGCAACCTTGCTTACCTGTTATCAGACAGAATAAATTGAGTCTGTTAGCATTTCCATGTAAAACATCATATTGTATGCAAATAATAACAGGTTTATATCTTTCCCAGCACGAAATATGCTCATAATTACTTTTTAAGAGCTCAACATAGTTTTCCTGTTGGTGTGCCCTGATATATATTAGGTCTAAAAGTGATAGCTTCCCACCAACTTACAGCACTTCTGCTGCAGATTTTAGCCAATTTCTCCTTAAAGTTTTTTTTTTTTTTTTAATTTCTCCTTTTTGACTGCTCCTACACATATGGACTGCCAGAAGAATGAACAAATCAGCCTTAGAAGAAATACAGCCAGAATGCTCCTTAGAAGCGAGGATGGCAGGACTTTGGCTTGCTTGCTTTGGACATGGTGTCAGAAAGACCAATCCCTGGAAAAAGGCATCATGGTTAGTAAAGTGCAGGGTCAGCAAAAAAGAGGGAGACCCTCAATGAGATGGATTGACTCAACAGCCACGACAATGGACTCAAACATGCCAACTATCGTGGAGATGGCACAGACCCGGGCAATGTTTCATTTTGTTGTACACATGAGTCAGAGCCAACTCAACAGCGGCTACCGACAACGATAAGGGTAACAATATCTGTGCGCATTCTGAGCAGGAGAAGGGGCAGAGTGGTGCTGCTTTGCCCCTGCAGTCACTTTCTGCCGAACCTGGGGCTGGTTCTTGTGAACTGGAATCCCTGGGTGGTGCAAATGGTTAAGATGCTCAACTGCTAACCAAAAGGTTGGCAGTTCGAGTCCACTCAGCGGTGATTCAGAAGAAAGACCTGGCCATCTATGTCCAAAAAACCATCCTTTAAAAACACTGTGGAGCACAGTTCTACTCTGACACACGCGGGATAGCCACAAGTCAGAGTCGACTCGAGAGAAACTGGCTTTCTTGTAAATTGGCCACTTTGCAAAGAGAAGACACTGGGAAGGTACGTTTCTTTTTCAGAATAGTGAGTCTGGAGAAGGGAGGGGAAAGGTTTAAGCTGCTGTCCCAGCTAACAGTTCTGTCAGTGTGTCTTCTTTTGTAACTGCACTATTCATGTCTTTTTCTTTTGTTACAGGCAAAGTGTTTCAAAATGCTTTTTTAATCTTGCAGATCCAGGTGATGCTTCTTGTTAATATAGGTACTCAGATCAGCTAGGCTGAAAGAGAATCGGTTTTAATCTCCCCACGGGGGACATGGGAGAATACGAATGCATAGTATAGTATCCTCTGTAGAAGTCAGAATCGATGATGGCAATCAAAGGGGCGAAACACACCCATATATGATGCCTAAGATAAAGATAAATATAAAACACAGCAGGCGTATGCCTGCCGTGGCTAAGCACAACAAAGTGGGTGGGTTAGAAAAACAGAAATTTACTCTCTTATAGTTCTGGAGGTCAGAAGTCCAAATCAGGATGTCACAGGGACAGGTTCTCCCCAAAGACTCTAGGGGAGAATCCTTCCTGCCTCTTGTAGCTTCTGGTGGCCCCAGGCATTTCTGGGCTTGTGTCTGCGTCAGTCCACAGTCACATGGCCATTTCCTCTGTCTCTCTTCTCCTTCATAGGACACCGTCATATAGGATCAGGACACACCCTGCTCCTCTATGACCTCATGTTAACCTAACCGATATCATCTTCAGAGTCCCTATTTCCAAACAAGGCCATGTTCACAGGTATAAGGGGTTAGGACTTCAGCGTGTCTTTTGGGGAGACACAGATCAACCTATGGCATGAAATAATGCCTGCACCTCTCATTGAACTCTTTATTTTTATGGGCCTAATGTGCCCTCCCCCACGTGTCTGTCAGTTTGTCATACTGTGGAGGCTTGTGTGTTGCTGTGATGCTGGCAGCTATACCACCATTATTCAAATACCAGCAGGGTCACCCATGGTGGACAGGTTTCAGCTGAGCTTCCAGACTGACAGACAGGAAGAAGGACCCGGTGGTCTATTTCTGAAAAGAATTAGCCGGTGAAAACCTTATGAATAGCAGCGGAACATTGTCTGACATAGTGCTGGAAGGTGAGCCCCCAGGTTGGAAGGCACTCAAACTTCACCTGGGAAAGAGCTGCCTCCGCAAAGTAGAGTTGACCTTAAGGACGTGAATGCAGTCAAGCTTTTGGGACCTTCATTTGCTGATGTGGCACAAAACAAAATGAGAGGAAACAGCTGCAATCATCCATTAATAATCAAAATGTGGAATGCACGAAGTATAAATCTAGGAAAATTGGAAATCGTCAAAAATGAAATGGAGTGATAAACGTCCATATCCTAGGTATTAGTGAGCTGAAGTGGGCTGGTAATGGCCATTTTGAATCAGACAATCATATGGCTACTATGCCAGGAATGACAACTTGAAGAGGAATGGCATTGCACTCATTTCCAAAAACAACATTTCAAGATCTGTCCTGAAGTACAATACTGTCAATGATAGGATAATATCCATACACCTACAAGGAAGATCGGTTAATACGACTGTTATTCAAATTTACACACCAACCACTAAGGCCAAAGATGAAGAAACTGAAGATTTTTACCAGCTTCTGCAGTCTGAAATTGATTCAACATGCAATCAGGATGCATTAACAATTAATGGTGATTGGAATTCGAAAGTTGGAAACAAAGAAGGATTGGTAGTTGGAAAATATAGCCTTGGTGATAGAAATGATGCCAGAGATTGCATGATTGAATTTTGCAAGACCGACGACTTCTTCCTTGCAAATAGCTTTTTTCACCAACATAAATGGCGACTACACACATGGACCTCACCATATGGAATGCAGAGGAATCAAATCAACTACATCTGTGGAAAGAGACGATGGAAAAGCTCAATATCATCAGTCAGAACAAGGCTGACTGCGGAACAGACCGTCTATTGCACGTATGCAAGTTCAAGTGGAAGGTGAAGAAAATTAGAACAAGTCCAGAGAGCCAAAGTACCAAGTTGAGCATATCTCACCTGAATTTAGAGACCATCTTGAGAATAAATTTGACCTGTTCAACACTAATGACTGAAGACCAGACGAGTTGTGAAATGACATCAACTATATCATATATGAAGAAAGCAAGAGATCATTAAAAAGACAGGAAAGAAAAGACCAAAAAGGATGTCAGAAGAAATTCTGAAACTGGCTTTTGAACATCGAGTAGCTAAAGTGAAAGGAAAAAATGATGAAGTAAAAGAGCTGAATAGAAGATTTCAAAGGGCGGCTCCAGAAGACAAAGTAAAGTATTATAATGACATGTACAAAGACCTGGAGGCAGAAAAACAAAAGGGAGGAACACACTCAGCATTTCTCAAGTAGAAAGTCCTGAAAAAAAAAAAATTCAAGCCTCGAGTTGCAATATTGAAGGATTCTACGGGGAAAATATTAAACGATGCAGGAAGTATCAAAAGAAGATGGGAGGAATACAAAGAGTTGCTGTACCAAAAAGAATTGATCTCTGTTCAACCATTTCAGGAGGTAGCATATGATCAGAAACCGATGATACTGAAGGAAGAAGTCCAAGCTGCTCTGAAGGCATTAGTGAAAAACAAGGCTCCAGGAATTGACAGAATACCAATTGAGATGTTTCAACAAATGGACTCAGCACTGGGAGTGCTCACTCGTCTATGCGAAGAGATTTGGAAGACAGCTACCTGGCCAACTGACTGGAAGAGATCCATATTTATGCCTATTCCCAAGAAAGGTGATCCAACTGAATGTGGAAATTATAGAACAATATCATTAATATCACATGCAAGTAAAATTTTGCTGAAGATCATTCAAAAATGGCTGCAGCAGTGTATACACAAGGAACTGCCAGAAATTCAAGCTGGATTCGGAAGAGTATGTGGAATCAGGGATATCATTGCTGAATACCAGAAAGATGTTTACCTGTGTTTTATTGACTATGCAAAGGCATTTGACTGTGTGGATCATAACAAATTATGGATAACATTGGAAAGAATGGAAATTCCAGAACACTTAATTGTGCTCATGGGAAACCTGTACATAGATCAAGAGGCAGTTGTTGGACCAGAACAAGGGTATATTGTATGGTTTAGAATCAGGAAAGGTGTGCATCAGGGCTGTAGCCTTTCATTATACTTATTCAATCTGTATGCTGAACAAATAATCCAGGAAGTTGGACTATATGAAGAAGAACGGGGCATCAAAAAAAGGATTGGAGGAAGACTCATTAACAACCTGCGTTATGCAGATGACACAACCTTGCTTGCTGAAAGTGAAGAGGACTTGAAGCACTTACTGATGAAGACCAAAGACCACAGCCTTGAATATGGATTGCACCTCGACATAAAGAAAAGAAAAATCCTCATCACAACTGGACCAAAAGCAACATCATGATAAACTGAGAAAAGATTGAAGTTGTCAAGGCTTTCATTTTACTTGAATCCCCAGTCAACACCCATGGAAGCAGCAGTCAAGAAATCAAACGACATATTGCATTGGGCAAATCTGCTGCAAAAGACCTATTTAAAGTGTTTAAAAGCAAAGATGTCTCCTTGAAGACTAAGGTGTGCCTGACCCAAGCCATGGTGTTTTCAATCACCTCATATGCATGCGAAAGCTGAATAATGAATAAGGAAGACTGAAGAAGAATTGACACCTTTGAACTGTGGTATTTGCAAAGAATATTGAATATGCCTGGACTGCCAAAAGAACAAACAAATCTGTCTTTGAAGAAGTTCAACCATAATGTTCCTTAGAAGTAATGATGGCTGGACTAAGTCTCACATGCTTCGGACATGTTATCAGAAGGGATTAGTCCCTGAAGAAGGGCGTCATGCTTGGTAAGGTAGAGGGCCAGCGAAAAAGAGGAAGACCGTCAACAAGATGATTTGACACGGTGGCTGTAAAGATGGGCTCAAGCATAAGAAGGATTTTGAGAATGAAGCAGGACCGAGCAGTGTTTCATTCCGTTGTAAAAGGGTCGCTATAAGAGAGCACATAACAACAGCAACAACAAGGAGCCCTCCTGGCGCCATGGTTACGTGCTTGGCTGCTAACCAAAAGGTTGGTCGTTTGAACCCACTAGCCACTCAGCAGGAGAAAGATGTGGCAGTTTGCTTCCATAAAGATTAACAGCCTGGAAATCCTAGGGGGCGTTTCTACTTTGTCCAAGAGGGTTGCTATGAGTCCGAATCGACTGGATGGCAATGGGTTTGTTTGTTTATTTTTTTTTTGGAAGGGCCTATATTTATTCTTAAGGAGCCCTGGTAGTGCAGTGGTTAAGTGGTTAATTTGTACTCTGTCCTGTAGGGTCGCTGTAAGTGGGAAATGATTCAAAGGCAATGGGTTTGGTGTTTTTTTTTCCCCCCATATATTTATCTTATAACAGGAAGTTGTGTTATTTATATGTATTATTTTAGTTATTCTTATTGCTTCATGTTGTATTTGCTTAGCTTTTAAAATGCAATTATGGAAATCAGCAAATGTAACCAAATCAATAGCTAGAAACATCTGAGACTTGAGAAATACGTCAAAACAGTTAAGTGGAACATTTTTAGAGGCTCATATTTCTACACTATTATCTTGCTTCCCCAAGAACTGACATTAGCACGTTTCATGGCTGTTTTATAACAGCATTGCACTTAGCCATCCTCCATCATCTTCAAAGTAATTTTCAGTCATTTCTGCTCATCACCTGAGATTTTCCATTTTTAAATTTAAGGAAATGCATTAGAAGTACAGCTATGGAAAATTTAGGAGTGATTTTCTGATTTTTATGTAAATTAAAATGTGTCCTGCTTCCTTGTTTTTCACTCAGTGGAGGTCGTGAATCACACAGAGAAAGACACAAAGTCCCTCTCTCTGGGTTTCCTAGACAACAGATCCCATGCGAGTCTCAAGGGTGGAAAAGTGTTCTGCTGAAATCCAGGTAAATCAGCCAAGCCCGTGGCAATTAAGCGTTCTGGAAATCCCATTCCTCACAGTGTTACCCATAATTTGTTATAATCCACATAGTCGAATGCCTTTCCATAGTCAATAAAACACAGGTAAACATCTTTCTGGTATTTTTTGCTCTCAGCCAAGATCTATCTGACATCAGCAACGATACCCCTCGTTCCACATCTTCTTCCAAATTCAGCTTGAATTTCTGGCAGTTCCCTGTTGATGTACTGCTGCAACTGTTTTTGAATGATCTTCAGCAAAATTTTACTTGCCTGTGATATTAATGATAAAGAAGAAGAAGAAAAAACGTTGCCATCGAGTCGATTTCGACTCATAGTGACCCTAGAGTGCGGAGTAGAACTGCCCCATAGAGTTTCCAAGGAGTGCCTGGTGGATTCCAACTGCTGACTTTTTTTGGTTAGCAGCAGTAGCACTCAACCACTACGCCACCAGGGTTTCCGATATTAACGACATTATTTGGTAATTTCTGCATTCTGTTGGATCACTTTCTTTGCAATGGGCACAAATATGAATCTCTTCCGGTCGGTTGGCCAGGTAGCTGTCTTCCAAATTTCTTGGTATAGACAAGTGAGCGCTCCCAGTGCTGCATCTGTTTGTTGAAACATCTCAGTTAGTATTCTGTAATTCCTGAAGCCTTGTTTTTCACCAGTGTCTTGAGTGCAGTTTGGACTTTTTCCTTCAGTAACATTGGTTCTTGCTCATATGCTGCCTCCTGAAATGGCTGAATGTTGACCAATTCTGTTTGGTGCAGTGACTCTGTGTATTCCTTTCATCTTCTTTTGATGCTTCCTGCATCGTTCAATATTTTGCCCATAGAATCCTTCAATGTTGCAACTTGAGAATTGAATCTTTAGTTCTTTCAACTTGAGCAATGCTGAGTATGTTCTCCCCTTTTGATTTTCTAACTCCAGATTTTTCACATTACATTGTTATACTGTACTTTGTCTTCTTGAACCATTCTTTGAAATCTTCTGTTCAGCTCTTTTGCTTCACTTCTTCCTTTCCCTTTAGATACTCTACATTTAAGAGCAAGTTTCAGAGTCTTTTTTTTTTAAATTGTGCTTTAGTTGAAAGTTTACAGTTCAAGATAGTTTCTCATACAAAAATTTATACACACATTGTTATGTGACCCTAGCTGCTCTCCCTATAATGTGACAGCACACTCCTTCTTTCCACCCTGTATTTCTCGTGTCCATTCAGCCAGCTCCTGTCCCTTTCTGCCTTCTCATCTCACCTCCAGACAGGAGCTGCCCATTTAGTCTCATGTATCTACTTGAGCTAAGAAGCACACTCTTCGCAACTATCATTTATGTCTTATAGTCCAGTCTAATCTTTATCTGAAGAGTTTGCTTCGGGAATGGTTTTAGTTTGGGGCTAACAGAAAGTCCAGGGGCCATGTCTTCTGGGTTTCCCCCAGTCTCAGTCAGACCACCAAGTCTGGTCTTTTTACTAGAATTTGAGTTCTACTTCCTACTTTTCTCCTTCTCCATCAGGGACTCTGTTGTGTTCCCTGTCAGGGCGGTCATTGGTGGTATCCAAGGCACCATCCAGTTCTTCTGGTCTCAGGCTGATGGAGTCTCTGGTTTATGTGGCCCTTTCTGTCTCTTGGGCTCATATTTTCTTTGTGTCTTTGGTGTTCTTCATTCTCCTTTGCTCCAGGTGGGTTGGGACCAATTGATGCATCTTAGATACCTGTTTGCTAACTTTTAAGACCCCAGATGCCGCTCTTCAAAGTGGGATGCAGAATGTTTTCTTAATAAACTTTGTATGCTGATTGACCTAGATGTCCTCTGAAACCATGGTCCCCGGACGCCTGCCCCAGCCATTCTGCCCTCAAAGTATTTGGTTATATTCGGGAAACTTCTTAGCTTTTGGTTTAGTCCAGTTGTGCTGACTTCCCTTGTATTGCGTGTTGTCCTTCCCTTCACCTAAGATAATTCTTATCTACTAGCTAGTGAATTCCCCTCTCCCTCCCTCTTCACCCTCATAACCATCAAAGACTGTTTTCTTCTGTGTTTAAACCTTTTCTTGAGTTCTTATAATAATGGTCTCACACAATATTTGTCCTTTTGTGACTAAGTTCACTCACCATAATGCCTTCCAGATTCATCCATGTTGTGAGATGTTTCGAGAATTCATCATTGTTCTTTATCGTTGCATAGTATTCCATTGTGTGACTATATCATAATTTGTTTATCCATTCATCTGTTTATGGGCACCTAAGTTGTTTCCATCTTTTTGCTATTGTGAACAGTGCTGAAATGAACGTGGGTGTGCATATATCTATTCATGTGAAGGCTCTTATTTCTCTAGGATATATTCCAAGGAGTGGGATTGCTGGGTCATATGGTACTTCTATTTCTAGCTTTTTAAGGAAGCGCCAAATCAATTTCCAAAGTGGTTGTACCATTTTACATTCCCACTAGCAGGGTATTAAGTGTTCCAATCTCTCCACAACCTCTCAAACATTTATTATTTTGTGTTTTTTAGATTAATGCTAGCCTTTTTTTTTTTGTTGGGGTGAGATAGTACCTCATTGTAGTTTTGATTTGCCTTTCTCTAAAGGCTAGTGATTGAGAGCATTTCCTCATGTATCTGTTGGCTGCCTGAATGTTTTCTTTGAAGTGCCTGTTCATATCATTTGCCCATTTTTTAATTGGGTTGTTTGTCTTTTTCTTGTTGAGGTTTTGCAGTATCTTGTACATTTTAGAGATTAGACACTGATTGGATTTCTTGTAGCCAAAATTTTTTTCCCAGTCTGTGGGTTGTCTTTTTACACTTTTGATGAAGTCTTTGGATGAGCATAAGTGTTTGATTTTTAGGAGCTCCTAGTTTTTTTTTTTTTTTTAGTCATCTAGTTTCTCTTCTGTGTTTGTCCATTGTTAGTAATGTTTTGTATATTGTTTATGCCATGTATTAGGGCTCCTAGCAGTGTCACTATTTTTTTCTTCCATAACCTTTATCGTTTTAGATTTTTTATTTAGGTCTTTCATCCGTTTTGAGTTATTTTTTGTGCATGGTGTGAGGTATAGGTCTTGTTTCATTTTTTTGCAGATGGATATCCAGTTATGCCAGCACCATTTGGTAAAGAGACTGTCTTTTCCCCATTTGATGGACTTTGGGCCTTTGCAAATATCAACTTCTCATAAGTGGATCAGTTTATATCTGGATTCTCAGTTCTGTTCCATTGGTCTGTGTATCTGTTGTTGTACCAGTACCAGGCTGTTTTGGCTACCACAGCAGTATAATAGGTGCTAAAATCCGATAGTGTGAGGCCTTGCACTTTGTTCTTCCTTTTCAGTAATGTTTTACTTATTTGGGGCCTCTTCCCGTTCTATGAAGTTGTTGATTTGTTTCTCTATCTCATTAAAAAATGCCATTGGAATTTGGGTCGAGATTCCGTTGTATCTGTAGATCACTTTGGTAGAATAGACATTTTTACAATGTTGAGTCTTTCTATCCATGAGCAAAACCAAAAAAAAAAAGAACCAAACCTGTTGTCATCAAGTTGACTCCGACTCATAGTGACCCTATAGGACAGAGTAGAACTGCCCCATAGAGTTTCCAAGGGGCGCCTGGTGGATTCAAACTGTCGACATTTTGGTTAGCAGCCACAGCTCTTAACCACTATGCCACCAGGGCTTCCTTCCATGAGCAAGGTATGTTTTTCCACTTTTGTAACTCTCTTTTGGTTTCTTGCAGTAGTGTCTTGTAGTTTTCTTTGTATAGGTCTTTTACGTTTCTGGTTCGATTTATTCCTAAGTATTTTATCTTCTTGGGGGCTACTGTAAATGGTATTGATTTGGTGATTTTCTCTTCAAGGTTCTTTTTGTCAGTGTAGAGGAATTCAACTGATTTTTGTATCCTGATACTTTGCTGAAATCTTCTATTAGTTCCAGTCATTTTCTTGTGGATTCTTTAGGATTTTCTGTGTATAAGATCATATCATCTGCAAGTAGAGATACTTCTTCGTTACCAATTTGGATGCCCTTTATTTCTTTTTCTAGCCTAATTGCTCTGGCTAGGACCTCCAGCACAATGTTGAATATGAGTGGCGATAAAGGGCATCCTTGTCTAATTCCTGTTCTCAAGGGGAATGCTTTCAGACTCTCCCCATTTAGGATGATGTTGGCTTTATATAAATGTCCTTTATTATGTTGGGGAATTTCCTTTCTATTCCTGTTTTGCTGAGAGTTTTTGTCATGAATGGTTGTTGGACTTCGTTCAAATGCCTTTTCTGCATCAATTGATAAGACCATGTGGTTCTTTTTTTTTAAATTAGCGATGGATTATATTGATTGTTTTTCTAATGTTGAACCATCCCTGCATACCTGGTATGAATCCCACTTGGTCATGGTGAATTGTTTTTTTGATATGTTGGTGAATTCTATTGGCTAGAATTTTGTTGAAGATTTTTGCATCTATGTTCATGAGGGATAGTGGTCTATGATTTTTTGTTTTTGTGGTGTCTTTACTTGGTTTTGGTATGAGGGATATGGTGGCTTCATAGCATGAGTTTTGGAGTATTCCCTCCTTTTCTATGCTCTGAAATACCTTTAGTAGTAGTGGTGTTAACTCTTTTCTGAAAGTTTGGTAGAATTCTCCAATGAAGCTGTCAGGGCCAGGGATTTTTTTTTTTTTTTTTGGCTGGGACTTTTTAAAATTACCTTTTCAATTTCTTCTTTTGTCGTGGGTTTATTTAGTTGTTCTATCTCTGTTTGTGTTAGTTTAGGTAGATAGTGTGTTTCTAAACATTCGTCCATTTCCTCTAGGTTTTCAAATTTGTTAGAGTACAGTTTTTCATAGTATTCTGTTATGATTCTTTTAATTTCATTTGGGTCTGTTGTGATATCACCCATCTCATTTCTTATTTGGGCTATTTGCTTTGTCTCCTGGTAGTTTGGCCAATGGTTTAATCAATTTTGTTGATCTTTTCAAAGAACCAGCTTTTGGTCTTGTTAACTCTTTCAGTTGCTTTTCTATTCTCTATTTCATTTAGTTCTACTCTAATTTTTATTGTTCGCTTTCGTCTGTTGGCCGAGGGCTTCTTTTGGTGCTCTCAGAGTCTCCTCTGACATCCATTCTGGTCTTTTCTTTCTTTCCTGTGTTTTTAATGACCTCTTGCTTTCTTCATGCATGATGTCCTTGATGCCACCCCACAACTCGTCTGGTCTTCAGTCATTGGTGTTCCATGCATCAAATCTGTTGAGATGGTCTCCAAATTCAGATGGTATATACTCAAGGTCATATTTTGATTTTTGTGGACTTGTTTTAATTTTCTTCAGCTTCAACTTGAACTTGCATATGAGCAATTAATTGATGGTCTCTTCTGCAGTCAACCCCTGGCCTTGTTCTGAATGATGATATTGAGCTTTTCCATTGTCTCTTTTCACAGATGTAGTCGATTTGATTCCTGTGTTTTCCATCTGGTGAGTTCCATATGTATCAACCAAAAAACTAAACTCTTTGCTGTCCAGAGATTCTGACTCATAGCAACCCTACAGGAAAGAGTAGAACTGACCCATGGGGTTTCCAAGGAGCAGCTTTTGGATTTGAATTGCTGACCTTTTGGTTAGCAGCCAAGCTCTTCGCCACTGTGCCACCAGGGCTCCCCACATGTACAGTCACTATTTGTTTTGCTGAAAAAAAAAAAAGGTATCTGCAATGAACAGTCACTGGTCTTACTAAATTCTATCATGCAATCTCCCACATTGTTTGTATCAAGGCCATATTTTGTTTTTCTTTTTATTGTACTTTAGTTGAAGGTTTACAGAGCAAATTAGTTTCTCATTAAACAATAAAAGTGCCATTTTGTGACGTTGGCTGCCAACCCCACGACATGTTAACACTCTCCTCTTCTCTACCTTGCGTTCCCTATTACCGGCTTTCCTATGCCCTCCTGTCTTCTAATCCTTGCCCCTGGGCTGGTGTGCCCAGTTAGTCTCATTTTGTTTTATGAGCCTCTCTAATCTTTTTTTTTTTTTTTTAATCTTTGGCTGAGGGGTGAACCTTAAGAGTGACTTCGTTACTGAGCTAAAAGGGTGTCCAGGGGCCATATTATCAGGGTTTCTGCAGTCTCTCTCAGGCAGTAAGTCTGGTCTTTTTTTGTACGTTAGAACTTTGTTCTACATTTTTCTCCAGCTCCGCCTGGGACCCTCTGTTGTGATCCCTGTCAGAGCAGTCAGTGGTGGTAGTGGGTACCATCTAGTTGTACGGGACTTAGTCTGGTGGACTCCATGGTTGTTTTGGTGCTTTAGTCCTTTGGACTAATCTTTCCCTCGTGTCTTTAGTTTTCTTCACTCTCCCTTGCTCCCGAAAGGGTGAGACCAGTAGAGTATCTTAGATGGCTGCTCACAAGCTTTTAAGTCCCCAGACCCTACTCACCAAAGTAAAATGTAGAACATTTTCTTTATAAACTATACTATGCCAGTTGAGCTAGATGTTCCTTGAGACCATGGTCCCCACAGCCTTTAGCCCAGTAATTCGGTCCCTCAGGGAGTTTGGATGTGTCAATGGAGCTTCCATGACCTTGCCTTGGGCAGGTTGTGCTAGCTTCTCCAGTATTGTGTACTGTCTTACCATTTACCAGAGTAACCACTTATCTATGAAGTGTTTTTTCCATCCCTTCCGCCCCCCGCCCCCTGCCGTAACCATCAAAGATTGTTTCCTTTTGTGTGTAAATATTTTCATGACTTTTTATGGTAGTGGGCTTGTACAATATTTGTCCTTTTATAACTGACTTATTTCACTCAGCATAATGCCCTCCGGATTCATCCATGTTATGACATGCTTCGCATATTCATCATTGTTCTTTATAGTTGTATAATACTCCATTGTGTGTATGTACCGTAGTTTGTTTATCCATTCATCTGTTGATGGGCATCTAGGTTGTTTCCATCTTTTTGCTATTGTGAACAATGCTGCAATGAACATGGGTGTGCATATGTCTATTCGTGTGACGGGTCTTATTTCTCTAGGATATATTCCTGGGAGTGGGATTGCTGGATCATGTGGTAGTTCTATTTCTAGCTTTCTAAGGAAGTGCCATATCGTTTTCCAAAATGGTTATACCATTTTGCATTCCCACCAGCCATGCCTAAGAGTTCCGATCTCCCTGCATCCTCTCCAACATTTGTTATTTTCTGTTTTTTTTTATTTGTGCAGTAATGCTGAGGTGAGATGGTATCTCGTTGTGGTTTTGATTTACATTTTTTTTTAATGGCTAGTGATTAACGGCATTTCCTCATGTGTCTGTTAGCTGCTTGAATGTCTTCCTTGGTGAAGTGTCTGTTCATTTTCTTTCTCCATTTTTTAATTGGATTATTTGTCTTCTTGTTGCAGAGGTGTTGGGTTTTCCTGTAGATTTTAGAGATTAGACCTTTGTAGGATTTGTAATAGCCAATTTTTTTTCCCTTAATCTGTAGATTCTCTTTTTACTTTTTTGGTGAAGTCTTGATGAGTGTAAGTGTTTAATTTTTAGAAGATCTCAGTTATCTAGCTTCTGGAATTTGTGTGTTGTTAGCTATGGTTTGTATCCTGTTAATGCCGTGTATTAGGCCCTCTAGCATTGATCCTATTTTTTATTCTATGATCTTCATAGTTTTTTATTTTATGTTTAGGTCTTTGATCCATTTTGAATTAGTTTTCTTGGTATAAAGTATGAGTTCTGTTTCATTTTTTTGCATATGGACATCCAGTTGTGCCATCACCATGTGTTAAAAAGCCTGTCTTTTCCCCACTTCATGGGCTTTGGGCTCTTGTCGAAGATCAGGTGATCGTAGTTGGATGAATTTACATCTGGGTTCTCAGTTCTGTTCCATTGGTCAATGTATCTGTTGTTGTACCAGTACCAGGCTGTTTTGACTACCATAGCTGTATAGTAGGTTCTGAGGTCAGGTAGTGCAAGTCCTCCTACTTTATTCTTCTTCAATAGTGCTTTACTTATCCGGCGACTCTTCCTTTTCCATATAAAGTTAATGATCAGTTTTTCCATCTCTTTAAAGAATGTTGTTGGTATTTCAATTGGGATTGCATTGTATTTATAGATTGCTTTGGGTAGAGTTGTCATTTTCACAATGTCGAGCCTACCTATCCGTGAGCATAGCATGTTTTTCCATTTAAGTAGGTCTCTTTTGGTTTCTTGCAGTAGTGTTTTGTAGTTTTCTCTGTATAGGCCTTTTACATCCCTGATTAAATTTATTCCTATTATAAACGGTATTGTTTTCCTGTTTTCCTTTTCATCGTTCTCTTTATTGGTGTATAGGAATCCAACTGATTTTTCTGTGTTTATCTTCACAGGCAAGCTTTTAACAAATACCACAAACTAGATGGCTTATAAGAACAGAAATGCGTTGTCTCACAGATCTGGAGCCTGGGAGTCCAAATCAACTTGTTGGCTTTTGTCTTAGTTACCTAGCACTGCTGTAACACAAATACCACAAGGGAGGGGGGGCATTAATGAACAGATAGCTACTTTCTCCCAATTTAGGAGGCTGGAGTCCAAATTCAGGGCACAAGCTCTCGGGGACAGCTCTTTCTCTGTTGGCTCCGGAGGAAGGTCGTTGTCTCTTTCCAGCTTCTGTTCCTTGGTTCTTGGGCGGTCTTCACATGGCATCCATCTTCCCCCTGAGTGCTTCCTGCTTCTATGCCTAACCTGCTCTTTTTACACAGTAAAACCCGAGAAAGCCAGAACCTGGGTAAGGTGGAAGCCTGTCAGAGAAGGGAAATTCAAATATTTTCCATTAAAAGGAGCAATAGAAAAGTGGTAAGACTGCACCCTGCCAAAGAAGGAAGACTTTTGAAACCTGGAAAAACGAGGCAGTCGCATCAAGTTCCGGCTCTCACAGGTTTCACTGTATCTCAAAGGCGATTGGCTTATAACACACCTTACATTAATACACCTCATTAACATAACAAAGGAAATCCTATTCCCAAATGGGTTGACATCCACAAGTATAGGGGTTAGGATTTGCAACACATTTTGGGGGACTATAGTTCAATCCATAACGGCTGTGTTGATTCCTTCTGCGACTCTGAGGGAGAGCCTCCCCCATGCCTGTCTCCCAGCTTCTGGTAGCTCCTGGCGACCCTGGCGACCCTTGGTGTTCCTTGGCTCGTAGATGCAACTGTTGCATTGTCACATGACATCCTTCCTTTTCTCCGTGTCTCCGTGTCTCTTCCTGTTCCTATGCAGACACTGGTCACAGAGGGTCGGAATCCCTGGGTGGTACAAGTGGTGAACACCCTCTGCTGCTAACCGAAGGGTGAGAGGCTCGAGTCCAGAGCTGCTGAGCGTACTTGTTCACATAAATGGGAATGGAAGCTGGAAATCGAAAGAGACTTGTTATAATAGTGTCCCTCTACTTTTTGAACCCCTTCCATGGTGTGTGCCAAAAGTCACCTTGTGATTGTTATATTATTTTTAAAGGTTGTCTTTCAGTTTCATTGCAAGCAAATTGGAAACTGCCTGGCTTGCCAAGGATCTCTTCCTTAGTCATAGCGTATGGTTGCTTACCAATATTTCAAATGGCAGCTCTGTTGGTCCCCCTGGGAGGTTTCTATCAGGACCATGCACCTGAGTAAGGCGTGGGGTGGCTGAGAGGCCTGCTTTCTCTGGAAAAGAGGAGGTGGAGGTGGGTGGTGAAGAGGGTGGTGCTGGAGAGGGCTTCTTAGGCAGATCACTTTAGCAGAGGTGAGGATCTGGAAATTATCACACCAGGCCTCCTAGGCCGACCTCCAATTGTTTTCAGTTAATGGGAGGCCCTGGAGGAAGGGAGGGAGGGAGAAGGGAGGGCTGGTATTCCTCACTATTTCCTTCTTGTTTTATGGGGCCACTTTGCTGGGAGAAGCTGCTTCCCCCTGCAACCCTGGCCTCTGCTAGGTCTGCTTCCTCCACTTGTCCCTTGAGCCCCAGAAGTGGTCAGAGGCTCCTGGTAGACCTCCTGGGGCCTCCATGCCTCCAGCAGATGCTGTAAAATTACATATACATATGCAGACAGAGAGATTATATATACATGTACAGAGAGAGAGAGATTTAAGTAATTGGCCAAGTTGTGGGGCTGGCAAGTCTGAAATCTGTAGGTTAGGAAGCTGGCTGGAAACTCAGGCAGAGTTTCTGTTATAGTCTTGAGGCAGAATGCTTCTCTTCTCGAAAACCTCAGTTTTTGCTTTTAAGGCCTTTTACTGATTGGACGAGACCCACCCACATCGTGGAGGGTAATCTTAATTTAGAGTCAACTGATTGTAAATGTTAATCACATCTATAGAGCACCTTCACAGGAACACCTAGACTAGTGTTTGCCCAAACGCTGGGCACCGTGGCCTCACCGTGGACACGCGGGATTAACCACCACAGAGATCAGAAGGGGAGCGTTTGCTGAGTGAACAGCTTACTGAAGCCGCAGGGCAGTGGCTGGGGAAAACTTCCCCCCTCGGATACCCTGCTGGCGCCCTCCAGCGGCCAAACCCAACAGGAAACAAGAGTTCACCAGGGTCTGAAATTTAGTGATGTGCTTGTGAATAAAAACTCTAACTTTAGTGTGGAAACAAAAAATTTTTTAAATTGTATTAACAGCACTTACCTTTTCTTTTTGCCCTGGCCCATTGAATGAGGCCAGAGTGCTCAGTTTTGTAATCTGCTGAAAGCAGACCTCTGAGTACTGTCTGTGTTTTATTGTGGCTGTGTTACAATGGCCCTCCTTGTCATTCTCACACTAGCTTCAAGTCCCCTGACTCAGAACTCATGAACACGCTCCCCTCATTACTGCCAGTCTGCAGCTAATGGGCCACTGGAAAACATGGCTGACAAGGCCCGGGCACTGGGAGGTGCCAAGATATTTGACCTATTTGTTCAGTACTTAAAGTTGGCAGCTCATGGTCCAAGGAGGCAGCCATGTTCCTGCTGGTATTCCACCCTCTCAGATGTGGAAAGCTTCTCTCCAGGCTGCATCTCAGGTAGAAACAGACCTAAAATCAAAATGCATTTAGACAAATAGATGATAGTTTTAGGTGGTAACTGCTAACTGAAAGCTTAGGGTCTACCCAGAGGTACCCTCTGTGGTCCTGGTGACTGTCTCCCAATTTGTCTTGGCCTGCACAAATCTGACCAGGGGTAGTCAGCACCTCTGTGGTCCTGGTGACCATCTCCCACCTAGTCTTGGTCTGCAGAAATGCTGACCAGGGGTAGTCAGTACACTGTGTGGTCCTGGTGACCATCTCCCACCTGGTCTTGGTCTGCGCAAACACTGACCATGGGTAGTCAGCACCTCTGTGGTCCTGGTGACCATTTCCCATCTTGTCTTATCCAGGGAACCTACACAGGTCACAATCCAGAAACCAGTCAATACCTGAAGAAGCAGAGTTTCTTGGGTGATGCTAACACTTCAAGCCGCTAACCCTTTTGAGTCAATAAAGATCTGGATATAGGTGACAGATTTGTGGAGTGCTTTGGAGCCCTGGTGGCACAGTGGTTAAGAGCTCCCCTGCTAACCAAAAGGTCAGCAGTTCGAATCCTCTGGCTATTCCTTGGAAATCCTATGGGGGAGCTCTACTCTGTCCTGTAGGGTCCCTATGAGTTGGAACCAACTCCACGGCAGTGGGTTTGGTTGGGCACCCAGGGGCGGGAGGGGGTCGGAGAGGAACTAAAAAGGAAGATTTTCTTGAAAAGAAGTCATGGTTATGGGTTATGGAGAACACATGGACCTTCCTTACAATTTGGACTGCATGTGAGTTGATATTTTTGATCCTTCCGGATCATGTCACTAAGCACTCATGACAGCAGAGGCCTGTGTTATGCACTGTTGAATTTCTAGGACTCCATCGCTGCCTGTCCTGAGAGCTTTCTCTCGTGCTGTGTTCTCTGCTGACATCTAGGGGCACACAGTGTACATTTCAGAGGGGAGCTCGCTCCAAATCAGCAAGGACTGCAGAGTGGCACAGTGGTTAACAGCTATGGCTGCCAACCAAAAAGAGGTCGGCAATTTGAATCCACCAGCCGCTCCTTGGAAAAACTATGGGGCAGTTCTACTCTGTCCTGTAGGGTCGCTATGAGTCGGAATCGACTTAACAGCAGTGGTTTGGTTTTTTGTTTGTTTGTTTGTTTGTTTTAACACAGACATTTGAGTCTTTATGCTCTTCAAAAGCAAATATTTGCGCTCCAGGGACTGTGAACCCCTGAATTATGTGTAGGGGTGGTTGTGTAGTTTTTGAAGGGAGAGTCCAAAGTGTCTGTTAAAGCCACCCACCATCCAAAGACATTTTCAGAATCAATACCACAGCAAAAAGTCTGCATAAACTTATTGCACATTTTAATTTAGTTGTTTTGGTCATTTCTAAGTGATTTTAAAATGACAAACTCGTGTAATTCACCGTATGGCCTAATTTTTGATAAGAAATAGAATTCAAGTGAGGCAGTCTCTATCCATCTGCCTGTTTCTTCTGAAGGAGATTATGGAGTCCTGCATAACAGTGTCTCCAGGGCCACCTGCTGTTGCCGCTTTGCTGTTGCAGTTTACAAACAGGAAGTGGGATCAAGTTAGAAGTAAAGGGTGCTCGAAACGCACTCAGTCTCCTAAAGGGCCAGACTCCTAAGACCTCACAGACTTGCTTTGTAAAGAAACGCGGATGCAGTGTCAGAAAGGAGGGCTGGAATGCTATCTTTGGGGCCTTCTTTATACAGCTATAATTTGGGGAGCCCTTAGTTTTTTTTTTCTTTTTGGTTTATTATGATGCGAATTACGTTTGTTTTTTAATTTATGTATTGTGTTTCAGGTGAAAGTTTAGAGCACAAATTAATTTCTCATTCAAAAATCTATACACAGATGGTTTTGCGAGATTGGTTGCAATCCCCGCAATGCGTCGGCACTCTCCCCCTTTCCCTTTCCACCCCGGGTTCTCGCTATCCGTTCGTCCAGCTTTCCTGACTCTTCCTGTCTTCTCGTCTTTGCTTTGGGCAAATGTTGCCCGTTTAGTCATGTATACTTGGTTGAACTAAGAAGCGTGTTCCTCACGTGTATTGTTTGTTTTATAGGCCTGTCTAATCTTTGGCTGAAAGGTAGACTTCAGGAGTGGCTTCAGTTCTGAGTTAGCAGGGTGTCCAGGGGCCATAGTCTCCGGGGTCCCTCCAGTCTCTGTCTGACCAGCAAGCCTGGTCTTTTGTGCTAATTAAATTTTGTTCTACATTTTTCTCCTGCTCTGTCAAGGGCTCTCTATCATGATCCCTGTCGGAGAGGTCGGGCTTGTGAAGCCTGTGGTTCATGTGATCCATTGGTCCTTTGGACTATTATTTGCCTTGTGTCTTTGGTTTTCTTCCTTCTTCTTTGCTCCAAACGTGATGCAACCAATAGATGTATTTTAGATGGCTGCTGGCAAGTTTTTAAGACCCCAGATGCTACTCACCAAAGTAGGGTGTACAACATTTTCTTTATAACTATGTTATGGCAATTGACTTCGATGTCCCCAGAGACCATGGTCCTCAGCCCCAGTAACTCGGTCCCTCAAGGTGTTTGGATGTGTCTAGGAAGCTTCTATGATCTTGCCTTGGTCATATATTGTGTGTTATCTTTCCCTTCACCAAAGTTAGTACTTGTCAAGTATTTAGTTAGTGTTTTTGCCTTCCTAATCCTCCCCTCTCTCATAACTGCCAAAGATTGTTTTTTTCTTTGTTGTCTCAGGCTGGGTTCTCTAGAGAAGCAAAACTAATAAAGCATATAAATATATATATAGAGAGAGATTTATGTCAAGGAAACAGCTCACAAAATTGTAGAGGTTGGAATGTCCCAAGTCCATGGATCAAGATAGAGGCCTCTCCCAATTCATGGAGCTGAAGAAGCTGGTGAACCCAAGATTGGCATGTTGTAGGGCAGGGCTCCTGCTCACAGGCTGTGAAGGTCATGGAATCCCAAGGTCGGCAGGCAAGACCACAAGGTTTCTCCTGATTCACGCAGCTACAGGGGCTGGTGAACCTAAGATTGGTAGGTCGGGGAGCAGGACTCTTACTCACAGGCTGTGAAGATTGACGAATCCCAAGATGGGAAGGTAAGCTGCTAGATAAAGTCCCAAAACCAGAGTTCAGACAAGAGGCAGCTGCTGGATCCAGAACAAGCCAAAAACCTTGGCAAGGTGAGAGGAAGAAAGTAGGTGGCAGAGGGCAGAAAGATGAAGGTTGAGTAGGCAGTGAGCCGTTATAGGTCCCGCCCCTGCCAATACCACTCCGCAGATTCCATCTTGGGGGGTGATCACATATCAAAGTTCAATAGGGAAGTGATCACAATATTATACAACTGCCAAAACACTGAGAATCATGGCCCAGCCAAGTTGACACACAATCTTAGCCATCACAGTCCACCCCTTGTCAACTTGGCAGCTGTATACATCTCCCCAAACCATATATAATCTGTAAATAAAGACAAAGTCATACTTGAGCCTAACATGATACAACTAACACACATACAACCAAAAACACACTAGCCCCATTTACATCTTATATTTTATAAGTGAAGAATACAAAAATGTCTGATGCACACATATAAAGCAGAAATACTCATAACAATTACAGTCCTCATTTTTGCAACTGGTCACGTGGCCTTAACTGGTATTTAGAACTACCTTCTTCCACCACACATTCCATATTCCCTTTGCCCTCAGCAAGCGCCTCAGCTGGTCATGGCTCTTGGCCTGGTGTGTTGACCCAAACCTTCATTCCTGGAGGGTCTGGGCCATTAGTAATTGGGATTGGGTTGCTGTAGATTTCCACCGACTTTAATCACAGGACATGGTAGTACTAAGAGATGCCCTGAGGAATCTCCTGCATTCCAGACATACTCTTCTTTACCTCCTCTATGTAATATCAATCCGACTTCCTCTTGGTAATCAGGGTCAATCACACCAGCCAGTATGGTAAATCCCTTCTTTGCCTGTTGATCCAGAGGCATAAGGAGCCCAAAGTGGCCAGGTAGCATTCTTAGCTTCCAGTTCAGTGCAATCAGTGATGTGTCTCTAGGTAGGAGGATTCCTCCCTTTGGAACCAAAACCTCTAGACCTGCAAAGCATGAGGTCACAGGGACAGGAAGCAAAAATCTTGCAAGTGGGTCACTAGGGGTAATAGTGAGTGGTGCCACTCCCATTTCCATCCCTTGATTCCTGGACCCATGAATCCTGGCTATGGGAGAAACAGCACCATATATTGGACCCTGGTTTAGAGCATATACAGCCTCCTGGAGAACATTGCCCCAACCCTGCAAGGTATTGCCACCTAGCTGGCACCATAATTGTGTCTTTAGGAGGCTATTCCATTGTTCTTTCGAGCCAGCTGCTTCAGGATAATGGAAAACATGGTAAGACGAGTGAATTCCATGAGCATGGGCCCACTGCCACACTTCATTTGCCGTGAAGTGAGTCCCTTGATCCGAGGCAATGCTGTGTGGGATACCGTGATGGTGGATAAGGCATTCTGTAAGTCCACAGATGATAGTTTTGGCAGAAGCATTGCGTGCAGGGAAGGCAAATCCATATCCAGAGTAAGTGTCTATTCCAGTAAGAACGAAACTGTGCACTTTCCACGATGGAAGTGGTCCAATGTAATCAACTTGCCACCAGGTTGCTGGCTGATCACCTCGAGGGATGGTACCATCTTGAGGACTCAGTGTTGGTCTCTGCCGCTGACAGATTGGGCAGTCAGTCAGCAGTGGCATAGCCAAGTTTGCCTTGGTGAGTGGAAGTCCATGTTGCTGGGCCCATGCATTACCTCCATCCCTGCCACCATGGCCCTTTTGTTCATGAGCTCATTGAGCAATGACAGGAGTAGCTGGGGAAAAAGGATGAGTGGTTTCTACAGAACGTGTTCACTTGATTGTTGAAATCATCCTCTGCTGAGGTCACTGTTTGGTGACCATTCACATGAGACATGAATATCTTCACTTCTTTGGCCCATTCAGAGAGGTCTATCCACATACATCTTCCCCATAAATCCTTGTCTCCAGTTTTCCAATCGTGTTCCTTCCATGTCACTGACCATCCAGCCAAACCATTGGCCACAGCCCATGAATCAGTATACAATTGCACATCAGGCCATTTCTTCTTCCAAGCAAAGTGAACAATCACGCGCACTGCTTAAAGTTCTGCGCTTCACCACTGTCCTTCAGGGTGGTCCCAGAAAAGGGCTGTAGTGCTGCCGCTGTCCACTTTTGAGTGGTGCCTGTATATCATGCAGAACCATCTGTAAACCAGGCATGGGTTTTCTTTCTTCTGTCAACTGGTCATAAGAAGCTCCCCATAAGGCCATAGGTACGGACTGGGACATGGAGGGTAATGTGATAGGAGTGGAAACCATGGGCATTTGGGCTGCTTCCTCATGCAACTTACTTGTGCCTTCAGGTCCTGCTCGGGCCCAATCTCATATATACCACTTCCATTTAATGATGGAGTGCTGCTGGATGCATCTAACTTTATGACTCTGTGGGTCAGACAACACCCAGTTCATCATGGGCAGTTCAGGCCTCATGGTGTCCTGGTGGCCTGTGGTTAAGAGTTCAGTTTCTCCTAAGGCCCAGTAAGAAGTCAAAAGCTGTTTCTCAAAAGGAAGGTAGTTATCTGCAGAGGATGGCAGGGCTTTGCTCCAAAATCCTAAAGGTCTGTGCTGTGATTTGCCAGTAGAGACCTGCCAAAGACTCCAAACAGCATCTCTATCTGCCACAGACACTTCAAGCACCATTGGATCATCTGGATCATATGACCTAAGTGGCAGAGTGGCTTGTATAGCAGCCTGAACCTATTGCAGAGCCTTCTCTTGTTCTGGGCCCCACTCAAAACTAGCAGCTTTTCAAGTCACTTGATAAATAGGCCAGAGTAGCACACCCAAATGAGGAATGCCTCCAAAATCCAAAGAGGCCCACTAGGCATTGCGCTTCCTTTTCAGTTGTGGGAGGAGCCAGATGCAATAACTTATCCTTCACACTACTGGACCCCTAGAAATTTCACTGAGGTGGAAGGTGCCTGAATTTTTGTAGGATTAATTTCTCACCCTCTAGCAGGCAAATGTTTTACCAATAAGTCCAGAGTCATTGGTACTTCTTCCTTACTAGGTGCAATCACCATGTCATCAGCGTAATGGACCAGTGTGACGTCTTGTGGAAGGGAAAGGCGATTAAGGTCCCTGAGGGCTAAATTATGACATAGGGCTGGAGAGTTGATGTAGCCCTGAGGTGGCCAACCGAGGGTGTAATGTTGGCCTTGTCAGCTGAAGGCAAACTGCTTCGGATAGTCCTTTGAATCAGGTATGGAGAAACAGGCGTTAGCCAGACCGAAAGCTGCTACCAGGAGATGAATAGATTTGCTCAAGTAATGAGACTACGTCTGGGACAGCAGCTGCCACTGGAGTCACCACCTAGTTAAGTTTTTGATACTCTACTGACCTTCTCCAAGATTCTCCTGTTTTTTGCGTAGGCTAGATAGATGAGTTGAATGGGGATGTGGTGGGAATCACTGCATCCCTCAAGTCCTTGCTGGTGGCAGTAATCTCTGCAATCCCTCTAGGAATGTAGTATTGCTTTTGTTTTACTATTTTCCTAGGTAGGCACAGTTCTAATGGCTTTCACTTGGCTTTTTCTACCGTAATAGGCCTTATTCCACTTGTCAGGGATCCATTTGGGGGTTCTGCCAGTTGCTTAGTATACCTATTGCAATTGTGCGTTCTAGACATGGGGAAATCACTACAGATTGGGTTGGAGGACCCACTGCACGTACTGTGAGATGGACATGAACCAAGACTTCATTAATAACCTGACCTCGACGTTCCCCCACTCTGACTGGGGCCACAGTGATATTTTGGGTCTCCTGGAATTAATGTCAGTTCAGAGCCAGTATCCAGTAATCCCCAAAAAGTCTGATTATTTCCTTTTCCCCAATGAACAGTCACTCTTGTAAAAGGCTGTAGATCCCTTTGGGGAAGGCTGCAAGAGAGATAAACAGTGTAAATTGTTGGCAGTGTATTGGAGTCCTTCCTCAGGGGAACCTGGCTTCCCTTCATTTAAAGGGCTGTGGGTCTTTAAACTTGCTCAAGTCTGGGAACTGATGGAGGGACCATGACTCTCTCTTCTGGTGATTCAAGTTAGACTGCCGTTCACCTGACCTAGCATTCATTCGTTTATACAGATAAAGTATAAAGTAGATTTCACATCTACTTCACTCCTAGAGACACCCTGACTAAGTAGCCAACACCATAAGTCCATATGAGTCAGATTATTCTGATTAGTGCTTTGACTTCACTGTCCATTACTATAAGCACACCAACCTTGTCTGTGTTGATTGAGTACCGCCACTTGGCCCCTACTACCACAGTGTCCAATCAGTCCTATTGTAGTTAGGTTTCTTAATTCAGTTAGAGCAGTTCCCACTGTCAAATCTGATTTACATAAAATAGCAATCACAGCAGCCTTCAAGGATACTGGAGCTCCCTTCACAAATTTGTTTCTCACAGTTGTGGTAAAAGGTGTGTTCTCTGGGCATTTCATGTGTGGGTCTGTGGGTCTTATCTGATAAATTTACTCCAGCATGCCAATTTCTCTAAGCCTTTGGATACCTTCTTCTACAGTATACCAAGGCAGGTCTGGTACTTCAACTTAATTCAGTGTAGGCCACGTCATAATCCATGCTTCAGCAACCCAACCAAATAAACTATTAGACCCTTTCCTAACTTCTTGAGCTGAAACACTGAATGAAGAATCTGTGCTTGTGGACCCATATCAATAAACTTAGATTGATCCATCTTTATGTTCCTTCACCATTGTCCCACACCCTTACTAGCCATTCCTACACATATTCCCCAGGTTTCTGTTGGTACACATTAGAAATCTCAAGTAGTTCTTTTGGAGTGTAGTATACCTCCTCCTGGGACACACTTTGTACTTCACCTTTTGTGGTTCACTGGAACTTAAATCTAGTTATAGGCCTAGAAGCCAGAATCTATAGTGTGGAATTGTTTTGAGAACATTCAGCATTGTTTGGTAAAGCATCTACCTCAGATGATGCCCCAGGCAATGACTCAGGCAAGAGCTCTTTAGAGGCAGCTGGGCGAGGGCTAATCTCATTAGATGGGAGTGGAGAGGCTAATGGTTTTTCTGGGCAGGGTGGTTTGGCAGACAAACATGAAGTAATCTCTTCAGATGGGAGTGGTTCTGTTGGCAGGAGTGATTCAATGGAATTTAAGTGCTCAGTGTCTCCAGCTTCCTGATTATCTGCCCATACATCCCCATTCCAAGTTTGAGAATCCCATTTCTTCTGGATCAAAGCCCTCATTTTAACTTCAGACACCTCTCGAGGTTGGCAATTGAGCTGGCGTTATAATTCAGCCACTCTTACAATAAGACTCTGGATTTGGTTTTTGGCAATATCAGCTCTGTTACTGCAGGAAAGGCCTTCTTTCAGAGCACAACTGGAAGGTTTGAGGTCATTTATATGGCACTTTTTTTAGCTTTGACTCTGAAGACCTGAGTGCATCTCTTCCTTTCACTGGTTTGTCTAACGGATGTTGGAACAACCAGCCAGCTTCCTTATACTTCTCATTATGACAAAATTGTTGAAAAGTATCATGTATGCGATCACCTAGAGCCTCGCCTTTCACCGATACCTGATCTGTTGGTGGTGATATTTTGCATATTTCTATCGCCACCTCATGCCATGGATTAGCAGTGCCCTCTTTACTACTGGAAGCAGTGTCATCAACATCTTTAAGACTAACCAAACTTGAGAACCAATTTAGAAAACTCATCCTTACAATTTGTTTCTCTAGAACCATTCTTGGTACCAAATGTCTTAGACTGGGTTCCCTAGAGAAGCAAAACTAGTAAAGGGTATAAATACATGTACAGAGAGATTTATTTATATCAGTGAAACAGCTCCCGCGATTGTAGAGGTTGGAATGTCCCAAGTCCTTGGAGCAGGATAGAGGCCTCTCCCAATTCATGGAGCCACAGAAGCTGGTGAACCCAAGATTGGCAGGTCAGAGAGCAGGGCTTCCACGCACAGGCTGTGAAAGTTGAGGAATCCCAAGGTCGGTAGGCAAGACTGCAAGGTTTCTCCTGATTCATGTAGCTACAGGGGCTGGTGAACCCATGATCGGCACATCAGGGAGCAGGACTCTTGCTCACAGGCTGTGAAGACCAACAAATCCCAAGATAGATAAGGTGCTAGCTCAAGTCCCAAGAAGCAGAGATCAGACAAAAGGCAGCTGCTGGATCCAGAACAACCCCAAAACCTTGGCAAGGCAAGCAGGAAGGAAGTAGGCGGCAGAGGGTAGAGAGATGAAGGCTGAGGGGGTGGTGAGCCACCATAGGGCCCACCCCCGCCAGTACCACTCAGCAGATTCCATCATGGGGGTGATCACATGTCAGATTTCAACAGGAGCATGATCACAACACTATACGACTGCCAAAACACTGAGAAGCATGGCCCAGCCAAGCTGACGCACAGTCTTAACCATCACACGTGTGTAAACCTTTTCTTGGATTTTTATGATAGTGGTCTCGTACAATATTTGTCCTTTTGTAATTAACTTATTGCACTCAGCATAATGCCCTCCAGCTTCATCGTGCTGTGAGATGTCTCGCAGATTCATCATTAATCTTTATCATCGCATGGTATTCCATTGTGTGCGTGAACCATAATTTTTTTATCCATTCATCTGTTGATGGTCACTTAGGTTGTTTCTAACATTTGCTGTTATGCATAATACTGCAGTGAACATGGGGCGACCTTAAGTTTATTTGTGTGACAACTCTTATTTCTCTAGGATATATTCCTAGGAGTGAGATTGTTGGATTGTATGTTATTTTTATTTCTAGCTTTTTAAGGAGGTGCCAAGCTGCGCTGAAGGCATTGGCAAAACACAAGGCTCCAGGAAATGATGGAATAACAATTGAGATGTTTCAACAAATGAATGCAGTACTGGAGGTGCTCGCTGGTCTGTGCCAAGAAATTTGGAAGACAATTACCTGACCAACCTACTGGAAGAACTCCGTATTTTTGCCTACTCTGAAGAAAGGTGATACAGCAGAATATGGGAACTATAGAACAGTATCATTAATATCACACACAAATGAATTTTTGCTGAAGATCATTAAAAAGTAGTTGCAGCCATACAGGGAACTGCCAGAAATTCAAGCCAGATTCAGAAGAGGACAGGGAAAGAGGCATATCATTGCTGATGTCAGATGGATCTTGGCTGAAAGCAGAGAATACCAGAAAGAAGTTTATCTGTGTTTTATTGACTATGCAAAGGAATTCAACTGTGTGGATCATAGGAAATTATGGATAACTTTGCAAAGAAAGGGAATTTCAGAACTCTTAACTCTGTTCATGAAGGACCTGCACATAGACCAAGAGGCAGTTGTTCAAACAGAACAATGGGATACTGCAAAGTTTAAAATCATGAAAGGTGTATGTCAGGGTTGTATCCTTTTACCATACTTATTCAATCTGTATGCTGAGCAAGTAATCCAAAAAGCTGAACTGTATGAAGAACAGGGCATCGGGAATGGAGGAAGACTCATTAACAACCTGCGTTATGCAGATGACACAACCTTGCTTGCTCAAAGTGAAGGGGACCTAAAGCACTTACTGATGAAGATCAAAGACCACAGCCTTCAGTATGGATTACACCTCAACATAAAGAAAACAAAAATCCTCACAACTAGACCAATAAACAACATCATGATAAACACAAAAAGATTGAAGTTGTCAAGGATTTCATTTTACTTGGATTCACATTCAACACCCATGGAAGCAGCAGTTAAGAAATCAAAAGACACATTGCATTGGGCAAATCTGCTGCAAAAGGCCTCTTTAAAGTGTTGAAAAGCAAAGATGTCACCTTAAGGACTAGGTTGTGCCTGACCCAAGCCATGGTGTTTTCAGTCGCCTCATATGCATGTGGGAAAGTTGGACAATGAAGAAGACCAAAGAAGAATCAAAGTCTTTGAATTATGGTATTGGTGAAGAATATTGAATATACCATGGACTACCAGAGGAACAAACAAATCTGTCTTGGAAGAAATACAGCCAGAATGCTCATTAGAAGCAAGGATGGTGAGACTACATCTCAAGTATTTTAGACAAGTTATCAGGAGGAACCAGTCCCTGGAGAAGGACATCATGGTTGGTAAAATAGAGGGTCAGCAGAAAAGAGGAAGATACTTGCTGAGATGGACTGACACAGTGGCTGCAGCAATGGACTCAAACACAGCAACGTTTGTGAGGATGGCGCAGGACTGGGCAGTGTTTCGCTCTGTTGTACATAGAGTTGGAACCGACTTGATGGCACCTAACAGCAACAATGACTGATGATCACAAGCATTTCCCATATGTCTGCTAGTTGCTTGAATGTCTTCGTCGGTGAAGTGACCGTTCATATCCTTTGGTCATTTTTTAATTGGATTATTTGTCTTTTTGTTGTTGAGGTGTTGAAGTATTCTATAGATTTTAGCGATAAGACCCTTGTTGGATATGTCATAGCCAAAAAAATGTTTCCCAGTCTGTAGGTTCTCTTTTTATTCTTTTGGTGATGTCTTTTGATGAGCATAAGTGTTTAAAGTTTAGGAGCTCCTAGTTATCTAGCTTATCTTCTGGTGTTTGTGCATTGTTAGTTATAGTTTATATTCTATTTATGCCATGTATTAGGGTCCCTAGTGTGGTCCCTATTTTTTCTTCCATGATCTTTACATTTTTAGGTTTTATATTTAGGCTTTTGATCCATTTTGAACTGGCTGTTGTGTATGGTGTGAGGTATGGGGCCTGTTGGGGAACCCTTAGTTTTTCTCCACCTTCTTCATCAAGGTTGACATTTGCCAAAGGCATCTGTACCCCAGCCATTGTACTGAGTGCTTTCTCCACACCAGCTCAGTTGTCCCTCCAACGTTCATATAAAGCAGGTCCTGTATTACCTCAGCTTTACGAAGGAGGAAATTGAGGCTGAGTGGTTGGGTAACTTGCCCAAGGTCTTAGTGCAGGAAATATACTCTGGGCTGCCCCTCCCGAACCTGAGATGCCTCTCCTGCAAGTCTGCCAGCCCAGGGCTACAGTAGAGGGAGGGAGGGTAGTGAGGGTCACAGCTCCTCACAGATCAATAGTAATCAATTCCGTATGCATCCGTTAATTAAAAACAACATTAGCAATACTCCAACCAAGTCATCACTTGACGGTATCAAGCCTTTCTAGAATCTCATGTACTAATTTTATTTAGAAAATTATAGCATGTATTAATTTCCCCACTGCTTGCCTGTGACTATCTCAATGAGACTTTGGAGGGATGTGCACAAAGCCTTCAAGATATCTCAGCATCTAGTGAGGAGTCTCTGGGTGGCACAGATGATTAAGCACTCGGCTGCTAACCAAAAGATTGGTAGTTCAAATCCACCCAGAGGTGCCTCAGAAGAAAGACCTGGCCATCTACTTCTAAGTTCAGTGAAATGAAGACTCTGTGGAGTGGAGCTGTACCCTGACGCACGTGGGGTCTCCACGAGTTGTAATCAGCTGGACGACAAGTGTGTTTTTGTGCGTGTTTTCCTCAGGTATGGTAAACACTGATTCTTAGCGTGTCTAATCCCTTGGCATTGTAAAATTGGACCGTCAGTTTTCTATACTTAAAGGTCAATCTTAAAAACCGCACAGGGATTAAATAAAGCCTGGTCACCCAGACTGGAAATGTCAAACCAAGGTGAAAACTACAGCCTTAGCTTTTCACACTGTCTCGTACCACGCGATTGATTTCTCAAGTTTAGAAAAATATTTAGCCCATGGTTTTTTCCAAAATGGCCGTTGATAATTTGTCTAGAAACTTCTAATATTTTATTTCAGATAAAGAAAACAAACATACTTATTTGGCCATTTTCGTTTATTTTCCATGAAATTATTTGGTATAATGGGGAGGCTTGCTCTTCATGGGATACGCCTGGAGCACAACCCATTTGTACAAAGTGTTTTACGTCACCTGTACTTTTTTATCTTTTTCTTGATGGACTAGCCGTGAAGATACTAAAATTGAGCTAAATATATCTGCACAAGAACGGTGCAGCAGGATAAGGACCGGGAAGAGGAAGCGGATCGAGGTAGATATGTTTAGGAGTCAGGATTTCCTGGTGGGGCTGGGGCAGGAAGTCGCCTTTCCTGGTGGGGGTCTGGTTCCTCTCATGATGGAAAACCCTGTGTAAGGGATGTCACTGGGAGACAATACTTCAGAGTTCCATCTGGCCCTCTCCTTCCTCCCCATTCCCTTCCCTGCCCCCTTCCCACCTGCCACAGACACTACAGGGAGGCAGGTGGGGCCTGGGGCCTCAGGGAGGTGGATGGGCCAGCTGGGAGGAAGGCCTCTTCACTGACATCCTGAATTGCAATGAAGCGGGAAAGACCTGGGATCTCATTCTTGGAGGTGAAAGACCTCCCTGCCCATCCAAGTTAGGCCCAGGAGCTAAAGCCAGCGGATGATGGGTCATGACGTGGAGAGGAGCGAGCCGGGGGAGCTTGCAGGAGAAGGTGATAGAAAGGGTCTGAAGGACGGCCTGGCTGCAGTGGTCGGGGAAATCAGAATTTCATTTCCGAGTCATTCCTGACATGTGTGCTTAATTCACTGTTAATCTTGTTTGCAAAAGGAGCTGGGAAAATGAGAAGGGAAAGAGGATTGAAGCTTTCAGTGAGAGCATATGAAAAATTCAGCAACCTGTCTCTGTCAAGCCCTGAACACAGCAGGCCCTAGTGCACAGTCTGGAGCTCATGATGGCTGCACCATCCAAGCATGCAGGGGCTGCTCTGGCCATGTGCTGAGGAGGGAAGGGATGAATGCATGCCGATCCCAGCATTCTGGGGCTCTCACTCCAGGCCACTGGGCTTTTATGCATCATTTATGATGAGGCGGGTCTCTGTCGCTTTTTCAAGTTACAGAACCAAGTCAAAGGGGCTAAAGCAAAATTGCCAGTTTATTGGCTCATGTGATGAAAAGTCTGTGGGTGGAGACGGCAGTGGGGGTGGTGGCTCAGTGGTGGAGCTCTCCCCTCGTGTCGGGGACGTGGGTGTGTTCCCAGGCAGTGCACCTCATGTGGGGGACCTGGATTGGTTCTCAGGCAGCGCGCCTCATGTGGAGGACCTGGGTGTGTTCCCAGCGAGCGCGCCTCATGTGGGGGACCTGGGTTTGTTCCCAGCCAGCGCGCCTCATGTGGGCCGCCTGGGTGTGTTCCCAGCCAGCGCGCCTCATGTGGGGAACCTGGGTTGGTTCCCAGGCAGTGCACCTCATGTGGGGGACCTGAGTTTGTTCTCAGGCAGTGCGCCTCCTCTGGGGGACCTGGGTTTGTTCCCAGCCAGTGCGCCTCATGTAGGGGACCTGGGTTGGTTCCCAGGCAGTGCACCTCATGTGGGGGACCTGGGTTTGTTCCCAGGCAGTGCGCCTCCTGTGGGGGACCTGAGTTTGTTCCCAGGCAGTGCACCTCATGTGCGGACCTGGGTTTGTTCCCAGGCAGTGCGCCTCCTATGGGGGACCTGGGTTTGTTCCCAGCCAGCGCACCTGGTGTGGGGGACCTGGGTTGGTTCCCAGGCAGTGCGCCTCATGTGGGAACCTGGGTGTGTTCCCAGGCAGTGCGCCTCGTGTGGGGGACCTGGGTGTGTTCCCAGGCAGTGCGCCTCGTGTGGGGGACCTGGGTTGGTTCCCAGGCAGTGCACCTCATGTGGAGGACCTGGGTGTGTTCCGAGGCAGTGCGCCTCATATGGGGGGCCTGGGTTGGTTCCCAGGAAGTGAACTCGTGTGGGGGACCTGGGTGTGTTCCCAGACAGTGCGCCTCATGTGGGGACCTGGGTTGGTTCCCAGGCAGTGCGCCTCATGTGGGGGACCTGGGTGTGTTCCCAGGCAGTGCGCCTGGTGTGGGGGACCTGGGTGTGTTCCCAGGCAGTGCGCCTGGTGTGGGGGACCTGGGTGTGTTCCCAGGCAGTGCGCTTTGTGTGGGGGACCTGGGTGTGTTCCCAGGTAGTGTGCCTCGTGGGCAGCCTCTACCCATCTGTCAGTGGTGGCTTGTGTGTTGCTGTGATGCTGGACTGGTTTCAGTGGAGCTTCCAGAGTAAGACAGACTAGGTGGAAAGGCCTGGAAACCTACTTCTGCAAATCAGCCATTGAAAACCCTATGGATCACAAGGGTCCGATCCACAGCTGATCATTGGGATGGCACAGTACTGGGCAGCATTGTACGTGGGGTCACCACAAGCCAGAATTCGATTTGACGGCAACTGACAACAATACAGGTGGCTTCTAGTGCATTTGAATTCGACACTCTGACAGCATATTTGAGTTCACTCTCAGGCAGCATGCTTCCGCTGGTAGAACACCACAAACTCCAGACTTAGATCATCGGCAAAGCTAGCCGTCGCAGAAAAGAGAGAGAGAGAGAGTGGTACGGGAGTCCTGGGCAGGCCCCTCACTTGTTTGGGTTTCACGGTCACTGTGCTTGGACAGTGTAGCCAGGCTGAGTCACGCCCTCTTTGTAGGGGTGAGCGGGGCGATGGTGGTAGGAGGCGGGGGGCCATTCTCACCTGGACCACATGGAATTAGTTTCCCATGAGAAGGAATGATACTATTAGTCAAGAGGAGTCCCAGGGTGGTGCAAAGTGTTAATGTGCTCGGCTGCTAACCGAAATATTGGAATTTTGAGTCCATACAGAGGTATCTCAGAAGAAAGACCTGGCAATCTACTTCCAAAAAATCAGCCACTGAAAACCCTATGGACACAGTGCTACTCTGACATATATGGGGTCACCATGGGGCAGAACTGACTTGACAGCGACCGGTTTATTAGCCAAAGAGGGAGAAGGGCTGTCGGGTACAAACCAACCCCCATGTTTACTGTACATATAGTATAGTCTGGCGAAGAGCAAGCTGGGATATGGGCTGCAAAATAAGTGGAAAATGTGTTCATGCCATTTAGTGATGATAGTCCAGGTGGAGGCACACACCAAGGGCAAAGAAACATGGAGAGCAGCGTTCTCAACCCCGACGCATGTTAGGATCACCTGGAAAATGGCAAGACTGCAAGACGCTGCAAGGCACGGGGCTCCTAAGTCCGGATCCGAACATGTTTTGTGAGGTGAACTGGGCCTGGGAGTTGGTAAAGCTGCCCCGATAGCTCAAATGTGCACCTGAAGTTGGGAACCACTGCTAGGCCCTGGGAATTGGTAAAGCTGCCCCAATGGCTCAAATGTGCACCCAAAGTTGGGAACCGCTGCTAGGCCCTGGCGCTTTGGAAATGTAAGGACATTATTAAACGTCATGGAGCGGCTCTTTTCAGGTGTGTTGAGAGATCAGGTGGTGTAGGGTAAGGCTGAGAACAGGATGGACCAGTCAAAACTCAATACCAAGCTCGTTGCCATCCAGTCTGCTCCAACTCATAGCAACCCTACAGGACAGAGTAGAACTGCCTCACGGGGCTCTAAGGAGCAGCTGGTGGATTTGAACTGCTGACCCTGAGACTTCACTGCCGGTGGCCCCCCTCATGTCCTCTTCTGATGGAAGCTTAGGTGGGAGCACATCTCGAAGGGCCCTCGAGAGGAGGGTGAGGAAGTTTAGAGACACTAAAAGCAGCCCGTCTGCCCCACAGTTCAATTCAGATGGTAACTCTAACCCTCTTTCTACTGACATTTGAACCACAATTGTTAGTACAGGCCTCACTTAAATTTTGGCCTTTTTTCTTCATCTCTTGTTTTTTACTGGCTGTGAACCAAGGAACAGGGAACAGAAGAGAAATATTAGGAAGAAAGCTCATGGATAAATAGCCAAAACCAAACCCCTTGCTGACGAGCAGATTCTGACTCATAGTGACCCTCAAGGACAGAGTAGAACTCCCCCATAGGGTTTCCAAGGAGCGGCTGGTGGATTTGAACTGCAGAGCTTTTAGTTAACAGCCAAGCACTAACCACTGCACCCAGGGCTCCCGTGGATACAATATAAAATGAAAATTTAGCCCCTACAGTATTTTTGTGCAAAATAGGATAGCCATTATTTCTATTCTCAAAGACCCTAAAATGACCTTGCTAAAATCTTCAGGTTTTCTCCAAATCTTAGTCTAGCCAAGAAGAGGCTTGGGGAGAGGCAGGGAGTCCTAGCTGTAGGGGTTTCTTGGTTTGAAGCCCTGTGACTAAACATTATTGGAACTTTAATCAGGTATATGTTAGCTTATTAAAATTAAAATTAGTAGATTAAAGTTCTTCACTTTCCTATAGGTGAAATTAATACCTTCTATAGAATGGAGCCACCACCCAACTGTCTGTTTGTCAGACAGGTGGCTTGCGTGGTGCTGTGATGCTGGAAGCTATGTCGCTGGTATTTCAAATACCAGCAGGGTCACCCATGGTAGTCAGGTTTCAATGGAGCTTGAAGACTAAGGCAGACTAGGAAGAAAGGCCTGGCAATCTACTTCTGAAAATTAACCAGTGAAAACTCTATGGATCACAACAGAATATTGCCCAATACAGTGCTGGAAGATGAGTGCCCTAGGGAAGGCACTCAGAAGACACCGTGGCTGCAACAATGGACTCGAGCACACCAACGATCTTGAAGATGGTGCAGGACCAGGCAACACTCGTTCTGTCGTACACGAGGTCGCCATGAATTGGAGCTGACTGGGCTGCAACGAACGACAACAACGGAAGGGAGAGCTTCTCAGTCACCTTAAAGGTTTGCCTAGCCCCATTAGCGGGAAGCTCGAAGCTCGGCGAGTGCACCAAGGTTTGCACTGGGAGGCTCAGTGAGTGGCTTTTTTCAGTTGAATTTTGAGGTTGGTGATTGGAACATCGCCGTTTCCTTTGGCTGAATTTTAATAGTTGCACAAAGGTTAGCAAGTTCCCTTCTTTCGGTTTTAGCTAAAGGGCTTCCTGATAGTTAGGACAAACTCCTCACATTATTTAAAATCATGTGGAGATTAATGTTTAGAAGCAAAAAACGCACAGGCTTGGTCAGTATCTGTCTCAGTGTTCTCGATAGCAGAGCGGCCTACTCTAAGTGACACTCTGTGACTTAAAGGAATTCTTTCTTAATTTTCTGCTTCAGCAGGGCAAGTGTGACCCGGCCTTGCCAGAGACGACATCGGCCGCTCCGGCAGAGGTAAGAAGGCTCACAGCGGTGTGTTTTTCTCCATGCTGATATGATACATTTTTTTTAAGAATTCTAAATGTGAAGTCTTTCCTTCCATTGCTTTGGTTGTTTTAAACTGCTCAGAGTCCAGCAAAGCAAGCTGTGATATGTTTTTAGAAGAGTGGAACCCTAAACAGTAAACTAAACTTTAATTTGTTTGACATTCTGTGTGAAATAAATGTGCTTGGAATTGTGCAATAACGTCTTTGTGCAGTAGGGGTCTGCCTTGTATGTTAAACGGGGAATCTCATCGCCTTACGCACTAAGATTGCGACTATGGTTCTGAGAATCACATACGGTGAAACCTGTGAGAGGCAGAACTCGACGGGACGGCCTCATTTTTCCAGGTCTCAAAAGTTTTCCCCCTTTGACAGGGTGCAATCTTACCACTTTTCTAAAGCTGTCTATTAGTGGAAAATATTTGAGTTTTTCTTCTCTGACCGGTTTCCGACTTTCACCGGTTTTACTGTATATGTGTGTGTGTATATGTATACATATATATATGTATGTAGCCTAGGAGATAACACAGATAATTTTATTGCAATATTTCTTTTCAAGTTCTATTATGGGCCTTCAAAATAAATAGGAATTACAAATGACAAAAGAGCCATCAAGCTAGACAAACTTGGGTGTTGGGCCGGCCCTGGCACTGTGCTGGGATAGGAATTTGTGGGTTGGCAGCTTTAAAATCCAGTCTGGCAGAGTTGGGGTCTCAGTGAAAGCTTTCCTAGGACGACACCTAAGATGGATCATTTTGGGTGGAGGCCTGCTTCCCATGGTATTTCAAAGAGCGACCTGGTTTCAATAGTGACATTATAAGAAGACATGTTATAGGGGGGTTTTTCATTGCTTCCATGTTGTCATTTCCTGCGGCGCCCACAGAACTGGAGCGGCTCCCCGTGATAGTGAGGCTGGGGGACTGGGATCGTCGGTGCTGAGTTCTCACGGCAGTCGTGGCAGGTAGCCAGGGGCTGCTCATTGTAGAGTCCAAACTGATAATCTGAAACTTGGTTCTGGTTAGGCTAACATTACGTTAGCAGAGTAAACCACACCGTGGTTCATGTGAAACAGAAATACTGATTTTCTGGAGTATTTCGCAGCTATCAGAACTTGAAGCTAAAAAAAAAAAGATGTTCTGAGACAAAAGTGAATTTGTTGCTGTGTCCTGGCCGGGGCAGTGGACGGTGTCCTAACTCGCAGAAGCCAGAGCTGCTCAAAGAAATGGCAGATGCTCAGGGACAGGCCTATAAGTCTGTCCGTTCTCAGGGATGTGCTAAGTCCCAGCTGGCTCCATGTGGCCTGGAAAATCTGCTGGGAAGGACAACAGCCTCTGTGAACAGCAGGTATCTGGTTTCACCTGCTGACATTAGCCAGGAACTGACACGCATAGGTGACACTTATCACCGAGTCATACTGTTTCACATTTTAGGTACTTGCAGTACTAGTGCCTGAACATACTTTTGTCAACAATTTAATACTAAGAATTGGGTCGAATCATAGATTTCTGATACCATTATCTTGTACAAATTGGATTTCCTTATGAGACATAAAAACTGTGCCCTTGGAATTGTGTGGTTAATGATAACTAACTTATGGACATGTGAAATCCCAAGGTGGTTCTTATTATTTTCACTAATTGACTGGATAAATGTCTGCATACTATTTTGAATGGCATCCCAATTTAAATAAACTCAGAAAACACAGTACATTTGGTGGGAGAAAAATAGCCCTTTCACTCATCCTGTCTTGGAAGAAGTACAGCCAGAATGCTCCTTAGAAGCCATGATGGCGAGACTTCATCTCATGTACTTGGTACATATTATTGGGAGGGACCAGACCCTAGAAGAGAACATCATGCTTGGTAACATAGAGGGTCAGCTCAAAAGAGGAAAACCCTCCAGGAGATGGATTGACACAGTGGCTGCAACAATGGGCTTAAGCACAGCAACGATTATGCGGATGGCGCAGGACCGGGCAGTGTTTTGTTCTGTTGTACAAGGGGTCGCTGCGAGTTGGAACCGACTCGATAGCACCTAACAAAAACAAGTCTTTTCTGATAATACCTTTTCAGTAGTTTAGACTCTGTCCAAGAACAGAAGTAGGTAAGCTCCACCTGGTGGCTCCTATAACAGATTGGTCTGACTTCGTAGCCATGAGTGAGGAGCTTCGTCTCTTGAAAAATAAATGTTTGTTTATTATATAAAGGGAGTCTCTGGGTGGCACACATGGTGAAGCACTCAGCTACTAACTGAAAGGTTGGTAGTCTGAATCGACCCAGAGGCACTGCGGAAGAAAGGCCTGGCAATCTACTTCTGAAAGATCACAGCCATTGAAAACCTTGAGGGGTACAGTTCTATCCTGACACACATAGCTATCCATGAGTCAGAATCGACCTGATGGCAACTGGTGGGCTGTTTTTTATTATCACTGTAAATTGCATCGCAGTCTGCATTTGGACCGGCCACACCAAACAAGAATGAAGAGTTCCAATACTGAGCACGTTTCTCTGAGAAAGGAGCCCAGGCTAACTGAAAAAGCCTGAGTCTGCTGGTTGGTTAAACCTGAGCACAGACATGCGTGATATACCCGTAGGGTGTCGTCTGTGAACGGTCCCTTAAGAGATCAATGAGCAGCCCTATAAAGGCTTGATAAATAAGAGCCAGGGTAGGCATTGGGAAGCTTCCCAAAGGAGTGTGGCTGTTCCCACCCAGACCCCACTTCCGGGGCAAAGCCTAGCCCACTGCACTGGTGAGGTCAGGAGCAACCTTTCAGGGACTTAAACCTCAGGGTGTCAGGATGCCTGGCCAGGCTTCAGGGTTGCCTTGAATGCAATACACAGGGGTCATGTCTTACATTCAAGATTGAAAAAACACTAATCACAGTTCCCATAGCATCATGTGGGAGCAAGAGGAGAAGGAGGAAGAAGGCTGTAGGGTAGGCAGCGGTGATGGGAAACCTCAGAGCCAACCCCGCCCCCCGCCGCTATCCTCTTTTCCCTTCTCCTTCTCCCCTGTCTGCCTCTCCACAGATCATTTAAGTAAGACTCTGCAAAACTTTGTGTTTTTATATGCAGTTTTTTTATATACCAATTTTATACCAAGCTGGGGAGTATAGGGGCCCCTGTTAAAGATCTTAACACAGAACGAGCTGCAGGGGGCCTAGCAAGTGGTCCTGAGCTAACTTTGATAAAAGTGTTGAGTATTTTATCACGAAGGTCACAGCAGCTGCTCTTGTGCCAAGCACAGCAATGAACTTTTATGCATTTTACCGAGGAAAACCTACGTGGTGTCTCCAGCTTGGTGGCTATTTGAACTTCCTCTTTCTCTATTATTTATTTGTTTTTATAAAAGGAAGTGAAAACACAAAGGAGGGTAAATTTCCACCAGGAGGGTGTTTCCTTTTGTCGGTATACTCAACCCTAAGCAGAAGGGAAGGTGCTTATTAGAGAGATTCCTGCCCTGCGGGGCTGGTTGGGACCCCCTCCTCCCCACTTCCTGTATTGAACATGCATGCTCCACTTTACAGAGGGGCACTGTCCAAGAAGCCATAGATTCGGGGGGACTTTAATAGAGATCTCCTGCTACTTGATGCTGAGGAGCTGGCTGCTCTTGATTATTATGGGGTAGAGTTAGAGGCCAAGGTCGCAGTTTTACAGAGAGGAGAAGGCATAAAATGCATGGTCCTAGGTAGAGAAGTGACTGACTCTGATGCTTGTGCCCAAACAGGGAAAGATGGCACCTGTTCCGCCTACGCTCAGCACACAACTCAGTGTTTGTTGACCGACTGTCTGACCACAGGGTGTGTGTGTGTTTAGTATCATATTTAATTCCTAATGATTTATGAAGTGGTCTATTCCTCTGATACGCAAGTAAAATGATGTGATTACTCAAACTCAATACCCTTGAAAAGAAATGTGGAGAGTTACAAGACTGCTGATATGCCTGGAATATCAGAAACCCTCAACAACTATTTGTCACATGTCAGCCCTTCTCCAGCTTCTTTGGAGAATTTTGGGGTATTCCGAAAACCTCCTGCATCACAGTGGCAACCCTGAGTGGAGGATTTTGAAGTTGGAACAAGTGCCGGTGTTACGGATTGAATGGTATCTCCCAGAAAGATACATTGAAGTCCTAACCCCCAATAGCTGTGAACTTGGCCTGGTACGGACATAGAGTCTCTGAAGATGTTATCAGTTAGGTTAACGTGAGGTCGTACTGGAGTAGAGCCTGAGCGACGTCCTTATAAAAGAGAAGAGACACAGAGAGACAGGCAGAAGGAAAACAGCCGTATGATAAGAGTTACGACGCTGCTGCCAGCAAGGAAGGCCTGGGGCTCTCAGATCCCAGAAGAGACAATGAAGGATCCTCGCCTAGAGCCTTTGCGGGGGAGCATGGCCCTGCCAACACCCTGAATTTGGACTTCTGGCCTCCAGAACTGCAGACAGTACACATCTGTTGTTTTAAACCACCCCTCTGTGGCACCCTTTTCTGGCGGCCCCAGGACACCAAGAGAGCTGTGTGCTGCTTTCTGTTCTGGCTCCTTCTAACCACACGTGGCTTCTTCTCGTGGACCAAATTGGTCCGAGCCTTTTGCCTCAGCTCTGAGAGTGACTGTTCTGGATTCCTGTCTCTCCGCGCGATCTTCCCTGGCCCCTGCTCTGACGCCTGGAGGATATGACGTGGTATGGACAGGCATGTTCCGCTTTTTGATGGAGTGGCTGACGTAGAGGTGACAGGTAACTTTGAAAAGTTTGTGAAGCACATGGAGTATAACACATAAGGCTGGCCTTTCAGTCTGTTTTCAGAGAAAACTCTGCTGTGGAGCCGGCTCCTCCCGTAGAGCAGCTGAGCCTCACCCAGCAGCTCAGCTCCTGAAGGTTTTCCCTCTTCACCCCAGGCCATGACTGCAGACAGCTGGGAGAGGCCGGGACTCACGGAGCAGCACGCCTTTCTAGTTCCGAGGCCTCAGCATCTGAGAGAGAGGACTGGGTGTGTCAGCCAGGACATGGGAGGGGTGTGCCCAGCTGGGGTATCGCAGTGGGCATGGGATGGCGTGGACAATCCCACGGGGTGGGCAGGGGTATGGGGAAGGTTCAGGTAGGGGGAGCAGCCAGAAGGAGGTGACTGGGAGCAAAGATGCCACCTCCGTACCTGGGTGTCTTTGTGTTCTCTCCTGGAATAATCTCGAAGAGACAGCAGGGTTTCATTCCCGTATTCACTTTAACCGTTGGTTTGTTCCCTCCATATCTTCCTGCAGCACTCATGTCAGCAGGAAGCAGCTAAGTGTTCACAGGCATATTTGGAGCTAGGAAGATCCTTTGATGGAGGTCTGGCTTGTAAATTTCCTCTTGGGGAAGATGGAAAAAAACAAATGTTGTTAGCCATCATCAGGTCAGCTCCAACTCATGGCAGCCCCACGATCGTTGGCACGCTCAAGTCCATGGTTGAGAATTCTGTGTGTTTCGTGTGTCTTCTGACCCAGGGGGCTCATCTTCTAGCACTGTATCAAACAGTGTTCTGCTGTGAGCCATAGGGTTTTCATTGGCCAATTTTTGAAAACAGATCGTCAGGCCTTTCTTCCTAGTCTTAGTCTGGAAGCTCCACTGAAATTTGTCCACCATAGGTGACCCTGCTGGTGTTTGAAATACCAGTGGCATAGGTAGCTTCCAGCGTCACAGCAACACACAAGCCACCGCGGTATGACATGTTGACAGACGGATGGTGGGACAGATGTGTAGACGTAACCAAATCATGCAGTCGTGGATTTGAAAAAAAAAAAACTTTAAAAGATTGTTTGCTGCTCCCCTCTTCCTCAGGGTAAGAGGACACTGATGTCTTCTGGAGTGGATCATTTATGGTGTTGTCACTGTGGAGCACACATTCCTTGATTTGTAACACTAACAATAGTGATCATGAGCTCGTCTGTAGGATGACTCACAGCGAGTCGGAGCTGACCTGACAACAGCTAGCCACGTAAGGCGGGGCTGGCGAACCGGCCGACCACTCTGTCTTGACACTTCACAGATTCCTTTTTTCACTCCTGCTCTTTGTTTCTCTTTAATTTATTTAAAAAACCCTTACCTCACACTTAGAAGCCCTAGTGGCGCAGTGGTTAAGAGTTCAGCTTCTAACAGAAAGGTTGGTAGTTCGAACCCACCAGCCACTCTGGGGGAGAAAGATGTGGCAGTCAGCTTCTGTAAAGGCTACAGACTTGGAAACCCTCTGGGGCAGTTCTGGTCTGTCCTACTGGGGTCTCTATGAGTTGGAATCGACTCAATGGCAGTGGGTTTGCTTTTTGGTTGTCTCATGCTGATTTATGTTCTAGGCACTGTTCTAAGCATTTGACCAGTGTTAACTCATTTGACACTCATAACCATATGAAGCAATCACTATTATTGTTAATGTCTCCATTTCACAAATGAGAAAACTGAGGCAAGTAACTTGCCCAAGGTCACACAGCTTTATGGCGGAGCTAGGGTTTGAACCCAGTCTGGCTCTGGAACCGTAGCTCTTAACTCTGATACTACCACCTAGGCTTTTGCTGAAATCAGAGATAATTTTCTCCTGTAATTTCTTCTGTGGAAATAAATTACATTTGTACATCCTCATCATGTAACCCTTGGATGACTCAAAACAAACTTAAACTGACTCCTAGCCTTATTTTTTTCATGCTGAGCAAATAGCAGCTAACAGGGTTCAGCTAAACTGGATATCGGGAACAATAAGACAAGGAACAAACAAATCCGTCTTGGAAGAAGTACAACCAGAATGCTCCTTTGAAGCAAGTAGGTGAGACTTCATCTTGCACACTTTGGACGTGTTGTGAGGAGGACCCAGTCCCCGGAGAAGGCCATAGTGCTTGGTAAAGTACAGGATCAGCAGAAACGAGGAAGGCCCTCCGGAAGATGGATTGACACAGTGGCTGCAGCAATGCGCTCCAGCATAACAACGGTTGTAAGCGTGGCACAGGACTGGGCAGTGTTTCGTTCTGTGGTACATAGAGTGGCTGTGAGTTGGAACTGACTCAATGGCACCTAACAACAACAAGGCAAGGAATAGGATCCCTCCTGCAATCCTGATATTGTCCCAGGTGCTTTTAAGTTAGCGAGTTCCAACACTTTTTTTATTCTGAACCCCTGTTCAGAATCACCGTAAATCACAGATCCCACATTACAGCAGTTGTATTTTTTGTTCTTTGTACATTGAGGGAAGCAGGTAATATTACGGTTGCATAAATCCATTGGTGACTTTAAAAAAAAAGGAATTGTATTTTTCATGATAATATCCATATTTGCAAGTAGAGGCAACTAGAAGAAAGGCCTGGGATCTACTTCTGAATATTAGCCAATGAAGATCAAAGCGTGATTTGTTCAGCCTATTTGAAGTGACCTGTGTGTCTCACCTGGAGTTTGCAGCAGCGTCCACATCCTTCCATCTGCGGTTCACAGCCTGTGAGCCGAGGTCCTCAGCCAAAACAGGGGTCCATGTGTTGCTGCATCTTTTTGTTTGCTCCTGAAAGTCAGGGTGGAGAGGGAGACGATTTCATGGAGTGGTGGGGTGGGGGAGGGCTGCTTTTTTCTGTGGAGGCGTTGATTTACTGGTAAATTGGGAGCTGTCTTAGTCATCCAGCGCTGCAATAACAAGTACCGCAAGTGGATGGCTTTAACAAGCAGAAATTTATTCTCTCAAAGTCTAGGAGGCTAGAGGTCCGAATTCAGGGTGCCAGGTCCGGGCGAAGGCTTTCTCTGTCAGCTCTGGGGGAAGGTGTTTGCCATCAATCTCTCCCTGGTCTAGGAGCTTCTCAGCACAGAGACTGTGGCTCCAAAGCACGTGCTCTGCTCCTGGCTCCTCTTGCCTTATGGTAATAAGGCCCCTCTCCTCTCTGCTTGCATCTCTCTTTTATATCTCAAAAGAGATTGACTCAAAATACAACCTGATCCTGTAGATTGTGTCCTGGCTCATTACTGTAACTGCGCCTAATGCTGCCTCCTTAACATCGTAGAGGTTAGGATTTAAAACACATAGGATAATTCCATCAGATCACAAAACAGAGGACAACCACACAATGCTGGGATGGCCTAGCTAAGTTGACATACATTTTGGGGAGCATAATTCAATCCATAACAGGAGTTAACAGGATTCTCACTGGGGGCTGAGAGTTTCTCAGGGACTGGAGTAGGAAGTAGAGTGTAACCCTAATATCCACTTAAAAGCCCAACACGTGACACATTCTCATTGGATGTGTTTTCTCTAAAACCCACCATCAGGCTCAGGCAGCACTGTGAATACAGGTCAGCTCTAGAGTGAGGGTAGGAGGAATTTCCCCCAAAGATGCTTTCATTTAAAAAAATGTCCTTATACATACGATGTGACAGGTGCTTTGCTAAGTGCTGAGGATGGTGGGGGTTGGAGGTGTCATGTTCCCCCCCTTCTCTCTCCCTCTCTTTCTGTCACACACACACACACGCACACACACACACAAACTGTTAAACCCATGCAAAAAATTGGATCGGGCCACCAGGTTGTTGTTGTTAGGTGCCATGGAGTCGGTTCCGACTCATAGCAATCCTATGCACCACAGAACAAAACACTGCCTGGTCGGTCCTGTGTCATGCTCACAGCCGTTGTTATGCTTGAACCCATTGTTGCAGCCAGTATGTCAATCCGTCTCATTGAGGGCCTTCCTCTTTTCTGCTGATCCTGTGTTTTACCAAGCATGATGTGCTTCTCCAGGGTCCAGTCCCTCCTGACAACATGTCCAAAGTATATAAGACGCAGTCTCACCATCCTTGCTTCCGAGGAACATCCTGGTTGTACTTCTTCTAAGACAGATTTATTCATTCTTTTGGCAGTCTGTGGTATATTCAATATTCTTCGCCAACACACAATTCAAAGGCATCAGTTCTTCTTCCGTCTTCCTTATTCATTGTCCAGCTTTCCACCACAGTAAAGTGATAAAGAATGGTGACTGTAAAATACATTTAGGGGTCTAATCTCATACAGGATAGAAACGAGGGGAGACTGAGGACAGGAAAACCTGAGAGACAGAACTCTGTGGCCACCTTGTTGTGTGGCCTCTTTGGGCCTCAGTTTCCTCTCTGTGAGGGCAGAAGACCCCTCAGGTTCCTGCCATTTGTCTTCATCAAGATGGGGTAGACCGGGTTTTTGTGTGTCACCGATAAACACCTCACATCAGAGGCTAACAAAGGCTAACTTCTCACGCACGCCTTCTCTGAGCCACATGTCCAGCCTCTGTCCTTGGTGACCACCTCAGAGGTCCTAGAGATGCGGAGATCCAGACGACCTCTGTTACAACTCTGTTATTATGATGTGTGCTCTCCAGTTGATTCTGACTCACAGGGACCCCATGTGACAGAGTAGAACTGCTACATAGGGTTCCCTAGGCTGTAATCTTTACGGGAGGAGATTGCCAGGTCTTTCTCCTATGGAGCTTCTGGGTGGGTTCAAACTGATGACCTTCTGGTTAGCAGCTGAGTGCTTAACTGTTTGCACCACCAGGGCTCCTGCTCCACCATCCTGGATTCTTTGTTTCTAGTCATAAGCCTGGGGTGGGGTGGGGTGGGTAACTTTATCCCCTTAACTGCCCAGGTTGGAAGTGACATATCCCTCCGTTCCTGTCCAGCCCGAGTACGCATGCCTGGAAGAGGAAAGAGGCAACAAACACCTCTGTCTCCGATGCGACGGGTCTGATACTTCCTGTCTGGTTCTGTGCAGGTCTGGTGATGCGGAAATGAAATACGCTTAAGCGGAGGAAGACTCACAGAGTGGCTTCCGGGTTGGTACGGTGTGGTGGAAACACTGAGACTGACCCTGTCGTGGTGGTGGTGGGTTTCACTCCTGGGGCCTATTCCGTGAGCCCTTCAGTTCTCTTCCTGAAGGAAACACACCCAACACGACAACAACAGCAGTTACAGACGCAATCACCAATAAACAACTGTAGCTGCTTTTCAAAATAATTTCTTTAAAAACATATTTGGAAGATGAGTCAGCCATGCTTGTGTTATGACTGCTTCCCATGCCATAAAGCAAAAGGTAATTTATTGCCATAGTAACTGTGGCAAAATTTAGTCCACATGCTTGCGTGTACCTGTAATTAAATTCCATTAAAAATGAAAGGTTTCCATTGCAAAGGCAGCAGACGGCACATGACCACCATTTAGCCAGAGACTAAATTCTGTTCTCTTTTGCTAATGCATTTTCAAAAGTAACCAAATCTTGGAATAATTACCTTTTCATTCTTACGGAAATTTGAATTGAATTGCACTCAGGTAAAAATACCATTGCTAAAAAAGCAGTAATTCTAGGTCAGAATTATTCAGACCCTCCATTTCTCCATTTCGTCCATCCTAGTCTCTTCCTATTTCTCCAGCTCAGTGCTCACGCACGCGACCACCAGATTGGAAACAGGCAAAACGAATTGCCAGTGAGCAACTATTTCAAGCAAAACGTGTGGTGTGGGAAAGATGAATGGTTCTGGCTGAGCTGCGTCTGAGCTCTCTGTAGTTTGTGCTCACCTAATCTAGGGGCTGTTTTCCATTTCCATGAACAGCACAGACCTCCAAGTCCTTGTAGTCCACAACCAGACCCACGGACAAGGGTGTCCGTTCTGAGCAATCATCGCCATCACCCTCCCATTCAAAATAAATTTTGGGTGAACTTATCTTTTATATTATTTAGAAGCTTCTGGTTTAACTCTTGGAATTTCTTCTTTGGGGTACTAGAACAGATAGATACATGCTTAGAAGCAGATGTTTGGACATTTCTTAAGAAGCCTTTAATTTTTTTCTGCCTGGAAATAATGTAAGAAAATGTCTGCAAAACTAGGCCCGCAAACAGTCATTCCCCACATGACGCTGGTCTTGGCTATGCTATGAGCCTTTCCCCCAAGTGAGGTATGCATCTTTTTCAAGTGGTTGGAGGGTTATGGATAGTAAACTTTCCATGTTTATTACCGTGTGTTAAGGACAATACCAGAGCCTCAACCCTGCCACCTACCCCCCCAAAAAATACCAGCCTAAATCTAGCCTGAGTACTCTATTCTTTGGCTTGAGTGAAACTAAAACTAAACTAAACCCTTTGCCATGGAGTTGATTCTGACTCACAGGGACCCTACAGGACAGAGTAGAGCTGCCCCATAGGATTTACAAGGTGGTAACCTTTTCAGAAGCAGACTGCCACATCTTTCTCCCACAGAGTGACTGGTGGGTTCCAACCGCCAACCTTTCAGTTAGCAGGTGAGCACTTAACCATTGCACCACCAGGGTTTCTCGCCTGAGCAAAGGACAGTTAAAATGATTAAAACAAAATATTCAGGAAAGGCCACAAGAATACAGGTTTTAAGAGAAAATATTTGGTATTGCCCATCTTCAACACTCCAGCGTGGAGTAGGATCTGAAGACGGAAGTCCCTAGGTGGTGAAGACCGTTAAGTGCCCAACTGCTATCTGACAGGTGGGCAGCTTGAACCTACCCAGAGGTGCCTCAGAAGTAAGGCCCAGTGATCTGCTTCCAGCAGGTCACAGCCCTGAAAACTCCACGGAGCAGTTCTGCTCTGCAGAAGTGGGGTGCCCTGTGTCAGAATCGACTTGACGACAACTGACAACAACAGGGTCTGAAAAAGCATA